>NC_135498.1:151041935-151652935 GCF_052857255.1 Amblyomma americanum
CGGGAACCACTTATCGGATTTCCATGAGTTTTTTTTTATTTCGTACCTGAATAAATTTCTGAGGGCAATACAAGCCCACTTTTTCAAGTTATTGTATCTGAAATTTGTCATAAGCAATTAAAATTTGCCTAATGAAGGTCTAATTGGCAACACTAAATTCCGTGCTGTGCTAAACTTTTCCAGCAAGAAAATTTAGAAAAAGGGCTCTGTCTTGCCCTGGGGCACCTATCCAGGAATGACCACAATAAATTTCACAGTGCCAAAACTATTTTCAAATTCTCCAGGCCTGGAATAAGCGACCTATGTGAACCACATTGATATACTCCTGTAACTTGAGAACCGGTGCCCACAGCTCCATGAAATTTGGTAGTTCTTCAAATGGTTGAGCCTACCCTGAAAATTTCATTCAGATATATAAAGAAACAAAAATGTTGGTGTTCAAGGGTAGCCTCCCCCCTTAACGCAGTGACCAAGAAAGATGTGCACCTACTGCCGCGGATCGATGACATCCTGGTTCTGCTGCAAGGGTTTCAATATTTCACAACACTCGACCTCACCTCAGGCTATTGGCAGGTAAGAATCCGCGAAGAGGACAAGCCGAAGACAGCATTTGCATGCGGCTCTGGTCTATATGAGCTTAATGTCGTTCCTTCGGCCCCTGCAATGCCCCCGCGACCTTCCAGAGGATGATAAAGTTTTGAGCGGCCTTCTCTGGAGGGTATGTCTGGCTTACTTGTATGACATTGTCATTTTTTCAAAGACCATGGAAAAGCACCTAGAGGACTTGGACAGGGTGCTAAGCACTCTTGATGAAGCTAACCTGTGTCTGAAACCTGAAAAATGTAGCTTTGCTCATGAAGAAATTAGATATCTCGGGCACGTGCTGACTGGCGACATCAGGCCAGATCCAGAGAAAATAGCTGCGATTGAAAAGCTCCCAGCTCCGAAAAACAAGAAAGTTATATAGAGTTTCCTGGGAATCTGCAATTATTATCAGCGTTTCATCAAAGACTTCTCCCTAATCTCCCGACCTTTGACGAATCTGACAAGAAAAAATGTTTCTTTTGATTGGGACACAGCATGCGAGGCGGCAATGCAGACGCTCAAAGAAAAACTAACTACAGCACCAGTTCTGCGTCAATTCCAGCCAGGCAAGCCCATAGAAATCCATACGAATACCTGCGACTACGGTATTGGTGCCGTGCTGGCGCAGAAAGACGACGGTAGGGAACATGTCACTGCATACACCAGTCGTCAACTCAACAACGCCGAGGCTAATTACAGCACCACAGAAATGGAATGCGTGGCTGTTGTGTACGCTTGTAAGCAGTTCCAGCCGTACATCTTTGGAAGCAACTTCACCGTGGTCACCGATCAGGCCAGCCTCGCATCGCTGATGAAAGTCAAAAATCCGAACAGACGCCTCATGCGATGGTCCCTGCTATTACAGGTGTTCGACATGACCCTAAAACACCGTCCCAATTTGAAGAGCGCAAATGCCAACACCCTTTCTCGCCTGCCACACGAGCTGACACCGGTTAGTGAAGTCAACTTTACACCACTGCTTGTGCTGGGTCGCGTGGATATAGGTGGGAAGCAGAGGGAGGACCCTTGGATGAGAAAGATGATACAACATCTCGAGAACCCGAATTCACCCGTTGCCAGAACACTGAAAAGAACGGCACGGTGCTTTCGGATAATTGATGGTGCATTACACAGGCGGGCAAAGGGATACCAGAAAGACTACGACGCTCTGGTCGTACCAAAAGGCTTGCGGACTGAGGTATTAAGGAGCTGCCACGACGATTTCACGGCAGGCCACCTCAGAGTCAAGCGCACATGGGGGAAGGTACGGAGGCGCTACTTCTGGCCTAGGATGTTTGCACAGGTGACAAACTATGTGCTCCCTTGCCCCGACTGCCAGACGCGGAAAGCCCTACCTGGCAGGCCAATTGGATTTCTCCAGCCTATTCCGCCAGTGGGAATGGATTTCTTGGGGCCGTTTACAAAGAGTCACTCCGGGAACCGCTACATCCTCGTGATGACCGATTACCACACGAAGTGGGTTGAAGCAGTAGCCTGCCTGGAAGCCACAGCTGCTGAAGCCGCACAGGGCTTAGTACGAGAGATCGCCCTACGCCACGGAGCTCCAGACCGCATCATTACGAACCGCGGACAGCATTTTGTCGCTTCCGTAATTGAGGAGATATTTAAAACCATGGGTACGGACTACGCCAAAACAACAGCGTACCACCCAAAAACCAACGGCTTGTGCGAACGCTTCAACCGCACGCTCGCCGACATGCTCAGCATGTATGTCTGCTCTCACCACCAGGACTGGGACGAATTCCTGCCTTATGTCCTTTTCGCCTATAATTCATCACAGCATGAAACGAAGGGATTTTCTCCATTTTACCTTCTGCCCGAACAAGAACCAACACTTCCTGTTGAGGTAGCCCTGGGCTCCACACAGACTGACGGGGCGGAATGGATGCTCACAAAGTTTTACACTGGCTTCGCCGGGCGCGCGAGGTAGTAGCTCGGCGCGAGAGGGAGCAGCAGCAAAAGAACAAAAAAGCATACGATTCCAGGCGACGCGAAGCTGTATTCTGCCCTGGAAACCTCGTGTACCTATGGACGCCTTCTCGAGCGAAAGGAAAGGGTCCACCGGTACCACGGCCGTTCCGTCTGCTTCGGAAAGTATACGAGAACAACTGGGAGGTCATCGATCGCACCGGCCACAACCGAGATGTCAACGTTAAGTTGAACGTCTGAAGCATTGCCACACTCGTCTTGGTTCCGATAAGGACGGCGACGACGAGTCAGCAAACAGTGATTGTGGTGTGGATGGCGTGCATGAGTTAGGAGGCAGTGTTCGTGTCTCCGCAAAGCCGAAACGGGCAGTGGCGTCGACGGTGACGAACAGCGATCCCGAAACCTACGGTGAAAATGCGACTGAGGCATGCTCCTACTCCGAGTCGGCACATCAGAGTAGCCATGTGGGACCTCACACTGAGACCAAAGCAGCAAGGACCGATTACGATAGTGAGACTGAGATCTACTAGTGCAGACGAAACTGTGGATTAATTACTTATGACTTCTCCCAAACCCATTTTTTGTGCTTTGTGTGAACGTGTACATGCGAACGTTCTGAGTGTGCCATGTAACATATGACTGCGTTGCCAATATTTTCATGTTTGTGCGTATATTCTCTATCTTCCTGCCTGTAATTTGTTTGACCTGATATTAAGTTACTACCATCTCCGTGCCTTGTTTTAATATTCCGCACGTATTTTATTGTTGTACCTTCATGTCAAGCTGACCCAATTCCATTTTCGAACTCTGCACTGAGTTATTGACATCATTTAGTTGTGTTTAATTTCTACAGACGGAACTACAATCGAGTGGGACACTTTTTTCGTAGGAGGGAGGTGTCTCATAGCAAGCTTTGCAGCTTTCGTGCACCAGTTTTTCGAACAAGCTGAAAGTGTTCTCCCCGCGGTGCGACTGTTGCTATCCTTGTGCTCGCTGCTTTGCGGGGAGCCATTAGAGGGGCTCACACCCCGACATTTGGCAGAGCCGCTTTCTCTCTGGCTCTTTGTAAGCAGGCGTTGTGCAGCCCCCTCCCCAGCGTTGTTCGAACGTTTAGGTAAAGTAAAATGCACTGAGACGCATGGTTAGCTGGCTGCCGGGGGACAAGGTCTTCCAAGGCCGCATCCAAGCCACCAGAGCAGATGCGCAGACCCCCGTGGTTTCCAGGAGAGTCGCACAAAGTCATTGCTTCGGGCAGCACACTGCCTGGCGGACCAGATGCGCCGGAGACGAGCCGCGAGGGCTGAGAGCGCGGACGGCGGGTCGCGTGGTGCACTGACTGGGAGGTTTGCGTTCCCTGTGTTTCGGATGTCGTTTTGTGTGTTTGTATCTGTGTGCCAAGCGGAAATGTGCGCGCCTTCGAGGAATTTATGCGGTGCTCTCGAGTAAACAACCTAGTGGGGACCGGCGTGCTATTGGCTGCTTCCATTTTAAAGAAATCCTTCTCATTCGCTTCGACAACAGCATTTCCGATTGGTTACTAAAAGTGTCCCCAGAATCCTGGGCAAACGTATTTAAGAGGGGGGTTTTGGCGCGAAGAAGAGGTAGGAACGGCTGCGGTCCTGCTGCTCGGGACCTCTGCTCGGACGATGTTGAGCGCCCCTTGGTAGGACTGACTGACTGCGTTATTATTTACTCTTAGACTTTGTGTACCAGTTTGATCAGTTTAAATGATGTTTTGGACCAATTTTATATAAATCAAGTTAATTCATGCTACCCGTCGACACCTGCTGGTCAACTTCTTCGAGGCGGCGGAGCCACCGTTCCGTCTTGACGTACGCTTCGTTACACCATAATGGCAATGAGGCTGCCTAACCTTGGTACGAAACAGCAGCAAGAAGGAAAGAACCTCTACTGAGACCATCGCTTTGCTAACTGTTATGCCGGCAGCTCAAGGCAGATGCTAAACACGTATAGCCGCAACGTCGCCTGCACAAGAACAATGAATGTGTGATTTTGCATGCCCCAAGCGCACATAACTATAGTGTGCTTGGACCTTCGAGAGCTTAACTCTTTCGTGACTGACCCATAGGCCATCGATCATATATGATCGACGGTTTTGCGCGCGCTGCCACGTTCAAATTTCCGCGCGCTTTGACAAGTAGCGCCATCTAGCGGGTTGTCAGGCACTAGAATCTCGGTTTCAGCGTAGTTTCTCTCGTTTTCCATCAGGCGGCGATACGTGAGCGAGCATTTTCCGGAGTGCGGCGGCGGCGGACTCCGTGGAAAATGGCGTCGTGCTCGCGTGCGGTCGCTCAGAGAGACCGCGTTCAATCGCGCAATTCCGCTGCTTCGGCAACGGATTTTTTTGATGAACCGAGCAGCGAAGAGTCTGAAGACGACTTCAGCAGCTCCGATTTCATTTCGGACTCGGATTCGCGCGATGACGATCCGCGAACTTCATCAAGTAGCCGAAAGTGAGCATAGTTCCACTTTCAGTTCTCTCTCAAGTAGGTAAACGGGCTTGCTATATGTTCTCATTATTTTATCTTTACTTGGTAGGGTCTCAACGAGCTACGGTAATGATCTGCTGCCGCCAGCGCAGAAGCGGATTGAGTTTTCGCCGAGACGGGAACCCGGCGTGCACTTGGACGCTGATGTGGGCGTGGCACCACTCAGAAGCGGGTCAAAAAAATTCCTGTCTGCTCTGGACTTCTTTCTTCTGTTTTTCTCGATGAACGTGATCGAAACCATTTGTGCAAACACAAACAAATATGCTTGGACTCACATGTTAGAGAAACCAACGCATGCTAGTTCCGACGGATCTTGGGGAGAAGTCACCCCAAGTGAAATGCTGAAGTTCATAGCACTCATAATTTACATGGGCATTGTGAAGGTTCCTCGGCTGAAGTTGTATTGGAATGTAGGAAATCTGTACAGTGGTCTGCTCCCACCACGGATCATGCGGCGAGGCCGGTTTATAGCTCTCCTTGCAATGTTGCATGTTGCAGACTTGGACGATGCCACTCAAAGTTCAAAAGGAAAGCTCCGATACATGTGGTGGCTCCTGGAGCACATGAACGAAGTGTCAGCAAATCTTTTTCAGCCACATCGCGATGTTTCCGTGGATGAACGCATGGTCAAATCGAAAGGGCGGTCAGGCATCAGACAGTACATCAAGGACAAGGTAACAAAATGGGGTTACAAGCTGTGGGTCCTAGCCGACCCTGGCACCGGATATACTGTGCAGTTTAGTGTGTATACCGGTAAACGTGAGCAGCCAGGGCCCCATGGGTTGGCTTTCCATGTTGTTTGCCAGCTGTGCCATAGATATCTTGATCAGGGCTACATGATCTATATGGACAATTTTTACACTTCTACGCACCTGTTTAGTCATCTTCTCAGTTGAAAAACACTGGCCTGCGGAACCACACGCAAGGATCGCCGAGGATTTCCTGCCGAACTGAAGGATGCACGATGGGAAAAAAAAGCTCAACGCGGCGACATTCGATGGTTGCGCGATCAGAACATCCTGTACCTTCAGTGGAAAGACCGGCGTGTTGTCAATATGATGAGCATGGTTCATACTGCAAATGACACGATCACCGCAAAAAGAAGGGAAAGAAGGCAAAACTCCTGGACTCAGATATCTGTAACAAAGCCTCTGCTGATCCATGATTATAATAGTGGCATGCTAGGCGTAGATAAATCGGATCAAATGATTGGCTACTATAATGTTCTAATGAGAAGCGTGCGGTGGTGGAAGACTGTTCTTCCATTGCGTCGATATTGCATGTGTCAACAGTTTCGTACTCTTCCAAGCTCACCGCACATTGCACCCAGAGATTCCTGAGCTGGCACGCACTGCTGGGTTTGACCACCTAGCTTTTAGAGAAGAGCTCATTCAGCAGCTTCTGAATCTTGACGGTGCCAAGCAAGCACACACACCTCCACCACCCGTCGCAAAACATGCGCTCCACAAGCCGGAAAAAGTGGCAAAACGCAGAAACTGCAAGCTGTGCTATGAGCAGAAGAAAATCGAGCTCAAAACGAATGTCTTTTGCAGCACATGCCAAGTTCACTTGTGTTTTACAACTGCCCGGAACTGTTTCGTCCAGTGGCACAAGAACCGTGGGACCTGAGTCGCCCGAGTGCTGACCACTGGCACCAGAGTTCACACCAAAAAAAGACAGTTGTAGATAGGCATGCCAAATTTTCACAAGGAAGAAACAAGGCAATGTAGCACAATTTGCATATCTTGGATATTTTTTAGTGTTTTTTCACTCTGTATATCCATGCCTTTTCAAACTTTTTTATGTTTTTTCTCAAAAATCTTGAATTTGAGATTTTTTTTAAATACTATATATCGCTTTTAAGTCTAATCTTTCTTTATGCGTGAAAGACTATCTAATCAGCTACATTTTGATATATGTTACAGCTATATAGCACAATGAGTATTTGTAATAAAAAATAATTTCTGACACCCATCAGAATTGCCTGTTTTTTCCGCGGTCCCGAAAGAGTTAAGCAAGACAACCAAGACAGTCCCGCACGTGCTTGTGTGGCGAGTGAACACTCTCCTTTCTTCACCCTTGCAGTGGCGGTCCATGCCTCACACGCTGGCCTTCCGCAGCTCACTTTATGGGCAGAGAATAGAGAGTCCCCAGCAGAGACATCTCATCCCAGGCTGCTTCTCTAGCTTGCACCCTACAGGCGAACTCAATCTGAATAAAAGAGAAATTCTGCCCCCCTAAACATTTACAGACATAAAACATTACTGAGCACTTCCACTTCAATGTCTGTTTTGTCTTTTTCAGAGTGGGCCCACTGTTACGATTGGCTCTGCTCCTGGAAGCTCTCCTGGCCAATCGGCTTGGAACGGGCAGTATCCCTACGTGTTTTTAGACAGTCTGAGCCCTCCCGGGCACCCTACAGAAAGTGCCAACCTTGAAAGCTATGTGAAGTCTTCAGCCACACCTCAAGAATGCCTCTTATTTTGGAAAAGAGAATGGCCAGCATATCATAGCCTACCAAAACTAGCCACTGTCTGTTTTGGTGTGCCAGCATCTTTGCGGTCAGTGATGTGACTCTTCCCTACTTCAGGAGCACTTCAAAGACTCGGAAGAGCACCCCTGCTGTGCTAAACAGTTGGGCAGCTTGTCCTGCTTTCCGAACAGATACGGAACAAACAGAAGCTGCAGAGTTGAAAAGAGGGGAAGTGAACATGCTTTCAGAACAGAGTTTGCCAGATGTGGACGTTTAATATGTGGAAGAGCATGATTGAAGCTGCTCAGGGCTGCAGGTGAAGACAGCATAAATAATTGCGAAGCAGCTGCTGATGGCAGCTGCCAGATGTTTTCTCTGTTACTTGCAATGGCAGTGTCAGATAAACGACTGAATGAGGCAATAAGTGGTTTACTAGAATTCTTTTCCAGTGCTTATTTTCACGCCTTTTTTCTTCCATCTGGTTCAGGGTCAACCGTGAGGAATAACGTTTATTTGGTTTGGCTGATTTCGTGCCTTTGCCGAAGCTATCAGCCCGCGCTGCAAATGTAAAGCTAACTATCACGTGTAAATTACTACAGTATGGCACGAAAGAATTGAAAAATATAGAAATAATAATAAATTAATGTTTAGTTTAAGCCCGCACATATCAATTCCTTTCAGCCAGTTAAGTAAGCTGGTGAAGGTCCAAAATATGGAGCTGTGGATAACAAGAATGGGCCTGTCCTTCCGTGTAGCTCAGACAAGAAGATATTCAATGCTTATCAAAATGAAAAAAATAAAAAGATGTTAAAAATATCCAGCAAAGCGATGAATTCTAACTGCAGCTGGCCTGGGAGCTAGCCTGGCTCTTTCTTACACCTAGTCATCATGACATACCCCACACAGTTCCAATTCAGGAATCATACCTAGAACAGAGGCACAAAAAACCTGCCCCGTTCTGGCCCAAACACCAGCAAATGTGAGAGGCCTGTAGCTACTGCTCACAGAACATAATGGTGTGCCATGCTGAGGCAGGTGCATGTGTTCTACAACCAATTAAACAACAGAAAAGGAATAAATAGAGTCACGATACAGCACGACACATCCAACAAGGCTAAGCGTGGCAACTAATCAACGTTTCATACATTTTAGTAATGTTCTAGAGTGCAATAGTCACAAAAAAATTACATACCAGGAAATGAAATTGGTGTGCATCACCTCTACCGCAAGCGTATTACTAAAGGTGCATGAAAGAGGAATCAGAACTCGTCTTTTTACCGGGGGAACTCTATCTACACACTCCGGGCATTCTTAGAAACTTCGATTTATTGTCTGTGCGGCCAATTGCCCTAATTAAATTGGATTAAACGTCCCGGCTCCCGCCTTTTTTTGAACTCAGCGTGGTAGGTAGGCGGAGTCAACCAACGCTTGGCTTTCAGCTAGTCCAGTGGTCGTTATTTTTTAGGTTTCTGTGAATAAACAGTTTCAGTCACAGACAATATAGCCACAAATTAGGCCCACGGAAAAAAAATACACATGGACAATTTGATTTACGTATCACTCCGCCGATGGCAGAGCAGCAAGCTGCCACGGGACTGGCTGACAAGTTGGTTGACTCCTCCTGCCTACCGCGTTGAGTTAAAAAAAAAAAAGGCGGGAGCTGGGACATTTAATCCAATTTAATTAGGGCAATAGGCCGCACAGGACAATAATTCAACGTTTCTAAGAATGCCCGGAACGTGTAGATAGAGCTCCCGCCGTAAAAGCACGAGTTCAGATTTCTCTTTAGTGCACCTTTAAGCCTTACGAGTGCATGGGAAACAATATCATTAAAGTCAAACTCTAGCCCAATCAGTATCATGGACTCATTTGGTATCACGGGATTGTGCAACCTTAGATCATGGACTTCTTTTATTTCATAGCAGCCCACATGACCATACTCACGACTCAGATCATGATCTGAATGCGAGTCTGAACTCACTCACAGCCCAGTTAACAATTTGAACATGAGTCAGGACTGCGACTCGGATCGTGATCTGAAATGAACTTCAGAAAGCCAGACTGAGTCAACTCATGAGCAACTCTGTCGACCTATTGCGCCAACAGCAAAAGACCCAACAGATAGTCATTCAACTCATTACTAGCTGCAGCCGTCTTCAACAGAGTGATGGCCAGAGTTCTCACATAAGTTCAAAGAAACCGTTTCATTTGAACGAACAAGCTCACCTGGTAGTTGTAGCTTCGTCATCAGTCCACTCCTAGCCGGGGAACAGCGAGCATCCTTGCCTAAGCACACAGCCTGCCATCGCTGCTTGCGGTTTCAGGCACATGTGGATGGCTGGAACTGAATGAGAACAACTTCAGCAACTTGATTTTAGAAAAGGATTGCTCAGCACTCAGCACACTGCCTCTCAGTATGCAAGGCATCGTACCACATTACAACTGCAAATGACTGACCGACCTCTGTGTTTGTGTGGCCACAAGTATTGAGTCCCATGAGCCTACAACAGACCCCTCAGTCCAGCGACACAAGTCACAGAATCAAAACAAAAACCTTACTGCACAGAGAGCTGGTTCTGGCAACCATCCCAGAACACAATTGGGGCAAGATAGTACTATACTGTTGGCAAACACCTTGCATAGCTGCGCGGAAAAAAAAAAATGTCTAATTTCAAACTGGACCATGCGCTACTCAGTACTTGAATGGTTGTGCACTTCACTTTAGGCCGTAGCCACATTCAGTGGCTAAGCCAAGGCAAAGCTCGGCATGTGATCATACTCCATCTCAGTAGTTCCTTGCAGCACTACCAAAGCTGCGGTGAGTGCAGAGGTGACGTTCCGATGGTCCAGAATGCAGTGCCAGTATAAAGTGGGCATACGTAATAGCGTATGCTAAAAAAAAAAGCGTGCTTCAGAGTGTACATGTGCGAAGCCCTATTTCAAATCGAGCCTTAACATACACTTGTTCCCAAGTTTAGAATGTGTGGCTCTTCCATAAGCTAAAATAATGTTTCCAAAATGGTGGAGTCCTATCAAACAGGACTTGTCGCTTCGCACTAAATTCATCATTGTTAGTAGAGATTTCAGCATGTTCAGTGGCATAAATGGGGCACCAGGCATTCTCATTGTCTCACCTCGCCTATAACAAAACATACGAGTGATAAAGTTGGTTTACCTTTTATTTATAATGATGATCCTGCCTCTTCTAGGCAAAAGAGGAGCGTCGGTTTGTTGACAAAAATGGTTCCCATTCTAACAACCAGAGGTGCCATTAGGCTCAGCTTATTGTTGCGTCTCCGTTTGCATGCGCTGAACTAACTGTGCAAAACGCCCCACAATATGCCTGCGTTCAGCATGTGTAAGCGTGCATATACTTAAGGTACGCGGACAGCACTGACTTATTCTCTTGTCTAACCATACCTGTGCACGCCATAAGCTGATACGCGGATGACGAGGAGCGGAGGAACACATTTAATGCACTCTCCTGATTGGCTGAGGAGGTCTCTACCTTCCATAGTGCTGCGAAGAACTTATGAGATGGAGTATAGTGCACATGTTTGACTGATTCCCGAGAAGTTAAACCTGCTCTATGGCTCAACATTCACTTCCCTCAAAACACAGTTACTGCCTATTCCTGCAGAACTGAATCCAGATCATAAACTACAGCAGCAGACACCAGGAGACATAACATGACAACAGCCAGAATCCCCCAAACAATGATTTCAGTGGCACCTTCAATCAATGCTAAACACACATTGGAAGGAGCACCTGTTATCTAACTCAATGCAAGTATCAATATAAACCATACATGAAGTATTTGTGGCACTCGCTGCCCAGTATGCTTCTTGGCAGCTGTGTTCAGAAAACTAACTTCGTGCACATCCTTGATTCCGGTGCGTCAAGAATGAAAGAAAATCCAAGTGACAGCACAGCAGTCTTTATTCTCACTAAAACGTCCTGCGTACAAACAACTGAAATGTGCACAGCCTCACGACACTGACATTTGCCAGAAGATAAAACAACAGCAAGGAGCATCAATGATATTCTGCCTGCTTGAGGCAGCTCAGCGCAGTATAGCAGTATGATCCCACGAGATCTCCTAGAAAAAAAATGTCCACAGATAAACTATCCCCGATAAAATGGCCCAGAAAAAAATTTGGATTTTAAAAGTAGGAAAAAATGTCCCCGAAACGGGTGCCACAATGGCTGCAGAGGTGCTTTAATTGTGGACTGTTCCCCAAGAGACTAAGCCAGAAGCTGTCTGAGTAATACAAGACTGCTTTGATACACAATATTCTCCAGCAGTACCTACAGGCGGGTAAACAGAGCTAAAGCAAAGTAACTTTCCGGTGCACGCCTCCTACTCAGCCCCTAGCAATGCACAGCATTCTCTCCGCCACTATTGATGGGGGAAACAAAACCAACAATCGAGCAAAACTACACTACAGCGATTCCACCTATCGGAATGAAAGTAAACAAACAAGGAACACATTCCGTGTGTTCATCCCTCTGCTAGTGCTATGCCAAACGTAATGGCTGTCATCGTGTACCCTGAGAGCTCCCTAAGAACCGGTGATCAGTGACAAAATCAATGTTGAAGTTTTTAAGAGGACACTGGCCTTTTAGAACGAAGCTAGGGCCACAATCATTTAAATCTGTGACTCAGACAGAGCAGTTGCTGACAGACCACTGTACGACAAATCCCGCCTGTACATTCATATCACCACCCCCACCAACCCACCCACCCACCCACCATGGAGCATCCATTAAAAAAAAATTATTGCGGCAGAAGGAGAGTGGCCGAGGGCAAATGCATCTCTGGATCATTCGGCGCATCAGCGAAATCACTGGCAGAAGTGCTTTGTGGTGCCAATTTTCTTGGCATGACCTGCACTACATGACCATAGTGCGATATAATAGTGCAAAATACTTCATGTTTACATCTATTCTCAAAGTCGAGCAAGAGCCAAATAAAGAGGGCAATTTTTTGTCAAGTGGGTTCCTGAATGATCCTCTCTTTGGGTAATTTTTATTTGGGGACTTTTTCCTAGCTGATGCTTCGGCAGAGGTTCTTTTCTGGGATGCTTTTTTTCTACACCCGAGAAGTCAGCAGCCTTGTCTCAAGCTAAGGCAGGCAGAGCAAAATATGCAGAACTAATGCAAGTAGCAGTTTTCACAGGAAATCCTTATCCTCAAGCACTGCCGCACAGCTACAAGAATGATGAAAGCCCAAGTGCAGTGCCCACGACAATGAAGCTGCAATATGATTTTACGTTATTTTTTGAGCAGCACACCTCCACCACTCTAAACAAACATGTTCACCACTGTACAGTACAACTCCCACGCTAACATTTGGAAATAAGTCAGAAGACACCACACTTCAAGTCACTACCACTGCAAAACAAAATACCTAGCTAAGCGAAAAATGGGATGCAATTATCCAGGGCAGATGTTCAGGTAGTCAATTTCTGACCATTCAGAATAATAATGAACGAGGCATGCAGCCACTCTGAACACTCTGCGGAGCAAACGCGACTTTGGGAGCAGTATGCGGGTGAAAGTGATTCTCATTTAGTACAGAGGAAAATAAGGCATCAAGCCCCAGCTTTGGTTCCTTAATATGCTACCCACTTTTCAGTACTTGTAATGTGCAGCCAAAGAGGCAACACAACATCCAAGCGCACAAAATAAACATGCACCGTACAGATGGCCATTTCGAGCCGCAAAGCGCGGTGCTTGCAGAACGCTAAATATTGCACAGCTGCCACAATTTAAATAACATGCACGTCGTGTTCTGTACGCTGGCTTTTATTTTTGACTGCACGACGTCCCTTCCAGTTGTGAGAACGGCTTGCTAGAAGCGGCCAGGCCCCGGGACGTAACAATGCAACTGGTAAACGATTAAATTAAATCAGCGAAGAATTGCCATCCATCAACGAAGCTCTCAATTAAGCACCCAAAGTAAGCGAAGCTTGGAGTAACGATGTAATTGCTAATGTATCCCATGCTGCGTCCGTAAACATTGCAAAAGGGGCGACAGTGGCGCTCTACCATTTACTACACACCACGCATTCGGCCGGTTGTCTAGCGTGAACAGACACTAGAACACATGGGTGGGCAGAAAGCAACACTAGTTATATTTTGAGTGCGTTTTGATATGAACGCGAGAAGAGTTCAGCCCGCGAAGCACCAAAACAATGGACAAGGCTCCAAATGGGCACTTAAAACAAAACAAAAAAAAACCCAGAGCACACGTTCTCACTTCCCTTTGTGCCATTTTGTACCTGGGTGCACTTTAAAGCCAACCGAAACACACGATATACTGATGACAGAGCTGAAAAAGATTAACGAACTCACGACACCCAGCCGTTGCCGACGTCCTCGTGTTTTCGTACCAGCCATGCAGGGCAGATGCGGAGCTGAGGCATTAAACACTAACGCCAAATGCAAGCTAGCGTTAACCATTACCAGCAGCACATCTTGCGCTTCCTTCCTTGCTACAAAGGTTAGGAGTTGTCATCAAGGAATTTTTAAACTGAAAGCAATCAAAAGCGCTCGCATCCCTCGTCCCTTCGTATTTCGTTGGTTCACAATAGAGGCATAGAGGAAGCTACGGTTCGTTACACAGTTGTATGCAGTTATATAGACGGATGATGCGATTATAGGTTTCGAAACGGGGTAGTGGTGCGCGCCACCAAACATCCCTCGCTTTATGTTTTTTTTTAACGCTCTCTGTCTTTAATTCCCGATTCCGCGCCTAATGGAGGCTGAAGAAACTTAATTGCGCATAAGCGTAGGAGATTACGGCAAGTTAGCTAGCGTACCGCGGCCGTGGAGACATTTGGCGATGCCTGTCATTCGACGGCTTTGGACTGAATGTCGGGGTCAACGCTGGACCTTAGCCACCTTAGCTTAATTATATCCCCAGCTTCTTTAGGGGGATCAGGCAAGATTTCTGAGGGAGGCTTACGGACTTTGCACGCCCAGATCATATGGTCGAAGTTATCTTTCTCACCACAAAAGCGGAAGGAGGGATTGAGATCCTTATTTATAAATTTAGATATGTAGATATAGGTTGGGGAGGGTCCCCGTCTGTAGTTGTCTCCACATGACCTGTTGTCTGGTCAGCGTTTTGTGGTGTGGTGGAAGCGTTCTTATAGCTTTGTAATGTGCATGAGTTCGTGGTATGATATGAGTGGCTCACCGAAATGTTCCGGTTCCTGACTTTCCGTTCGGCCGGCTGATTCTCGAGGGTGTTGGTGGGCAGGCTCATTTCCCGTATTCCCCGCATCAGCTGGGGTCCATTTTAGAACCTACCTCTCGCATAGTTGCTGATCGCCAAATTCGAGTCGCTAGGCGATGGCGGCATCCTCCGCGACTAGCGGTCTAGAGGTAGAAACCAACTCCGCGATAGCCAATCTCCGCATATAGAGTACTTGTTCTGATTCGCCGTGTCTTCTGCGGTATTGACGTAGAGGACATCCTGCAGGCTCTTCGCTTGCCTCTCTTCGGCCTTGATGCACGTGAGGGTGCATATATATGTCGGGGGAGAGGTTTGATGGATCTCCTCTTTGTGATATATTACTTGGGATAACTTAGGGGAGATCGTGTAGGGGGTTCGTAGTGTCCTTCGTCATAGGCGCCGAGTTTTCAGCTTGCCGGGTGGGGGGGGGGGGGCAGTTAGCGCCCTTCTTTTTCATACCCCTCCCCCCTCCTTTGGGCATGCTCCTTGGCAAGAGACATTTATTTATTTTACTCTCCGGGCGCAGAGTGCAACACAGAGGGGAACGGCAATTCATAGCAATATAGAACACACAAAAAAAAGACAGGTCAGGGGGCAACGTACTGATCATTGAGGAACCCCAGAACCAAGTGGTACAGCAGATGAATCACCGTCATTCATGCTGACAAATTCAACACGAGAAGAAGGAAATCCACGGATCCAGGCAGGATCAATGTTCAGCACACTTAGTTTATGTAATAGCAGTGAGTTAACTTAATTTTTTTTCGAATGTTTTAGCAAAGTAAAAAATATGCAGTCAGATGAAAATCCTAAGTGCAAGTTTAGTGAAGAAATGTAGTTGAATGTCACAAGAGAAAACTTTCGGAAGCCATGCTCTGTTATGGTGATTTCACGTAAGATCGAAGAAAGCAAGGCTGCTCGATCACTTAAATTTATTTCATTTTTTTTATATATTGTTGCCTCATGACTGGAAAGAAGAGATCTGCAATTGGTTTTACCCAAATTTTTTCTAAGCACCCAAAATTGACAAATGCCGAAGTGGTGTAGTGCCGTGCCACGCGCTCTGCTGTTTTGGCCAAATGTTTGGATTTTTATTTATTTATTTTCTATACCCCCAGTTACCGAATCAGCATTATAGAGGGGATTGGGTTTACATAAATCGTAAAAAACAAACAGCGGGAATTTTAGTGAACCAACTCCATATACCATACAAAATCTACGAGCAGTGAAGTGAAGTCATTTATTTTTCTTTTCGTCGAATAAAGAAAGGGGCCAGGATCGACTAAAAGCTGTGAAAGACAGCTTGACAAGGCCCTGGCCCGCTACAATAATTGGCAGAGCAACAACTAGGAGAAAGATCAGTTTGTAAAGACGTGCACAATCTTATAGATCGAAGAGTTTCATATTATTAGTTTTGTCCCGATAAAAATGAGACACACATGTAAAGCACAAAAACAGAAAATATATGCATCCTAAAACTCAGTCTTAAAATGATAATACATCAAGATAACATTCTAAATACAAAGCAACACTGTGTTCACAACAGCTGTTCACGGCAAAAAAAGACCAATTTGGCGATTAGACTCATTATCTGGATCGAATCCAGTTGCATGCAACTTATTCAGTAATTTCGGTACAGTGTAGCAAAAGGATTGAGTGTATGAATACGTGAGAGGCACTGAAACAAGATATTTTTCTTTGTGTCGGGTTTGTCGGTCTCGGATATTCTCTTTTAATTCTGCAAGGTTTACGATAACACTTACATTAGATTTTAAGAAATATTTGTAAGCTACGATTACCTTGTAATCAAAAAAGGAGAACACAGAGAGGACATTATGCTTCAAGAAAAGCTCTTTGGTTGGGTGACAGTAGACACACCCGCAACATACCGTAATGCTCTCTTCTGCAACAAGTGTAATTTGGATAAGTTGGTTACCCCTGTGGTGCACCAGACTAAGCTGCAGTACTGTAAGAGCGGTAACACAATTAAACGCGTTATATAACAAGAGTTTTATTTTAGAAACCAACAAGTATCTTGTTCGGGCGGTGGCGCTAACTGCTGATGCAACTTTTGAACTAACACACAATACAAACATTAGCAAAGCTGATCATAGCGCAATGGAAGTAGTACAAATTTTCGACCAATAAACTAGGACACCATGCAAACATGAGCAAAACGTATCGTGGCAAAAAATAAGAATAAAGCTGGCTGCGTTTGAAGAGAACTAAATCAAATCACAGAACAGAAATGCACACTGGCGAAAAAAAAAACCCGCTTATTTGCAGTGTCTACGGGAAGGTGGTTCTTGGGCTCCCCGTCGCTCGTGTGAAAGCGCCAGTCCGTAGCAGATGTGCCGCCCCCTGTCCCCATCGCTCAGTCTCCAGGTAGGCTTAACCACCCCTCCCCCCCCCTCCCCCCCCCCAAAAAAAAAAAAAATTTGGGGAGGGGGGCTCGAGCCTTCCAGTATGCCCTCCGTGCACCCGCCACCAGTGAACAACTCGTTGTCGGCTGCGCGGCGGTCTTCCTCACAGCTCGCAACCGGAGCCTAAAGTCGGCTGCGTGGGCGGCGTGTGCGTTTCTCTGACTGATGTCGGGGAACTCATGGCATACGCAAGAGCTAGGTTTTTGGCCCGTAAGTACAAAAAGAGCACTGCGAAGACTCTTAACTTGAAGCGACGAAGAATGCAATGGAAACATGCGAAAGTGATCGTTATTCCAAAACCCAGGAAGAAACTTGAGTTGGGCAACCTCAAGCAGATATCACAAACGTTGTGCCTGCAGAAACTTATGGAGCATGCAATATTAAACAGGCTCCAGGAATATGCAGAGGAAAGGGAAGTATTTTCCGAAACGATGCTAGGCTTTAGAAGCAAGTTGTCCACTCGGGACGTCATGCTCCAGTGCAAAGCAGACATCATAGACCCGCCCAACAAATGGGGCACCAAAACTACTGGGTCTCGAGCTACATAAAACCTTTGCTAACGTCCAACACGATACCATACTAACTAATCTGGCGGGGATTGTCCCTAGCCAAAATGTCTACGGGAAGGTGGTTCTAGTCATTTAACGCAAGTGGCATGATCGAATAAGAAAAAAGTGTGTGGCAACGACTCACGTGAACTTTGTGTTGGTGATCAACATGTGACGAACGGTACGTTGGCGCTGATATAAAGAGGCTGACGGAACGTTATTTTATTTAGCTGCGCGATTTTTTTCACTCCAGTGTACTTCGCCGTTCCTGTCCTGAAGCGTGCGTCTGGAGACGACATCGCTCACGGCGACCTCTCGTCGCCCGTGTGAATGTCACAGCCTAGTAAACGCGGCAGAATACGAAGGAGGCGACTCCTTTGTGGTCGTGGGTCAATCAAAAACAGCAGTCAGGGTATACGTAGCGAAAGGTGCCAAACTGGTTTTTCACAGTCAGACTCGAACGTCCTCGTTGCCGAAGCACTGGCCGTCAGCCGTATGGTGTAGTCAGTTATCCTGCGCGTCTTCGAGTCTGGTTTTTCCTGCTTCAGTGTACGTTCTTAATTCTCGTAGTTCGGCAACGGCTCAGCGTCTCTGTCGCTCCGCGCCTTGACTCCGCCGCTTGGCGCGACGTCCTTCCCGCTATTTCGATATGTCTCGGACGCACGGTTAGCCTTTCGTGTTTCATTTGAACGCTGTCGGGCGTCCTCACTCCAAGCAATAATTTCCGGGTCGTCCGACGCAGCTTATCGCAGTACCCGAAGATGCCACGCACTGTACGCGCGCTCGCCGTCCGCTTCTTCATCCATGGCGCATCTGACTAGCAAGCGCACACGCTCAGGCTTATATGTTCAGCTGCAGTCAGACGCGAAGAAGTATTTGGGTTGGAAAACGTTTATTGTCAGCACTGAACCCTAGTGGGCACTATATTAAATGGCTTCGTGCCCATGGCTCTCGGCGACCTTGTGAGCCCACTCAGTGACCCGGACTTGCGTCAGAGTGTCTGAGATGGCCAGTGTAGCCTCCCACCGCTCTAGAGAAGGGACTCGGAGTATAGGTCCGCCGGTGACGGCGCCTTAGAATGCGGTCGTATCCAGGTATCTCGCGGCATTCTTTGCACGCCGGACTGTATTGCGTCGGATACATGAGTGTTAGTATCGACAGGCTAAAGAAGGCTCGCGTCTGGAGCCGACGCCACGTTACCTCCTGGCTTTTGGCGAGCTTTTTGTCTGGTGGCGGATAGATCCTCCTTTCCAGTTTAAACTGATTGGTGTAGTCGTGAAAGGATATGAACGCATCTGTCGTGAAATTTGGGGACTCAAACCAGCTCACTACTCGGCTGACATAACCTCGAGCTATACTGTGAGCCAACTAGTTTCCCCTGTTCCCCGAGTGTGCCGGCACCCATATTAGTTCCACCTCTCTTTGGTTCCAGTCTTGAGGTCTAGGATTCGTTCTGCCTCCTTGGAGTTCATCCCCCGCGCGAAATTGTTTATAGCGACATTGGAGTCGCCAATTATAGTGACTGTTTTGGTGCTGGCCATTGCCATGGCGATAGCCGCCTCCTCCGCTGTACCTGAGTTCTTTGTTTTGACCGAACCGGCCGTTAATGTTTCACCCGAGTCATTCACGACCACGACAACAAAGGAGTCGCCTCCTTCGTATTGCGCCGCGTCTACGTGGGCTCTGTATTCCGAGCGTTCTAGCTTGGCCTCAAGGGCATTTGCTCTTGCTCTCCTCCTGACTTCATGAAAAGCAAAGTGCAAGTTTTTTTTGGAATTGGTTTAATGGTGAGTAATTTTCTCACTTCGGTCGGTAATTTTGCCTGCGCGTTTCTTTCCGGAATTCTATCATTTAGTCCTGTAGGTTGCTCAGTATCTTCCACCTTGCGGGTCTGGTTGCGAGCCTCCTTAATTGCGCAAATATGTGTGCCTCGCATAGTTCCGTGGTGGTGTGGTAGACCCCCAGTTTAAGAAGTATTTCCGTAGGGGTGCAGTGGGGCAGCCCCAAGGCTGCTTTATATGCCTGCCAAACAGATGCTCTTACCGCTGTAGGTAGAGAAAATATGCGAACGTAGTGATAATCTTACTGCGGAATTCGTCATATTCAGGGAACAAACCATGGATTGCTTCCAGCAAATTATGGAACGACTAGCAAACATAGAAGCCAGGCTTCCCCCAGTTGCCGGCAGCACCCTCCCCTCGCTGCAACCGCAGCAACAGCCTCTATAGAACGTCACGGCCCCTCGCCAACAAATTAGAATCTGGCAGTGGAACTGCAGAGGCTTCCACTCAAAAAGAGGGAACCTGCAGTCTTACATTCAAAAGATTCAAAGCGCTACAAGAGGCAAGCGACAGGGTTAAATTAACTGGCTACGCCGCCAAGAAGGAGACGGCGCACCGGCGGCCGCAGCGTTCATTGAGTGACCAACCTCTCGCGATCAGACATTAACTGCCATGGGTGGGCGCGCTGCCTATCCAGAACGCAATCAAAGCAGGTACCCGCCGCGGTGGCTCAGTGGTTAGGGCGCTCGACTACTGATCCGGAGTTCCCGGGTTCGAACCCGACCGCGGCGGCTGCGTTTTTATGGAGGAAAAACGCTAAGGCGCCCGTGTGCTGTGCGATGTCAGTGCACGTTAAAGATCCCCAGGTGGTCGAAATTATTCCGGAGCCCTCCACTACGGCACCTCCTTCTTCCTTTCTTCTTTCCCTCCCTCCTATATCCCTTCCCTTACGGCGCGGTTCAGGTGTCCAATGATATATGAGACAGATACTGCGCCATTTCCTTTCCCCCAAAACCAATTATTATTATTATTATTATTTTTGCAGTTGCGCGCCAGCGCCACATACATGAAAGCGATAGATTGAGGTGTGCATTGTCCCAGGGAGCCATATGTGCGCCTTTCCTTTCGTGAAAATGAACGGCCTCTACAACGTTGTCAACACCAATGAATCCAATGACCGCCGGCGGAGGAAATTGAAAATTGATTTTTGAGGAAAGGTGCGGCGCGGCGCAGCGCAGCGGCGGAGCACCTGTGGAACGGCGCAGCTGGTTGCTATGGTTACGGCGCATGCGCAGCTGTAGCTGCGGACAGGCACGGCGAAACTCTCTTCTACTAGCCTATAGTGTCGCTTTCGCTAAAAAAGGCTTTGACAAATGCTGTTCTGCTCGCATATCCGCAGCCAGGTATACCGCACAGCGTTATGGTCGACGCTTGGGACGCAGCCATCGGCGCAGTGCTGCAGCAATTGAGCAACAGAGTCTGGCGTCCTACCTCTTCTTCTCAAGAAAGCTGACTCCTCCAGAACAGCGCTACAGCACCTTCGGCCGCGAGCTGCTTCACATCTATGCCGCCATTCGTCGTCTTCGGCGCTATTTAGAAGGCATGGATTTCTTTGTACTTACGGACCACAAACCTGTGGCGTATGCCCTGAGTTCCACGACATAAGACAGAAGAACGCACACCGCCCGTGAGTTACGTCAAATGTCTTACATATTGAACGGTACGACGAAAAAGCGCTGACGGACGGGACGGAAGAAGAAACAGATACCCAGCGCATGTGTCTGTCTCCTCTTCCGTCCCGTCCGACAGCGCCGTTTCGTCGTACCGTTCAACATGAACCAACCAGCCCGACTCTGCCCTCTCCTTGGTCTTACATATCCGAGTTTACGACAGACACCCGACATGTGAGCGTCGTAACAATGTGGTCGCCGACGCCTTGTCACGCAGCCCTGTCAACGCCCATGGGTTTTCAGAGGGAACCGATTTAACTCAGCTGGTGGCAGCTCAGCGAACAATTCAAGAGCTGAGTCACTTGCTGACAACGGCAACGGCGCTGAATTTGCGCTGGCTACCTGTGCCCGGCTGAGATGATGGCGTGTGCTCCGATGTTGTCGTTTTTGCTTCAGAAGCGATGGCTCATACCCACCGTGGGGGATTGGTCAGAGTTTGGTGCGAATCCAAACAGGAGAAAAAGTCATTCAGGCTCATCTCAAGCGGCTCATAAATAAAAAATGAGGAATCTGGGAAAAAGAACAATGAATTTTGAGCAGATTGGCATGAAAATCGAGCGAACGAAGAAGTGAGGGTTAAAATAAAGTAATTAAAAAATAATAATCATACATAAATTTTGAGAGAAAAGAAAAGGAAAGAAGATTTAACACAAAAATCTCCCGGTCTACAGAAGATACCTGTGAGGAACCTCGCACACCATCTTCCTTTGACGGTTGCACCAACCAACCAACCAACCAACCTAATTGAGCAAGGGGAGTTTGCATCCTGATCCCCCAGAGTGTGGGTATGTGCCATCTTTTGAAAGTCTAACAACAGCAATTTGCAAATACCGAATTCTCTGCCGTGCAAACCGCCGGCAGGAGGGTATGAAATGGTCTAAGGATTTAACGTCCATCATCCGTCATCGGCTGCGCTTAGGTAAACTTCTTCCGTGGGCGTTACTTCTGCATGAGACTAGTGCTCGGCCTGCGCTTTCTTGCTTTACTGCCTACTCCTGCCCCAACTATCCCAGAGAGCCGTTGCAGTACTGCCTCCAGAACGCCTGGAAAGGCCGCCGTATACGTAGCCACTTGTTACCCTCTGACTGAAGTTCCACTAGTCTTGGTACAACAATTGGCAAGTAGTTGTGGCTGTGCTGGTTCACCTTCCTCATGCTGACGTGATTCGTGTGTCGTGCGTGCTACACACGTCCCTACAGTGGCAGAACCCTCGCCTACAGCTAGAGTGGATAGCTCACCTTCCCGGCGCACAACCGGGGCGCCCTATTTTGTTTGGCGGTGATCTTAATGCCCCACATCAGACTTGGGGTTACCCCTGCTCTAGTGTGGGGGCAAATGTATTTCTGGACAATTTAAATAAGGCAGTGTTTGTGCTTTTCTATTCCCTGGGCACCGCAACCCGCCGGTGGGATCATCCCCATCTCATCCTTCCTCCCCAGACCTAACATGGTAGTGCGGTGCACACACGGTACCCTGTGGTCGAGAAATAGACTGTTGGGGCAGCGATCATCATCCATTGCTTATCGGTTTGGATCCTGATTGCCAGCGTAGCCGTGAGCGCTGTTTCCGTGTCACAGAGTGGGACTTGTTCAGGGCGGCACTCAAAGACTGCCTGTGATCAGCTCCATCGGATCTGCAGAAATCTTTTTGTACAGCGCTTCAAAATGCCACTCATTCAAGTTGGGTGGAGGAAAGCCGACCGCCTCCGGATCTGCACCTTCTTCGAAGCTGGGCAGCTCCTCGTCGGGCGGAACTGGCGGTCACTCGAGACCCATCTCCGTCGCAATGCCGATACACATTACACCGGCTAACAGCTGCGCCACACCGAGATGAGAAGCGCCTTTCTGGCAGTGATGGCAGGAGTGTTGCGCCTCTCTTGGCTCATCGTCAACAACTGCATCGATATGGCGCACCTTTCGTCTCATGGAAACCGGGAAGTGTTCAAAAGACCCCGCAAGTTCAGCATGTCTTGCTTCGGGAGAGACGCCAAGTCAGTTCGCTTCAGAGGTCTCCAGGACTTTATTTCCGGCTTTCGACCAACCGCCAGCGCCGCTCATCTACCCGAATACTCTTCCTTCAGAAGCGGGCTCGCCTCCAAGCGAAGATTACCTTGATGGTATGCAGAAGCAGTTCACCATGGCTGAGTTCCTTACAGTCATAGACCAGACGAAACTGCCTAAATATCATGGGGCCAGATGGACTTACATATGAAGCTTTCAAAAATATCGAAGGTCCGGCATTGGAGTGGTTACTTGTAGCCCTGAACACAATATGAACATTCGGAGACGTCCCAAAATCGTGGAAACATGCTGAAGTGGTGCCGATCCCTAAGCCCGGAAAGGATCCTAGCAAGTTAAGCAACCTTCGCCCGATCGCTCTTACATCCACTCTATCTAAGGTCTTAGAACGGACAATAGCTACGTGGCTCTGATAGTGGCTGGAACGGTATCACTGGTACCACCTGGCTCAGAACGGATGATAGCTACGCGGCTCTCATGGAGGCTGGAACTGTACCACTGGTACCACCTGGCTCAGAACGGATGATAGCTACGCGGCTCTCATGGAGGCTGGAACTGTACCACTGGTACCAGCGGGCTCAGACTGCCTTTCATCCTCAAATGGGCACTGAGGACGAACTAGACCACCTATCAAGCATGGTGATGCTCGGAGGCAGATCTCACAAAATCCGCGCGCTTCTAATCATGGACGATCACAAGGCCTATGACAACGTCAGCCACTCAGCGGCCTTGACCATTCTACGTTGGCTTCATCTCCCTCCTCTAGTACACAACTTTGTGGCTCCGTTCTTTGAATACCTTTCCATCACCTTACGCATCGGCAAGAAACATATTGGCCACTTTGCTTGCAATAGTTGGTACAGTGAATGAATACCTCTATCACATGCAAAAAAGGCTACGCCGTCCGTATACACATACACATACCGATCCCTGACGCACACCTCTAGTTTTAGAAAAGGTTTCGGAAGTAAAGGAACCGTCGGAACAGAAGAAACGTCTATCCTTTAGGAATTCCTGTACCCATGCGAGAATGTAAAAAGGCAGCCGAATTTCATCAAGCTTGTTCAAGAGTATTGGATGCTCTACGCTGTCATATGCTTTGCCGATATACAAAACGACTAAAACCGCGACCTCTTTCTTCTCAATTGCTACCCTTATTGTACTTTCCAAATCTAAATGAGCGGACCAGATCGAGCACCATCGATGAAACCCTATCTGGGAAGCACAGAAGGCTTACAATGCCATAACGTGATCTGTAAGACGGCTGTGTAGGATGCGTTTAGTAAGTTTTACTAAATTGGACACTATTTTCGCAATTTTCCATTCGGAAGAGAGCCAAGCTGTCGAAGGGGACACGTTTAAAGTATGCAAAACATCAGAGGTAAAGTATTGCACAAGAGACTTCAACATACCTATAGTGACCCCGTCGCATCCAGGCGCTGCAGGTTTGAGGCCAGAAACCATGGAAAATAATTCAGAGGGTTGAACCGCAATGAAGTCTGCGCGCGGTGTGTGTAGGATGAACGGAACCACCAACCGCCCTTAAAAGCGCAGAGCAAGCAAAACATTGAGCTATCTGATCAAGTTTATTTTGTACTTGCTCTGGCGTTAGCACCGCTGACTCTGTAACATGAGAGGACGGCGAATTATGGTTGCGTTCTATGAACTAGTACAAAGCTTTGCGATTATTTGGGCTCGATAGATTACTATTCAAATTCTCATTGTACTCCTCCTCCGCCTTACCAACAGTCCTTTTGAAAGAAGTCGCGAAAAATTTGTAATTTATCATATTCTGTGGGCAGTGGTTATGAGAAAGGCTCTTCCAGGCAGCTTTTCTAAGTAGGTATGCTCTCTCACATCATTCCACCGCAGGGAGGGCTGTTTGTTATTGACCGTAGACCGCACCTTGAACGCGGAACGCTCAGTAGCACCTAACACGGAACAGAGAACTTGTTGAGCGCGATCCAAGTTATCAGGTGCTGGAATGGAGGAGAAAGAGGAATGCACAAGTTTTGTAGCGAGAGCAACACTACGCCAGTTCTTCGAGCCTTCAACGTGGCACCCCTTGAGTCCGTGGCAGCGGTGTGGCTACGTGCCACGGTTGGTCACGTGGTGCGGAGCAGTTGCTACTGCCGGCGGCGCGGCGCGCCGGCGAAACCGAGCTGCAACGGCTGTGCGCATGAGCCGTGTCGAGTGGGCAGGGGGGGGGGGGGGGGGGTGGAGTGGACAGGGGAAGAGAGTGAATCCACGTCCAGGGACGAAGATGAAGGAGGAACGCCCAGCGAAACGGAGCGCCCCGCTTGACTGAGGCTACCTTTATTCCGATCCTCCTCTCCTTTGGTGCAAGCGCCAAGCGCTTGAAACCAGTGTGCGATTTTATTCATGGATATGTAATTGCATCAGGTAGATTCTTATGCTAGAATGGGAATTCACAGCTTTTTCATTTCCGTTTCTTTTATCAGCTTTTTAAATCCAAATTCGAGCCTTCGTCACAAAATTATCCACTTACTCAACTCCTTACCCATGTGAGCGTTTGTATCAGCAATGCACCCTGGCCAATCCCCCGCCGTGGGTACCTGCTATTCAGCCTGAGGACATCATCATCGTCATCATCATCATCAAACAGAGCGGCGAAAGACTGACTGCAATTCGACTGAGCGGGTTTCACTCGGCCAGATGTATAGCTCTCGCATCACTCTAACTTTAACGAGAGCTAAACCACAGCCAATTCTTTTGAAAAGTGCGCGGTTGACGAATTACTGTGACGATGCAGTAGCCATAAGGGAACAAGAGTCTATGGTGAAAGTTATCGGAAAGTGATCATAGGAAGTACCTCAATCCACTGTGGACCACGAAGAGACCTGAGCCCCGTTCGCTGTCAGCGTGAAGTCAATGACAGACCGAGAATCGGCGCGCATGTAAGTTACACCAGAACTTTTGCAGCAGAGAACGTTCCTTGCCGACATCCTGGACAAAGAAGATTAGCACCACTTGCAGGGCGTGTTGGTAAATCATGCTTACAATAACACAGCGCAAATACAAACACGGACAAATAAGGAAATACCCCAAAACGCTGTGGTGTTTCCTTACTTGTACGTGTTTTTCTTTGCGCTGTGTTATTGTAAACGAAAGCTGTCCGCATTAATCTCTACGGAAACCTCAATTACGTGATGAGAATTGAAATCGCCAGCTATCACCACTCTGTTGTTAGAACGAAAAAAAAACTTTAAATAATCTGCACTGTGGGCGCCTAAAGGAAAGCAGACATTAGGAACGGTAAGAGGAGCACACTATCGAACTGCGATACCAACAGCCAACAGTTCGCAGTTGGGTCTTAAAATTTGGTGAGACACATGGTCCGATCAAATAATTTAAAATAAATTAATGTTAACAAGCTACCACCCTGGCCACAAATGCGATCGGCTCGGAATACCCGAAAATCTTCGAGAGAGAATGGCCTAATTGGAGTAAGCCCAGTTCCTGAAGTAAAATTATGTCTGGGTCGAATGGTGAGATCAGGTTGTGTAAATCGTGAAAAGAACATGCGGCTGAACAACAATTCCACTGCAATACTTTTAACCCCGTCATGATTACTGTAAACGAAAAGAGGCTGTGACAGCCTCCTTTAACACATCGGTTTTATGCGGATTACCAGGGGAACCGTTCTTGATTTTGTTGTTTGTGTGGGCAGACTTCGAGGGAGAGGAAGGAGCTGGGCGTTTTTGGGAAGGACTCGCCATCTCGACGTCCGAAGTTCAAACGGTAGAGAAGCGGGCATCCCCGGCACCATGTACAGGCACAAACGAGGACGCAGCAGGAATAGGAGTATGAGAAGAGTCACCAGAGTCGATATGGGAAGAACTAGTTGATGCAGAGGGGAGACCAACAGCTGAAGCAGAAAACTGGCTAGAAATGACTTGGGAGAGAGCTTCACTAAAGGTAGTCAGCATACGGTCCACAACGCCTCCGAGCGCCTTCACAACCTCTGAGACCACAGACTTAGCACCGCCTCTGCTTCAGACACAGATGGCCTAGCAAGGCACGCATAAGAATGCCTTTTCCTGTCCAATAGTGCATAGGCAACACCTTATCTGCTGGATCATGTCCAGAATGCTGGGCTCGTTAGAACGCTTAGGACAGCCGGCATCGTCAGCCGGATGAACGCCGCTACAGAGACTGCAATTAGGCACATCAGACGTATAAAGATTATTGGAATGGTTGTCCCCTTAAAGTCGGCAACGCAACGCAGATTTGTAACCTTTGCTGCTATGGCCGAAGCGCCAACGATATCTGCATTGCAAAGGTCGACGCGCTACACTATGGGCCAAACCTTAAGCTCAGACAGGCGCGAAGATCCAGGAAAAGTTGCGATCACGGACTCTCTAGGCACACGAGAGCAATCAGCATCTCTGTTACAGCGGAATACTGATACCATGCCAACACCGGCGTCCTGAAAGTCCTCAAGCATTTCCTGAGGAGAGGCCGGTGGGTCCTCGCCGCAGATTATGCCTTTGGAAAAAGTAAGTTGCTCAGGTATGAAAGGCTTAACTGAAGAAGACACGAAGGATGTCCAATGCAGGAAGTCCGACACGCATTGCACATCCGAGGATCGGCAAAAAATTTCCCTCCTGCCGAACGGACGTACCTCGGAGATTTTCAAATGGAGGCTGGTAACAGCCTTCAGCTTCTCCTGGATGATTTTAGAGTTTTTTTTCAGTTTTAGGGCCGGTGGCACATGATATTCAGGGTGCGCGTCACCTTCGCGCACCCTTTCGATTCTTTGCGGCAGCCGCTATCGCCGCTCTCTCTTCCCCTCTTCCCCCTTCCCCTCACGTTAAGCATGCCTATAAAAGGCACCTAGCTGGAATAGAAGTAGATACCGGGTCACCAATTTGCATCATCCCTCAGGAACTCTATGACAAGTACCGCAAACAGTGGCCAAGTCTGAAAACATCCAACCTCAAGTTGTCCTGCTACGTAGGCCGCCTCCCTGTCCTGGGAGAACTTCAGTTGACAGTCCGCTACCAAAGCGCGTCCGTGGTCTGTCCCCTGACTGTGCTAGCTTGTGCGGGACCGAGCCTCTGTGGGCGTGACTTGCTTAGTTTACTCAACATCGCAGGCGCTCCAATGTTGCAGGTAGCAGCACAGGACGTAACGACTGAAGACCACAAAAACAGCTACCGCATCAACAGCATTTTCGACAACTACCAGAATGTCTTTTATGCCGGCCTGGGCCTCATCGAGGGGACACCCGCCAGTCTAGACTTAAAGGAGGGTGCCATCCCAAAATTTTGTAAGGCGCGGCCCCTCCCCTACACTGTACGCGATAAAGTGACGCAGGAGTTGGACAGGCTAGTTTCTATAGGCGTATTGTCGCCAGTGAACCATTCCGACTTCGCAACTACAGTTGTAGTTGTGTTAAAAAAGGACGGCACAGTTCGAATCTGCGGTGATTTTAAAACCACATTGAATCCAGCGTGTGCCACTGAGCAATATCCATTGCCTAGGATTGAGGACATGTTTGCCCGCTTAAGCGATGGTGACTGTTTTAGTACGCTGGACCTGTGAGATGCATACAGTCAAATACCACTCGACGAAGCTGCCAAGAAAGTCTCCGTGATTAACACGCATAAATGCCTTTTCTGTTTTAATAGGCTACTGTTCGGAATAGCATCTGCACCGGCAATTTTCCAGAGAAACATGGATGAGGTGCTGGCAGGGCTGTCGAGCGTACAAGCTAATTTAGATGATGTGCTGGTTTCTGAAAGAGAGAATGATAACGACGAGCGGTTAAAAA
Organism: Amblyomma americanum; assembly: GCF_052857255.1. Classification (NCBI taxonomy): domain Eukaryota; kingdom Metazoa; phylum Arthropoda; class Arachnida; order Ixodida; family Ixodidae; genus Amblyomma; species Amblyomma americanum. Next base: position 151,070,994 of record NC_135498.1, read on the forward strand.
ACGTCCTACAACGCTTCCGAGAGCGAGTGAAACTTAGATATGACAAGTGCGAATAGCACAGGCCGGCTGTATCTTATATGGGGCACCGAATTGACCGAGATGGTCTTCACCCGACGGAAAAGAATGTCGAGGCCATTGTGGAAGCGCCAAGCCCACGTAATGTCACTGAACTGCGCGCATTTCTCCGAATGCTGACTTTTTACGCTGTTCCTGCCTAACATGTCGACCATTCTTTTCCCGTTAGCTCTTAGAAAAGAATGCACGCTGGCGCTCGAAACAGCCGCAGGAAGCCATGTTTAATGCGGCTAAACAAAGATTTAAAGCTGCCCAAGTTCTTGTGCACTTCGATCCAAAGAAGGAGTTGAAATTGGAATGTGACGCGTCCCCTCACGGCGTGGGAGCAGTTCTGTTCCACACAATCAGCAACGTTCATAAGCCAATTGGATTCCGTTCTAGAACATTAACGCCAGCTGAACGGAACCGTTCCCAACTAGAACGAGAGGCACTGGCGCTCATATCTGGGATCACAAAATTTCGTGACTACCTTCTAGGGCGAGAGTTCATGCTGGTAACGAACCACCAGCCGGTTCTGGGCCTGCTGAGACCGGATCGCCAGATACCTACAATGGCTGCCACCCGCATTCAACGCTGGCACTGCCTGGGAGCCTATCACTTCAAGCTGCTGTACACTCCGGGAAGGCAGATGCTCAACTCCGACGCCCTGAGGCGCCTACCACAACGAGCTTCGGAACCTGTCCCGGAGGATGAACCGCCAGAATACGTCCTATCCATGGAAAGACTGGACGAAGGTGGTGTGACAACACGTGAGCTACAGGCCTTGACAGCCACAGACCCTGTTTTTACCGAGGTTAAACGTTACGTAATGAACGGATGGCCCTGAACCACATACTTGTTGCAGCATTTCGTACTACCATTCTTTGACCGAAAGCTGGAGTTGTCAGTGTCGCATGAGCTAGTGTACTGGGGAAATCGCGTGGTGGTACCAAAGGAAGCTCGTACAAGAGTGTTGCGTCTTCTGCACGAAACACATCAGGGATCGACTGCGATGAAAGCAGTTGCACGTTCTTTGTTCTGGTGGCCAGGTTCGGATAGGGACATCAAACAAATGTCAGCTACTTGTCAGAGCTGCATTCAGAACCTGCCGATGCCAACGGCTGCTCCACCAGTCAACTGGCCAGCGACAAACGAAAAGTGGTCCCGCATTCATTTGAATTTTGCCGGTGCCATCGCAGGCAAAATGATCCTGGTTGTGGTCGACACGCATACTAAATGGGTCGAAGCCATGCCGCTGGTGGACGCAAACACTGAAGCCACAGTTAGCTGCCTCCGTACTATTTTCGGTAGGTTTGGAGTGCCACGTACGTTGGTCTCTGACAACGGCAGTCAATTTACCAGCCAGGAATTTCTACATTTGTGCGAAACAACAACATAGTGCATCGAAAGTGCGCGCCCTACCACCCTCAGCCAAATGGAACCGCAGAAAGAGTTGTTCGAATGGTGAAGGATAGGCTTCGAAAAATGAAAGGCGGGAAGTTGGAGGACAATATAGTGCGACCGTCTCCGTCCGTCCGTCCGTCCGTCTCCGTCTCCAGTAGGAACAAGCTCCACTGGAATTTCACTGACGCCATTCCGTCAGAATGAATCTAGGGGCAAACTTTGTGCAGACTGGCGATTCAGGCTGGCGGATTCCAACCCGGGGAATCTAAATACATAGCTGAAAGCCTAAGAGGACATTAAACCTATCTGCCGCTACAATGATAAAAAAGCCACACCTGGCCAAAACCCCAACACGTGGGATGGCCTCACAGTAGAAGACAGAACAGGGAGTCCGGAGGTGGCAACAAGATCGAAAATAGGAACAGCATTGGTCGCGGTTCGGAGCTTCTTCTTTGGGCATGGAACACCTTTCACCAACAGATGTGTGTCAATTTCACAATTTCGCTCGCACAAGAATCCTGAAGGGTGCCGTCCTTTTATTCCCTCTGGCCTCCGTCGTAGCGTCTTCCAGTCGCTGCACAAGTTGGCACACCTGGGCATTAGGGCCACACAAAAGCTTATGACGGCAAGGTATGGCCGGCCATATATCAATCGAGAGGTTCGGCAATGGACGCGAGAATGCATCGCCAATCCAGCGACACCAAATTGCCTACAATGGCGACTGTCGACGTAAAGCTGCCCCCATTTAGGCCCACGAACCCCGAAATGGGATTTGTCCAGGTGGAAGCACGGTTCGCCACCCGGCGCATCCCAGCCGACCTCACGCGCTACCACCGCGGCGTGTGCAGTTTTCTAGCAACCATGGCGAGCGAGGTCCACGACCTGTTGTTCATCCCACCGCGAAGAACCGGAGACGAATAAACTCAGTCTTTGTTCGGAATTCGCAGCCCTCGGTCTGGTTCTTGCCCCGCGCTAGCATCCCAACAGGTTCGTCCCCAGTCACCAGCCTGTATTCTCCTGCCGGCGGGAGTGCTAGACAGGCGCCTTATTTGGGCAGTTTGTTGAGCTTCCTTGAGTTCCTCATATGTATTGTGGACCCCGAGTTTGAGTAAATCCTCGTTGGGAGTCGAGCGATCCAGGCCTATCGCTGTTTTGTAAGCTATTATGATGATGGCGTCGACTCTTTCCACCTCGTCTCTTAGGCGAAGGAGTATGTAATCTTGGAGTATGTAATCTTAATCTTCGAGTATGTATTCTTGCAGCAGCCGAAATGACTGCTACTGCCGGCCGCCAGCAGTCGCGCATTCCTCGTTTCCGTTTCCGCTGGTTTACGTCACTCTTCTCCTATTTCGTCATCAGAGAGTCCCGAGTTGGATTCGTAGCGGGGGGGGGGGGGGGGGAGAAGGGGAAGCTTTTTAACTTCCAATCCAAATTTCTTAGCAATAAATGCACCTTTCACTGCCTGACAAGAGGCAACAAAGCCACAAAATGCCGAACTATCAGATTTTACTAAGAAAAAAAAATTCATAGCGTTGTTCTCAGTGTGCTCCATTAACTTGCCAAAGTAGAAGGTACGGAAGATTGGCCTAAAGTTATCAAGGCTTATCTTCCTGTTAGTTTTGGGGATAAAAAGTGATCTTTGCATGCTTCTAGGATTATGGTATGCTTCCTGTCTCCCAGCACAGATTCAAATATTCCGTAAGTGTGGTGACCGATTTTAGATCTAGGTTCCGCAGCATCTTATTTTTTGATTTCATCTGGTCCGGGCGAAGATTTGACCTTGAGTTGAGACAGGGCAGCCCAGATTTCTGTGTCCGTGAAAGGCTATTCTAGAGTTGGGTTATCGGATCCAGTGTATTTGGGGTACAATTCGGCATCTTTATGAAAGTTGACGTATTTGTTTTGCAGCGACGAGAGCAGTTCTTGCCAGCTTCCCTGGTATGCGTGAATGACCTGTTTATGGCATATCTGGTGACTGTCTTGGACTGAGCTGGGTCAAGAAGGTGGCGGAGAAGGTAGGTTCCACGTGTTTTTTGTTCCCCAGCTGCCCGTTAAGCTTGTCGCATACTTGACACCAGTTGTGCCTTCTAAGGTTAATGACATGGTCTTCAATTTCCTTCTCAAGCCGTGCAACGCGTAGTTTGAGTTATCAGTTGGTTCTCTGTATCTTCCATTTCTTCATGAGAGCATGTCTGGCATCCAACATGTGGGCTACCTGGAGTCTATGATGGCTTCCGCTCCATCCGTTTCAATGCTAATGGTGTGCTTAAGGGCACCCTTGCACATCTTCTGAACCCATTTCTCCAAGTCCGAGATGCTGCACGGAGCATTATTGTCCCTGTCTTTTCCGGATTTATCCCAGTCCACGTGCTTACACGAATTCCATGTCTTCTTATTACGGGAGTTGGTTTCTACCATAATAGCGATAATGTAGTGGTCGCTGTTGAAGTCTTCCCCGGTGTTGAGCCATGTCGGGTTGATCGCGTTTCGAGCTAGTGACAGATCCAGATTAGTGCCCCTCGATGTACTAACATTACTAGAACAAACTAAGTTTCACAGCTCCAGCAGGAGAGGTGTCCCCGAAGGCGGTCGCGCGAACTAGTGGCGCTGCGGTCGAGTCTTGCTCCCTCGCCGCGGGTCATGCCGTAGCCGTGCTGCGCCCTGTTTAATCGCGCGCTCGCGACCGCTGCTGCGTGTCTTGTGTTCCTCTGTTTCATTTTTTTTATTTCATGGCATCAGGCCTCTCCATGCCGATCATCTTTGCACCTGGGTGCAATAGCGGGTATCACAACGATTACTCGCAAGGTCGTCATTTCTTCAGGCGGCCGAAGATCCCGTAAGGTTTAAAAGATGGGAGTGTGAGCTTCGCAGTAAAGATAGAAAAATGACTTCGAAATGCAACGTTTGTGATATATATATATATATATATATATATATATATATATATATATATATATATATATATATATATATATATATATATATATATATATATATATATATATATATATATATGTATTCTGAAGACCTGCTAAGGCACTATCGTCATGAAGTTCAACCTCGGCTGCTGACACGAAAGTCACTGGTTCGATCCCGGCCGCGGAGGTCGCATTTCGACGGCGGCGAAATGAGGCCCGTGTGCTTTGCGATGTCAGTGCACGTTAAAGAACCCCAAGTGGTCCAAATTATACAGAGTACTCGCCTATTGCGTCCGTCATAGCCTGAGTCGCTCTGGGATATTAAGAGGGCTCACCAGCTACGAGGCAACTCAGATTTGAACTTTTTCTGTCGGTAGAATGCAGCACTTAAGTACCACAAAAAGGAGGGAACTTCTATTACCCCTCCGGGTGTGTAAATTCTACCGCGACATCTCCTCGACCACGACACGCATGTATTAGTTCTTCCGCGAACAAAAAGTAGGGCCGAGAACTTTCTGTGTATATCCTGCCAAAGCAGGGAGACGGAAGCACAAAAGAATAACCCGTCTCAAGGGGTGGTGGTCACAAAGTGGACCTTTTTCCAACCATTCAGCTGCCACAAGGAAATTTACGTTTTCCGGTTTGGGTCCCCCTAAGCTCCCTCGCATCTTTTCTGCGAATATACATTTACAATGATAGGGTGGGGTATACAGCCTGTAGTTAGAAGCTGTGTTGGTTTAGTCTAGCCAGAACAGATGAGTGTGACTCATATTTTTACACACCTTGGGAACACCTCTCCTTCCGCACTTTGGCCGGCTATTCCGTATTCCGCGTATTCCTCCGTCGCCACACGCAATACGAGCCTGGTGACCATATACGAGTGTGGACGCCGATTCGACGACGCGGTCTCTATGAAAAGCTTTTTGCGCTTTCATTGTTTACACTGCCAGTGTTTATTTTGCATTGTCTTTGCTGCTGCTGACCTTTAAGCATCCGGCCGATGCTTCTTTCACAAAAGGAATGCCGCGAAACTGTTGTACTACTTGTTTGTTCGAGTTCAGAACCGTTGGCCCGCGGCAATATCCCTTTGTTATGCGAGATGCGATCAGCGTTATCTAGAAAGAATGCAGCCAGGCGCAACTATTTCGACATTATTCTGGGTTGTTGTAGTTGTTTTTAGCCCCTTATCTTGAAGGTTCTTCTTCGATGACCACCGAGCACGTTTGTTGCTATCGGCGTCGCCGAATTCTTCAGTTTATTTATGGGTGATAGTCAGTTCAGTAACTAAATTACTGCTTAATATACTTCGTTTCATATCTCCTTCACTGCTTATAATTTCACCACGGAACAAATCAGACTTGGGTAAAAGGGTGAGATGTGTGGTTTGCAAAAGCACTGAGATCGTCTTGTTGCTATTCGTGGTGACTTTGAACGCCAATTTCGTCATTGCAAAAGCGACTACCAGCTGTTCTGGACAAAGTTGCTAGTAGCGGTTTATTGTTAAAAATAATAAAAATTGCAATTTAATAGAAGATGGCCACTGCAGCCACGCCTACCGCCTGTGCTCTTTCTGAACACAAAAACGGCAGCGCACCTGAATTGTCATGACGTCAGGTGTTTTAAAGCGAAAATTCCACACCTACTATGGTTTCCGAAAAAGTCTCATTTTGAGCTCTGATTTTTATGTTCTATTATATATTTTATATATTGTATACTTTTATGTTTTATACATTTTATATATGTATTTATATGATGCCCCTTCCGAGCATTTTTCTGATTGAAATGTGCGAGTTTTGGAAGCGTAGTGCAGGAGAGGCGACTAGGTGTGGCGCATACCGAGGGGTATCTAATAGGGAGAATAAAGACGGTTGCAGAACGCTTGACACATGCGAAACCGGTTCAGGAGCAAAATTGGATGATTTTGCCAGCCAGGCCATGAACGTTTGACATCACGTTATTTACACCACAGAGATGTCTATTCTGGAGTAGGGGGCTCGGAAATCCGCGAGCTCCTTTCTGCAGATAAGGTGCAACCATGCTTACCCGCGTACAGTGGACAGCACCTGCACTGATAACGCGAACATTCTGGCAGAGATATGCCTGGTCGCGAGGAGAATTGAGGAAAAAGAGCGACGCTTGACCAAAGATTCGTTAGAGAACAGATGTTTCGATGCCGATCCGACACATTCTGGTTTCACTAACTTGGAGCCAAAGCCGAACGTTGGCTTCGACCGGTTCTCATGACGTCGCAGTTGCAGTGCAGCAGAGGCTGAGCAGGAAAAGGAAGGAACGGTCCCTTCTCACTTTGATGTGGGCTGTTGCACTGCCACAGATAGTTGTCCGCTAGTATAGCGTGAAATCGCAGGTGATTGGCAAGTGCCTCAGTAAAAAGAGGTCAATCGCTACGTCATGACAGTCAGTCGACGCCATTAGCCCTATTTACATGAACCCGATAGCGTCGGGTCTATTCGGGGGCCGGGTTGAGCATGGTCAGTCCAACTCAACCAGTGCGTGTTTACATGAACTCGATTTTAGCGCGAGACCGGCTCAACTGTAGCGACACCGAGCGTCGAGCAAGCAGCATAGCCTCCAATATTGAGGCAAGCCATCACTGCGACGGTGCGACGGAGGTGCGACGGCGCACGTGGAAAGCAAGTTCGCATTTTTCTCTTTCCCTCTCAATAACCCTACTTTTCGACCCAACAGCGTTTACAAGCACATCGGTTCAGGGTCGAGTTGAGTCACCTACCCCTCGCGGCGGAATTGACTGGACCCGAGCAGTCGACTCCCGGCTCGGCGTACGTACCAGTACCGGTTTTCAAACAACCAGGCGTGTGGGTTCATGTAAGCGCCGGACGCTATTGGCTCGAGGCCCTCCTATGAGGATTATTTGCAGCTTCATTCTTGACTTGTATCGACATCTGGGTCACTGCGCCCTTGCGCTGGGCAAGGAACAATGCTGTTCTCCCACACTGTCCTGAATAGGGAGCCCCAATCCTGTCTTTTGGCACTAACAATGCCTTATTGTGTGGCTGCCGGGAGGGGAAAGGGGGGGAGACTTTTGGGTGTAGCCTTGCATTCCACCTCCTTTCCGCACCAAGAGCTCGAGCAAAAACGAAACGCAGAAATCCTTTCCGAATACAGCCCAAGCAAGAAAAAAAGCAAAGAAAGAGCTCAGGTGCGTCCAAGTTCTGAGTAAAAACCTGCGCGCACGAACACAGACAATCAAGAGGCTGGTGGTAATGTGTAGTAGCGACAAAATATTCTGGCGCCAGATGGAGCCACGTCGCGCTGGTTAAACTTAACGTGAATTTCAAATTCCTGCAGGAAATACATACACAACTTTCAGAGCCTGTAAAACACAAATACTACGCCCGATATGAATGAAAATTGCGGCTTGACAATCAAGAAAGAAAAAGGAAGGAAATGTAGCGAACGAAATTCTGATATTTGGCTTAGTTTTTTCAACAGATGACATGAAAGAGCGACATATCTAAATGTGCAATTTTTCTGGATATTTACGTCTGATTTGTAAAAAAATGAAACTTAAAATATAATATCTGTTTGCAACATTTGTTCCATTCATTAAAGAAGAAAACGCTGCCGTGGACCTCAAGAAAATCGAGCCATTTTTAGACACGCTACAGCTTCTGAAAGTTCCAATGTATTTCCTAAGAACACTGTCAAATCACATAGTTGAAAGTAAGGAAGTACCTTTGGAGAAAAGAAAATAAATGCTGGCACCAGGCGCCCTCCCAAGGCTGTTTACTTCACTGCCGGCACATATTTCAAAGCCAGAACGCACTACGCTGAAGAGAAAGCTCAAATGGGTCACTCTGCCCTGTGTGTAGCGACAGAAGTGCCGGAAGAGAACTTGCAGTATTTAGAGAGCGCATCAGTGCATTCCGAACCGCACAGTTGCGCTGCACAAATGAGATTCATCGTTGATCACCTTGGGCCTGCAACATTACAAACAAAGCGTGGAAATTTGAGTATTTTCGCGATGAAGAAACGACGAAAGATACGAGATATTTTACACTCGACGTCTAATGCAGACAAGCTTGCTTTTTGAGAAGAGCATTCTGATTGATGAACTGCTTTCATGTACAAAGAGCGTGCCCAGAAAATGGCACAAAAAATTCACTTATCACATAGAGAGCGCTGGTGACGCAGAGGCGCTCTTCTTAAGCAGATCACTGAAATGAAATTTGACGGAGCCACTTCTGAAAGCTTATGCGGAGGGAAGAGACATCACAAGAACTGCTCTGTGTCAGTGTCTCGACAAATTTGTCCTCATAGCTTAAGGCTGCGAAGAAAAATTCGAGAAACAAGAGAATCGGACAAAAGTGAAAACATATTCAACAACTAAAGATGCGAAGAAAAAGGAAGAAATATCGCATTGAAAGATAAGCTCGAAAAGATCTCAGAAGAGCATCTGGAACGGCATCTAGAGGGCCTTGTTTGTATAGGTTGTATGGCAATTACAAATATTGCCTAAATCATAGTACATCATAGCATATATACTATAACATATGTTCATTCATGGCATAATATACGTGTCCTACATATTTGCTCTTTGCGACGTTTATATGTCAAATAAGGATGTAATACCTTTTTGGATTTATTGCGTAATCAAATGTTTACCAAAGAGGAAGCAGAGCTGTAACTTGCGTTGCTGTTGATTCTTGCAATTTTTTGTTTAAGTTCATGAAGTTCTCGAATTCGGCTGCTGCGCTTCCCATTTAATTTGTGTATAGCCAACTAGTTTTCTTGAAAATACTGCATTTTTCTCGTTTTTCGTTCTTGCATTGATAAATTCTTTCCGTTCGTAAAATTAACTCCTATTAAAGTAATTCTCTTTCAACGCTTAGATGATATATTTTCACTATCGTGAGTAACAAATCAGTTCAGGGTGCTAGTTTTCGGTAACATTAATTTCTCCTACAAGCAGTAAATATCTCATTTTTTTGTTGTAAGGACGGGGAGGAACAGGTGGCATTTTTCAGGGGCATAGCGCGAATGGAATAACAACTTCCTGTGATTACGTGCAATAATTTTTTTTTTTCAGGAAACTAGCTCTTGCTCTGCCATTTCCTTCCGCTGTGCGTACGTCCCTTCCAACTGATTTATTATCTAGTAAATTCATTAAATAACTCCACCAACGCGACTTTCAGAAAACACAGCGGTAAAACGTTTTTGCAATGGTGTATGGGGGACTGCCGATGAAGCTATATTTTGTGCTTGACAACGAAAGTAGGGTACTAAGAAAAGCGCTTTTGATTAGAGGACAACAGAGGCGGCTTGCCTGTATTCTGTAATGAATATCCGGTTTCACGCGAGTAGCCAGACCTGAGGCACTTAGTGAACAGACTGCTCATGTTTACCACCTTTCTGCATGCAATGCAAGCAATCTGCGCAGCGCCGCAGCAAGCATCACATTCACTTCGGGCCCTTCCAAAGTTAGAGTGCACCCATACACTAATACTTTGTCTGATTTGTTTAAATTATAGAAACTATGCATTGGATTACGTATTACAAAATACAAGCCATTGAGCAAAACAAGAAACAGGGCCGTTGGCAAGTCGACGCCATTGCCACATTTGTTTTACGATATAAACAAGCTAATTTCGCGTCACACAAACGCGTTCTCCAAGATAATGCGTAGCTTCGAAGCAAAAGCTGCTGTAATGTGATTATTATTTTACTGCAGCCATGCAGAGTGCAACGGCCGCCCGCAAAAACCACTGTGTGCCGGGCGCTCGACTATACGGCGCCGCGTGCAGCGGACGATGCGCTCGGCAAGGAGCAAGACTCGACTACATCGCCGTTAGTTCTCGCGACCGCCACTTGAGACACGCTCCTCCGCTGGCCGGTATGGGGAGCTGTCAAACTGAGTTTGTTCTGGAAACGTTGGGTTTGGTAGTGTCGTTCAGCAGCGTGTGACCGAGCTCCTGAAGCTTCCCCAGTATTGTCGTGCCTTTACCGTTGACTTTCGGGTAGCCCCATTCCGGGTGATGGGCGCTGAAGTCCTTGACTATGATAAGTTGGTTCCTTCTCGTGTTCGTCACGGTTCTGTCTGGGTTTAGTGGTTTCCTGAGTGTGAGCCTTGGGAAAGCTGTAGACTTTAAGGATGTAGGTACTCCTCTCTTCCTTTTCCCCGCAGACGATTTTTTATGAGGGCATAACCTAGGTTTACGCACTCAATTTCGTGCTGACCATAGCTGGTGTCCCTTTTGACTAGAATACTCGTTGCTGGGCATCTGCGACTAGTTCGCAGTCGCGCAACGGTGATAGATCCTGGAAGAGTGGCCACTCCGGACGGCTCTTGTAGTCCGATAATGTCCGGTTTGACTGCGGTGTTCTGGATGCCGATCTGCAGGTTGGCCTTCTCGCGTGCTTCCTTTACAGTTCCGCTGCCACACTGTAATTAGTTCTCGGTCGGCGGAATCCATGTTTTACCTCGGCCTGTCCCTTCCACGCGGGATGTTGCGGTAATGTGCTGCTGCCCCATCATGTTGTGCAGGGCTGATCCGATCTGCTTAATCTGCTCATCTGTGCTGTCATGCGCAATCTTAAAGGGGCTCTGAAACGCCTTCCGAGGGGAGCACGTTAACTCACTTAATCACTGCCCTGTGTTGCCATGAAAACTAGAGCCAAATAATACTCTTCTACACGCAGCAGACGACCCAAAATCACGCGTCAAAGTTGACGAGCCCTTCCCGGCGACATTTTCATGCTCGCACCCTCCTCCGTCTTCCGCATCTGCGTAGACAAGGTGAGAGATGGCCATTGGTTAGATTCTTTCAGACGTCAGGCAGCTACCGTGGCCGCGGCCAATAAGCCGCTTAGCTCCGGCGGGCTGGGAAGCTCCGCTCCCAGAGGGGGGTCGGCGAAGGAGCGCCTACCTTCCAGCGTGTAACAAGCGACGAGAGGAGAGGGAAAGGCGCGAAGACGCTAAAAATCAAATTTTAACTACAGATAACTCAGATTCTACAAAGCGCATTTAAACATTTTCGCTGGACACTATTCGTGAGGCGGCGGGCTTCAATATCCCAGGCATGCCGCAACATTATCAGAGCCCCCTTCACAGCCCCTTTAAGTTCCTGTAGTATCTCTGGCTTCCTGCTGCCAACGCCCGAGATTAGCAACGGAGGTCTCAAGTTTTGACACTGCCGTCTAAGTGCTATTCCCACCCATTCATTCTTTTGGAGAGTGGGCCTTTTGGTGGAGCTCCCGAGGTGCTCTCCTCATTCGTTTTCTTAGAGGTCGGGGTCTCCAACTCTACACTGGACGGCGTTCTTTTTTTTTGGAAGGAGATTATCCGTTTTGTAGAGTGCGTGTAACATCGAGGTCCTTTTGTGAGGTCCCTCATTTTTGAGTGTTTGGATGAGTTGTGTTTGAGATTCTACCAATTTTTCTACCTTACCTATGCGTGAAAGAATCCTCTCGATTACCCTTGCCTGATCCCTCACCTTATCATCTTTGTCTCCTTCCTTCCAGGAGATGGTCTTTTCTTCCGTGGCTTTCCTTGGGTCCTTTGGGTTCCTCTTTTTGCTGAGGTCCCTTTACCTTTCTCCAGATTGGCTTCTTCTTTGGTTGGACTTGCTCCTTTTCCATTGCAGAGGCGGGAAAGGAAAATGAGGAGTCTTTTTGATAGCCGGCTGCGTTCCGGGTCTTCGTTCTTCCTCTTGGCTTTTGGGAGTCGTCAGTGGCGGCCTTCTTGGCGCTTGTCTCTGGTGTGTGGCCTTTGACGAAGCGGAACTTGCAGCTGCTACTGCCTGTGCTGCGGGGCCCTTTGCATACAATGCATTGGGCCTGGCAGGTCGGTTTCTGGCTTTCCGGGGGTGGCGGGTGAATATCTCCGCATCTGTGGCACATCGATTTCTTGGCTTGGGGACATACGTCCTCCCTATGACTTGTTCTGCAATTGAAGCATGCTTCCACCCTTTTAATAAACAGGGCCACGTTATATAGGGCTCCCGGATACCTGAGCACTCTGGGGAGCATCGTACTGGTCACAGTGACTACAATGCGGTTGCACTTTCCGTGTCTTCTTGCGGGTATAATATCTACATCCGGGTTTTACGTTTGCACTTCAGTTTTAGGCTTCTCCAGGTGCACTGTTGGGGGTGCTGAACGTAATAGTTTGGTTGATTGGGTGCCGCTGGGTGATGTATTCTTCGAACACTCGGCCATCCTTGATGCCAGCGGTGGTGCCGAGGGCGTGAAGTAGGGGGGGGGGGGGGGGGGCCTCCCTTGAGAGGGCAGTCGATCGGAACTTGCGGTCTTAGAACAACTTTAAAGTGGTCGGTCGGCAGCGGCGGAAGCAGGATCTTCTTCATGAGTGGCGGCCTGGCTTTTGTCTGCTATTTTCCTGCCTCAGCGTTGTTGTTGGGGCCTGCGTCTCCGCTGACACCTTTCCCCGGCGCGACCGAGATACCGCGTCGCCGAAGATGCCGCTGCCATTCGGGCCTGAGGCGTTAGGCTTACAGTAGAGCTCCTGGCACCTGAACGGGGTAATCCAGAAACCGTCGTTGAGCCCTTTGGGGGTAATGGGTTATTGCCCCTCTACCGTTAGTTCCACAGCGATGGTTTCGCGGCCCGCGGGAGGCCGGCAAATTCGACGACGACGGCTGGTCGCGCCGCGTTCCTCGCCTTCGGTCGTTAGACGTCGCGTAGCACGCACGTGGTCAACACAAATAGTGGTGTTAAATCGTCGAAGAAGTCTGCACACAGACAAATTTCGGCTCTGTCGGGTCCTGGTGCATTCACGGATCTTGCGAGACCAAAATAAAGAACGTACGTGGGATAAGATGTTCCGGGTCCAGAGGCCGAAATTCACGGCGCCCACGTCCCCAGACCAGACCCACCTAGCTGGACGTGGGGCCGAGGCTCGTTATCTCAGCAGCTCAAAAGGAAAATTGTCTCCAAATGCAAGTAGTCACCTGCCACTCAAGTGGCCGGCAAAGGCGCTCAATTCACAATGATATTTTAAAAAACTGGTTTGATAAACAAACAGAAGAGAAGGCAAGGCGGCTACACCGGCTCGGCTTTTCGAACGATGATACCCGAAATTCGGAAAGCAAAATTAGCAGCCCTAGCCAAACGAACAGGGCTGTAGTCATTTTTTTTTAGTCTACAAGAGTAAAGATACCAAATTTTTCCTTGAGTGGTTTCTTCTTTCAAATGATGCGCTGTACATGGATCACACCATGATAGTCACCAAAGACCGCTAAAAAATATATAATTAAATTTCTTCTTGATGCTGTTTCGGTTTCATCAATGAAACAGTGGGTGTGGCGTGTAATTGCTGTTTAGGTTACCTGAGGCATGAAAACAACGGCAATATAAATGCTGATACGTCGTTGTCACTCAAGCTCGTAGAGTCGGATGGCTTAACCAAAGCAGAAATCGGCGACTACCGATTGTAGGCAACCAACTTGATCGGCAGGTAAACCCTGGACTGGCGTTGAGCCAACGTCGAGCGTACGCATTGCTGATTAAGGCACGGCAAAGAAGCATGGGCCAACGACATGATGTGATGAGTTGCCGGTCACCTTTTTAAGGCTATGACTTCAGTACATCGTGCAGACCAACAAGGGTGGGCAGAAATATGCCTCAATTCTAGGCCCACTGATCTGCCAGGGGGGTGAAACTTCCTGTACCTCCAAGCGGCCACGAATTACAGACGCTGGCGCCAAATCCTCCTTCAGTTACGTTCCAAGTGGTTGGCGTACGCAACGGGCTTAGCCCTTTAGGCGCGGGGATTGTTTGGGGTGGTCCAAACAACCGCGCATAGAAGAGGGGATATTTGTGGGTGGCTTCTGGAGGTCGCATGCCGTACGTGCGGCTCGCGGCTGGCAAGCTCGCTTTACCTGCGCTTTTTTAGTGCGGAAGCAATTATTGGCCTCGTAACCTGGAAAATGCCGGTGTGTGGTCAAGCCTCTGAAGTAAGTCTCTTGATGCGGGAAATAGACGAGACTTTGAATGTTTGGCGATGGCTATGCTGGTTTGGGGGGGGGGGGGGTGCATGGTATACCTAATGTGACCCTGACGATGACCTTGGCCAACATGGAGAAATAAAATATTGCTGCGACTGGGTTTCGATTCACTGGCGGCGCGAACAGATCAGCTTCCCTGGCCACTGCGCGAGAGCACTATGCTGCCGTCGCAGCCGATCCCGCCTCATGTAAAACTGCAACACACTTGTTGTTGTCTTCGTGACATGGCACAACACACTTTCGCGCCGTGTATTGCACGTCGTCGTCTTCATCAACTTCCATCTGTGCGCTTAAGCCACGAAAAAAATGGAAACGTGCTTTCAGGTACGTGGCGTTGGTGTCCACCTGCAAGCACCTACTTTCGCACAACGTTTCATGCTTAACATTGCTAAAGCGCAAGAAATTTTTTGAATGCGAAAGAATTACTGTCCAGTTACGAGAAAAGCCAACGGCGTGTGTCTGTTAGTATGTGTATACTGACAGATGGTACGCAAAAGCCCAGAGATGGCAACAAAAATAGGGTGACGTCACCAAGTGGACGTATGATGCATACAGCATGCTGAGCACCGCCATTTCAGGCGGTCATATATATATGTCGCTCGTCTGTACGATGTTTCGTATTTACCTGTCCGGGTTGTAAAAAAATCTCCTGCTCAAACCACTGGTCTATTTCTGCTCAAGCACAGACCACAGGGTAGCAATTATGATAGTCTACGTTTCTCGATTAATAAGTTAACATCGCAACTTGCCTCAACCGCCCGGAATCGGCGAAAAACTGGAGTCGTCTGCGCGCAGAATCTTCATCAAGGAGAGCGGGATAGCCGATTTGAGAGGCTGTGCCATCTGGCGAATTGCGAGGCAACCAATATCCCTGCTCGGAGCTGGGGTAGGTCTCGCAGTACTTCAGATGGCACAGCCTGTCAAATCTGCTGCTCCGTTCACTTATTTTTTTTTAATTTTAAAAATTTTTTAAAATTGGTTTTGGGGGGAAGGAAATGGCGTAGTACCTGTCTCATATATCGTTGGACACCTGAACCGCGCCGTAAGGGAAGGGATAAAGGAGGGAGTGCAGTGTACTATTTCACTATAGACGGAAATTCTCCGCGGAGACGTCTACAGTTTTTCGCCGAAACCGGACAATCCTGTCAAGTTCCGATGTTTAAATTATTTATTGAAAAACGCAGACTATCATAAGCTACCCTATGTTCAATGCTTGAGCCCAAACAGACAAGTAGTTAGCGCAGGTGACCATTTTAGAACCCAGAGAGGTAACACGAAAAACCCTGTATACTTGCCACTAGCGGCCCTCCATGTGGCGCAAGTTTTTCCCGACAACATCCGTATCATAATTATGACTCAAGCGTTCCTTGTACAGCGTTATGGTGGTGTCGTACGATTTCTCGTTGCATATATCTTACATGTGCTACTGCTACTGCTGCTGCTGTTGCTGATAGCAAGAAAGAAAAGGAAAGTGCACGGGCCTGCCTACTGGCTCAAGCCGAGCCACGCTCGCTGCCGCGGGCCGAAAGTAGGAGAGTTAAAGGACAGGAGAGGAAAGATATAAAGAAAAGGCGCACGCTGATAAGCCCCGGGCCTATCCCGGAGGCAGTGAACTACCGGGCCGACCTGTGCCAGAATGCTTCAAGCCAAGCACTCCGCCATATTCCAAAAATAAGTTTAATATCTTGGGTTCAAGGACCCGCAGCATATATTAAATCAGGTATCAGATATCTCTGTCTTACATGTGCTAGTCAGTTGGAAGCTAGCTTGTGACAGGGATTCAAACCGACGACACACGCACCTTCAATGTGTGCCCTCCTAGACTCATCACCTCTTCCATGAAGGCGCGGTTGAAATGCCCACCGAGATGTGAGACAGTTACTGCGCCATTTCCTTTCCTCGAAAACCAATTTTCAGATCAACATTGCGATCCAACCGTCCGTCGCACAGCATTACGGGTGGTGTCATACGCGCACGTTTGTGTGGTTGGGTATCAATGGAATCAAGAGCAGTAATTCCTTTCGCATTGTCACACGTAAACAGTGTTAGCTGTTTCTGCTGAATTTGTTTTCTTGCTCCTTCCTCGCCCCAAATGTTCTAATCTGAAAGCATGAATGGCCCCATTGCGAGAGAAACCGGCGGCGTGTGGTTGCTAGCATTCACAGCGCAAGACGAACACGGACACGAGGGGAGACACCACAAAGCGCCGACTTCAACAAAAGTTTATTGCTGTGCGAGCGACTATATATGGTGTACAGCGGGCATGCGCAGCAACGAAAAGGTACAATCATGAGCATCTGGTAGCGGCGCCACATCGCAAGCGAACACATCATTTTCTGCACACGACAAAAAAAAGGAAAAAACAAAAAGCTAAAAACCTAAAAAGCAGGACGCGCACAAGAACGTCGAAGCCATCATACTCATTCCGAAATTCGCAAGATATGACGCTCCTTATCACTTAACAGCAATGATGGAGTGCTGACACAGTGATCCCTTTTTTTGCAATCTCTGCAGCCTCAGCAATCTCCCTGGCTGTTTTGCTTATGTACTTGTGAAGGATGGTGGTTCCTCCCAAAGAAGGAGCACGTTCCTTGCACTGTTGGCAATCACGGCAGTGTATGCCGAGATGACGAGATGCCCCGATGACGCTGTTGTTATGTTCCATGAGCCTCTCGTTGAGGCACCTGCCTGTTTGGCCAATGTAGGCTCGTCCGCAGGGCAATGGAATCGAGTACACCACGTTTCTCGCGCACTTCACAAATGGCTGCCTGTGCCTAACAGCGCAGGAGTTGCTGACAGAGACGGCGGAATTCACCTTTTTGCATAGTTTAGAGAGTTTCTCAGGTGCGGAAAAGACCACATGAACTCCTGCTCTTTTTCCTATTTTTTTGAGCTGGTGGGCGATGGTGTGCATGTACGGCAATACCGTCATATTCTTTCTCCAATCTCTGTCAGCTCCGTCTTGGTTACGAACCACTTCCCTGCTCTCTTTGAGCAAGCTCTCTGCAACCGCAAACAAGAGCGTGCCTGGATAGCCAGAGCTGCTCAACCTGGTCACCTGGTTAAGGAACGCAGACTCCAGTCTATGCTCGCACGATTTCTCGAGAGCACTGCAAAAGCATGACTTAACAATCGCACGTTTCACTAGTTTTGAGTGGGCTGAACCAAAAGGAAGAACAGGTTTGTTTCCTCGCGGTTCATAAGCCCAGCACACATGGTTAACAGTTGTTAGTTAAGCAAGTTTATTAGGCGTGTGTTTGTGTGTACTCGCTGATGATACACAAAATCCCAGCGATGGCAAGAAAAATGGGGTGACGTCATCCAGCGGCCCTATCACTCACACAGCAAGCCGAGCACCACCACTTCAGACGATCTTATGCATGTTATTCGTCTATAGGTACCGGCCACTGGGTGACCTCCTTAACGTTCGTTTCCTTAACACTCGTACAAAAATTGTGACGCAGCCGTTTGTCCTACAGATTTCATAGTGGTATACGATTTCTCGTCGCGTATACGGGCCATTTCATGAGCACAAAGCGTTTGTCTACAGGCTGACCCATATCTTTTTCGCGGAGCTGTGGCGACTTCAGCCCTCTCGGTAACAAGCCATACCGAGTAAAGCAGCAGCATTTTTGCCGTGATCTGCTGCAAGCTACTTGCCAACACGTAACGTCATCGAATGCAGGACTGTCCGTGCAAAACTCCTGTCGGGCAGCGCGAGTTTAGTTTGTGTGAAAAGTAAAGCGCTCTCAGCGGTGCCCTTCGGCACATACAATGTTGTCACCGAGGACAACTTGTGGCACAAATTTCATTGTCATCTGTGAGCATAGAAAAACCGCCGTAGTTGCTCTTTAAACTGTGCCGATGCGACTATCAGTCTTCTTCGACGACCATTGAGGAGGCCTGTTTATATCGCGGCCGCCGAGTTGTTCAGCTCTCTGTGGGCGCAAGTGAGACCAATAAGGAGTTCGTATCAGTGCAGTGTCAGTCTGCTCGTCTGCTGCTCACGGCGTTGTCGCCACCACAGGACAATACACCTTTCGCTGGCTTTACTTCGGAAGTATTGCAACAACGCTTCTGAGCCGCATTTCTGAAAACATTTCGCAAAATCTCTCCTTGTGCAGCGCCACTGGATTGCGGTAGCCGCTTGAGGAGATAAAAAAACTTGTTGAGGCATTTCCGCACGGTGTTATCGGGAAGGCATGAGTGGGTGAAAATCACCTGCAGTGACCATATTGGATGCAGTAGATTTGTGTCTCCGCCTACAGCATCTGAGGAACTGCTTCACTGTGACTCTATGTGTTATCCCAATCTACACAAGCTGCTCCAGATCCTGGTTACGCTTTCTATTTTGCACTGCTGAGACATCATTTATGAAGTGTGAGGCTATTGAAAAAATATTTCATGTTTACAATGGACGACGATCACCTACTTTCCTTGGCACTGCTATAATCTCAACGAGCGACAGCTGTAGCCGCTTCAGAAGACATCAGTCGCTTCGCAAGTGTCCTACAGCGAGTAGATTTAGTGTTGTAATTAATGTTTCATTTTCTTTTGTTGTGACTTAAAGTTTGCGTTGTGTGGCAATATTTAGGATTGACGGTCATCTCACTTGAGAAGCCAGCAGTTTTGCACGCTCTTCGTTGCTAGATTTTTTTCAGTACGTCAGCATTAGCGTAGTCAGTGCAAGCAGAAATGGCGACCGTCGTCACGCATGGCAAAACGAACCCTGGTATTCTCCCTAGCATATAGCGAAGTTTCGTGTGTGTGGACCTCAGATATAACGAACCTAAGTGTACCGCACGGATATAACCAACTTCAGTGCGTTACCCTCGTATACGTTAACGCATTAAAGCGATCCGCTTAGGATCGCCTAAGAGCTGCTTTCATTTAGCGCGGTAGTGCTATAAGCTCCCTCTCCCCTTCCCGGCCGTTAGTCAAGAGCCCTGCCTTCACACCCCGAATAAGTTTTCTGCCGACGCCAGTGTCCCGATTTACCTGAGTCATGACCCATTCGACATGAAAATGTTATTGTGCATTTATTCCAAGTATCAACAACCGAATAATCAAGCACTAGTTCACGGCCGAATATGATTCAAGTCTTTCTGACGTCAGGGATAGAACTGAGCGGTCGACAAGCCGCGTTTGACCTTAAGCTAACAATCGTGCGGTTAAAATGCCTTCTTTCTACACCTTAAAAGATGCCGAGGAACAGAAAAAAACTATGTTTTGGCATTTCTAGGGAAGAAAATGTCACTGGCCTAGTTATGGCAGTTGCTTGTAATGACCTTTTTTGATATTCCATGCGTCCACACAGCAGCGCAAATAAGTTTTTCTATGGGTCGAAATGGAACATTTTTTTTACACTCATCTGAAATTAAGGTCGTGAAATCGCGACATACCACACACGCCGTTTACACATACAGCTTTGTCGAAAATGTCAGAGTTAAGATGATCCCAGCAGATAGCGCCATCTAATGAAAAAGCGTGGCACCACTCTGAGGGAGCTATGCGAAGGGAATCTGGCGGGCCCGTAGCTAGTGTTACAGTGAACTAGAACAGAAAGTGCATCGGACGGGTCTCCGTGCTGTCCCAGCGGCGTAGCAAGTAGCGGTCCGCTTTCAACTGAGTCTCCGAACGCACTTTTTAAGCACGAATTTGTCTGCATTGTAGTAAAAAACAGGAGTCGGCTGTCCTCTGGCGAATTTTATTTTAGGGGCAGGGTATGATGCCCTAGCCCTGTGGTACATTTAAATAAC
Organism: Amblyomma americanum; assembly: GCF_052857255.1. Lineage (NCBI taxonomy): Eukaryota > Metazoa > Arthropoda > Arachnida > Ixodida > Ixodidae > Amblyomma > Amblyomma americanum. Next base: position 151,091,130 of record NC_135498.1, read on the forward strand.
TAAAAATACGGAATACTTAAAGTTGACAACGGAAACAAATCACCACTTCTAAACATCCGAACTTCTAGCAGTTACGGAGATTTTACCCAGGTTTCGGTCACCCCTATTTGCTCAGCTCAGTACCTCCGGCGCCGCGTTTAAAAGACTCCTCCCATTTCTAGCTGCATAATGTTACTGTTCGTTGCAGTGGTGAATTGCCTCCGTTGACAACAGTAAGCATTCTGTATATTTAGTCAAGGTCTAAGGGACAATTCTGAGTTGCCTTTTTAACTATTCAGAAAAATAAACGATCCAAATATTGAAAAGAGCGCAAAAACATGAAAACGCATTTAAAAAAGTTTGGTAAAGGCATTCGCTACCCTGACAAGTCATGCAATGAATAAAACCTTCGCTTAGATCCGTTACAAGTTCTCTCTCGTTGAGTTAGTTATTTAGCACAGTACGAAAAAAGACAAGCGTGGAGGCTTTCTTCATCGGCTGGTCCAGGTCCAAAAGGGCTAAGTGTCCTAGTATCGCCATTTGCAGAAGCATTGGCCACAGTGGGAAAAGCCATCATCATCATCATTAGCCTGACTACACCCACTGCAGGGCAAATGCCTCTCTTATGTCTCTCCAATTAACCCTGTCCTTTGCCAGCTGCATCCGCCCTTAAAAAAAATAATAATAATAATTGGTTTTGGGGGAAAGTAAATGCACAGTATTTGCCTCATGCATCGTTGGACACCCGCCGCGGTGGCTCAGTGGTTAGAGCGCTCGGCTACTGATCCGGAGTTCCCGGGTTCGAACCCGACCGCGGCGGCTGCGTCTTTATGGAGGAAAAACGGTAAGGCGCCCGTGTGCTGTGCGATGTCAGTGCACGTTAAAGATCCCCAGGTGGTAGAAATTATCCCGGAGCCCTCCACTACGGCACCTCTCTCTTCCTTTCCTCTTTCACTTCCTCCTTTATCCCTTCCCTTATGGCGCGGTTCAGGTGTCCAATGATATATGAGACAGATACTGCGCCATTTCCTTTCCCCGAAAACCAATTATAAATTATATACATCGTTGGACACCTGAACCGCGCCTTAAGGGAAGGGATAAAGCAGGGAGTGAAAGAAGGAAGAAAGAGGTGTCGTAGTGGAGGGCTTCGAAATAATTTCGACCACCTGGAGATCCTCTACTGATCCGGAGTTCCCGGGTTCGAACCCGACAGCGGCGGCTTCGTTCTTATGAAGGAAAAACGCCAAAGCGCCCGTATGCTGTGCGATGTCAGTGCACGTTAAAGATCCCCAGGTGGTCGAAATTATTCCGGAGCCCTCCACTACGGCACCTCTTTCTTCCTTTCTTCTTTCATTCCCTCTCTTATCCCTTCCCTTACGGCGCGGTTCTTGTGTCCAACGATATATGAGACAGATACTGCGCCATTTCTTTTCCCCCAAAACCAATTATTATTATTAGATCCTTAACGTGCACTGACATCGCACAGCACACGGGCGCCTTTAGCGTTTTTCCTCTATAAAAACGCAACCGCCGCATCCGCCCTTTGCCTGCAAGCTTCTTAAACTAATCTTCCCACCTCACCTTCTGCCGCCCCCTGCTACGCTTACTTTCTCTTGCAATCCACTCCGTTACCCTTAAGGACCAGCGGTTATCTTGCCTTCGCATTACATGCCCTGCCCAAGCCCATTTCTTTCTCTTGATTTCGACTAGGATGTCATTAACCCGTGTTTGTTCCCTCACCCACTCTGCCCGCTTCCGGTCTCCTAATGTTACACCTATCATTTCTCTTTCCATGGCTCGCTGCGTTGTGCTTAAGTTTGGTTCCCGAGTTCGAACCCGACCGCGGCGGCTGCGTTTTTATGCAGGCAAAACGTTAAGGCGCCCGTGTGCTGCAGAAAGTCAGTGCACGTTAAAGATCCCCAGGTGGTCGAAATTATTCCGGAGCCCTCCACTACGGCACCTCTTCTTCCTTTCTTCATTCACTCTCTCCTTCAACTCTTCCCTTACGGCGCGGTTCAGGTGTCCAACGATATATGAGACAGATACTGCGCCATTTCTTTTCCCCCAAAACCAATTATTATTATTAGATCCTTAACGTGCACTGACATCGCACAGCACACGGGCGCCTTTAGCGTTTTTCCTCTATAAAAACGCAGCCGCCGCATCCGCCCTTTGCCTGCAAGCTTCTTAAACTCATCCGCCCACCTCACCTTCTGCCGCCCCCTACTACGCTTACTTTCTCTTGCAATCCACTCCGTTACCCTTAAGGACCAGCGGTTATCTTGCCTTCGCATTACATGCCCTGCCCAAGCCCATTTCTTTCTCTTGATTTCGACTAGGATGTCATTAACCCGTGTTTGTTCCCTCACCCACTCTGCCCGCTTCCGGTCTCCTAATGTTACACCTATCATTTCTCTTCCCATGGCTCGCTGCGCAGTCCTTAAGTTCGGTTCCCGAGTTCGAACCCGACCGCGGCGGCTGCGTTTTTATGCAGGCAAAACGTTAAGGCGCCAGTGTGCTGCAGAAAGTCAGTGCACGTTAAAGATCCCCAGGTGGTCGAAATTTTCCGGAGCCCTCCACTACGGCACCTCTTCTTCTTTTCTTCTTACACTCCCTCCTTTATCCCTTCCCTTACGGCGCGATTCAGGTGTCCAACGATATATGAGACACATACTGCGCCATTTCCTTTTCCCAAAAACCAATTATTATTATTATTATTATTATTATTTTCAGTAGCCTCCACATCTCTGCCCCGTAGGTGAGTACCGGTAAGATACAGCTATTGTACACTTTTCTCTTGAGGGACATTGGTAAAAGGAAAAGTGAGAAAAGAAAAGAGAGGAAAGCTACAAGTACTAACTGCTTTCTAATTTGTTCTTTGTAATAGATGCAGCATGGAGTGGAGGAGAACGGACTGCTCCGAAAACGCACATTAACACTGTGACATGGCGCAAGCCGCTTCGCTACGCTAACCGATTAGATTTATGTTTCCTGAAATGCAATGCGGAAGTGTCTCTATAAAGAATAAAAAATTTTTTCCTCGATGTTCTGCAGCAATCTCGCTTTACAAGTTGACCTTTATAACACGCGCCAGGGCACGTACACAGACCAAATGTCCAGTGTCGCGAAATCACTATAAACCACTCTTCGGAATACAGTGGCGCTGCCAAATTTATGAAATTTGAATTTCAGTTAGCTAGGTGCATAACTTAGAAACTAGAATTTTTTTTATCATTTCAGATCATAGTTACTGAAAAGCCAAACAATCTTATTCAGTAAATCATTGAGAACGTTGAAGAAACTGGCACGATAAAAGCCTAAAGCTAAATGTACTGTTTCACTCTTGAAAGTACAAAAAAAGGCAAACTCTATGCGTTATACTAGATATGCGGTGACCTGCACAGCCAGAATTTGTGCATTTTTAATTAATAAGTATCGATGCGCGGCTACAGCCTCGAAGTGACGTAAGAAAGTATCTTTAGTTCTGAGCTTTTTAACACAAGTGGAAGGTTTTTCACCACAAACATCGGCATTCAGGAAAGAGCAATGAGACTTCACAAGAGGTTGCCATTTTGCCGATACTGTTTCATAGTGAAGCTTGAGACAGAGGGAGGAAACAAATTCTATTCCAGTGTCAATCGCTGAAAGCTTTAAATATGTGTTCAGAAGATACCTCTTGCCAAATTCAAAGCAGTGGGTACTTTATACTTGTAGTTTCATCGAAGAAGTGCACACATGCTGCTAAACTTCGGTTCACATTGTGTAACTGGTGTTTTTATTCCTGTTCTTGCATCAGCATTTGTACAACGTTATACTCTCTTGAGCAGTGAATGTGCAGATGCTCTCGTCAGGAAGAGAGCGTCTGCCTTTGTCCCTGCTACCAAAACGGAACTGTGTATAAATGATTGTTTTAAAATAAATGTGAAAATAGAACTAACGCGATGTTGTGCAAGCTCATTGAGCATATACAGTGCAACTTGAAAAAGTTGCAACTAACGCATTTCTTCTAACACGGTCTTATTCTCGCACTTTCTTACCAGAACTGATGGTGGGAGATACCAATATTGCGTCGTAGAGCAGATATGCACGGCAAGCTGCTGAGGAAGTCTCGAAGCTGGCCATTTTATCTGGGCGAACTTGTGGTCAAAATAAGGGAAGCAGGCAGCGATAACGGCGACATGCTTGTAGAGCACGACTATCGCGGCGATCGCGATGCCACGGCTCTTATGTACGATGTATTAGAGTTCTGAGAAGAGGTGGAGACGCAACAACATTATTTTTTTGTGTGACAGAGTATGCGCATAACACTTGAACCGATATCGAAAAAAAAATATTGAAAGATAGCTTTGCCGACGCTCTTGTTGTAAGGCTGACCTCTGCGAAAAAATTCATAGAATCGGTCCACCGAAAAGTGACCGAGCTCGACCAGTTATCACGAAACTGTACGGTTACAGTGAAACTGTAGCTGTCTTCAAAAATTTCAGCAAGCTGAAGAGTCAAAGATAAGAATTTCGAATTACTACTAGGCAGAAACCCTTTCGAATGATAATCAGGGCGCCGGTGCAAAAGTTAAGCTTATCCGCGAAAACGTTGCAATGAATGGTGTGACCTATACCTGGAATCTAGAAATTAATAGTCATGTGAAGTTGCACAAGGCTCAGGAAGCCTCAGCAGATTAAATCAAATGATGAATATTCATATAAGAATTCGATATTACTAAATATTAGTGCTAGTGGTACCGCTAATGGGCATGAGCGTCTCGAATGTTTGCCAATTTTGCACGAACACCACCTAATCGTTGTTATCGAGACCTGATTGCACGATGACACACCGATCAACGAAGGTTTGGTTTCACCGGGTTTGACGCTCCAAAGCGACTCAGGCTATGAGAGACGCCGTAGTGGAGTGATCCGGAAATTTCAATCACCTGTGGTTCTTCGACATGCACTGACAACGCACAGGACATGGTAAATGGCAATATCTGCAAGGCTCCGTCTATAACAGCTGACGTGTTTAGCAGCTTCTTCAGTTCTGGTTTTGTTCCAAAATAACAGCACAAAGGTAGCCTACACCGCAGAAGTAATGACAGAAATAGTATTATCTGGAAAGAAAGAGCGCTGTCCTCTCAAGATGGCGATCAGAGTTTTCCACGAGCTTAAAACTAACAGTTTAAATGCGTTGTTTCACTCCTACTTAAACTATTGCCACCTGGCTTGGGGAACAACATCAAAAATAAACCTCAATACATTATTTGTTTTGCAGAAAAAGGCAATAGGGCATGTAGCTGGAATCAGTTTCACTTCCCACACCCGCCCTTACTTCCTTGAATATAAAATTAGATCAGTTAACATTATACACGAATATCGAATAATGTGCCTTACATTTTCATCCCCCATATTGACCGAATTTCTGAAATCTCTAGTCAAACTTACACTGAAAGAGAAAGTTGTTCCTACAAGGCGTACAAAACAATGGGCGGTCTTAACTAGTAGGACAAACAATGGATATCAGACAGTACACTTTCTTATGGCAACCATTTTAAATAAATACAACCCATACGATACCAATGTACACACCTTACACTCCAAAGACTTGAAACTGCTTCTTGTGCTTCGGCGGGCGCTCGAAGCGAGCGGACGTGTTTTTTAGCTCTCTGCTCCTTCGGACGCTGGACCTAAGGCTTCGCGGCGTTGCGGGGTCTCCCCATGGAGGCCACAGACACCGTGAACGAGCGAAGGCCTGTGTTCGGCGGTGACAATGAGCAACGCAGGGCAGGCCGCTCACGCTCACGGTCACGGAGACGAACGCCATCCAGAGCAAGGTCGTCCAGCACCATTCGGCGAATGCAGGCCGAGATTGCTGATCTGCGGGACACGGTGAGGTGCCTGACGGCGGCGCTCATCACCACCTCGGAGAACCTCGAGTCCGTCATCGGGACCTTGGACGTGTCGCCGGCGGACCCACGCGTTCTGGCCTTGAGGGACGCAATGGCGCTCGATCACCAGACGCAGAACTCCATGGCGGTTCCCCCCCCCCCCGCCTCTGGCCACCCCTGCGCTTCCTGCCGCCATTGCTACACCTGGGGAACCGGCTGTGATGCCCTCTCCCCCTGATGCTGCTGCTGCGGGCTCACCGCGGATACCTGCAGCCGAGGAGAGCATGTGCACCCCAATGGACGAGTCTGCTCTCCGGAAACGGCGACGCTCAACGGGGTCCGAGGAGAAGAGGGACTCGGAAACCAAAAGGGACATCGCGGTGGCCAACGGGAAGCTAGAAGACCCCCCCCCCCCCCGTCACTGTTCCCTCTCCCTCCACACTCGAAGGAGCAGGGCCTTCCCAGCACGGGCCCCATGAAGCCCACCTCCAGCCTGCTGCTGATGCTGCTGCTGTTGCTGCTGGGGCGACGGCGTGCGGAAGAAAACCGGGTGCGACCTCACCAAATCCCGCCGCACGAGACCAGCTGCGGCTGGGGCTTCGTCTGCTGGCAGCGAGCGCGCCCAACTGCGCGGCGTGCCGCAGCAATGCGCCGCCGACAGCGGCGACGCTGATGCTGGGGCCAGCCTGGTCCCGTGGCGCATTATCACTACCAAGGCGCAGCGGCGTCGGAGAGCTGCCCTGGAGCGAGCCGCGGCTGACGTGGAGGTTCCGCCTAGCCTGGTGGGGACGGTGCTGTTTCGGCCCCGGCGAACCGGGCACTGCCTTCACCAGGGAAAAGGGCTGGGAGTTGGCCGAGGAGATCGGATCCCGCCCGGGCGTCCTCGCCGTCCGGGTAAACATGCGGCGGAATGCGGTGGCAGTGGACGCGAGGAGCAGCGATGCTCTCCAGGCCCTGCTAGCCACAGCCGTCATCCGAGGCGTGCCGGTCTGCGCCAAGGAGCCTTCTCCTCGAAATCAAAACTCCGGCCTGGTCTTCGGTGTGGACGGGCGCAGGACGGCGGAGGAGCTGCTAGTGGCGGTGGAGTCAACGGTCCCAATGGTGTCGGCGTCTCTGTCGGACAGCACACTCGCTCTCCGTTTTGCGGCGCCGACACCCCCGGCGTTCATCACCACATTCAAGCGCAGGCTGGCGGTCCGCCCCTGCCGTCCCCGGCCGCGCCAGTGTGCCAAGTGCGCCAGCCTGGGGCATGCCACTGAGGTGTGTCGTGCTCCTGCCCGATGCACGCGCTGCGGTGGGCCGCACGAGCCAACCTGCGCGAGCAAGCCCCGCTGCAATAACTGCGGGGGGCGGCACGCAGCCATTGACCCAGCGTGCCCGCTCTGGCAGCGAGAGCGTCACGTGGCCACTTTAATGGCCACATCCATGGCACCGATGTCCAGGCGGGTTGTCCGAGCCGTCGTCCAGGCTGAGACAGGGGCCCCAGCCCAGCAACATCAGCAGACGCTGCGCGCGCTTTCTTATGCGCAGGCCGTCAGGGGAACACGCCAGCAGCAGCAGTCACCGAAGCAACGGCAGCGCCGGCAGCGGCAGCGGCGATCCGGTTGCCGGCGTCCCGTACAGCGCGGCCCGAGCCTGCGGCCGCTTCTCATGGCCAGCCCCCTGACGCACGGGACGCGGAGATCGCGCGCCTAAAGCTGGCGTCGCGCGCCCTCAGCGCACTTTTCCCGGAGGGCACCGATGGACGGCTTCCTTAGAAGCAGCGGGTGCTCCCACACAGATAAGCCAGCATGATGGCTAGCCGCCGGACTCCCTCCCGCATACCATCCATCCTACAATGGAACGTGCGCTCACTTGCGGCGCGGTACGCCGAAATGCGAGTTCGCATCGCACAGGGTTCGCCGGAAGTTATCGCGCTGCAGGAGACGTACGTACGTTCACATGACGGGGAGCCCCAGATGCGGCTACCTGGCTACATTGGCTACCACTCAGCCACCACGTGCGAGGAACCCACCTGTGCCGCAGTGCCCTGTTGTGTCACATCTCATCGCCCTGGGAAATAAAGGTGCGCGATATACGTGCGGCAGGACGTCCAGCACACCCTCGTCGGCTCGGCGGCGGCGACATCTGACGCCCAGGAGTGGTGGTGGTGGTGGTGAAAACATTTATTACGGATGAATAGGAGGTATGTTTGGATCAGCCCGTAAGGGACCGATCCGTACAAGCACTAGGCGGAGGTCCCTAGTATGGGACCCCAGTGGCGGTTGCCGCCGCCCGGGCGCGCCCGACTAAGGCTTGTTGGGCCTGTAAGTCGTGGCAGCCGAGCAGGGTCGCCTCCCAGTCCTCCCGGGTTGGGTTGGGGATTGGGGGAATAGCGGGGTTGGAGGGGCAGGCCCAAACCATGTGATAGGTGTCAGAGGACACTGCACTACAGTGTGGGCAGCTGCCACTAAAGGAGGGGTCAAAATGTTTTAGCGCTGCCGGGCACAGCAATGTATTGGTGAGAAGGCGGAGAAGGAGCCGGTCATCCGCCTTCTTCAGGCCTTTACATGGACTAGGGTAAAGGCGATGACAATTTTGATAATATGTTGTAATATCTTTGAATGTATACACCGGATTAAAATCGGGTTCCTGATCGGATGGGGAGGAGAAAACAGCCCGGTGAGAGAGCGCGCGGGCGGCTGCGTCTGCTGCCTCGTTTCCTGCCAACCCCTGATGAGCAGGGGCCCATATGAGGTAACGGTGTGCGGGGTCCGTATCCCGTATGCAATTTTGGTATATTCGATAGGCTAGGAAGGGAGTGCAGCCTTGTTCGACGTTCCGACAGGCCCCTCGCGAGTCGGTGATTATGTATTTTGAATTGGAATGTGAGGCCGCGAGAGCAATCGCGACCTCTTCTGCTTGTGTTACACTGCGGGCTCTGAAAGTTAGGCCGTTAACTGTGTTGCTGTTGTGAACTACCGCGGCCGTGTACCATCCCCCGTGGTGAGGGCCGGAGGCGTCCACGTAGTAGACACCTATTTTGTTGCCATAATATCGGGCTAGCGCTTCCGCTCGTGCCAGGCGCCGACCATTATGGTCTTCGTGTGACATGTTTGCTGGAAGAGGCCGCACGTGGAGGGCACGTCTCCACAGTTCCGGGATGCGAAACCTGTCTTCCATTGGAGGGGTGTGTTGGATATGGAGCCGAGCAAGAAGGCGGCGACCCGACTCCGTTAGCGACAGGCGCGTGTACTGGTTTGTAAGGTGCGCCTCCCGGAGCTCCCGGAAAGTGTTCACCACCCCAAGAGCCATAAGCCGGCTGTTTGAAGTAGTGATGGGGAGGTCAAGGGCACGTTTAACAATTTTGCGAAGGATGACCTCAAGGGCGTCCTCCTCTTGTTTCCGTAGGTGGAGATAAGGAGTCGAATAGAGAATTCGACTAGTTACGAAGGCGTTTGCCAGCCGCAAGGCATCCTTACTTCGTAACCCTCCACGTTTGTTGGAAACCCGGCGGACCATGCGGCCCACCTGGTCCCCCACCTTACGGAGTTTGGCCAATGTAGTGTCTGGCCGCCTGTGTTTGTGGATGTAGAGTCCGAGTACCCGTATCTCATCACTTTCGCGTATGGGACCGCTCTCAAGAGAGAGAGATATTTTAGTTGTGTACTTCTGTGAGGGGCGGAGGTGCACAAATTCCGATTTTTGAGGGGAACATTGAAGACCACAGCGGCGGGCGTAGCGGTCTACTATCGTCGCCGCTGTTTGCAGGCTGGTTTCAATGTCTCCTGTGCTGCCCTATGTGGCCCACAGAGTGATGTCATCGGCGTACAGGGCGTGCTGCACGCCGGCGACACCACTCAGCTGGGCCGGCAGGTGCATCATGGCCAGATTAAAGAGCAGCGGGGAAAGTACCAGGAGTGCGTGGTGGTGACAGTGCGCGTCGGTGGTGTGGACACGTCGGTGGCTAGTGTTTATGTGCGTCCAGCTGTCGCGTGGAACGCGCTGTGTTTTCGTGCTGTGTCTTCGTGCTGTGCCCCGCGCCAAATCATCTGTGGTGATTTTAACGCCAACCATAGTGCGTGGGGCAGTGCGCGCCACTCCGCGCGTGGAGACGACCTGCACGACGCAGCAACGCAGCTGGGACTCACCCCCTTGAACACCGGCGAGCCCACCTTTCGACGACGCGGAACCGGCTCCTGCATCGACGTTGCCTTCGCATCTAGAAACATCGAGGCGACTTGGCGCCGATCACCATCTCTCTGGGGCTCGGATCATTAATCCATCCTAATCGAACCCACTGCGTTGGAGGCGCGCCCCAAACGTGCCTACTCCATTACCAACTGGAGTGCGTTCAGGCGGGCGGTCGACGAGGCGGCGGCCACTGGCGCAGATTTCTTTTCAAGTCTAGTCCGAAGCGCTCTCGCAGCCACCCATCAAGCAGAGGTAAGGGCAGGGCAGCCCACACCTGATATGAAGCTGCTCAACCTGCGCGAGAAGAGAGATCGCGCAGATCGACGGGCGCGACGGACTGACAGAGCCGCTGACTGGACTGTCTACAACCGCTTGGACGCAGCAGCGCGCCGCCACGCCAACAAGCTATACCGCCGGCAGTGGGCCTCACTATGCTAAAGGATGGAGTAAGGTGTCAGCTCGCGGAGGCTGTTTGACACCCTGCGGCGCATCACCGAACCACAGGCAAACCGTCAACCGCTGGCCGCCCTCGCAATCTCCAGCGGGCTTAGCTTTGTAGAATTGGCAGAGCGGTTTGCCGATCGATTCGCGCCGCCCAGCCCCGCAAACGCCGCTAACATAGCTGCTCCTGAGAGCCCCAGAAGCGACACCAGTCCTTTGCCCGTCGCCTGGGAAGGTCCATGTGATGCGCCGTTCACCGCGGCGGAACTGAACAATGCGCTGCAGCGCTGCCGCCGCCGCTCGGCGCCCGTATTGGACGGGGTGACATACCAGATGCTGCGAAACCTGGATGCGCAGCAACGACAGATCCTCCTGCCGCAGATCAACCTGGTGCTGCAACGCGGGAAGTTACAGGAGGATTGGCGAACCGCGGTCGTTTGTCCCTACCGAAAGGCAGGGCGCCCACCTACGGAGCTGAGCGGATACCGGCCAGTGGCATTAACATCGGCGGCAGGTAAGCTCATTGAGCATATGGCGTTGCAGCGTCTGAACGAGCGGGCTGCGGAGGCTGATTTGTTTGACGAGCGGCAGACAGATTTCCGTGGGATGCGGTGCACGGCTGATTCTATATCGGACGTTGTTACAGCGCTGGAGCATGCCAGGGCGGCAGGCCAGGTTGCGCTGCTGCTACTACTGGACGTCTCGGGCGCTTTTGACAACGTTCACCGCGCACCAATTCTCGCGGTGCTTGAGGGGGCTGGTGTGAGCGAGCGCCTTTTGCGATACGTTCATGGCTTCCTGAGCGGGCGCACCATGCGCGTACGAGTAGGGGGTAAGCTCTCCAAGCCTCGCCCGGTGGACATGGGCGTGCCGCAGGGCTCTGTCCTATCACCATTTCTGTTTAATGTGGCCATGTCGGCGGTGCCGGCCTCCCTCCCCACGAGCGGCCGACACCATGTGTACATGTCCATATATGCAGACGACATAGCTCTGTGGTGCTGGGGACCAACGGGCGAGGCGTTCCACGTGCGGGGGTGCCTTCAGGGAGCCCTGACCGCAATCGATGCCAGCTTGCGCACCCTTGGTCTGTCGCTGAGCGCGGACAAATCGGTGGCCATGGCCTGCGTTTCGCGCTCGCGCACGCACCTTGCGCCACTGTCTCTGGACGGGACTCCGATTCCTTGGCGTGAATCGGTGCGGTACCTTGGCCTGGACATCGACTGGCGCCTTTCCTTCCGCCCCGCGGCGACCAAGGCCTGTCTGCAGATGAAGAGGATCACCGCCGCCGTGCACAAGCTCATCGCTCGAGGCCAGGGCATCTCCCAGCAAGCCGCCCTGCGGCTATACAATGCCGCAGCTTTGGGGGCGGTGCTCTATGCGCTGCCGCTCGAAACGGTGCGCAAGCCGTGCTGAAAGAATCTCGAGCTTCAGCACCGCAAGTCCCTGCGCGTGTGCCTAGGCCTGCCCAAAAACTCGCAGTGCGCCGCAACATTGGCCGAGGCAGGAGCGTGTCCACTTGAGCTCCAAGCAGGGCGCAGGGCATTGAATCACATCGACCGGCTTCACCGCGCACCGGACGGCGGCTCGCTGCTGCAGCGTATGCGCTCGCACCCGCGCTCACGAATGGGCGCGGCGCTGCTCGAGTATGAGCAATTGACACAAGGTCCACACCCCCTGTGGCTCCTGCGCGCCCTGGCCTGCTGCCTCGGAGGTACAGCGAGAGATCGTCGGCATTGCGGGAAAGCGGAGCACGCTCCTCTGTGCTGTGCAGCAGCTGGCTAGAGCCGTCATACACGAAGAGCTCCAGGACCATCTCCTCGTGTACACCGACGGCTCAGTGGCCCGCGACAGCTGCTCCCTTGCTGCGGCGGCAACCATCCCCGCCCTGCGACTGCACAGCCAGCAACACGCAGCATTCCTGGGCTCCTCCACCACGGCGGAGTTGATGGGGATCCGGCTCGGGCTGGACCTGCTGCTCACCCTCGGCCCTCCGCCGCCCAGGAGTGCTCAGCTGTGCGACTCCCGCGCCGCCCTCAGCCGCCTGCAATCTAACGGCCGCGGTACCCCACTAGTGCGGGAAATTCGCTCGCTCATCGAGCGCCTCGCGCAGAGAGGTTGGGCCGTGCGTGCACAGTGGGTGCCCGGTCACTGCGGCATCCCAGGCAACGAAGAAGCTGACTACCTCGCGACCGCTGCACACCAACTACCTGCCAGCGATCTGCCCCTTGCGCTGGAGGACGTGCGTGCGGCCATCCACGACCATCTCCGAAAGCAGCACCCCGACCCACGCATCGCAGGAGGTGAGCGCATCGACAGTGTCACCGGCTGTCGCGCACTTACACGGTCACAACGTGCAATGATCCTCCGCGCGCGCATTGGCTGCGTGTGGCCCAGGGAACGACGGGTGCGTCACGGAATCGCGAGGAGTGATGTGTGGGACGGATGCGGTGCAGTGGAAACACTATAACACCTGCTCCTTCACTGTGCCGCGTTCGCCGATGCTCGTCGCGATATGCTCGCGGCCTATAGGGCGCAGGGCATACTACCAGACTCCATCAAGACGCTATTGTGGCCGCAGGGCAGTGCGCGCACTCGTGAGCGAACTTTGGTGAGCCTCTGTGCATTCCTCGAACACACGGGCTTGACGTCCCGTCTGTTCTGCGTCGGGTAGTTACACGCAGTGACCGAACGCTCCGCGAGTTCTACGTTGAACGATTAATAACTGGACGCCCCACTCCAGTTGTAACCAACAGAGTGCTGTGCGCGTGCGTGATTTAATTACTTGAAAATGAACTAATCACGCGCACAACCTGGACACATTTCTTATTGAGTGAATAGTTTGTACATATTACTTCTCCCCCTATCCTCTCTTCCTGTCCCCTCAGCTCTTTCATTTCATTTCTCCATTCTGCCTGCTATCCTTCATTTCCGCTGCCCCAGCTCAGGCGCTTCAGTATCGATGGCAGATTCCGGGGCTAGCAAAAATCTTTTCCTTCCTTTTTACTATTATTTTTAATAAAACCACTACCACCACCTACTAGAGCGCTCAGCTACTGATCCGGAGTTCCCGGGTTCGAACCCGATCTCGGCGGCTGCGTTTTTATGAAGGAAAAACGCTAAGGCGCCCGGGTGCTGTGCGATGCAGTGCACGTTAAAGATTCCCAGGTGGTCGACATTATTCCGGAGCCCTCCACTACGGCACCTCTCTCCGCCTTTCTTCTTTCACTCCCTCGTTTATCGCTTCCCTTACGGCGCGGTTCAGGTGTCTAACGATATGAGACAGATACTGCGCCATTTCCTTTCCCTAAAAACCAATTATTCATTTTGTACTGACAAATACGTAGAAGTCTAAATCGACAGTTTTTGAAAATTGGCTTTTGGGGAAAGGAAATGGGGCAGAATCTGTCTCACATCTCGGGCGGACATCTAAACAGCGCCGTAAGGGAGCGGATAAAGGAGAGAGTGAAAGAAGAAAGGAAGAGATGCCGTATTGGAGGTCTCTGGTATAATTTAGACCACCCGGGGATGTTTAGCGCGCATTGACATCGCACAACATACGGGGGCCTTTTGCGTTTCACCTCCATCGAAACGCTGCCGCCGTGGTCGGGTTCGAAGCCGGGCTTTCCGGCTCAGTAGCCTAGCGCCCTAACCACTGAGCCACTGCGGCGGGTAATTCACTTCTCTCACTGCAAGCGCAGGATTATTTTTTTGTCGTTTTGTCGTATCCTTAGCAATGTGTACTTTGGTTATGTTTTATCCTGTGTATGTTTTAATTTGGCTTGTGCCGGACCACGTGCTGTATGCTATGCCGGTGTGTGGGGCCTCAGACACATTCAAGCTGCTGATTTAGAGCTTTTCGTTCGGGGTCCCTGTCTTTTGTATTAGGAAAGGAATAAAGGCTCACTTGATTGATTGATTGATTGATTGATTGATTAAATACAATCCAAGAAAGTCTTCATGCCCCGATCTGATACCAGACCGGTTTTTGAGGCATTGTTTCCCGTGGGAGCAAGGATTCTATTTTTTTTTCTGTATCTCTAACTCCTCTGCTACGAGTGATTAAAGCTGCTCGCGAAGGTTACACCACTCTTAAAATCGCTTAATAAATTTACTATAGAAAACTATCGTCATGCATCTATTATATCTACTTCGTGCAAATTCCTTCTACACGTAATAGCTAAATATTCAGTGGAATATTTCGAAAATACGAACCCAATTCTATCACAGGGAACATGGTTTTTGACATCTCTTGTCGACAGTCGCTCGACGTTTTGAAACTGTTCATATCTTCGCCGCAGCCATTAACTCAGGGAAGGAAATTTATGTGGTAGTAAAAAAAATTCGTTAAAATCATTTCACAAAGTGTTTCATACTCTGAGAATGAACTGTATGCTTATGGCATTCATTTGCTGATTATTTACTGGTTTTGAGCTTGTATTTCTAACAGGAGAAAATTTGATCAAACAGCCGCTGAATGCTAATCCAAATCGCATGTATCGTTCGCGGCTCCCGAGAGTTCTGTTCTGGGTCCTGTATTATTTTTACTCTACATCAGTGAATTATCAGAGGATACAGAGCGTGATGTAGAAGTGCAACTGTATGCAGACGACTGCGTCTTGTCCTGCCGTGTAAGGTATGTTGACGATCAAGTGTTGCTAAATCAGTGTTTAAAAATGCCTGTAACCTGCGCATAAAACAGGATATGCTATTTATCAAAATCTGTAGCCAGACGTGTAACTAAAAATAAATCTCCTCTAGTCTTGCCTTACAGTATTAAGAGCACTATGATCCACAATTGCGGTGAACTAAAATATTTAGGCGTCAGAATTCCTAAAAAATCCCACTGGGGTTAACACATCGATCATATATGTTGGTTAGCAATGCAAACTGGGCCTCCTAAAAGGCATACTGAAACAAGAAACGCCAGATGTTAAGCTTCAAGCATATATAAGAATGTAGTGCGACTAAAGTTAGTTTATGCAAGCAATACTTGGACCAACATGGAAAATACCAGATTAATAAATTTAAGAAAGTGAAAAGGTTAGCTTTGGGATTTATATTTTCCGCTTACCACAAAACACACTCAGTGACTGCTGTACGCATCCAAGCTCAACTTCAGCCACAAGTAGAAGAACAGCTTGTCTCAAGTTTATGCGCTCCCTAAATAAGTAAGTGTAAATTTAGGGCATACTCCGTATATTCGAACGCCAGGCAGATTACTTTCCCATACTAACTACCCATCCGGCGTTACGCCGTGTACACTCAGAGCTGGTGTCTTCAAGTACTCGTTCCTCCCGAAAATCACTGTTGAATTTAATACTATGACGGACTAGAAGACGATGAAGCGGGCAGTGGCGCGTGCAGGAGCGCTCGTGCTAGGCCCTCAGCTACAGTTATTCTAGAGCACTGTGCCTCAGCCATTAAATCATATCATCGCCACCTGTCATCACGTCTAGTTCTTCGGCTTGCCATCACGTAACAATATTTTGGATCTGCACGTTTTTTTTGCGACGCCAATTCAGCTGATCATTTCGAGAAAAAAACTCGAATTGTGTTTCCTGTTGTAATGTGCCTTTGTTTTAATGATGACGGTGCATTTCATCTGTATTGATTGTCTTTCTAACTGTGTAACAATCCGCAAAGGTTGCGATATTGTAAATAAAAATACACCATTAGTTTTAGCATTCAAATGCTAATATTACTCTGATTCATAGTGCTTCAGGGCATTACACTACTCGCTCTAATCTCGGCAAACGATATCGATCGTCGTAGATTCGGAAACCCATGGCAGCAACTATTCGCAAAAAGCCTTGTCGCGACGACAGAACAGAAGCAAGGAAACTCAACAGGATAAGGCGTTCGTATATGCCGTGGAAATGCTATGCATATGCCAAGGCAGAGTGCAGGCGCAGATAAAAACAGCAAACATGACAAACACTGTGACGACAGATCTTCGGACAGACATTGACCCCGTGACTGTAATGAAGCTGGAAGTCAAAGTCAGCGAAAGGCAAAAGGAAAAAAAAGTGCTCTATGCCGTCGCCGAGGAGGCGCATCTACATTTGTAGGTGTCAGGAGCATAGAAGATGATGTCGATGCCCTTTTTGAAAAGGTCTTGGCTCGGTGAGTGCGTGCACTTTTTTCCTTAGGCCACGGAGACACTTTAGGCAGCTACTTTTTCAGCACACTTGCCATGAAGGAATAATTTCGGTTCACTGTATACTAAGTAAAGGAAATCATGTGAGCTGTTTTCATGCAAAACCGCTTTGTCGCCTTTGCCCAACACCGCGCCATGAGGCCGTTCCCGATGAGTGGAGCGTATCTCAGCTCAGGGCAAAGTTTACTTTCACAGTCAACAGCTGCCTCGTCCCCATGATAAATTAAGTTTGCGCTTTACCCTAAACTGGACGAGATATAATCCAATTTCCATTTTGAAATAAAACACTTGAAGAAAAATGATTTTACTAATTTGTATACCACTGTTCCCAGTCTTATACGCTTTCGCCATCTGAATAGCGTGTATGTCGAATGCATTAATAATAGTAATGTTTTCAGATACATGCAAAGAGACAAAGGAAGTGAATTTTTAACAGCAAGTGTAATATATTTATTCAAAATATACAGATGATAACATGCTTGCCAATGCATGGTTCTCCATAAATGGTAGCGGTTGCGTTTCAGGGGGCAGAGACCTCGTCAGGCAACCATGCCTTTGGTCTCTGCCACCCACAAGAAGATGTGAATCTCCTGCAAGTAAAAGCTGACCGACCGACCGACCGACCGACCGACCGACCGACCGACCGAACGACCGACCGACCGACCGACCGTCCGACCGACCGACCGACCGACCGACCGACCGACCGACCGACCGACCGACCGACCGACCGACCGACCGACCGACCGACCGACCGACCGACCGACCGACCGACCGACTGACTGACTGACTGACTGACAGACTGACTGACTGACACACTATGTGCCTTGATGATCTGCACAGGTGGAAGAGGTTCTGTTCGAAATGAAACTGAAATAAAAAATAGGTAAATGTAATGAACCTAAAGTTGCATTGAAGGTGTTTCAAATTATTCAAGAGGTTTTTTCTTTTCAAAGGCGTGAAAGACAGGCCGGTGCGGCCTTATTTACGTCATAAAGTGACATTATTAAAACATAATTTACGTTATAAAGTGAGAGTAAAAGACAAGTTATCAACCAAAATTATCTAATAAGCTTTTTAATATATGGTTTTAGGGCACAGAAGTATATATTGAGAAATTTAAGGCTCCCATCACTGAATGAGATTATCTTTTAAAATGTCCGAATCGATATCGAACGTGAAAAAAAAGAAAACATGGAAAACTCGTGAGGCTGGTTTTAGCCGTTACTCGAATAATTACGCAGTAGGACTGAGGGTACCATTGAGCCGAGAACCCGGTGCAGTTGGCTAAGTCGCCGGTGTGAGCGGAAAAGCCTGATTGGTCGAGGGAGTCTTGACGTCGTATGCGGAACTGTGGAATGAAAAGTGATGAAAAGACAACTGGTGATTAGAAGATGTCAACTTGAGTCAGAAGTCATTAGGAGATATGTAAGTATACAAAGTAATCGAACTGCGATGAAATTGAAGTTGCGCTAATTAGTCGGGAATCAAACCATTGGCCCTTGGATTGCGAGTGAAACACGCCACTTCTAGGCCACGCAGGCGCATAATATGGAAGGAGTGTCCGTGCCTCCGTGGGCAAACAGAGCCGCTGACTGGGCTCATTAAAGCTGTCGCGTTATACTGTTATAGACGGAGGCCAAGTGTGCCCCAAATTTTTAATGCGAAAGCATTACTAGGTTCGTTACGAGAAAAGCCGGCGGCGTGTGTTAGTGTGTGTACTCGCAGATGGTACAGAAAATCCGAGCGATGGCAAGAAAAACAGGGTGACGTCAACAAGCGGCCATAGGGCGCACATAGAAAGCCGAGCACCGCCGTGGCAGACAATCTTGTAAATGTCGTTAGTTTACATACATGCCCCCCTCCCACACACACACACGCCCGCACACTAGCGGAACTCAATGTGGTGCCAGTTTTCCCGACAATATTCGTGCCGAAATTGTGAGCAACCGTTTGTCGTACGGTGCTCCGGGTGGTGTCATACGATTTCTCTTTGCATGTATAGCTTAGATAAGCAAGTTAAGTTGGAGGCTAGCTTGCGACAGGCGATCGAACCGAAGACATATGCAACTTCAGTTGTATGCCTTCCCAGACTTTACCTGAGGTTGAGGTGTCCACCGAGAAGGAGGCTAGCTCACGACGATATTCGAACCGAGTGTCCGACTGTTTGCTTTTTGGATTCCGCGTTTGCGGAATCAGCGTTCGGATGCGCGTCTTCGTTTCATTTCTCAGTGCACAACCTGCGTCGAGGTCGAACGCTCACGATGACGCATTAATACTATCGCTTACACAGTACGCAAGCAGTCTTAAGTGCCCTCTGAATTTTTTTATAGCTGGAAATATTTCCGCAGTTCATGTGGTTTGTAACGTCGAAGAGTTTGACGTTTCCGTCACGACACCGCGTGCAGCGGCGCCATTTGATGAACGTGCAGCGTTGGGAAGCCTACTTGAGGAGCCTGCGAAGATAACTCTTTCAGTCACAATATCTCGAGCCATATTGGCAATGAGGAAATTTCAAAAATTAAGCTCATTTTCGTTGCTGACACTCTTCAATGTGGCAACATTGTCTAGCACTCTGAAAATTGGTGCGGTAACTTTAGTTAATTATCTGTTATTTACACTCCGTCACGTAAATTAGCACCCAATGTTGCAATTGACCTCAACACACCGCACCGCCGTGTCTTTGATGCCGTGGAGATTCTCAGTAGGGACAGAGTTAAGCCGCAAATGAAGAGGTTAAGAATTTTACGAGGCCTATGGGATCGACTGTCCAACAACGACGATAATTGCATTTCAGCATAAGCATCTGTAGACTGTGATGCTGCTAGCCTGAAAAGCCTAAAAATAAAAAGCCTAAAACACTGCTTGACAGCGTCCACTGACTGTCTGCATCGATATATCGATCAAGCAGTGCAAATAAACTTTGTATAAGAATAAATATTGAATAAAACAAGAGGAGAGGGGTGAAAAGAATATCCGAGTAACATTTTATGGATGAAAAATAAGAACTCATAAACGGCATGATAAACACTAGAAGGGATGTCTAGAAGAGCGGTTTTAAATATCTGCAAAGTAGCGCAATTATACAGCCTAAAATAAACCGGAAGAAATTATATGAGTATAGTCACTTATTAGTTACAATCTAGGGCAAACGTCTCTAGACCGCGTACTCTGTAAACGAAGCGGACAGCTCTGTTATAAGCCGGCGGCTACACTTGTGGAGGTGAAAGAACAGGATTTTACCCTTTACCTCCATAACTGTGGTCTCCAACTAGCGGCTAATGATGGAGCTATCGCTTTCATTTAGGGAACAAGTGGTCCAGCGACTTTTGTCCTCCACTCTGCGTTTGAAAGTTAGAGCCGTAGCCTCTGATTCTCGAAGTTAGTGCTATTGCGCGTAACCTTCTAAATCTCACGAAAGGGAGTGTGTCGACTGTTTCTGCTCAGTTTTAGACAGGGTTTATTGTCAGCTCTACCGTGCAGTAAACACGGTAACTACGGAAATTGCTACCGTACGGCAAATTTGGCTTGGCAAGCCTGGCAATGGTAGCAACGGCAACGCGTTACCGTACTTGCCGTACGGCTAACGGGCTACGCTAAACCTCTCTATTTGTCACACAACGTTTTCTGAAAGTATGCTGCTAAAGTTAAGGGAGTGGAAATAACTTTAACTCCCTCACAAGTTCTTCAGATTGAATGATATTTGGAACATCCATGATCACTCGAACCACCTTGTTTTGTATTATATGTAATGTTATTCGACGCATCGAATGTCATTCGGTCTCTTTCGGTGCTACACAGCAAACAATAATGTCATTCTAAAATGATGGCAGTGACGATAAGTGAAAAAAGATAATACAATTGAAAGACAACAGCGGACATAAAAGAAGTTTGAAATTGTTATGAGGTGTTTGAAAAGCGGGTGAGAACATTTCTGCGCAATAATATGAGCTTAAAATATTATTTGCGGCATTTCTTCAGCACTTAAGCCATAAAAAGCCAAGCCAAGTACAAAGTCAACCATAAATTAGATAAGCGTAAAAAAAGCAAAATGGCTCACAAGGCAGCGCGCGGAGCGTGGAAATGACTTCCAAAAGGTGAAGTGCTCAGCTACATCTTTTAGTACTTGGGAGTTAAACGAACATGGAACGCCAACCAGCAAGAAACACGCCACCCAAAATGGTCGACGGTCGCGGGAAAGGCCCTGCTTCACGGTCGGCCGCTGCCGTTGGCTGCTGCTGGGACCGAGAGTAACAGCTATCTACGACAGCTTTTAGTGTCAAGAGGTTCGCACCAAAATTCACATTTTTAGCAGAACTAAATAAACACAATTGCTAACTTTGGCAGTGCGCATGCTATTTTTTCGCGTTGCTTGGTTCTGCAGCGTATCTGGTTTCCAGAGTGCACATTCTGTTCGAGATCGAATGCGAATGAGTTCCCCAAATTCATTCGATGGCGAATTGCACTCCAACCTAATGAAATTTAATGTTCCCGTGTAGCAGCAGATTAATGGTATTGGGTGGTAATGCCGCTAAATGAGAATGACATTAAATATGCCGTGTGGCAGGGGTATAAGTGGTCGTCGAAGACTAATAATAGTAACCTATTATTGACATGAAGAGCGAACTATAAATGAGAAGTTTACTTCCTTTATGGCGGCAATGTCTCAATTAAATATTAGCCCGCCGGATATCAGGGACATTTTTCTTGCTCTATAGTCTGTAATTGTAGATGCCAAGACATGTGCTGTTCAATGAGTGCTCCCAAACGTTAAAAAATGGCATAACTTGAAAGGAAAAAGTTTCAGTTTGTAGTTTATACTGCCAATGGAATCAAACACGTTCCCCCTTCCACCCCGCCCCCCGAAATCAATCTCAACACCCCTCCCCCTCCCCAGCTGTGTTCTATTTAGGCATGGTCCCTAAACCTCCCCCTCCCCCTTTTCACCGGGCTTCGCCATACACAACTGCTTCGGGCCAATCCCGAAAAAAAATATTTCTGGCTACGTACTTGGACGAAATCATAGACGCACTGTGAAATCAGAAAACTGCTTTGAAATATATTATTCACATGCATTTTTATGGACCGTAACCGTAGCCCTAACGCTAGCTGTTACCCCCAAACAGCAGCAGTAGCGCCGCTGCATATTGCTTACATCGCAGATTCGTGTTGGTCTATATAACTCTAAACTGCAGGTCTCTATGTTGACCTCTATGCCTACACTGCCTCTAGGCGCATAAGGTGCTCTTCGTAGTCTTTTGCGATTACAGTAGCACCGTAGAAGTCGCCAAAGGCAAGTCTGCCAGTTAAGTCCCGTCTACAGGGTGTCTTATATCTCTCTGGAGCCCTGTAAGTGTACAGCACATCCCCATTGGCATCACTTTCAATTGCGAGCAGCCATCCAGTGTGCCGGGAGCAGAATTTTCTCGATTCGCCAGGCGAGTTTTTTTTGGAGCAGCCGCCTTTCCGTTCCATTGGCAGAATGTACTTCTGATAGCATAATCGGTATGGAAATTATCGAGTTTAGGAAAGGGATGACGTTTTTTTTTCGTTAACTTGTTCTGATAGCTATTATGGGTCTAGAACGAGCGTAAAATCGTGCTCCTTCGCCATCACGAGTGTCAAATGAAAGTTACTGGTGGGGTAGCTGGCTGAAGTCTATACTAAAAAAATGAAAACGAAGCCACAGCACGGCGCGGCCCCGACTTCAAATTAGAAAGGAGACCGCACCAATGGGCTGACTATTTGAGCACCTTGTTCGCATGCAGGAGTGTGGGGGGTTGTATGCCCAGTGCCGCAGGGTACACACCGGTAATACTATCCGCACAAGCTTTCCTAAGGCCTGGCGCTCGGCTCCTGTGGGGATCAAATGTTTGAAAAGTGGGTCTTTGGGCCAACCTTCTGAAAAAAAAAGCCTTGTGCCATGGCGCCCTTTGGCCAAAAGCTATTCAAATTCAGCGTCATCTGCTTCGAAAGGAAATAACACTGGGCAAGGCAAAACACGACAGCTTCCAGCACTCCAGCCTTTCAACTCTGTTCTTTTTAGAACAGGAGAGAAAATATTAGGAGTAACCAGAAACTAAATTATACTTTCCTAAGAACGGCGACGGCCTACTTTTTATTGATTTTCAGGTGCCAAAAGAAAACAAGTGACGACATGTCCAGTGTAGGAACGTGTCCTTGTCCATTAGGGATCTGGAACCATACCGAAACGCTGTCGAGTACAGAAACACGCGGGTCTATCGTGAAGCGCGCTTCCATGCGCAACTACGTGCGGCTAGTAAAGAAAGATGTGTCGCATTTAGTGATATGTTTGAAAGCTCGCATCGTCTGCGCGCCGATTCGGCAATGAAAAATGCAGTTTTCGCGCCAAGTTTCCCACTTTCTGTATCTCTCGTTACTGATAGAATGTCGGAAGCAGACAACGATGTGGAAGTAAACTTTCCACCTTTGCAGATGTTCCTTCGTACGTTCGCAGTACATTTAATTCATGCTGTCGGCGTCCCCATCGCTCACAGTAAACGTTCGAAAAGTGCTCCACATTGCAGCGGTTGCTACGGGCAGCAACGGTACCGAGTACTTCCGAGAACCGCAGCTCCGAGTGTACTTCGCAATAAGCCACTTCCATGGCTTGATTTAATGCCGATATTTGAAACGTTTCGGTTTGAAAAATGATGCTTCGCGCCTTCATTGCTGAGACAATCAGTTCTATTACGAATGGTTTCTGTCGTTTTTAGTACTTTCTCCTAAGAATACTAGCGGAAATTAAAGAACACTTTTGCGGTAAGAAAAATTTCGTCTCAGTTGGCCTTTAAGGCAGTCTCCACTGCTAAACATTTTAATGCGCTACTGCATCTAAATTCTTTTCGAGTCGTGCAGGGCGAAAAACGCGTTGCTGACACAGGCCTTTGGTTGGCATGCGACAATTCCAAAACTTCACGCGTATTAGTTTTTCTTTTGCCTTCGAGACAGAATATTCACCTCGAGCATCTTTGGGTCCCACTTGCAAACAGCACAGTACCAAATACAATGCAAGGGAACATTTTATATTGCTCAATAAAGGTTGCAGCTGACATTTTTCAGCTCATTGCACTCCTTGCCTTCTGAGCCAAAGCTTGGTGAGATTATTAGTCTAGGCCGAAGCCACAAAAGCTAATGAAAGTGAACTTTTGAAAGCATTGCAGATAAAAATGTGTTAACAGCTACATCAGTGATGCACTAATCACTGTGCGGTTGGGATGTTATGTTTTTATAGTTGCATTTTCACGTAAGCAACGTGTTTGGCTCAGCAAGTGCAAGATGATCTGATAGCCATTTTCTTTAGCTGGGCCGCCTATTGGGTAACGACAGCGGAATGTTAAGCACGTCCGATCCTCCTACCTCGGTGATTATCTTCGTTTTCTGCGCGTGGCCTTAAAATGATCCTCAGTCGTTTCCTGCGCCAACAGATTTAGCTAATAAACTAGCCTTCTTCGTGTGGAACAGAGGTTCATGGTCGATAATGACTTTGTCGCTGTCGTAACACCAACATCCTTCCTGACCACAGTCTGGTGCGGGGCTCGTGTCCATCTTGTCCTGAGTGCACGCGCTGCTTTCCGTCATGTCTCGTTACTGAAGTCAGGATTCTCATGCATTGTCGTCGGTAAAGGATACCCCAAGTTTCACGGTGAATCAGATCTCGTTCCTAACATGCCTCTTCAAACTTTCTCTTACAGGGAGTCGACGATCCCCCTTGCACGGTTACTGCTTAGCTGCAGCGCCGCGACAGACTTTAATGGGCTCGTGTATAATGGCGATATAAAGGGATGACTGCGCCGGTATAATTCTTGGTGGAAGCAGTCTTCAGTTCCACGTGGCAAATGGCCGCGGCCTGATCGCGGCGCGTTAACTGTGAAGTCTCCATTATTGATGCTAGAGGGCGCCCCGGGTCAGAGAGCGCTGGGGGCTTGCGGCACGCCGAAATGAAGGGTTTTGAATTAGTTTTGGACAGTTACGTTTATTTGATTTGAACAAAAATTTTCATCCACGCAGCGTAGTTCGCGGCCTCGATCGCTTGGTCGCCCGTCCTCATATGATGTGGCGGCTTCTGCATAGCTCCTGTACAGACTACCAACACAATCCACATCGTCCCTTCGCGACATTTTCGCAGACATCCGTTGCACCGATCTGAGCTTTATTTAAGCACTGAAGCAGATACTTGAGCATAGTTTCCAACTGGCCACCTTTTTTATTACTTACGTGAACTTAAACTAAGACAATGGTGCCTGACATCGGCATCCGCTACTCCTTTTCGCATCCAGGAACAAACCACACTACAACTGGCGGCATAAAGAACAACCCACAACATAGCAGCCGCACACACGGTTCACAATACAGATAATACAATGCACACGCCAGAATTGCTAGTATAAAATAGAAAATATAATAATAGCTGTGATGAAAGTTATAATCACAATAAACGATGAACAGTACAAAAATATACAAAATGCTCGAGAAATAAAAAACAACAACAACAGCAATAAGGTCGTAACATATCAGCCACACGATGGTCAGACATCCGGTGAAAGTATGCACAGAATTGTCGCTCTTCGTTTACTCTTGACGCCACAGCCCCAAACAGTGTGTGAGGTGATATGCTGCTGTTTTCCGGCAAAAAATGATTTCTGTTGCCATCCTCAGAAAACGAAAGCGAACATCATTCAGAAACCGCGGCGAACCTCAGGACGAACATGAAGGAGAACCTATCCTAATCATTCCGAGATTGTTTGGTCTGATTGGCATCCACCAGAAAATAATCCTTACCGTGTTATAGCCGCAAGCGGGATTGGACTAGCGCTGGCGGAAAAGGGCAGCTTCGTTTCCCGATGCCGCAAAGCACTTGGCCATCGTGGCTGCGCTCTTCTCTTTATTGCTTGGAAAAACAATGCGCTCACTGTACCTCCTTCCCGTCTTGCATAACTGCCTCGCATCCTGAGATCCCGTCACATAATCTCACGCCACAGTGTATGTCTTTCCTGAATATGCACCAACACGCCCTGCTACAAGTACTTCTAATTTCCACGGAGCCTGTCACCTACTGGTCTCAAGTTAAGGTTTCCAACGAGCAGCATAGCGGTCGGGGTCCCTTCACAGAGCACAGAGAGAGCAGCTGGTCCAGAAAGGGAGGCATGTGGGTGCCTTTTAATAAGAAAAGGAATCGCAGCAGCTTGTGCGCATATCTGATGTCGTGTACCACGACGACACACTTGCTATAATGAGCTAGAAAAATGTCACTGCCGTCACGTATTGCAAGTTTTATAGAGAGCGCGTGTTCAATTTTACCGTTTGATAAAAACAGCAGGCCTGAATTAGTCTCGGAGTACACGTACGCCGAAATTCTTTTTCTGTTGACAATAATATAAATATTTGCGCTACAAAGTTGCCATTGATCACTGAGATAGTACACGAGTTGACACTACGGAAAGAAGCTTTGTAACGATTAAATCACGTACAGTCGGGGATGAGGATCACTAGGACGCATGAGCGGTAATCGAATCCGATAGCTGTGCCCTAGCCGGCGGCTCGTGACAATAGGCGCAAAGGTCAAAGTCGGACTAGCATGTTGTAATACGTAGTCATCAAACAAGGAGATCGCTCACAAACATGGAACCTGTGCGCTCAGGATGCTTTCCACGCGTCTTGGAGACGTACCCTTTGCCTTATTTTGGGCCCCTCCTGGAAAAACAGAGAAGACAAAAATAAAAGTGGAAGAAGCCCGCACCTAACTCATTTAGCCTCACATTCGGCCAATCATTTATAGAAGAATTTGGGCCTCAAACTGGCGAAAGCGGCAAACTTAAAGAAAATGTCCATTTTCCCTTGATAATAAAAGTGTATCAAACTGCATCATACAAAAATGAATGGTACGGCATGGGACTTTCAAGCGACAAGCAGCGGTAATCATCGCAGCACAGCAGAAAACAAGCCCAGAACGCCCAGAAATGCCATCACATTAACTTTGTTTTACTTATTTCAGCAATACTAGAATAAGAGCTCACGAACAGAAAAAACACGTCGTTGAAATGTGTTTCACTGACCTGGTAGTATTCCGCATGCACGCAGAGCAGAAAATATTTAGCTTTAAAGATTTACGATTTTGAACCCGCATTTCAGATGACAGCACAAATAGAAGCTAAGCCATCTGACATTAAACTTGGTCTTCCTGCAGACAGCACTTCTTGGTAGTGGCAGCTGCGTGTTAACTAGGTTGTGTTAACATTTAGTTTGCTGCATTCTAAAACCTTAAAACGAAGCATCGCGAACATTCGTGCTTTGAGTGGTCTCACAGGCCTGTCATTTCATAAAATGACTGCAGCCTTCCAGAAACAATGCTTACTAGTTTCAGTCGTTAGTCATCCATGCGATACTCTGGTTTACACAGCAGAAAGTGTGCTCGAAAAAACAGCGTTCGCAGGAAACATTTCATTCACGATTCACGACACAGAGGAAGCAGAAGCCTGCCATAATCTCTTATCTCGGCGCCCTCTCAAACTTCGACACTCTACCCAACGCGGCAGTGTAAAATATGCTTTTTCGGAGGCTGAAAACCTCGGTAACCCGTGTAGGGGCACTAGAGGGTCTTAGAGGGTGCTGAAAGAGATAGAAACAATTTGGTCAATTGTGTACAAGCAGTACAGAAAGATGGATTGCGCATAAAGGACATTCACAGGAATTCACTCTTTATTGTTATTTTCGGTTTACCGACCACGTGATTCGCCAAAGCTGTTTTTTTTACTTGGATTGCCACATGACTAAATTCATTCATGATAAAATTATTCTTCTTGGCAATGTCAGCCTGCCTGGAATAGACTGGAATCGTCGTGTTTCTGGTCCTAACCGAGGCACGCATGGCATTTTGATATTATGTTGAAACTCAACATTCAATAGGTGGTTACCAAACTCACGCGTGTCCAGGGCACTTATGCCTCTATACTTGATCTTGTGTTAGTGAGCCGGACCGTTGAAAATTTTGCGTCTAGATGAAAAACGGCCCCTCCGATCAAATTAGTGTGTATTTTTCATGTATCATTAAAAAAAAATACAAACTGCACCCTGCAAAGTCTGTTTATGTAAAAGATTTGTCACGCGCCATGGAAGAAAGCGTGCTTCATTATCTTGACCTATGCCTCAGTGATATTCAAGGAAATGATGTGGCTCTACTATGAAATAATTTTAAACAAATCTGCACGTCTTTCCTAAAAAAATTTATTCCTAACAAAGTAATAAAAACACGCAAAAGTAATCCCTGGATTACGCGTAAAATCACGCATTTAAAAAGAAAACTAAAGCGATTAAAACAAGAACGTGTCTGCTGAAACGCTACTAAAACTGCACAAGGTGCAACAAGTCAGGCTGTGGGTCAATCAAAACGTCATTCCGTTTAGCACACGCTACCATACTTCATCCAGAATGCTCCGCAGAAGTTCTGGAAGCACCTGTGCAGGAAAAACACAGGTGTCGATGAAATTCTGCGCAATGCCGCTCTTATCAACGATAAACAAGCATTGCTGAATACTTTAACAGATATTTCTACAGTGTCTTCAAAAAATCAAAGTCCCCTTTACGCCAAACTGCTGTATCATATCCTCCTGAACCAAGGCTTGTGTGTTCTGCAGGTGTGTTTACAATGTTGTTGACTCTGAAAAGAAAAGTGTCTCCTGGTCCTGACGGGATTTCAAATATGTTCTTGCGCCGTTATAGTAAAATGGCATCCAAATTTCTTGTCATAATATTCCGTGCAAACTTGTCAACTGGCAGCGTTCCTTCGGATTGGAGCGTTGCGCAGGTTGTTCGAATACTAAAAAAAAAACAAAGCTGTGGTCTCATTGTGGCTTAATCTGTTAAAAATGTTCGTCCCATATCACTTACATTTTTTTAACTTATCAAATACATTGTAGCTACTTATATAACTATCTTTCTACATGACAAAGACATGACAAAGACATCTTCAAATCAGCATGAAATTAGAAAGGGTTTTTCGACCGTCACTTGGTTTACATCTGCTGTTCATAGTGTTGCTGATATTCTAATGAAGTCAGGGCAGATGAACATTATTTTCCTAAATTTTAATAAAGCGTTTGACCTTGTTTCACACACCAAAATATTGCGTAAACTTGAATCTACCGGGCTTCCTTCTTTCATAATTACCTGGGTTTCTGCTCACCTCTCTAACCACGCAAACTTTATCAGCATTGATACTCAATGTTCTAACTGCTTCCGGTCACTTCTGACGTACCGCATGCAAGTGTACTAAAACCATTACCCTTTTTGGTGTAAATAAATGAGACTGTTGATGTAACATAGACAGCAATGCTGCACAAAAGCAATTTTTAGCGGGAAACCATTTTGTGAGCGCATTTTTTTTCATACAATGTAAGATTTCACTATAACAATCAATATATCCCCAGATCACCTGACAGCAGTCCTGTATTTCTTTTTCTATTTACGTTTTTGCTATCGTCAAAAGTGTTACCCATCGGTTTTCTATGGCGGTCTTAACTGTGCAATGCAATCGTTGGAAACAGTTTAAAAGAACGATTTTCCTACAGATCAGAATTATGGACCATTACCTTTATTATTTCCATACATGTGTCTTACAATTTTCTAATTTTCAAAAATTTTCCCTAAGAAAGCTGGACTTGACAGTGAACTAGTGCAAATTAGGCTTTTTGCCGATTGTCGTGTTTTTTTTTTATGAAATCAGATCTTGCGAAGACCAAGTAATTCTAATTTCTAACCTTTAGAACATTTCTTGTGCAGTCGGTGGGAGGCGAAGCTTAACAACGACAGAAGAGTCTTTATGAAAGTGACAAATAAACGAAACAGCCTATCATTTCCGTACAACTTTCCAAATTAGCAGCTTGAGGAAGTTAACGAATACAAATGCTTAGGTGTTAATATAACCAATAATTTTGGGTAGAATAAGAATATATTAACCATACCTACGTCATCCTTTCGGAAACTTTCCTTCCTTAGGCATAAATTAAAAGGTGCCCCTTCTAGTGCAAAGCTTTTAGCCTACACATCCATCATCAGACCGGAACTTGAGTACACGTGTACCGTCTGGGACCTTAACACACAACATAACATCGAGGCATTGGGAATGATCCAGTGAAAATCTGTGCGATTCATCTTTAATAAATATCGTTCAACTGGCTCTCCGACCAACCTGAAGGCACAACGAAACGATCAGGCATTGCACATACGAAGACAAATCCAAAGACTGAAATTGTTTTTCTTACTCAACAATCAAAAACTCATCATGAGCCCTGATTCATTTATTAAGCCGATCACAACGCGACTAACACGATATCGTCACATGGAATCACTAACACCGTATAGCGCTAGAATCAATGCTTTAAATTACTGATTTTCTCCTCGCACACAAACTCAATGGATTTAACTCCCGCCTAGGGTAGTAAACAGTATAAGTGGCATTGACAAAACTGCTTATTGAGAGTTGCTGATTATTTTTGTTTCTTGTCCTTTCCTATGTTGTATTACCTCTATATTAGTTTTCTGCCATGTAATTTGCTACGGTTCCTTGTCACTCCTGCTCGGACCCATATTAAGGTCTGCAGTATTCCCGAAATAAATAAAATAAAAGCAGGACAAGACAGGCTCGTCCCGTTTTGCCGCTGTTGTGACTGTTCCTTATGCCCAACCCATCTTGTTATACTCAATATTGTCACGTATTGTCACCACGCCGTAGACAACAGATGAGAAGACTACTGGCGCACTGAAATGAATTCTGCGGGGCTGACTTGGGCCGACAATAAGTTGACACAAAAGCGATAGCAAAAGCGCGTTCGGTGATCATTGAAGGACTGAAAATCACCGTCGCTCTCGGTCGAGCTCAGTTTTAAAGGGAAACTGCAGAGGTTTGAGAATATGAAGGTTTTGAAGGGATCGAATGTGCCAAACATATAGGTTAAACATCCAAGGTCTTTTGGGGCTAATATTTGAAATGGTGACTTAATCGCCGATTGAAACCGCGACGGCTTTCAGGCTTCGCCTTAGCGCACATGATGACATCATCCATAATGTCAGCAAATTTTAAGAGTAGAAGCACTTGATTTTAAGGCGAAAAAAAAAACAATACCACCGATATCGACGTCTGCAGAGCGTCGTTTCATGGAATCCGATGACGCGCAACAGGTTTTGGGCGAAAGCTCAATTCTGCAGAGGAAATTTGAAATGTCCCCATCCGTGATTAGTCATCACCGACTTCTCCGCACTTTTCTGGCGCTGGGAGGAAAAGCATTAGCTTTATTCGGTTATTGCGTCACGCTTTTAAAAGCTAGCACAATAAAAATTTCTATATTTTACTTTCGGCCTACATAGGTTTAAAACCTTGAATATCGCGAAATTCTCAAAGCCGTGTAATTGCCCTTTACAGCTGGAAAAAAACCTTCGAGATAAGGCAGGAAAAGTATCTGGGATAATCTCGAACAACGTAGAAGCAGTTGCTCGTTGCTGCGATCATTAAGGATAGATCAGATCGCATCTTGCGTCAGAAATTTATAAAGTCGCGTGGTGGCGACTTTGCGCACGAACAAACAAAGAGTAGAAAGCTTCAGGGCAATATGAACCATGATGATGCCTATGAATTTTTATGGTGCAGTGGCGTCTGCAGCGAAAGAGCGCCATGGCACAATATGTTTTTCGTCTACTCAAGGTGGGGTTGAACGCCCATTTCAAAAGCATTTAACTCTCAGCAAGCCTAGCACCAGACCTATACATTTTTCTACTCGTTCCAGCAAGCACGCTGCGCCAGCTTGCTTCCAAGAGAGCTGGACTGTAGAGGGGCGGAATTCTGATGAGCGCAGTGCAGAGAGTCCGCCGCAACTGGAGCAACGCGCGCGATAGTCGGCGCGCCGACGGCGTCCGACTAAGGTAGCAATTGTTAACTGGCACGCTCCCAAGGACTGCGCTGCTAAAGGCGCTTACGGCGCTAAACAGAGGATCGAGCTAAGAGCTCAGGCCGCAGAGATACCGTCTGTGGCGCCATAAAGGAAAGCGCTTGATTTCTTGGTGTATAAGGCGCGTGGCAGCGCTTGATCTGTTTTCTGTGCGTTATTCTTTCCGTTTGCAGATTTATGTGTATATATATGCTCCGGATCGGCAACGAAAGAGTAGTTGAGTTAGCGCTTGTCCTGTGATTACGTGCTGTTTTTCGTTTAGCGATGTATAGCCAACATGCCCAAGCCTATTCACCTCTAAAGCAAGGCTCGTTCCTGCAGAAATGTCTCCCATCCGCCGTCAGAGTAATGTTGTGTGTTGTGTGTTGGGTTTAATGGCACATAAGCAGCTAAGGCTATCATGCGCCAGGCTCAAGGTATATGAACACTTTTCTGTACGTGGGAGGAAACATGGTTGTGTAGAGGACTTAAATTGCTATTTCGTTCTGGTAGTAATAAGAGAAAGAAGAAATTTTATAAATGGCTAAAAATAAACGCTTTCAAGAAGGTCAGATAACCTCAGTAGCCATCCTTGGCTGGGCAAGGATCCTGAGGCTTCCAACCATTCAAATAACCACCTCAGCCCTCTTCTCATGGAATGAGAAAATGGCTGAAATGCATCCCATTTTAAAGCAAAGCTGTGGATCAAAGTTTACAGTTTCTGAAGAACATCTGCTTCTTTTAAAAAGCTAAAAACGGAAGATATGTTAACAATGGCATTTTCGCCTAAAAGCAGCGCTGGGTGTAAAGGAATGTATTCATTATAAAACTTCGTAAAGTGCTTATTTCTTAGTTTTTCGAGTTTTGCACAAGAGAATAAAATATGGTTTATTGTTAGTTCGTCTCCACATCATTCACAACGAGGTTTGTCTTGTTTCGTTAGTAAGAAATTATGTGTAATGTGTGTATGTCCAATGCGGAGACGACATAAAATTACTTCAATAAATCGTTCCTGGTGCCTACAGGTCTTCCATTCACCCAGGACAGGTTTTACAAAGTGCAGCTTGTTGTTAACCTCGTTGTCCCAAGAGGCCTGCCATTTTTCTCCCAATTTATTCTGGACTGACTTGATGCAGTCCTTATGCGGTATGTTTACTGGATTTATTTTTGCGTTAAGCGCAAGTGCGGCGCTTGCATCAGCCCTCTCATTTCCGCTGATGCCCACGTGACTGGGAACCCAGCAAAACTTTATTGTATGTCCTTGTGAATCAGCTCGTATTACATTATGTATTATGTTTCCTATTAAGGGTTCAGTTGCATTTCTGGGGTTTATTGCTGTAATTACGCTGAGGGAGTCACTGTAGATAACACTGTTCTGTATGTTTTTCTTCAATATTTGTTCTACAGCTAGAGCAATGGCGTAGCATTCTGCTGTAAATATTGAAGCGCACTGAGGCAGCCTGACTACTTTTTCCCATTTCCCTTGCACTATCGCGCTCCCTACATAGAGTGCTGTCTTAGATCCATCTGTGTAGAAATCTGTGCAATTCTTGTATTTTTCACTTACTCGTCAGAGTAATGTGTTTCATCTCTCGAGGGCTAGAATTTGTCCAACCTTCATGAGCACCCCCTGCAAAAACAAATCGCTTCAGTGGGTTTTCGGCAGACAGGGGTGAATGCTCTATGCATGACCGACTGGCGTGAAAGGCATCCTTAAGATAGCTTGCAGCCCGGTGAAGATTACAACAACGCGAAGTTATACCGTTCTACGAATACTTTTGTAGCGATAGCTACATTACGGTAGCATTTCGAGCCTTCAGCGTGGTTGGTCACGTGGTGCGGAGCAGCTGCCGGCGGTGCGGCGCTGTGGCTGATCACGTGGTTCGTCACTTGGTTGGTCACGTGACCAAGTTCCACTCGGCCAGCTGTAGCTATCGTGTCACTCCAGGTTTAACCAGAGCTAAACCACAGCCAATTTGTCCTCTAGCGGCGGCAGCAAAGCGGACACAACAGAGTTGCAAGATGAGTTATCGCAAAAGCTTAAAGAGACACTGAACTGCTTGAGAAGAGTATAAAAATACTGGCAGGATCTGGTACATCCCACCGCGTGCTGCTAAGAACGAGGTGTAACTGGTGGTTTAGGCAGCAATTCATATATTAAATTGCCAAACAAAGTCAGGTCTGAGCGGATGGTGGTGCGTCGCTGTGTTCTCTCGTTGTGGTTAACATGGCAGACGTCTGTAGTGATTATAGTGCATTTCATGACGATGCAGCAGCGTCACTCAGGCATTTATTATTGTTCATGTCAGCTTAGTGCAGTATAGGTGTTGCTCTTTCAGTAAATTACTGCTACGTTTATTGTTCTACCTTGCTTGCTCGTGTTTTAAGATATCTTAAAAAAAATCACACAACGGACTGCGTCGTTATGCTTGCAGCGGTGTTGTCATCGGCAGCTCTACTACCGGCTAAAGGGGTTGCTCGCATTTATGACAGGCATCACCTGTATTATTTTGTTGAAATGTTTTTAAAAACTACCTTACAGTTCTCAACTACACCTTTAATAAACATTGTGCATCTCTGTTAATGCCATGCTCATTACAGAGCAACCGCACTGCATACATTCCGTTTCACCGACGTCGGGTTCGCAGACGCCGTCTACCATGAGAGATAGAGATTACACAATGGAAAAATTAGGTTTAAAATTTTTTTATGTTTCGCAGTCACACAGTCGGGTATAAGTTCCTTTGGAGAATAGCTTTCGATTGTTGCAAAAAAATTAGTGGATCACAATCATCTTCCTTCAATGCGTGTCCTCTTGCAGTCCCCTAGTTGGGTTTGAGAATGGAAATACATATTTAGCAATCTTCAGCAAAGCATCTGAAGGCACAAACTGTAATTATTTTCCATGCGAAAAGTGCACCCAACGACTAAATGTCTATGCTCATAAAAGTCGCCTTAATTTTATAAAGTTTCCCGGAAAAGAGCTTGAAGCTTTGGAGTCACGTCAACACAGCAGCCCGAGTTCAGTTTAGCAGTAAGTCGATATTAAATTTTGATTGAATTGTTTTTATATTTTTCAGTTGATGCAAGTAGAAGGTCCATCGAAGACAAGCTGCGAAAAATATCTGCAGAATTCGCTGAAGAGGTCAAACAAGACGTCAAAAAAATAAATATAAAACGCGACCTATAATGCCCTTTTTACGCTTCGTAGAGCACAAACACGGCTGTCGCCTGCGTTTACCACAAGAAACTCAGTACACGATACCGTCAAGCATAGGACAGCTGTGTATCATTTCAGTCAAGCCTATAAAAGAAAGAGGCCCAAGTAAGAGCTAAGGTCGGTCGCATAAGCTCGATCATTATTTTCCCGGTATTATAGGAAGCGAGTGCGGTCATGGCTTCCTACACCGCGGCTGCACTGCTGGTATCGGTGATTACGGTTTTTGGAGGTAAGCGAATTTTTGGGAAATTTCAGGACTGATTTACTCCTCCAAAATTAGGCACCCTGTCAGCAAAAACATTGAAGAGGAAACTGAAGATACCAATCTTTTTTGTGCAGGCAAAATGAACACGTTATCAACATAGTCAATTTTCAGGGTGAGAAGTGAACCGCACTTATTCTGCATAAAAAAAATTACATTACTTTTTCTCTTTTCGCAAGGTTTCAAAGTCCATGTGTGCAAGATAATACGAATGTCTCAATTGATGATGATGAAACAGTTTAGTCAGAAATAAAATAAGTGGTCAGTTCCACCTATTTCGGTAGTCCGCTTGGCCTTGCATTCGCTCTAGACCTTTCGGTTAGCTCCTCCTGAACTTTCGGGTGTGAGCTGGGCAGCATTTCTCCCAGCGCTCAATCGTCGTTTCTTGCCTCTTTTATATTTCTGTCTTTTCTTGGCTGTCCCATACCATGCGGTATAGGTTCGCCTCTATGCCACAATGTGTGCATCGTGGCTCATAGTATTCTGGGTAGATTGCGCGAAGTCTTTTCGGGCTTGAGTATGTTTTTGTTTTTAATTTTCTCAGTGCTTCTTCATGTTCTTTGTCTAGTACTTCATCCTTGTGCGCGTATTACCTTCTGCCTAGCCTACAATGCCCCGAAAAGAATCAAATCTTGAGTCTCGTTTCCGTGTCACGGGTGCCTCGTGTAACGGGAGCCAAGACATGAAAACACGGGTACATGCAGCGGGAATGCAGCGGAAGTGTTTTACTGGGATTTGTCTAGAGCTAGCAAACGTAAATTTAGGCAGAGCTAATTTAATTAAAAAGTTTACCTGTACTCAAGACTATGAGACACATCAAGTATGCATACATGCCAATAGCGAGCATGCATGGCGTAACTTCTTAATGGGATGTTTCTTGGAAAAATATTGTTGCCTTTGAGCACAGTGAGCTTAATGCGAATTGACAGTGCCAGGGAATCGTGTTCTGGTTATTACTCGTCCACCAGAGCTCTACCAGTGTCCTCCACATGGCGTGGTGCACAGGTTAGTGCAGCGGTAACTTTGCATATGCGTTGGGAGGCTGCAGGACGGTGCAACGGGCGCTGCAGAGAACTGCTCCAATATTTGGAGGGAGTGCCCGCAGCAGGACTTAAAAAAGACGGCGACTCACACTCGCAGTACAGAAAGAGACATTTTGAATTTGTAGTGTGAAAGTAGTACCAGTGTCACTATGCGAAAATGCCTGCGCTTGTCTGTAGACACGGAGAGAGGAGCTTCCACCCTACAGCAATACCTCCCATCAGCCACCTTCTCACCGCACACAGTTGCTTGGGGGCTGCCCATCCGCCTTGTTTCACCCTCAAACCACTTCCCCACCACAGCCCCAACCCACCTACACTCTCCGGAGGCGCCATCCACTACCCACCCAACCACTCCACTCAGCCCTGCAGGAGCACCACAAGCCCCCAACCTGCCTATCTCCCTCCTCAACAAGTCCTCCACCAGTAGATGCGTATGCATCTGGAACAAATAGATCACAACGAAGATGAATTCAAAGACGCATTGGGAAAGCCAGCTGCCTTCCAGAAGCGCCCTACCTCCACGTAGATCGGGGCTGGCCCTCGCTGCCAATGCCGACCCACCTCCGGAACCTACCATCACTGTCCAAAATCTTCACAACCACTCATATTCAGCCTCCAGAAAAATGGGCCTTTTTTATTTTGGGAGAGCGCCCATAGCGGCATCCGCTGAGTAACAACTGGTGGTTCCGTCGGTCGGGTCGCGCCGTGCGTTCAGCAGCACTGTTTGGCCAGTTCGATGTTCCGTCCGTCCTTTGATCGGTTGCTGAAGTTTACCGTGCTGATCAGAACGTCGGCTATAGCGTTTCAGTATGTTTTTTTTTCCTTTAGTGCTGTGAATATTTTCTTTCTGTTGAGCTGGCAATGTTTTCGCGATAGATTTCGCGCAATTTTCGGGACGCGAGCAAGCAGTGGACCAACGATGTGACTTCAGTGCCTCCGGCTATTGACTGTCTGATTGGCATGCACTTGGGCGCATCGAACCGGCAACTGCGGAAAGGATGGGCTTCAAAGACATAATTTACATTCGCCGCATTCAATGTTGCGCTCATCAGCAATCGTCCGACGGCGAGCTGCTGATAATGGTGAGCATCTGCCTGTTCTCAATGAAACCCAGACATTAGAGACAGGACGAAGTACTACGTCATGACGGACAAACAAAAGTAGCATAAGCATACCAAGGCTACGTTGCTGGGTTAGTACACATTCTTTTGAATATTGAAAGGTACGTTCATATGTCCTGTCCTGCCTTTCGCTTAGTCTTAAATCAATCTGTCGAAACAGCGATATAATCAGTGGTGTGATGTATAGTGTTCTCGTAACCCTTCGCACGTTTATTTCTGGCGCTTCTTAAGTCGTAAATATTTAGGCATAGGTAAGGCCTATTGCACAGACATATTCATTGCGGGAGTTTTAAGCACACGGTGCCAGAGATAAAGTGCGTGCATGTGTTACTTTGGTTCCAGTATGATCGTCTTGATCGTCCTGTCAATAAGCAGTGCAGATTTTTAACTTTGCAACTGCTGGGATGCAAACATTTACGAAGTATGGAAAAGGACGCCTGCCAAAGCAACATGCAGAAGTGCGTGCATAGAAGCCGTTTGTATGCATTCCAACGAAAGATATCTTTGCAACTCTTTTCAATGCGTTCTTTGGCAGACAGTCAGATATGCCAGCACATCGCTGCCATACTCTTTGCTGTTCGCAACATTCAGACGCTATAATGTACTGATGTGTCTTGCCGATGGATGGCACCAACGCACGGCAAGGCTATTCTGTCGCAGGGAATAAAAGAAAATATGACATTTCTTAGCTTTTTGCTATATTTAATGCATTCCACGGCGGCGCATCGCTGACTCATCGCGGCAGTGCTTTCAGCAGGCGCGCAAAGCGTAGAGTTAGCGAGAAGTACGCAGCAGCGAAGCGCCGATCGAGTGACGCAAACGGCCGCACAGCTGCAACCGCGCAACTGGCCGACAAACCACAAAAAAAAAAATGACGGTCCCGTGCTTCCCGCAATGCATCGTGGGCGCATGCGCAGAGTTTCACCATGAGGAATGTCCATTCCGTTGCGTGTGTGAAACCTGGGCTAATAATAATAATAATAATTGTTTTTTTTCGGAAAATAAATGGCGCAGTATCTGTCTCATATATCGGAGGAAACCTGAACCGCACCGTAAGGGAAGAGATAAAGGAGGGAGTGAAAGAAGAAAGGAAGAGAGAGGTGCCGTTGTGGAGGGCTCCGGAATAATTTCGACCACCTGGGGACCTTTAACGTGCACCGACATCGCACAGCACACGGGCGCCTTAGCGTTTTTCCTCCATAAAAACGCAGCCGCCGCGGTCGGGTTCGAACCCGGCAACTCCGGATCAGTAGCCGAGAGCGCTAACCACTGAGCCATCGCGGCGGGGGTAAACCAGGGCTCAGAGTAAATGCATTCAAGCATCCTTTCCTAGTTCCTCGACCATGTACATTTAGCCACTTCATTTTCTTACCGTGCTTCTGCACACTGGAAGAATCTTTTTAACGACATCGCTAACATCACGTGCTCATCTGCATTCTCCCAAAACGTTACGAGCCACTTTCATTGCCTTAACACTTCACCACAATGATGCGTGTACCCACCACTTATGTAATACCCGTAATGAATCTCAGGCGACAAAATGAAAATAAAATTAAATTAATCGTGGATAGCAAATGTAACTGCTATCGCATAATTTACGCATGACATCTCTGATCGCCCCGTATGACGCAACACTCTGACTTTACGCCTTACAAAATGCTGCTGCGGACCACGCTACTTTAAGGCGAAAACCTTTCTTGGCTCATAAGTGGTGTGGAGGGAAGTTGTAGACGGAAGCTGTAGACGGAAATTATCCAAACGAACTGTCCGTAATAAGCTGTATGGTAAATAAAGCAGAAATGTAAAAGTTGATTAAGCAACAGTTCTTAAGCAACGTGTATGTAATGAAATAAACCAGGTATTAAAAAATAAGCAAAATAAATGCAATAAATAAAAATAAGAAAAACAAAACGACAACAAAAAGAGAGAGAAACAAAAAATTGCCAGTGGCTTAACTTGGTTAACCCTGGAATTCAGCGAAAAGCAAGGACGCTTGTTAAGCGTCAGAGGCTCGGCCATGGCAGCTACGCTACACGCTCGCGACAGCCGTTCTATATATATATATATATATATATATATATATATATATATATATATATATATATATATATATATATATCCACACGACCACGTGGCCATGACGTGGTATCACATGGTCTTACGACACCCCCATCGCACGTCATCACGTGGCTTCACATCACCCCATCGGGTGTTCTTAAGGCCGAAGGTCAACACAAAGGCCATTCAATCTTAGAGGTCAACTCGAGGTCAAAGGTCAACTAAAATCATGGGTCAAGGTCAAGAGTCAAGGGTTCGACATCATAATTGTACCACATATGCTCATACACGGCTAACGTGGTTGTCTTGAAGGTCGTTCAAGGCCATTCCGGCCAACGCGGCGACTGCTTTACCTAGCATAGTAAAGCTTTTCGCTTCAAAATAAAAAAAGTGGAGAACGCTTAAGCTTCTTAAGAGTGGGACGGGACAGCGTGTTGCAGCGTTGCCAAGGTGCCCCCGGAACGCCATCGCCAGTTCGGCGCGACGCATTGCTCGTTGGGCAGTTTAAGGACAGGAGACGACGTCTGTCGCACCTGTCTCGGT
Organism: Amblyomma americanum; assembly: GCF_052857255.1. NCBI lineage: Eukaryota > Metazoa > Arthropoda > Arachnida > Ixodida > Ixodidae > Amblyomma > Amblyomma americanum. The sequence continues at coordinate 151,130,938 of NC_135498.1, forward strand.
GGACACCCGAACCACGCCGTAAGGGAAGGAAAATGAAATGAAAATTGGTTTTAAGGAAAGGGAATGGCGCCTGCCTCATATATTGTCTCGAATGTTTGCAGTGTTTGTTCATTATTCAAAGCTGCCGTAACGCCACTAAATCTCTTTGTTTGCGATGCAAGACGCGACCAGATTTTCCTGAATTGATCGCATCCAGGCAGAGCTGATTCTATATTATTCTGGAATGTTCTAGTAGCTTTGCTGCGCTTATCTCCAAAATTCGCTATCAGCTTTAAATTGATAACGGCCGACAGCGGCGGGCATTCTGCTTGACGACCGCCGAGCACGCTTGTTTCTGCGCCACCGCCGAGTGATTCAGTCCATTGTGGGCACAAGCCAGCCCAAATAAAGAGTTTTGTTTAGACACCGTTTTCGCACCCTTCCTGCTCTCTGGACTATAGTCGCTACTTCGTGACATCTGGTGGAGCTGCTGGGCTGCCTTCCATGTTACGGACGCCCCCCTCAAGTCGTGATGCCAGCACTCAGCGCTTCGCACCCGAGGACGAGCCAGCAGCTCAGCGAGCCAGCCGACGTCTCCAGGGAGAGGAGCCTGAGTTCGGGATTCTGCCGGACCGTATCAGACAGCGAAAAGACGCTGCTACGAGCACCGCAACCTTGCCGAAGATGTCGACACCGATCATACTGCAGCAGCCGCGGGTGCCGCCAACATTTAATGGATCCCTAGGCGAAGAACCCGAAGAATGGTTGGGCCAATATGAGCGCGTGGCAACGTTCAACAATTGGGATGATGCGGCGAAACTCCGGCACGTCTTTTTCGCACTGGTGGGCTCAGCACGCACGTGGCACCGCCGCAGGCAGCGACTCTCATGGATGTGGTACGGGAAGAAGTGCAACAGGCTCTTGGCACCCCGACGGCCAAAGAACCCCAGGCCATGACCTACGCCGCTGCAGTACGCACTCTTCAGCCCCAACGGCAACCCCTACGTCGATCCTCTCCGACATGAACAACTTTTTCCCGAACGCCGCCTCCCTGCCCCCGCCCGCCGAGCTACGATAGACGCTTTAGCGCCAGGAAATGCGACGCCTGGAGGGCTTCTGACAACCGGCCGTTGTGCTTCCATTGCGGTGAGGCCGGCAATATTCTTCGTCACTGCCCGTACCGACGCATCGGTCTGCGAGAATCTGCCGTCAACTCCCCACGGCCACGCTTGGGAAAAACGTCCGCAGGAAATCGACGAGTACATACCTGCGTCGAGAGGAGTACACGCCGAACCGCTTTTCGCGCTCACCATCGCCATCAGCCTCGCGCTTTGCGTCGCAACGCTGCAGCTACGCAGCCACGGTACGAGGAAGGTCTCCCAGCTCCCGTAGGGGGAACTAAAGACAGCAACCTCTGGAGGTGAGGTTGCTCCCGAGCGAACCGCCGAAGATCCTCCAACGACCGTCTCGAACGAAGACGCCGCCCCCGACACGCCGACGCCGCATACAGTAACTACCTCGACCATGACGCGAGCCACCTTCAAAACGACGCCGCTACCGAGAAAAGTTTCGACGACACGTTCTACCCACGATTCCTATACCCGACGAAGCCGTGACCTGACGCGCAGAGCGACGTACAACGCAAGAGACAGGACATCCGACTTAGAGGTAGTTATCGATCACAGGAAAGTTACCGCTTTAGTCGACACAGGAGCCGATGACTCGGTGATCAATAGCAGATTCGCTGCGAAGCTGAGGAACAATCACTGCAAAGATTAGCAGCATTACTCCCCTCTCAAAAAAGCATCTACCCGATGCAATGAAGCAATTGAACACAAAACACAAAGACAATAAATACACCCGACCCGATAATACTGCTACCAGCGTCTACTACTAGCGTTCTACTGTTAGTGGTCGGCGTTCGCGCTCACGGTTGGTTCGGTGTGGCTGCGGCGTTGTATGAATCCAGTAGCCGGCGTCGAGGCGGCGTTCGACGTGCGTGGGCTGGCGTCGCTGGCGGCGTCGCTGGCTGCGTCGTATAAGCTCCCGGTCCAAGCGCCCGTGGAGGTTATGCCGGTGTTGTTGGCGTTGGGGTCACCACACGGATGGGTGGCAACAGCGCTGGAGACACCCCTGGCCGTAGCTGGTGGTAGCGTCCTCCGTTGACTCCCCGGAACGGGCTCAGGAACGGCAGGAAGTCCACGATGCGAAGCCGTAGAACGCGAGCTCACCGGAGCAGCAGCCGGCGTCGCTCTCTTCCAGCCGAAGCGCCCCTGACCCGCTGGAGCCTCCGCTTCTCTGTTCTTCCCCCCATGCCTCGCTCTCCCTCACCCTTTTATAGCCCTGGCGTTAGTCCACGTAAGCCTTGTCGTCGTCTTCTCCTTCTTGTCTTCTCCACCAATCATCTTTCTCCACCTCACCGAATGCTTCTCCACCAATCATCTCTCTCCACCTCACCGAATGCTTCTTCATAATCTTTATTCTTTGGTTAATCCTTGTCGTCTTCTTTACAACTCATTCCTTCATAATTTTATGTTGGATTCCTTATTATATGTGTCAGATAGGTACCGTTACCGAACCCGATAACTTGCTGAATCGACAGACTGGTTACTGATCATAAGACGAAAACAAAAGAGTAAAAAATAGGAATGAAAAAATGTGAGAACGAATTGCAGGCTTCTCAGCGAGAGTGACACATCAGAAGATTAGCAGTTGACACGAAAATGCCAGGAATATTACAACTTCGTGATATTATTAAACCCCTAGGGTATGTAGAAGTACAGCAAAAGGCAGCGGGTCACTATAGCAGAAACACACAGCATTTTTTTTTTCAATCTCAAACTGTGATCTCGGCAACAAAGCCGGCTGTTCTGTTTCGAATTATTTCCTTACTCGAGCATTGTGTGTCAATTTATTTCAGTAAAAAGTGACGCACTTCATTGTGAAAGCGGTAGCGACTCTAAGTTTTGGATCTGCAATGGAACATCTTGCTGGTGGCGCTATTACTACTATGACAAAACTGCCAACACATGCAAGTTTTTTGGCTATAAGGGGTGTGGCGGGAACGCTAATAGTTTCCCCTTCGCAGAGGAATGCACCGCTATTTGTAGGTAAGTGTGCGAACTACCTGAACTTCAAAGAAATTTCCTTGGACTAGTTGCTATGGCAGGAGTTTCTGGAAAGTTGGCTGTAAATGAAATAAAAGGTTGGCGAAGACTTCTTTTAATGCAAAAGCACTGCATGACTCATTGGCAACGAAACCCGGCGTAGGCATTGACCAGCAGCAGTGGCCCCAAAAATGCCACATGACGTCACCGTGGTATCGCATGACGTCAGCAATAGAGCATAAGATAAAGTGGAGTCCACAGAAGCGGTGACGTTATCACCGTTCCAAGAGAAAGAAATCAAGAGAAAGAAATGGGCTTGGGCAGGACATGTAATGCGAAGGCAAGATAACCGCTGCTCCTTAAGGGTAACGGAGTGGATTTCAAGAGAAAGTAAGCTTAGCAGGGGGCGGCAGAAGGTTAGGTAGGCGGATGAGATTAAGAAGTTTGCAGGCAAAGGGTGGATGCAGCTGGCAGAGGACAGGGTTAATTGGAGAGATATGGGAGAGGCCTTTGCCCTGCATTGGGTGTAGTAAGGCTGATGATGATGATGATGATCACCAAATAAAAATAAAAATTCTTCGGAAGGTGTCTGGAATTGAACTCACGACTTTCAGACTGCGAGGCGAGCACGCAACACATAGATAACAAGGCCGCGTTACTTCTTGCGGAACAAAGGTGAATCTAGTATATGCGTTGCCTCAGGAATGCTTGCTAATGGGCAGGTATGCCGTTAGGCAGGAAGAGGAATATGTAATAATGATTAAAAGTAGCATAGAACTGAAAATAAAAAGTTAAAGAATGATCCGCGAAAGCGAAATCAAATGATGAGCGTTAGCTAAGTTGTTTTCACCTATTCTTTCGACAAATTCGGATACCAAAGTTTACATCACGAAACGAAGATTCGTTTGGTACCCCCGCTTCCCTCTGCGACCACTGGTTCGCCCCATCACGATTTCGAGGGACAAAGGTCGTCGGTACGAATCCCTCACACATACCAGGCTTTAACTCGACTAACAACTTTCGCGCCGAATCGTGCCGATTTGTTCGGCCCACTTCGAAGCCTATGCGCCGAATTGGTGGACCACAGTTTTATCACCATTGGCGACCCCCATGTGGCTGGCACCAGTCTCGGCATTCGTTCAGACGGAACATATATAGCGGAACGCCAGCGTAAAAGATAGGCCGGCCGCTGTGCCTGCCCGACGACAGCGCGCGCGCGGTCAATTGAAGGGTGGTCAATTTTTGTCATGGAGGAAGGAAAATTTAGAGGAGGGGCCGTCATGTGACATTTCTTGAAGTCGGAATTGAGCTCGGCGCCATGTTGTCCGGGTGCCCTCTTGTTTACGTTTCTTCGCGCTCTTGCTTGCTTTTCTCAGCGCGCGCGTTTCAATCCAGGCGAAGGAGCTGGCCTAAAGAGACTCAAATGCGAGCGATGCTTGGTTTCTGGCCGTTGTTCATGTACGGGAGCCGTCGGAAGCGTTCGTGTGAGACATTCGGCTCTTTGCCGCGTCGTATCCGCACCATCCCCGCTCTGTCATTCGAACGAAACAGTCCGTCCTTGCATGGCCATAATCAAGTAGCACTCGGTGAATGCGCTTATCACTACTGCGGTAAACATGCAGGGGAAAGAACTTTCGCGTTCACTTATTCAGGTGGTCCACTATGGTACGCAGTGTCTTTCGCCGCTTTTACCTGAGTCGTTTTGCGACGGCGGAGGTATGTGTCCCTGGGTTCCTTGCCGGCTGCACTTGGAGAAATATACTGGTATACCTACGTCCGGTTCATCATAGGCTCGTGTTAATCGCAGTGCTAGAAGGTTTATTTCCCCAGAGGAGGTGAAGGGCACAAAATTTTTGTTCATTGAAATTGTGTATAAATACATAGCTGCTGAGAAGATATACCAGAATAAAACAAAACCAAATCTTGCATATTGCCACGAATATTTGCAGTGTTCATTCTTCAAATCTGCCGCTAGACCACTTTATCACTTTGTTTGCGACGCAAGACGCGACTAGATTTATCTCGATTGATCGCAGCCAGGCACAGCTGATTCTACGTTGTTCCAGAATGTTCTAGTAACTTTGCATGCTTTATTTCGAAAGTTCGCTATCAGCTTTAAATTGAGCACGGCCGACAGCGCCGGGCATTCTGTTCGACGACCACCGAGTATACGCTTGTCGCTTCGCCGCCGCCGAGTGATTCAGTCCATTGTGGGCGCAAGACAACCCAATAAACAGTTTTCTTTTAGAAGACCTTTTGTCCGTCTTCATCGCTCCTTCGACTGCCGCCACCAACAACTGACAATATATACAACCTTTGTCCGTAAAGTTCCGAGACTGAGTCCATTAAAAAAATGCGTTTAACATTTACATCATTTGTGCAGCCCCCCTTCGAAATAGTCTCCCCTGCAGTCTATACACAGCTTCCAACGCTTCTTAAGGTCTTGGAAACAGTTGGAAAACGCCTCTTTGGGCAGGGCTGTCAGCTCGTTTGTCGTGGCGTCTTGAATGGCCTCCACGCTTCCCGTCCAGCGATTTTTTGAGGGCTCTTTTCACACCAAGAAACAGAAAAAAATCGCATGGGGAGAGGTCAGGCGAGTATGGCGGATGGAGAAATACAGTACTGCTGTGCTTGGCGCGAAATTTTCTCCCGCTGAGAGCAGTGTGCGGCCTTGCGTTATTGTGGAGAAGGCTCCATTGTCCAGATGCCCGTAAGTCAGGACGACGGCGTTACAGTGCATCACGCATGTGTTGGAGCACGCAGAGATAAAACTCCTGATCCACCGTCTACCCTTGTGGGATGAACTCGTGGTGTATGACACCTCTGGCATTGAAAAAAACTGTCAGCATCGTCTTTGTTTTGGTCTTCTGTCACCGTAGCTTTATCGACGCCGGAGAGCTTGTGGACCGCCATTTGGCGCTCTGCCTCTTTGTTTGAGGATCGTATTGAAAACACCACGTTTTGTCTTCAGCAATGATGCTGTCGACGAATGCACCATCGTTCTCTGCCTCGAAGAGCAAATCAGCGCTCACTGATGCCCGCGTGTCCTTCAGGTCCTGTATGAGGGAATGCGGCACAAATATGGCATTCAGCTTTCGTTTCCCCAAGCTCTCACGCAATATTTGGTAGCATGTTGTCTTACTAATGTGGAGAGCATCTGACAGCAAGCGGACTGTAATGGTGCGGTCCTGCTGTGCGATTTCCCTGATCCGAGCCACGTTGTTTTCATTCTGTGAGGTTGAAGGGCGCCCCTGCCTTGTGTCGTCTTCCACCGACGTTCATCCCGGAACGAACCTCGTGTGCCACTCGAAAACTCGCGCCTGCGGTGATGTCTCGTTGTCGTAAGCGTCACGAAGGAGCTCATACGTCTGTGTGGCGCTCTTGCCAAGCTTCAGACAGAAATTTATGTTTACACGCTGTTCGAGGTGGACGTCCGACTTTCCATATTCACTCACAGTAGAATGCGCAGACGACTAGTGACAGCGTATTTTTCTACATATAGTGCCATCTAGCGGCTGCCACAGCAATCAACATGAATAGCTCAGGTTATCCCGAAAGGATGGCACTAGACATACGCACCAACATTTGTTTTGGGGAATCATTTCATCTCACGCTAAGGCGCCCGTGTGCTGTGCGATGTCAGTGCATGTTAAAGATTCCCAGGTGGTCGAAAGTATTCCGGAGCCCTCCACTACGGCATCTCTTTCTTCCTTTTTTTCTTTCACTCCCTCATCTATCCCTTCCCTTACGGTGCGGTTCAGGTGTTCAAGGATATATGAGACAGACACTGCGCCATTTCCTTTCCCCCAAAACCAATTATTATTATTATTATAATCATTTCTAGATAAAAAAATAAATCAGTCTCTCAACTTTACGGAGAAATGTTGTACATATTGGAGGCATGCTTGTTTGTGTTCTTTGTTTTTTTTTCTGCTATAAACTGATGCGCATCGTGCCACTGAAAAAGAACTTGTTACTATGTGCCGTGTATCATCTTCCATTCTTTCTTTTTGTGCTGCGTGCCTTGGATCGTGCGCTGTATTTCATACTTCTGAACTAAATATCCCACCTTAATGCAGTGTAAAGTACTGCCTTTCAGTACTCCAGCTTTCTCGCATGAGGCTTGTATTTAAATGGCCCTCTGCAACACATTGTATTTGAAAGCATAATGATTTTTGAGTGGACAGCTGTCAAACGTGCTCATGATGTTGTAAAGAAATATTTATTTGCTAGAATGAATTTATAGCCTCAAGCCTGAGATCCCTGAGCGAGGTTTTTGATGTCGAGATGTTGTCATGATAATAATAATAATTGGTTTTGGAAGGAAAGGAAATGGCGCAGTACCTGTCTCATATATCGTTGGACACGTGAACCGCGCCGTAAGGGAAGGGTAAAGGAGGGAGTGAAAGAAGAAAGGAAGAGAGAGGTGCCGTAGTGGAGGGCTCCGGAATAATTTCGGCCACCTGGGGATCTTTAACGTGCACTGACATCGCACAGCACACGGGCGCCTTAGCGTTTTTCCTCCATAAAAACGCAGCCGCCGCGGTCGGGTTCGAACTCGGGAACTCCGGATCAGTAGTCGAGCGCCCTAACCACTGAGCCACCGCGGCGGGGCATGTTGTCATGCGGTGATCGCATAAAAGTGGCCCACATGCGGTGATCGGATAAAAGTGGCCCACATTCTGGCCACTCTTCAATCACGCTCTCTGGTGTACAGCACGACCCACTAAGAAGATTTATGCTGAATGAGTGTGCATGTGCCTGCTTTTCGCTAAATCGTGAACAATGGTGCCATGCACTGTCGCACCCCTGCTTAGTGTTCAACGATCCTTTTAATGCTGCTCTTGTCGTTGAATATTGCAGTCTCAATATTGTATTGCATATGTTTGGGCAGCTGGCTGTGTCAACAATGCTTTCTGCTGCAGCAGTGAGGGCGAAAAAAATCCTGCAGTATTTTGTTTTTGGTTTTGAATACTGTATTTATCTTCATTACAAGTTTTCGTGTGGCTGGCCATGCCAGGAATGCTTTCTCATATAACAGTGAGAATGGGCAATTATACTGAGAAGTCGGAGGTCTTGACGATGCATGCAAACTTAGTATCCTAACACGTTCATGATGATGACCGTGCCAAGAATGACTTTTGATCCACAACTTCAAGAGAAACTCATAGAGGTGACAGAAACGGAGAGGGCCGACAGTGTCTATAGTAGCACGGCAGGGGAGGATTTATAGGGGTCATGTTTCTCCCATCCCAAAGCCTGAAACTCTACAGAGAAAAACTACGCCGAGCTCTTTCTTCTCAACTGAAAAATTCCCAGAAATACATGTTTCAAATGAGAACCCCCCCACCCGCATTTTTTTCTCAACTAAAAAAGTCCCAGAAATACGTTTCAAATGAGACACCCCCCCCCCCCCCCCCTTAAGAATGATCCATAAATATACCCTTGTAGCACCTCAACTGGGTATGTTTTTACATCCACAGATCAAGTTTAGTGCATAATAATTAACATACATTGGTGTAAATTTTCAGACTGCTTCTAGAAGTTTTGGAGTACCCAGTGGCTTGAGGACAGCTTTCACAGTGTTGTGCATTATTTAAATTTTGAGCGTCGTGTTTAACGTGCACAGCTGCATCTCTACACAAAATTTTTCTACTTGGTGAAATACTAGCATGTAATGTCACTGGCATAGTAGCACACTTTACTTGAAATCCGCAATACAGACAATGAAAGTCAATGTAATGAACACATCAAACAATTTTTCTTCACATAACCACAGGCATCATTGAAATTGAATGCATATGTGCATTCTCATTTCATTAAGTGCTTTTACCAGAATGACCAGAATGACAGTATTACAGGACACGGGCACAAAAACACATGTTAGAAAAGGCCTCCTAATTCAGTTGGAGCTTCATTACACTGTGAAAGGTCCGAAGAGTAACGTTCATACAATACACGAAGGGTGGCAAACGAAATCCAGGAAGAATATGGACAGTTGCAACATTTTCACTGTCATGAAGTGCGAAAACGCGTCGCCTTTTTCGCACTTCTTGACCATGACCTCAGCAAGAAAAGCAGTTGATCAACCTGCTAAAGAAAACAGATCTAATAATAGCGCGCGATCAAAAATACAGACTTGATCTCGATATGAACGAACACAAACGAGCCCGGCATGTCCCAAAGGCAAATAGGTCGCTCTAGACTTCAATAATTACAAGATTCAAACGGGCATGCAACAAAGTTTCGTTATACTAAGAACAAAGCGAGCGCAGCTGCTTCCTTTACAATATACGCTCTCCGCCCTGCCATGACCCCCGCCGCTCACACAAGCGCAAACGCAGAAAAAGAAAAATGGAAGTTACCCGACCGCGGCGGCAGCGTTTCGATGGAGGCGAAATGCAAAGGCGCCCGTGAGCTGTACGATGTCAGTGCACATTAAAGATATCCAGGTGGTTGAAATTATTCCAGAGACCTCCACTACGGTACCTCTTCCTTCCTTCTTTCACTCCCTCCTTAGTCCCTTCCCTTACGGCACAGTTCAGGTGTCCGCCGAGATGTGAGACAGATACTGCGCCATTTCCTTTCTCCAAAAACCAATGTTCAATTATATTATAACCAACACCGGTGCAATCGCTGAAAGTAGCAAGAACACGCATAAGTAGCAAAGAGGTTTCACTGCTGATCGAAACGGGAGCGCGAAAGGAACACGCACACTGCACGCACAGGACACGAAGCATTTGCACTACACGCCGACGAACACTCTGCTGCGCACGCCGTATTGAATCACTGGTGAACGAGAAGCGTGAATGCCCCTCAGTGAGCAACGGCGGTCTCCCGACGGCTCCGAGCAGTGTCGCAGTAGACGAAATCCCCGTGATATCGTTGTCCGCCGAGCGCGTGCGAATCCGGGCGCGAACAAGAATTTTGCGCGGAATTCCATCTTCAGATATGAGTGAACGCAGTGAATGTCAGCCTGTGAGCACGATCAAAAACAGAAACTGAGCAGTTAAGGAAAGTACGCCTACGCCGCACCTGAAATGGTGCGCCGCGGCCTGCTGCTGCCGCACGGTTTGTAAACGGCAACTACGACGCCGTTGCTAAGCTGCCTGGGACAAGATGACCTCCCGATCGAGAAAAACCACGTTACTTTCCTCCACACTATTCTCCCAAGTTGTTTTATGGGAAGGGACTCTCCTGAGTTTTCCTAAGCCGCCGCGGTGGCTGAGTGGTTCAATAAACAAAAAAAAAAAGCGGTGGCAGAGTGGTTACGGCGCTCGGCTGCTGGCCCGTAAGATGCGGGTTCGATCCCGGCGCGGCGTCGAATTTTGATGGAGGCGAAATTCTAGAGGCCCGTGTACTGTGCGATGTCAGTGCACGTTAAAGAACCCCAAGTGGTCGAAATTTCCGGAGCCCTTCACTACGGCGTCTCTCATAGCCTGAGTCGCTTTGGGACGTTAAAACCCCATAAACCAAACAAAACCTGAGTTTTCCTTCCTCCATTCATTTTGCTGACCTGAGATTTCCGGCCGCCATCTTGAAATCTCGGGCGGACAAGAAACGTTCGAATGCAAGTAGTAAGAGCTGATGCTTTTAAAAAACAATGCTTTCGCATTAAAATATTATAGGTAGTCTCAAGTGCCCTCCATATCTCCCTCCCCCACCCTTATTCGCTTATAATAATAATAATAATAATAATAATAATAATAATAATAATAATAATAATAATAATAATAATAATAATAATAATAATAATAATAATAATAATAATAATAATAATAATAATAATAATAATAATAATGATAATAATAATCAATCAATCTTTATTTTTTCGGTGCAAAGGTCTTGGTGCTGGTACACCATTCACACGCACAAAATGTACATTTATTTCACTACAAAGGAAGACACTCAGGGGAGGTAATGCAGCAGTAAAGGCGATAGAAAAAAAAGACACATAAACTAGGCGCGACAGCAAGCATGAAACAAAAAAAGCGAGAACAAGGAAACAGCGAGAACAGCGGTAAATGAAAACAGCTAGAACAGGCAACAGACATATAAATAACTAATAAAACAATAAACAAAGAGAATGAACACAAGAACGACCGATAACAGCCAAGTACAGCATATATCAAAATACAAACATGAATAAAGCCATACTAATATGAACGAATAAGAGATCTCTGAAATACAAGCTAGAAATACAATCATACACAATAAGAAATGTAATTAGTGAACGCGTTACAGACAATCAGGCGTGAGTACACAGTATTAAAGAATAATATTAATGAAAACAAGTACACGTGATGTACAATTAAGGAGAGAAAAAAACAATATAATACCTGTGCAAACGCACAAGTGTAGTAAAGACAAAATGCATGAAAGGGGAAGTTATGTATGAGAAAAAGAGTGCTCAAAGTGGAACGTCACGGACATTCAATATAAAGGAAGGGAGAGAATTTTCGAATATATCAAGGTGAGGACAAAGAGAATTAAACAACTTTTGCATTCTGTCCAGAGGGGAGAGGGAGTGCAGGAACGCAGAAACTTGAAATGGTCTGAATTCCCTTATGCTCTTTCGCGGTACACGCAAAAGGATACGCGCTAGGAGCTGAGGGCATAGAATGTGACCATGAAAAAGTTTATACAAGAAAATTATATCTGCCCTCACGCGACGGCAGCTAAGAGAAGGAAGCTGCAGTGAGTTACTCCGTCTGGGATGAGAGCTAGAAGTTTTGCAAGAAAACCGATGTTGAAATATGCTTAAAAACTTTATCTGAACTCTGTCGATTTTTTCACAGTTCGACTGGCAAGTGCCGCTCCAAACAACAGACGCATATTCCAAAAGCGGCAAGCATATGGAGAGGTAGAGCTTTAAGAAAGGGAGTTGGGATCGAAACTCTCTCGAAAGCCTGCAGATGAAGCCGAGTGTACGCATAGCCCGTAGAGCAATGCGTTTTGTATGAGAGGAGAAGCTGAGGCTACGGTCGAAAAGTACGCCGAGGTCATTAATTTCATCAACCCTGGGCAGCGGCCTACCATTCACAGAATAAGAGTAGAGAAGACTGTGCGTTTTACGCGTAAATGAGACAACTTTGGTTTTAGATGAATTGAGAGTGAGCCCATTCTTCAAGCACCAATCAGAGAAGGCGGATATGTCCGATTGCAATGACAAGCAATCATGAAGAGTATGTATTGCCTTGAACATTTTTATATCGTCCGCATAAAGGAGAAACAAGGAGTTTTTGACCACGGAGGAAACGTCATTGATAAAAACAGAGAACAGAAGCGGGCCTAATACCGAGCCCTGAGGAACTCCGCTGGTTGGAGTGTAAACAAATGAGGTCTGTCCATTTACACTGACAAAGCAGGACCGATCAAGAAGATAGTTGCGTAAGAGGGCTACAGTTGAAACGTCGATCTCAAGCAGCAGAAGCTTTTGAAGAAGTAATGAGTGAGTAACAACATCGAAAGCTTTGCTCAAATCACAGTACACAGCGTCTACCTGACTCCTCTGAAGGACTTCAGCTGATGTATACGTCATAAAAGTCACAAGGTTAGTTGTAGTAGAACGACCTTTTATGAAACCATGCTGATTATGTATGATTACATGTTTGAGGTGGAAGGAAAGTACTTTGTGCAAAGCTAATTCAAAAAGCTTAGAGGTTGCACAAAGAAGAGAAATGGGGCGGTAGTTCGAAACATCAGATTTGCTTCCTGATTTGAAGACAGGGAAAACACGCGCCGTTTTCCACACGCGGGGAAAGGCAGAATTTTTCAAACAGTTATTAAATATCGTGGTTAAAACAGGGACGAAGGTACTATTGAAGGCTTTTATTATGGCGGCTGGAATGCCATCAGGTCCAGGGGACAAAGATGGTTTCAAACACTTAAGACTCTCACTTACTAACTTCTCGTCAAGAAGAACGGAATTAGGTGCGCCAGCTGGAAGGCATACGGAATCGCAACGTGGAGATTTGTACACGGAGGAAAAGTGTTGAGCAAAGCCGTCAGCGACGTTCCGAATTTCATTCCCATGAGAGTCAACTAGTGAATATGACTATCAGATTTATTCGAGCGTTTGCGAACGCATCTCCGGAATTCAGTAGGACGATTAGAGGCACTATTCTCTAAATATTCAAGATAGGACTCATGATCACGCTTGTACAGGCGTTTGCAAAGGGAACGCAAGCGGCGAAATTCATCTGCTCATGTATCCAGCCCAGGGCGTTTCGCTTTATGGTGGGCCCGCTCCTTAAGTTTCAGCGCTGTTCTAAGTTCCTTGGAAAACCAGAACGGAAACTTGCTACGAGTAGGAGTGTGCACAGGTATGTACTGGCGCATACCATTGAGAACTATTTCAGTGAAGCGACTGACTTGTTCGTCAACATCGCTGATTTCGTTTAAGACGGACCAGTCGACAGAAGAGAAAAAACCGAAGAGACCAACATAGTCGCCAAGTGCATAAGCGAAACGGGGGGAATTCCCCTCACGATTTGAATTAGCAGAAGGTGGGACAGAAACCGAAGCCGTTATTAGAATTGGAGGATGAAATTTGTCACAGCGAGTAAGTGAGATGTCAGATGTCGAGACACGAACATTTTCAAAATTAGATAAACAAATGTCAAGAACATTACCACAACAGTTTTCAATTAAATTGTGTTGCTGCAAGGTGTTAAAAGCTATGAAATCTAAAAGCCGGTTGCACTTACTAACTACATAATGATTGTTGTGTGAATATGTAAAGGTATTCCAGTTAATACCCGGAGTATTAAAATCCCCTAAAATGAGCAGTTTGTGCTTGCTATGAGAAGTGATAACATATTCAATAGAATGTAGTACATCATCGTAGGCAGGAGGAGGCAGATTAGGGGAAATATAGAAAGCTGCCAATAAGAGTTTTTGATGTCGAGTTAAAGTTAGCTCTAACCAGACAGATTCTTCGATGGCTTCCAGGTCGGAACGCCGAACGCACTGCACGGAACTGTCAATAGCAATGAGCACTCCTCCTCCCTTTTGTTTAGAAGCTGATTCAGGGCGGTCACTTCGAAAAACAGAATAGTTATTAGGAAAGAAGTCACCTGAGTTAACTTCGCTAGACAGCCAGGACTCAGTAATTACAACAGCCGAATAACAAGAGGCTAAGACATTGGAAAAAAATACAGGTCCCTTAGTCCGAAGACCTCGGGCATTTTGGTAATATATATCCAAGTTAGGGTTGACTGCAATCAACCGTCAGCTCGGAAGGATGTAACATACCATCCAGGAGTTTTCCACGAAAAGCCTTGAAGATGCAGCCCGTAGGCCACATCGAAGGGTCAACAAGTTGATCGTAGAATTCCGCGCTGACTGTGAGGTAGAAGGACGAGTAGGAGTCATATTTCGTTTTCAACCGCCGGCAGGAAAGGGGGGTGACGTTCACGGACTTCAGATGGTTCGTTAAATCAGCCGACGTTGTCTCGGGGCACAGCTTGGAGACGAAAATAGCCTTCGGGCGCTTCTGAGGTCTGGCGACGTTCAGACTGGATGAGCTCGACGAGCCAGTGATGGCTGGGCTACGGTGCTTCTTCTGCGCCTCAGGCGAATTAACTATAAGTGGGGTAAAAGATACAGATGTCGGGAAGGTGGCCAAATCAACGGGTGCCATACCACTGTGAAGGGCAGCAGAGTAGCTCTTGGATGGCTGGAGCATACGGGAAGGACTGCTCGCGGACAGGGGCTCGACGAAAGGCGGATCACGCTGCGATGAAGCAGGGCGCCTCGCAAGCTCCTCGCGTAGGCTGCGAACATCAGCCCGCAGAGAGGCAACGACCTCGGCCTGGAGAGCGAGCTCCCGCGAGTTGTCACCACGAAGGCGCTCATTCTCCTCCCGCAGCTGGGCGACCTCGTCGCTCAGAAACGAGATTCCCTCAAGTGCGTCGAGGAGGAGAGCCCGAAGCGAGGCAAGCGCACCGTCAGGTTCGCCCGTCGGGGAGGAAGCGAGGGAACCGGTCGGGTCGGTCGGGTGATGGGGCTGGTGGGCCGTGGAAGAAAGGAATGCAGCCGCTGACACGCCACCGTCGCTAGGCTTAGCACCGCCGCAAGACGACAAACACAGATTGCACATGAATGGTCGCGAGCCGGACTTCAAAAGCTGCAGCTCGTCGTCACTCCAAGTGACACACTTCGCGTGTACACGTTTGTTGCAGTCGGCACAACGAAAAAACTGCTGCTTACCAAAAAACGGACGGGAGCACAGCACACATGCGTCCTTACTGGGCGCCATAATAATAATAATAATATTAATAATAATAATAATAATAATAATAATAATAATAATAATAATAATAATAATAATAATAATAATAATAATAATAATAATAATAATAATAATAATAATAACAACAACAACAACAACAACAACTTTATTTCCATCAGTGATGGAGGAGACTGCGAGTAAAAGTCGCTTTAGAGGCAAGCGACTTGACTAGAGCCCGCAGCCTCCTTTACAAGGCAAACAGCGATTGAGCAGAAGATATACATAGCAATTGACCACATGTGAAATTTGCTCAAAAAATAAACGCAAAAACACAAATTACCTAAAAAAGGCTCTTCAATTATTTAAGAAAGATTGAGTGACAAAGTGTTGACGCAAAGCTCGTACGTCAGTTATATAAATATCAAGACTTGATTTCAGAAACAAATTTAAAAGTGTTGGTAGTGTGTATGATATCTTTTGTGTAGAATAATTGGCACGCGGAGTGACTACCTTCCACTGTTCCGTACACCTTATGATGTAAGAATGTGTGTTCCTGGTGAGATTAGATAACTCGATGAAATAACTGTAAACTCTCTTTTACCTCCCGTTTGAAAGCTTGACTTAACTTGTAATGATAAAGGTTAAACACGGGTATTATATTTGCTTTCGGAAATAAGTCTGATGTGTGGGCATTGTAAGGCATGTTGAATAGTACTCGCAAAAACTTTTTCTGAAGTATATGTATCTTTTCTAGATTCGTACGTGATGTGGTACCCCACACGAGCAGACAGTAATAAAGTGTAGAGAAAAATAGGGTGTTATAAACAAGAACCTTGATTCTGTAAGGTAATAGTGGTCTCAGCCGCACCATCATGCCAACTACACGAGATAATTTGCCCAATATCGATTCTATGTGCATCTCCCAAAGCAATATTCTGTGTGAAAATAACTCCAAGTATTTTAAAACTACAATTTCCATGTTTACATCGTCATAGACAAGGTTGACGGAACTGATTATTTGCTTAGATTTGGGCCAGAAGATTATTGCTTTTGTTTTGTTTATACTGATTTGTAGACAGTTTTGTTTTGACCATAAATGAAGAATTTTCAGAGCAGTGTTAGCTTTATTCTCAAGGCTACTAATGTCAGGTGATGAAAAAAATATACTCGCATCGTCTGCGTACATTACGTATTTCGCATCTTTATAGATATCTACTAAGTCATTTATATATACAATAAACAGGAACGGGCCAAGAATACTACCCTGAGGAACGCCGCCGGTGATATGTTTCAAATTTGAGCGGCTATTGTTTATTTCAACGTATTGATAGCGATTATCAAGATACGATTTTATAAGGCTTCCACAGTGCCCTCGAATACCGTAGATTTCAAGCTTATCAAGTAGAACCGAATGAAGGATGCAATCAAATGCTTTAGTAAAATCAATATAAATACCAAGGACAATGTTCTTAATTTCAAATTGCGATAAAATAAATTCTTTTTGATGAAGTAGTGCAAATTTTGTAGACCGTCGTTTTCTAAATCCAAACTGGGCTGGAGAAATTAGGTTATGTTTGTCAAAAAACTTCGAAACATGCATTAGTATTAGTTTTTCTAGTCCCTTCAAAAAAACAGGTAATATAGAAATGGGTCTGTAATTTTTAGTATCCTTAACGTCACCTTTCTTGAACAATACCGACACTCTGGCTATTTGCGTCCGTTTAGGAAAGATAGCGCTTGACAAAGACAGATTAAAAATATAGGTAATGTACGGGGAAATGATATCAAGCACATACTTGATAGGGCGAACCTGCATGCCTTCTGCATCGCAACTTGAGCTATTTTTTAGTGAAAGGAAAACTGATGTCACCTCGTGCTCAGTAAAGGGGTGAAGAAAGAGTGAAGATGAATTTCTGTTTGGTATAAATTCACTAATATCAGACGACGCACTACCACCAGAAAAGTTTACAAGGTAATCATTAAAAACATTTGCAAGAGCACTTCCTGATGCTTCGTTTCCACCAAGTATTAGAGTTTGTATTCGCGGAGCTGATTTTCGACGATTTAATACATCATTTAACTTTCTCCATAAGGTGTCAGGTTTGTTCAAACAACCCTCGAGTTCTGCATGAAAATAGGACTTCCTATGCAATTTTAGTTCCTTATTTAGCTTGTTTCTATATGACTTATTATCATATTATTATCATATATTATTATCATATTATTATCATATTATTATCTTATTATCATATTTATATATGACTTATGTTTCTATATGACTTATTATTCCTGTATCCTAGTAATTCAATATTCTCGCATGGATATCTCATTATGCATGGTGCAGACAATTTCTGTTTGTCGAAGCGTTCATACAAAACCGCGTGATTAAAAAATTGAAGGATGCTTAAGCTTCGCGTTTAAGAGTGAGCTCGACAGCCTGTTGCAGTGCTACCAGGGAGTCCACGCAACACCATCACCTTGCCGTTGGACAAATCGCTCGGAGTCTCTAGCAGGCCTCTGAAAACAACACAGACGCGGCTCCACACTAGCACATGTAGACGGCTGCTGGTTCCATCACACCTGTCCAGAAACGAACGACACTATACAAAGGCGCAGAAAGGTCGCCTACGCGCGCGCCATATGCCGGACCAGCGCCGTGCATGGCGAAGGGGTGTTTCAACGGTTGCCACATGATGGCGCTACAAACTGTACGCCAAGCACGGAGGAAAGTTACCGGAAACGCATGGTACTAGTTTTAATTCCGACATCTGTAATATACATGCTAATAATTACTCATGTACACCACAGTACAGATCTTGAAGATGCGTTCCTAAGAAAGACGTGCGTTCCTTAGATGGCGCCTTTAATCGTGTTGAAATGCCGAGTCATCGTGGTGTATAAATAATAATAATAATAATAATAATAATAATAATAATAATAATAATAATAATAATAATAATAATAATAATTGGCTTTCGGGGAAAGGAAAATGGCGCAGTACCTGTCTCATATATCGTTGGACATCTGAACCGCGCCGTAGGGAAGGTATAAAACGAGGGAGTGAAAGAAGAAAGGAAGAGAGAGGTGCGTAGTGGAGGGCTCCGGAATAATTTCGACCACCTGGGGATCTTTAACGTGCGCTGAAAACGCACAGCACACGGGCGCCTTAGCGTTTTTTCCTCCATAAAAACGCAGCCGCCGCGGTCGGGTTCGAACCTTCCGGGAACTCCGGATCAGTAGTTGATAAATCAGTAGTTGATAAAAACCCCATCGTGGTGGAGTGGAAGCGACCCTCTCTGCAACGCCAAAGGCACTGGTTCGAATTCCGGCCCAGACCCAACTTTTGTAGCAAAGGCTGCACTGGCCACGAACTTCCGGTTTCGCTGCGGCGGAGCTCCGAGGAGGTACGGAGACAGACCTTGAGCCGCTGCCTAGCAACCGCCGCAGCTGGGCGGACGCCGCGCGCTCGCCGCGCCATCTGGCCATGACGTCACACCACGCATCTCGCCGCGGACCCGCCCTTATGCGCTTAACCGGTCACCAAAGTATTCGGTGGCGGGCATCTATGGGAGCCACTGAAACCCCCGCACACTAATTGAATAAGAAAACAAAGAAACCTCTGTCGAGACAGAAAGTTGAACTAGGGGCCTTTGCATTCGAGGTGGAGACGCGATCACTCCGCCACGACGGCTCAAGGTTCAATCATGAATAAAGGCGCATCTAGTGAATGCACGGGTTTCATATATTGACTCTTCCGATCCAGAAGTCGCCGCGCTTCTGTTACGTATATCCTGTCCACACAGAGCTAGGCCATCAGCAATTTTTTTTATTCCATTGAGTGTGCGGTGCCCTCCGATTTTTTCGCAGCCACCGAATATTTCTTGCGCGCGGTGCCGACAACTGCTACAACTACGCCGACGGTTTTTCGAGCGGACGAACTGCATAAGCTGTAGCGTAACAAAGGCAATCATCAAGAATGGCGACGCAAAAAAGGCCTTATTTCGTATTTACGCGTACCTTGTACTTGTTTGCTGCATAATTTTACACAACATTGCCGAATGGAATTTTATGCGATCACTTTTTTTAACTGCTAACTTCCCGCATAATGTCATGTTAGTGCAACAGTTAAGATTTTGTGACGTTACGGATCAAAGGGTGCGTTCAGCCTACGTTTAGCACTCTCGGTGCTGATTTTTACGCATCCGCTTACAACTAAAGCTTCATACGCGATTACGGAAACAGTTCAACAAGAGTTTGTGAAATATCTGTAATATCTTAACTTCGTTTCATTTCAATCTTCATTCTCGCTGAAAAACACCACGAAGGCTTGACATCTGCGCACAATATTGTCAGGACAACAAAAGTATACTCGTGTAAGAGTAGCAGAAGAAAAGACAAAATATCCAATAGTATGGGAACAATCTACGGCGTTACTTGTTCTCGAAAACACTAATATTTTTAAAAGGGTTGGTTCGCCTCGTTAGTTTTATTGGTGCGGCGGGTGAGAAGGTATACTCCCAAGGAGCACAGGTAATCGGCCCACTAATGGAATATTGTGGTTTCTCCCGGGTCTTTCGTAGGGCCGGCCTTTGCAAATACATTTCCAATATTGGGTCGATTACACGTGCCGCTTGGGAGTTGTTTGCACAAATTTTCTAAATCATTACTGAAGGTGAAATTAAAAACAACGCAATAAAAGCTTAGAAACTGGACGCGAAATCGACAGAGCAAGAACTGAGAACCGATAGCTAGGGAAGTCAAGCTGCATTCGCAGAGGCCAGAAAATGCGCGTTTGTGCGCAATCCAGGTACGATAATTTTATTTCTGCGTCCTGCATACGATCCCAGCAAAGCCCGCTTTTCGCAGCGATTTGTAACAGCAGCCAATCAGTTAAAGTAAAAAAGGAGGTAAACAGGCAGCCTCGCAGTGATGACAAACTAAGAAATGGAGGATTGTGCCGTTTGATGAAAAGCTGACTTTTTATTCACAGTCCGCATAAAAAATCTCATGAATGCTCGAGGCTTTTTGTGCCCAGAAGTGATACATCACCATTAAGCTGACTACGCTCACTGCAGGACAGTACGACACTCCATATCTCTCCAATTAACTCTGTCTTGCAGTACTGAATGAATGCTAGAATTGAGTAGATTTTGGATTTATTATAGTAGTTAGATTTATAGCATCGTTGTAGCGGTGGCCTCATGCTGTGTCGCCCGGTAAAACGTTGTCAACGTTGTTGCAGGCCGCAGCCGAGGACATTTGTTGTCATTTTCTATTCAATACTATTATCATTCAGGTAGGCCGTGGTGTTGGCCCTTTAGACGATGCTTCATCTGCTCTCATGCGATCGAGATCCACCTTTGAGAGAGCTACGTCTCGCGATGGCGGTGGTGTGTTGCTATCATTATCGCGGGAGTCTGGTACATCTCGTAAGTAAGAAAGATTCACAGGGGTGGGAGTCTGCATTTAAAGCGCATGTAAGCATGTATAATACCGCTGTTTTGGCAGGATATACGGCATGCATTTGCGTCTAGCTCGACAAATTCTCTTTTTTTCAAAATACCTCTTCAACCGTGGGGGTTTGCAAACCCGCACATCACCACCGCAGTAAACCGCAAGACCAATTAGAAACGCATAGTAAAGGGAGGGACTGAAAAAACATCAGCGACATTAACGACGCTGCTCTAGCACGTCCTTGCATACCGGTCGCCTTTGATCCTTCACATACTTCACATAAAAAGTTTCGCACACGCATTCGTGTGAAGATTCTGATAATTATCAGAATAAGCACAATTTAAAATAAACAAGAAGCCCCCTCGAGCCATCACTTCACCGACACCGCGCGTGTTATAGCTGCAGGCATATTGGATTGGACTGCAGAAAATTTGCTGTCCTAAAGAAGCTTCCTGCCTAGACGACGGCCAAGAGGTATTGACTCTTGGCGGTGGCTTCGGCGAGTCGTACGGCTTCTGTTGGACCTGTGAACTACAGCTGATTGTAAAGCCTCCCATTGGTCGAGTGACTTTATTTTGAGACCCTCCGGAGGGGCAAGAGGGCCTTCGCAAAGGATGTAATTAAGGTCAGCTATAGTTTCACAGAGCTTACAGAGATCTGAATATTGACCGGGGTAATAAAGGGTGCACATCGGCGAGTTAGAAATTTAATTATCTGCAGGCGCCGCCAAGCCTGGCTTATTGTTTTGTTGGATGAGGGGCACCTAGTTCTGGTGAGTCTGTGATGTTGTGAAATCTCTCGGTAACACACAAGACGATCTCTATCTTTGGTGGTGGCGTACTATTGATGGTAAAAAAACATTTTCAATCTGAAGTGTTGCATGAATTTTCTCTTGTCCACCCTGATTATGAAGTCCTGTCTCTTGTTATCGAAAGGAAGGTTGTGGCAGTTATCTATCGCCCCCCAAGCGGAAACTTAAAATCCTTTTTTTCCTTTCTCGACTTTTTCTTATCTTTTATAAGCGAAAACAAATACGATGTCATTTTAGGTGGTGATTTCAATATCAACTTCCTTGTAGACAGCCCCACGAAAATTGAATTTGAAAATCTATTAAATTCCTTCGCTGTTCAGAACGTGATTTCCAATCCTACACGTGTTACACTGCAGTCTGAATCACTAATTGACCTAATTTATAACCAATACGCACATGCCTGTCCTGAACGCAGGTGTAATAAATACAGATATCAGTGACCACCGCGCCACTTTTATGTGCATTCCGAAAAGTAAATTTCCTAATAGAAAAGTGACAACTAAATTATTTCGGGACATTTCGACAAAAAAAACTGAACACTTTCAAAGAGGAAGTTAATAGTCATGATTGGAGTGACGTTCTCAATGAAACAGCTGCCGAAAGGGCTTACGCTTTGTTTTTAACGGCCTTTTTACGTATATACAACAAGTGTTTTCCTTATAAACATGCAGAGAAACGTAAGAACATTAGGAAGCCATGGATTACACCTGAATTGCTGAAGAAAATTCGTAAAAAGGACAAGCTTTACAAAAAGTTTGAAAAAACACGAGACCCTGACATATTTAAAGCGTTTAAAGTGTTTCGAAATAAACTGACGACGGAAATACGGAGAGCGCGCGATCAATATTTTTGTGACAAGGTTTCCTCTATGAATAAGTCAGATGAATTATGGAGGAAACTGAATGCACTTCTGGGCAGGTCTTCAGGTTCAAGCCCAATAACAACAATTCAGAATGGGGGTAAGGAATTGACAGGCATTGACTTAGCTAATGCATTTAACAGCCACTTTACAGATATAACTAGTTTTTTCGTCGATTCAAATACTCTTAATACTCGAAACGAGAAATCTATGTTCTTAACGCCAATATCAGAGTCAGAGGTGATATCGGTTTTCATGGGCTTAAAAAACAGTAAAAGTGCTGACGCAGACGACATTGTAATAAAACCAGTAAAGTATGTGATAGAAGACATAGCAGGGTGCTTAACTCAAATATATAACCTTTGTTTATCTCAAGGACTATTTCCGAAGCAAATGCAGCTTGCCAAAGTGAGTGTACTGCACAAGAAAGGAAGTAAGAATGAATTTACAAACTTTAGACCCGTGTCAATACTTCCAGTTTTTTCTAAAGGATTTGAAAAAATGATTCTCTCTAGAATAACAAATTTTAGTGAACAATGCAGTATTCTTCACGACGCGCAATACGGCTTCAGAAAACACAGATCAACAGAAATGGCACTGCTGGAGCAAAAGGAATTTGTTCTAGAATCTCTCGAAAACAAAGAAGTAGCCCTTGTGGTATACGTCGATTTCACAAAAGCTTTTGATTACTTAAATCACTCTATCCTACTGAAAAAACTTGAAATGTACGGCTTCCGTGGAACTGTGCTATCGCTTTTGACATCCTACCTAAATGATTGAAACCAGTACGTATATTTAAATGGCTACTCGTCCCATGTATTGCCCATTTCTGCAGGTGTGCCTCAGGGGAGTATTCTTGGCCCGTTTCTTTTTAATTTGTACCTAAATGACATCATAAGCATCGATCCCACGATAAAATTTGTCATCTACGCGGATGATGTGACACTTTTGTTCACTGCAGCTAGCGCAGATGAGGTCATCACTAGAGCGAACAAAACTCTTGAGAAATTAGACATATGGGCCCAACTGAACAAATTAAAAATAAACGTTAGTAAAACGAAGGCTGTCCTATACCGTGCGAAAAACAAAATTATTAGCATAGACAGAGACATTAAGTTGAACAACTCAAAGATAGAGATAGTAAACACATTCAAAGTACTTGGAGTATATTTCACCGAAAATATGACGTGGGACAATCACGTGAGCCACGTTATCTCAAAACTGTCTTGCATCGTGGGAGTAACGTACGCAAACAGATATACTCTACCTCGAAAGGTTAAACTTTTATTGTACAATGCACTATTCCACTCACACATAAACTATTGCCAACTAGTCTGGGGGAATACAACCAAAGGAAATTTGCAAAAAATTCTGACATTGCAGAAAAAAATGTTAAGAAACATTGAAAACGTCCCCAGAAGTCACCCTTCCCACCTTTTGTTCTCGAAATATTGCATAATGAAAATAGACAGCCTATACTCGCACGGCTTGTGTTCGCGTTATAGGATTGAAATAAAAAACAACACTCATTGTCTACTACGGTTGGCATCTCTTTGTAAAAGGACACTAGCTTATGAATATAGAAGCACACAGCCTTGGTTAGTAAAAACGTGCAGGACAGATTATGGACGACAAATGATAAACAGATTGCTACCACACTTGTTAAATATCTGTTACAGAAACGGTATCACTCCCGAGTTAACTTCAAAAAGAGAACTGAAATTACTGTTCATAGAAAACAATTCCTTCATATGATGGGGTATTTCTAGCATTTTGCATATGTACGCTGTACCTTTCCTTGAGCAACGCTTTTCTGTTCATGCGCATTGTTTTCTCCGTCTCTTTCCTTTACTTATGTAACGTTCTTGTTTTTTCGGGCTTTTTCCGGCATGTACTATCGCTTATCACCGGTGTATCATACAGTTTAATTAGAATTGTTTTGTTTATTTTCCTTGTACAAGCCGATCTGACTTTGTAAACAAAACATTTCTGTATTTTGATTTGTGTTGTTATTATGCTGCTCTGCCAATATTTTATTTTATTTTATTTTTTATTTTTTTCCCTTGTCCTCTCTTTTGTTTCTTGAATTTTTTGTAATCTGGGGAGCTGGGAACTAGTCAAGCTGAATTTTCAGCTTTTTTTCCCGCACTCCCTCACTTCATGAGTGAAATAAAGAATTTATTTATTTATGTCCTCGGTTAGATCTCCAGCTCGGAGCGCGAGACCTCGAGCCAGTTCGTGAGCTGCTTCATTACCAGCGAAGGATGCGTGTGCAGGTGTCC
The DNA here is from genome assembly GCF_052857255.1 of Amblyomma americanum. Taxonomy (NCBI): domain Eukaryota; kingdom Metazoa; phylum Arthropoda; class Arachnida; order Ixodida; family Ixodidae; genus Amblyomma; species Amblyomma americanum. The sequence goes on from NC_135498.1 coordinate 151,155,665, forward strand.
AGAATACTTGAATTTTTCGATTTTCCGTTGCGGCCCGCAGGATTCTTTTCGTTAACGGGGAGATCCTTCCTCTGGCGGTGTTTATCATTGCAACCTTGGAATCATGGACTATAATTTCCGCTTTCGTGTCCTTAATCACAAGCGCGATGGCAGCTTCCTTTGCAATTTATGGGCAGCCCGACATGATTGAGGCGCCAGTTCTGAGATGCATTGCGGCGCGAGCTACCGCTATCGCCATTCTCCCGTTCCCAGAGTTAGCTGCGTTTACATACGCCACGTCTTCAATCGAATAGTCCTTGAAACGTCTGCCGAGGGCTTCAGCCCGTTTCTCTCTGCGATCCCTGTGGTGCACGGGATTCATGTTCTTAGGTAGTGATGGGATCCTTAGCCTATCAGGCACACTTTAAAGCATATCTACTTTTCGACCTTGTTGATTTGCATAATTTATTCCTAGTTTCCTTATGATCTCCCTACCCGTGACGCCCCCGGACAGTCTTTCGTACTGGGAGATTTTTACGGCTTCTACAATTGCGTCCAATGTGTTGTGGAGACTCATTTTTAGTAGCTTTTCGGTGGGGATTCGGATGGGAGCCCCAGCGCTTTCTTGACACATCTGCGAATGATTCCGGTGGAATTTTCTTTTTCCGGCACCTTTAGATTAAGGAAGGGAGCTACGTATGCTATTCTGTTTATTACGAAGGCTTGTACGAGTCTAATTAGATTTGTTTCTTTTATTGTGTGTTGTCTATTGGCGATCCTACGGATAAGTCGCATGGTCTGCTGCGCGAAGAGATCAAATTTACATATTGTTTCTCCACTGACACCGTTGATCAGAATGTGCAGCCCTAGAAGTGTAATCCTATCCGGCTTACGAGTAAGAAGTGCTTGGGATTGGGCTCAATGGAATATCGTCATTTCAAGGGCTGCGCTGCTTGGGCAAAAAAGGACGTGTTAGAATCAAACAGGGACGTGTTAGAGTTTTGTCGCTAGCACGTCACTGTTTGCCCAAGCAGCGCAGCCTATGAAATGCTTTAGGGGTATCCAGTCCTTGAGCTTTGAGTGAGATTCGCGGGGAATGCGGCTTCAATCTACTTTTAAATCTGCTTGTTGGCTTGTATAGAAGCTTTTTCGATTTTTACGGGCAGCATCTGAGTCCCCTGTTGTTCACATATTTTTCGACCTCTTTGGCGGCCCTTTGCAGTGTCCTGCATCTGGCCATCACTTCCTTTTACAATCCACATGATGTCGTCTGTATATATGCAGACCCTATCGCGGGTAGTTTCCCTGGGAAGAAGCGGGCACAGAACGGAGCCCTGTATGGTTTTCTTGCTGTCTAGTTCGATGCCTCCCGATATAGTTTCCCAGAAATAAATTTGTGGATCTCTATCAGAAAGAAAATTTCTGACACAGTTGTAGGTTTTTCGTTTACTCCTTAGTGCCTAAGGTTGTCTGGGATCGCGTTGTGCGTGACGTTGTAGAAGGCGCTCGCCAGGTCTAGACCCAGGATGACCATCGCGTCCCGCGTGTCGGCATCTAGAATTTGATGCAGGCATAAAAACGAATCTTCTCCTAGTCGCTGAGGTGCGAGGTGAGTCACACTTCCCGGAAGTGGGCCACTGTTGCCTGCAATATTTTAGCGGGCCGTTATCTTACGCGTGGGATCGTGCAATATTTTCATAGCCGCATGATGAAATGGTTGCAGCCCAAATAAGAGACATAACAAAAAGGAGCGAGAACAACATTTGGCATACAATAACTATGCCAAGCTTTCCGCGCAGGCGCAAAGTATTACTGCTTTTAACGGACGACTCGGTGGCATTCAGCTGCTCACGTTGAGGATGCCTACCGAATAATAATGAATGAAAAGAAGGTTTTACGTCTCTAGTCTTCTATCGCTTGTTGCTCGGAACGGCGCGCCTTCAAGCCTGACGCAGTCTGCCGTCTCCAGTGATGGGTTTCCAGTGGAGGCGCCGCAGATCAGATATGTGGTGCGCTGAGTCGGTTGCCTAGTTCAAGGGTCACCATCCAATGGATGCTAAATATCGCCTTTCCTAGAAACTTAACGCCATACACGGTGCAGAGATGGGCGCGCGATATTGAGACTATTTCATATTTAGCCTCGTTGTTCGGGTCTGCCAAGTCAACTTCCGGTTCTCATGAGAAAGAGAGAAAGTAAAGTTTAATGAGGGGAAAGGTGGAGAGGTCGGAGAGTGGTATCGTACCCCTGCGGAAGTGTGTATCCATGATTCGTAGCCAATTACATTATGCGAGCTCTACTAACATCTCTTCCCTGCCATTGACACCGTACAAAATGATGATACCCGTACCCAGACACCCTTAGAGCGCCACAGGGGACTCCCTCGACTTAGCGTGACCAGCTCAGCCGGAACCCAGCTAGCAAATGAATGAGGCGGCTGGTCGTTCGGTGCCCAACTTTCGTCAGTGGTAAGGCAGAAAATGGGCTCCAGTCATTTTCTCTGAACAGCAAGCTGTATACTTCAAGCGCCCAGATGGGCACAACACACACGTGTTTGTTGTCCCCTCCTTTCTTTGTCTCGGCGCTGGACATTTGAACTATATCAAACAGCTTGCGCACCAGCACTTTATAGAATTTACGGAATATCACGGCAGAGATACGACACAGAGGAATAAAAACTGCTCATAAGACACATGAAATGTGTCCTACAAAGAGTGCAAAAAATGCAAAGGAATACTTTTTAGAGGCTACACTATAGAGTCAGGTCTTACAATACCGCACTAACATACCAGAGAGGCAAGCAAAAAGAAAACACAAATTACCGGTCGCTGCATCAGTCTGAAGTCAGAGGAATCCCTGAAGTGCCAACTCCAATGGCCCTTCCTGGGCGTACGCGCCCAGCGTCGGCGCTCTTGGCGTACGCCGGAACGGGCGTCGAAAAGGGGTATGCATCTCCATGTTACTGGTGCTGGCTCGCTTCTCTCTCGAGCCGACGGAGAGAATTTCAAGCCGTGAAGAGAAGGGGTCCGAGGCGCCGAAAGGGCAACTTAAACCGCGAAGAAGAGTTCGGGGAACCTGAAAGAGCTTCAAGCTATGAAGAAGAGTCACCGAGACCCCGCGATCCTCCCATTGTTGTAAACCAGACCCCGCTTCCGACGCATACGCGAGCGCCCGTGCGCTGACGCCGATATCGATATCTAGCACGGACAGATATCGGCGCCTCACCGAGGCTCGCTGGCGTCTCCTGCAGTGCGCATGCGCAGACCGGTTCTGGCGTACGCGAAGAGCGCCGAAGTTGAGCGCGTACGCCCAGGAAGGGCCCCTGGAGTTGCCACTTGAGGTGGCAGTCGCAAATACTGGCGCGTGAGCTTTCGCCTGACAGCGGTGTTCCCCGGCAGTCTTGTCGGTGCGCCATTTTATTATATGCATGCCACATGTGTAACCAGGCAGGCACGTAAAATAATTTTCATAGTAAAAACGCTCTCTCACCCTCACACCGGGGTTCTAGTCTTCGTTGGTCCAGAGAGCAGGAACATTCAATCAGCCGCAAAGCGTTTCTTTTCAAGCCGGGCGCCTCCGCTTGCGAGCGAAGTTCAGAGGGCATCATGTAACACGCGCAAAACTACGCACTCTCCGCCGGTCGTCGAAGGGTCCTTCTCTGTCTCGTAATATCTGTGGCTTGCGCGGGTGCAGTTCTGTTCACGCCGCTCCGGGGGGTTTTAACGAACATTGGGGCTTGAGGAAACGAAATGACACAGTAACTGTATCTCTTATCTCGGTGGGCACCCGAACCGCGCCATAAGGGAAGGGATAAAGGAGGGACTGAGAGAAGAAAGGAAGAAAGAAACAGGTGCCGTAGTGGAAGGCTGCGTAGTTATTTCGACCACCTCGCACAGCACACGGGCGCCTTAGCGCTTCGCCTCCATCGAAACCCGACCGCGGCTCGCCGATAATTGTGAAAGCCACAGTACCGTACTGCATGGTCTCCTGCCTTGTTCTCGCCTACTCCAGAATTCATCTCCTATCAGTGCAGTCCACTGCGCTTGAAGTTTACACATTGCTGAATGCAGATCTTCAGAGAACCTGCCAGCCTTCTCGTCCTCATGACTGGATATAAATGCGCATGCCTTACAGCCTTTCAGATCTCACCTCTCCGGTGAGCCATAATAGCATAGTGCATGCCGGCCCTTCAACACTGCATATGCTTAATCATGGCTAGCCTGCCTAACAGTATGATATCTATTCTGAAACAGTACTTATAAGGTAGTCTCAATGTGTAAATTTTCACCGCAAAACTTTGCAGCTTGAGTTTCTAATGTTGGCCTGACTGGATCCAGAAATTTAGCACGCTACGGTGTGTCACAGGAGTGATTGCCACTTTGGTCAACTGGCCCAAAATTGCTTGTTACGGAGAGCAGAGGACGATGTTCATGTACTATCACGATCAAAATATTACGAGACGCGCGCTCTCGGGAAAGGTTTGCTGTAGCTCCACCTCGCTAACCAGTCACATGGTATGGTCACCAGCGGAGAGAGCATGCACGTCCCCTTATGTCCTGACATATATCAGGCGATTACATTATATGACCGCGCCGAAATAAAAGCTTTTCCGCACACAGCGCCCCATAAACTTATCATCGCGATAGCACATATAAAAAGCGTGTCTGGTCTTAATAACTCGTTCAGGAGATGAACTGAAAATCATAATGAGTTAGGTAGAGAAGAACGGTGGGTCTAAACATTGATATGCAGAAAATGAAACTAATGTTCGACAGTCTCACAAGGCAATTGCAGTACACAATTGGTAGCCAGGTGCTGGAAGTGGTAAAGGAATACGTCTACTTAGGGCAGGTAGTGACCGCTGATCCGTGCCATGAGAGGGCAATAACTAGAAGAATAATAATGAGGTGGAACGCATATGCCAGGTTCTCTCAGTTCATGAATGGCAGTTTAACAAACATACCTCAAGGGAAAAGTATGCAAAGGCTGTATCTTACACGTATCACCTACGGGACAGATACATAGATACATAGTTAAGGACAACGCAGCGAGGCATGGAAAGAAAAATGATAGGTGTAACGTTAAGAGACCGGAAGCGCACAGAGTGGTTGAAGGAAGAACCGCGGGCTAATGACATCCTAGTCGAAAAGAAGAAGAAATGGGCTTCGGCAGGGCATGTAATGTGATGGCAAGATAACCGCTGGTCCTTAAGGGTAACGGAGTGGATTCCAAGAGAAGAGAAGCGTGGCAGGGGACGGAAGAAAGTTAGGTGAGCGGATGAGATTAAGTGGTTTGCCGGGATAGGGTGGGCGCAGCTGGGAAAGGAGAGGGTTAACTGTAGAGACACGAGAGAGCTCTTTGCCCTGCGGTGGGCGTATCTAAGCTGATTATGATGATGAAAAAGTGTGAGGCCATGTACTGTACTGCGCCATGATGGTCAAGTTATCGTCTATTGACTTGGTGCGTTGTAAGGCCATGTTCCCGTGATCAGGCCACACTCCAAGCCTGGTTACTCCGTTCTGCTAATATCAGAATTTTAAAGTGCAGCTCTTAGGCGCCCGTTCGTGGGTTGAGCTACGTTGGCGTCGAAGGCGCAACAGACCGTGAGAAGAGAAGTGGGAGGGGAGCGCGGGAGGTGATCTGCCGGCCTGCGCGTCACACGCGCACGCACACACACACACACACACACACACACACACACACACACACACACACACACACACACACACACACACACACACACACACACACACACACACACACACACACACACACACACACACACACACACACACACACACACACGCACGCACACACACACACACACACACACACACACACACACATACACACACACACACACACACATGTGTCGTGGGTTCGGATCCCACCAGCGGCATGGTTATTTTTTCTGCTGCTTTATAAGTAATTTTCTTTAAGCGACAGGGTAACCCAACTATTATTCTCCCATTGATTGGGTCTACAAATTAAACAAAAAATTTTGAAATATTCCCCTATGGGACGAATCATGAACGAATAAGTGGCGGTGCGCTGAACGACGACGACGTTGACAGTTGGTAGCTGGGCGCTCGGTTCTGAGCTGAGTGCTGGCCATCTCAGAGCAGCCGCCAATATAGACTTACCGCCGTAACATCCCCGTAACATCCCCGTAACATCTTTTGGTGGAGGTCGCGGGTTCGAGCCGACATGCCGACGACCCGACGAGCCGACGAGACGACGGGCCGAACCGGCGAGATGACTACCGACCCGGCCCCTCCGTCTGCGCCTGCCACGCCAACTGTCGTCGTAGCCCACCCTCGCGACCCGGGCACATTCTGCGGTACAGATGGCGTGGACGTCGAGGACTGGCTCTCGCTTTATGAGCGTGTTAGCCAGCACAACAGGTGGGACGCCACGCTGATGCTGGCCAATGTAATATTTTATCTCGCCGGCACCGCACGCGTCTGGTTCGAAACCCACGAAGAAGAGATTGCCACGTGGGATGCCTGCAAGCAAAAGCTCCGCGGCCTGTTTGGGAAACCAGTTGGCCGTCAGCTTGCTGCCAAAAAAGAACTTGCAGCTCGCGCCCAAACGGCCACTGAATCATATATTACATACATTCAAGACGTCTTGGCACTGTGCCGAAAGGTCGATCCCAACATGACCGAAGACGATAAGGTAGGCCACATTCTTAAAGGCATTGCCGACGATGCCTTCCACCTTCTTCTATGCCGGGACTGCTCTACGGTTGACTCCGTTCTGCAGGTGTGTCGACGCTTCGAGCAGGCCAAGCACCGGCGCATTGCACACCGCTTCGACCGCCTGCCTAACACAGCTGCCAGTTCCACGTGCGAGGATCTGCCGACACTAAGGCAGCCTTCCAACCCCGACAACGTGACTCGCATCGTGCGCCGTGAACTGGAGGCGCTGGCTCCTGTTACGCCCAACGCGCCCTTGTCGGACAACACCCTGGCCACAATATCCCTTATTCAAGCTGTCGTCCGCCAGGAGGTCGCCAACTTGGGCATGCCCTCCAGCCATCGTCCCGTCGAACCTCGGAGTGCGAGCCCCATCTCTCCCGTGGTCGCTACTGCTACGGCCCGCAACACCTTCGTCCCAAGTTACACAAGGTATCGCAATCCGGATGAGTGGCGTACCCCTGACGACCGGCCGATCTGCTTTACGTGCTCGCGCGTAGGCCCCATCTCCCGCCACTGCCGCAGCCGTTGGTCCGCACCTCCCCGACCTTTGCCCTACGTCGACCGCCGTTATGACTATGAACCCCGTCGCTTCACGCCTCGGAATGACCCACCCAGCGCCGAGTCCACACCGCCTCCTCGTAGAACCAGCCGCTCTCCCTCCCCGACAGCCCACCATTCCCGCTCACCTCTTCCGCACCGCAATTATTCACCGTCCTCTGCAGGCCGCTTCGCGGGAAACTAGCCAGTGCAGCTCCCGGAGGTGATGCTGCATTGGTGCCCCGACCTGAAAATCCTCTACTGACCCAGCCTTCGCCCTGTAATCTGCTCGACGTTTTTGTGGACGGTGTTCCTGTTTCTGCCCTCATTGACACTGGTGCCCAAGTCTCGGTTCTTAGCTCATCCTTTTGAAGTCGCCTCAAAAAAGTTCAGACCCCTGCCGCTTCGCCCACCGTTCGCGTTGCCGATGGCAGCACTGCTGCCGTCACTGGCCTGTGCACTGCCCGCGTCACTCTTGCCGATCGTCACATCCCAGTTTTGTTCACCGTCCTCGAACACTGCCCTCACAATGTGATCCTTGGTCTAGACTTTCTAACCGCTCACTCTGCCCTTATCGACTGCTCCAGCGGCCTTCTACGATTGGACCTGCCTCTCAGCTCAGCCGACACACCCTCAAGCTCCACGCCCCGCCTTCGCTCCACCGAGTACGCTCGCCTGCCCCCCGACTCTGCCGTTTATCTGCCTATGTCCCCATTTCCTGCGGTTCCTGATGGGGATGATCTTGCCTGTCCACTCGCCGATGTCGTTCTCTCCCGCAATGTTGTTCTTCCGCACCTCATCGTGACCGTCACCAAGAATAGCACCTCCCTTCCTGTCCTCAACTTCAGCTTGTCACCACAAGTTCTTCCTGCAGGCATATCGCTTGCTACTTTGTCTTCTCTCACCGACTGTACCGCCACTGCTCTCTCAACTGGACCGCCTTCTACTGTCTTTCAAGCGGCCGACATCCCGGCCAACGTTCCGCAATCCATTTCTGCGATGATTGCTTCTGACCTGAGCCCCGAGCATGCACAGGATCTTCACAACCTTTTGGTGTCCTACTCCGACATTTTTGACTTCGCTTCTGCTCCTCTGGGTCAAACATCGGTAGTGACTCACCGCATTGACACCGGCGATGCCAGACCTATACACCGGAGGCCTTATCGTGTGTCGCTACCAGAGCGCCAGATCATCCAGCGGGAGGTGGACAAGATGTTGGCCAACGATATCATCGAGCCTTCAAACAGCCCTTGGGCATCTCCTGTCGTGCTCGTGAAAAAGAAAGACCAAACTTGGCGGTTTTGCGTCGACTATCGTCATCTCAACAAGGTCACGAAGAAAGACGTCTATCCCCTTCCGCGCATAGATGATGCCCTGGACTGTTTACATGGCGCCCGCTACTTTTCGTCCATCTACCTTCGTAGCGGGTATTGGCAAATCTCTGTTGACGCAAGAGACCGCGAGAAAACAGCTTTCGTCACCCCTGATGGCCTTTACCATTTTAAGGTCATGCCCTTCGGCCTTTGTAACGCCCCTGCCACATTTGAACGGATGATGGACTCGTTACTCCGGGGCTTCAAGTGGACGACCTGCCTTTGTTACTTAGATGATGTAATTGTTTTCTCGCCCTCTTTTGAAACCCACCTGCTTCGCCTTTCGTCCATCTTGGCACTTTTCCGCCGCGCAGGTCTTCAACTCAACTAAAAAAAAATGTACTTTCGGCCGCCGCGAACTAAAAGTCCTCGGCCATTTGGTGAATGCGAGTGGCATACAACCTGACCCTGATAAAGTTCGTGCCGTCAGTGCTTTTCCCTGTCCCCGCTCGCCCAGTGATGTCCGCAGCTTCATCGGTCTCTGTTCCTACTTTCGCCGGTTCGTCCCGAACTTCGCAGCCGTCGCTCGCCCTCTCACCAATCTGTTGCAAAAAGGCGTTCCTTTTTCCTTGGGCCCAGAGCAGGCTACTGCATTCTCCAGCCTTATCGCCGTCCTCACCAACCCTCCTGTATTGGCCCATTTGAACCCGTCTGCCCCGACTGAACTTCGCACCGATGCCAGTGGTCACGGAATTGGCGCCATCCTTGCTCAGCGACAACGCGGCCAGCACTGCGTGATTGCGTACGCCAGCCGTCTTCTTTCTTCCGCCGAGAATTACTCCATCACAGAACGCGAGTGCCTGGCTCTTGTTTGGGCCATTGGAAAATTCCGCAAATACTTGTTCGGCCGCCCATTCACTGTTATAACCGACCACCACGCCCTGTGTTGGCTCTCATCTCTCAAGGACCCTACTGGCCGTCTTGGCCGGTTGGCATTGCGATTGCAAGAATACACCTTTTCCGTTGTTCACAAGTCCGGTCGCCTCCATCAAGATGCAGACTGCCTGTCCCGCTATCCCGTCGATCCTCCTTCTACAGACTGTGAGTCGGATGCCTGTGTCCTCTCCATCTCCGACCTCTCCCACATTGCCGACGAACAGCGCTTGGATCCCACCCTCACCTCTCTCATCGACCGCCTCAGCACCGACCGCCGCGACACTTCTCTGGCCCGGTTTTTGCTTGACAGGAACACGCTGTACCGCCGCAACATGCGACCTGATGGCGCTGAGCACTTGCTCGTTGTTCCCCGCCACCTACGGTCCACTATCCTCGAACAACTGCATGACGCACCTACGGCTGGTCATCTTGGTGTCTCCCGTACGTACGACCGCGTGCGCCGGCGTTTCTTCTGGCCTGGTCTGTACCGCTCCGTCCAACGCTACGTCGCCGCTTGCGACGTCTGTAAGCGCCAAAAGAAGCCCGCTGTCTTGCCGTCTGGACACCTGCAGCCGATCCCCATCCCGACCGACCCGTTTTCTCGCGTTGGGCTAGATTTACTTGGGCCCTTCCCGGAGTCCTCCACGGGGAACAAGTGGATTGCCGTCGCCACCGATTATGCCACGCGGTACGTGATCACTCGCGCCATTCCAACCAGCTGCGCCACTGACGCCGCTGACTTCCTTCTGCACGACGTCATATTACACCATGGCGCTCCCCGTCAACTCCTTACCAAACGTGGCCGCTGCTTCCTTTCCCGAGTTGTTGACGAAATCCTTCGTTCGTGCTCCGTTCGTCACAAGTTCACCACTGCTTATCATCCTCAGACGAACGGCCTTACGGAGCGTCTCAACCGCACGCTGACAGACATGCTCGCCATGTACGTATCCGACGACCACCGGGACTGGGACATAAGCTTGCCTTTTGTCACCTTCGCCTACAACTCTTCGCGCCATGATACCGCTGGTTTCTCGCCCTTCTATCTTCTCTTTGGACGAGACCCCTTACTGCCCTTCGACACTCTGCTGCCCACAGCTGGCCCTGTCACTACATATGCGCGTGAGGCTATCGCCCGAGCAGACGCCGCCCGCCAGGTTGCTCGAGACAAGCTCTCCGCCTCCCAAGAGGCTCAAAAACACCGCTACGATGGCCTGCACCGTGATGTGCGATACCCTGCCGGATCTCTCGTCTTGCTGTGGCTCCCATCCCGTCGTGTGGGGTTATGTGAAAAACTTCTGCCGCGCTACACAGGTCCTTATCGTGTATTACGGGCAGTGACCGACGTAACGTATGAAATCACGCCGCTGCACCCAAAGTCGACGTCCGCTCCACTGAAGTCCGAAGTCGTTCATGTAGCTCGCCTCAAGCCCTATTACCCACCATCGACATCGCACGCCTAACACGCACCGGGACGTTGCCTTCAGCCGAGGGGGATAGTGTTACAAGTGGACGAATCATGAACGAAGAAGTGGCGGTGCGCTGAACAACGACGACGTTGACAGTTGGTAGCTGGGCGCTCGGTTCTGAGCTGAGTGCTGGCCATCTCAGAGCAGCCGCCAATATAGACTTACCGCCGTAACATCCCCGTAACAATATATATATATATATATATATATATATATATATATATATATATATATATATATATATATATATATATATATATATATATATATTATGAGTATCTCGAAGGCTCATTAGGGGCATTACAAGAGGGGTGGGCTAACGTATTATTTTATTTGATCAGTCGTGAATGATTTGAAGGACTCCAGGCCAGGACGGATAATAGCTTCAGCGAGCAGGTTGCTCTAGTCTCATGCGGTCTGGGCGAAGAATGATTTCAGATGCGCAGAAGTGGTTGCTTGAGGTGTATGAACAGCGGATGACTGTTGCGAAGAAAACGGCGGTGTGCAGGGGTGGTAGCGGAATGAGTCAAAGGTGAATGATAAAACCTGTGGAAAAGGCATAGTCTAGTTATTTTCCGACGGGATTCAAGGCTGTGGGGGTATCTTTTGTTTTCCATGCTGTTACGCCCGTATGATATGGACAAGCGCAATAAACGAATCTTGACGTGCGGCTCTGAGAGGACTGAAGAGTTTTGGCTAAGTTAATGTGTTGGGGGTCGTAGATTGAGCCTGAATATTCAAGTTTAGGACGGACAACAATAGCGGGACAGTTTTTTGGAAGCAGGTGCCAAACGCAAGTTACATTTTAGATAGCCAAGAACACGGCTCCGATATCAAGCCGCACTTTGATTTGATGATGATATCAAGCCGATATCATGCACTTTTGTGGGACTTCACCGTGGTAAAGACCGCCAAAGATCCTTCCTTGGTCCGATTTACCTGGGTGGCGACCTTGCGCAGGTTGGCTAAAGAAAACCTGTGCGTGCCACGTCTTGTGTGAAGTAGCATGCACTTTGGCATGCACCGGTAGTTTCTTTCGCTGGACGTAGGCATGACTGTCGTCATAGTGAGCACGAGTACTCAAAGGAAACTGCGAAGAGTGGGCAGCCTTGTACAGGGGACAAGTTTGGGTTAGTTTATGAGGTTTAACACCCCAATGATACTCAGGCTGTGAAGAAGGCCGTAGAAGAGGGCTCCGGGTAATTTCGACCATCTTGGATTCTTTAAAGTCCAGTGGAATTGTAGAGTACACGGGTCTTGAGCATTTCGCATCCATTGCAATGCGACCGCCGCGGCCGAACACGAACCCGCGTGTTTCGGGTCAGCAAATGAGCACCTTAACCAGTGAGCCTTGGCCTTGTACAGGGGACTGCTCATGTAGTTTGCATTAGAATCCTAGTCCAGACTTGCAGATCTGCACAGCTGTTAATACAATGTTGAATGTGTTGGTTTAAAATAATCGGGTTCAAAGGCGGTTGAAGGAGCACATGCGGAACCAATGGGGTTATTAGTCTACGGGGTGCCGATGTGACCTAGTATTAAGTCAAACTCAATGTGGTCCCATGTGAACGCTGCAGATTCCTTGTTCTGTGTAATATTATACATGCACACTGAAACTGGGTCACGTCGCGAGAGATGAAATGTTGTAAAGACGTGAGAGCTGACTATCACAAAGTTGAGCGTGCAAATGGTTGAAGCTGCTATGCATTCAAATGAACGGTATCAAGAACAAACTGAAGCGATGCCTCGGTTTAACACATCGCAGCGAATAGTCTTTTCCATGAGCATACCGCAAGAGATTTAACGACAAACGCTTATTTCTTTCGCGACCATTTCCCTAGGCCTAGAGTGAGTTTTGTCAGGATTCGCATGAAGATATAATTTTTGCAAAAAGCACGCAAGCCGCACGTGCTTCCTACTTCTCATCTCTAAATGAAGAATGTGCCATCATCATTGCTGAGAATTTCCAAGCCGCAATTAACTGCCAGATATTGCCCATGCGGGACTCAGTCGGCTAGATAGATGAGCTGTTATGTCTTCTGGTGCGTCTGCTTCACCTTAAAAGAATTCGAATCACGAATGTCCCAGGGCCATTCACGCGGGGTCTCCACGTATACAGCCTGATGCGTCGCATGCGCTCTTTAGTATGTGAACACAGTTTGCTATTGTCATTCTCGGCGATATGTATAGCTCGGCACCTGTAGCTACTGTAGCATCATGCAGTAGTCATATCGATGTAGTGACGTCACTCCCTTTCCACATTTAATACGCTGCAGTAAAAGCTGCAAGCTAGATTCTCAGTTCCACTGCCTTCTTGAGAGCGCTACGGTTGTCAGGTGTAGAGTGTTAAATTATATTTGAATGAGGGCGCGTGTTAGTTTTCTTTCCTGCTCAAGGACGCACGAAGGCTTTTCGCAAAACCACACCTGTGATTATTCTAAATCTAGAAGTATGTTAAATGGCTCGCATGCCTTACTCAAGGGCTCAGCCAGAGTTTTGATTTGTATAGGCGTCATAGCACGCATCCAAAAATTTTAAGCGTTCTGAAACGCGTCATCTTCTCATACTACCTGCAGTGGCCCATCAGCTGGGTTGAACAGCCACATTAGCCAACCAAACTATGTAACCCCAAAGTAGCATATTGAAAAAAGAAGCGCATGCCTACGATCTGTTATAGCAAAAAACCCGACAGGACGGTTACGACTGTGTAACGCGATGTTCAACGATAGCCGTTTAAGCGTTTAGTTTTGGGGATATATTCCTGGCGTACTGGTGTAGTGGTCAAGTGATGCAACCCTGCACTGGCAGGCGGCTGTTCTAAACAAAGCCACCCGTAGGCTTAGGCAACCTAAGTTGATCGTGACATTAGGTCACGCGACATCAATGTAACGCACAGGTCGCGTGACCGAGACCGAGCAATCCGAGATTCCGCGTGCTCGCGAGCGCGACATGAACGTCACGTGACCGTGACATTAACGCACCCACCGGTTAGGGCGACGACGTCGACGGCGGCGACGGCGACGAGAAAGCCAGGGAGGGGTGCCTAACAGCTGTCGCTGTAAAAGCTGATGCTGCAGGTATCTGTTGTTGCTGCAGGTACCTCGCGCAACTCAATACCGCTACCTGCTCTATAATATCTCCAGATAGGAGCGAACCTCTTCAATAAACCGGAACATACCTGAGCTGACGTCTTATATTTCAGGACGTTAATCAAACTATATTTCTGAACTCTCTATGTTCGCTTCAGCATGAACAAAAAGGTTTGCAGTCATAGCTCTAATACTTCTTTCTGACCTTCGTCTACCCTCACTGCTACCGGCATTTATGCTTTAGGAACGTGCGGCAATTGCTGAGTACTCATGTTTAGTTGAATACATTAGGGACCAAATGCATGTTTAAGTCAAAATTACAAGTAATCTCGTGCTGAAACGCGCGCACTTTGGGAATTCTTTAATCACTTTGTGCAGGATGCTCATTAAGGCTAACTAACCACTGAGCTTGGATGAGGCTCAGAGTGCGCCTGTTGGTGTGCAATTGTCGAAAAGGCAAATACACGAGAGCACATTCTAGGCAGCAGCACCTTCCTCTCCTTTGTGAGGTGGCGGGTTCGATTCCTGTTACTACTAGTTACCCACTTGTTCTCTGAAAAGTGTACAGGCCATCTATTGGCCCGGTGGTCGCCTTCCAAGCCTTCGAGCTTGAACAGGCAATTGAAAAAGCGACAAATTTGGCATTTACCGCACACGTGGATTTCAGTTGTTCAAAAGCGGCACGGACCACCGACCCATCGAAGCAACGGTCAAGTTGAATGCCATCCTCCCAAGGATATTCCCCGCGGAGCAATCTGAGCGCAATGCCGAGGGAAAGCCATTAGGAAGCCCGTGGGTAGCCGGAAGCATTGGGAATCGAAGCCAGCCCCTTCCGCATACGATACAGATGTTAAAGACACTAGGCCACTGCTTCCGTATTTGCTGTAATTAAAGACTTCGCAACGGCGATCGCCACTCTCGTCTCAAAGGCGGCCGCATAGAAGCCACCACTAGTGGCTTGGGCATCGCTCGTTGTAGGAGTAATATACAACATTAACACGACACTAAAACATCCACATAGACAGCACACGGACGTACTGTCTTTGCAAAAAGTAACCGGCCTACATGGTTTGCTTCTGAGTCCTATAGTGGAACAGGTATACAACCGCTAATGCTCTAAATCTGCGAAAGTTAAACAGAACCTTTGCTATAAGCTTTCAACCCCTTTTGATATTAAGATTAGCCCTAAGTTTCACTGTACAAGTCAAAAGCTAACCATGCAGGTTGTTTTTGGCAAAGACTGTACATCGAAGCATATTTCAGTTTGCTGTTCGAAACTGGATGCGCCGAAGGTCAACGGGACATGTGCAGGATCCCCATAGCGTGCCACCCTGAGTGAACCCGTCATCAGGTCATGGGGCGAGAATGCCCTCTCCGAGTTCAAATGGAACCAAGGCTGCTGAACTCATGCTTTCCTTGAAAACGTCGCTGAAGACGGGTATGCATTGTAATGTACGCGCGGTCAGATCATGATGGAGGTTACATTTATTTGGTTTTCAAATGCGGTTTAAGTGTTTTCTTCATTTTACTAATAGCTACAGTATTTGTGACGGCCTTATTTCGTTGAGTTGTAGGTTCCGCATAAATTTTAATTGCCCTGGGACATGCACCAGCGCTTAAAAAACATCTCTAATAGACTACGGACGAACAAAGAAGCGGACAATACAAGGTTCATTTCTTCGTTCTTTATCTGTGCTGTTGTTTTCGAAAATTCCATACCAAGGACTTCAAATGTACGTATATGTTTCAGCTAGTAACGCTTAATGTGGACGATCTTTGTAGTGTGCTGTGCGAAAGCTCCCAATTTCCGCTTTTTCTTTTCAGAAAGACTACGACTCCAAAGAATCAGGGTAAGCAGTTCAACTGGACACCTTTACTGTGCAATATGAGCTTATGCAACGGCAGTGTTAGAGATGCACTCACCTATCAGAGCACCTTAAGAAGTAGAGAGATAGAAACCATGCACCCTGTCGGTGTCATGAATAAGATGTTATCGTTACGTGAAAAGCAGATACCTTTCGGCGAGAAATTATGAGTACGAAGCGGCACACCCATTGACTTCACATGCGTAAAATGTGCTTTAGTGCAGCGCCAAAAAGAACATGCAGTTTTTAATATATACAGCATTACATATGAAGCCTCTCACAATCCATTTCTCTCCGACCGCAGAGCATGCGACCATAGGGCGACCACCGAAAACGTGCGCTGTATTTAAATTATAACAAATAGGCGGTAAAGTGAACTCTACGCTTTTAAAGTGCTGATTTCCCTTCTTATCCGCCTGCGAGAACTGGTCATTCTTTTATGGGTAACAGCATTTCCATATCACTTTTAAAACGGCTTGTGAAAGGCTTTCGAAAGAGGAGATGATCTGGACACTCCTGTAGTAATTAACTCTATCTTGCGGCGCACTTGCTACTTTGCGCTTTTATAGGCTGCTGCATTGCACTTACAAAGGACGCCTGCTTGACTGTTAGGTCTTTAATTTGTTTTTAAAAAAGACTAAAAAAACTAACAGGATGGTTACGACTGTGTAACGCGATGCTCAGTGGTGTAGTGGTCAAGTGGTGCACCCCTGAACTGGCAGACGGCTGTTACAAACAGAGCCACCCATATAGGCTTAAGCGATCCAGGTTGTCCGTGGTATAAGGTCACATCTCACGTGACCGTGAAATTAACGCGCCTACCGGTTACGCCGACGGCGACGAGCAAGCCAGGGGCGGGCGCCTAACAGCTATCGCTGTAAAATGTTCTGTGCTAAGGTTAGGAAAAAGGATGAGAGATCGGCACTGCATCACTCTTTACCGCGCCGCAAAACTTTTTAAGCTAGCTTCCCTAACAAACACCGAAGATATTGCTGCATGAAAATGATGCTCTTCTTGTCCCCCTCTCCTTATATATGCCGAGTCTAAAAAAATAAAGAAAATAAGTAGCGACTGGTTCTCGCTGTGCCCTATCTAGCCCCCATCCCGCCAAAGCACTTGGACAGGGACCGAAGAGAAGGCTTGCCCAGATTTCCTATCTTCGGGATAGAGGGAGTAAAGCAGGAGTGAAGTGACTCCTTCATCTGGTGCGAGTTACTGCGAGAAGTTTTTTTTAGTTATTTGTAAGTTAAAGGACTAACGAAAAGTTATAAGTTTGGCTCGACTAATCACAAAGACCTGCAGATTTATTGCACTAGGATATGCCAATAAAGATAATTTCAGAATTCCTTTGAAACCAAAAATTCGGGCCAGTGCTGGCGCGCTGTTTATGACCCTATTTCTCTCAAACACAACAGCGCTTCGTAAGGTTTGTATCGTCGAATCTTAATCTGCCCTTTTTGGTGAATCTAGTGGCACGTATTCTATGCAACATCTCTTATTACCGTGCAGTGCATTCACACCAGCCAGTAATGATAGCCAAAGGAAACAGACATTGGCCAGCCACAAAAAAAAATGCATGAAGCTCTCTTAAAAGCGCGCCGCATGTCTTGAAGATAGGCTCTTTCTGGATAGCGTTCTTTTGTGCAGGGTTTATCGCCTCACCTGGGCCTGTTTAGTAAGTGCCTCGACAGAGTTTGAAGCGAAAACTTCACTACGCTAGGTAAAGCCGATTTCGCCGTGCGTTGCCGTTGAGCCAGAGGTCATGTGTGGTTATAGGCGTTTCCATATGCGGTCCATCATGGTGTCGCACACCTTGACCTTAGACCTTTCGATTCGCCGATAGAGGCCGGTAGAATAGGCCGCAGCGTTCATTGGGCGACCAACCACCTCTCGCGATCAACCATTAACTGCCACCTGCCAGGGTGGGAGCGCTGCCTGCCCAGTGTGCGGAACGCGCTCAACGTTACAGACGCCAAACCGCGCTTACTCGCCCGACAACTCACAGCTTTCCCTCTCTAACCAGGATCAGCAGTGGTCAAACGCAGGTATTTCTTTTTGTGTTACCTTTTATATGTAGGTTTGAACGAAACCTATTTCTCTACAGTTAGCTCATTTTCTCGAAAGGGCGTCTTCATTGTGCGCTTTTTAAGAGTGACGCTCGTGGAGACACAGACAAGTTGTTAAAAACTGCTATGTTGTAGCCACTTCGCACCACACTTCCCTTCACTCATCAACACTAGGCGGAACAGTGATTCGCTCGTATCCTTTGTCCTAGCGCCAGCTTTCTCGCATTTATGAAAGATGTTTTGGTGCCTATATGTTGCACAAGTTTAAATATAATTAATACTGTGGCGTTGCAGACTTTTTTTACAGCATTACGTACATGGTTTTTTGTCGAATTCCAGCTTTTAAAAACAAATATTAGGAAGATCGGCCCATTGTGAGCTGTCTTACTGGCGCAGCAGAGGCAGGTCTCTTACTGTATATTCTGGCTCATTCTCTATTACATTATTGCATCCGTTTGTATCATTTCAACCCTTGTGAAGCTTAGAACCGTATCTGCGTCTAGACCTTTATCCAGGTTACAGAAAATGGCTCGAGCGTCTCCCGAACTGCACCGTGAGTTACGACCCAATCAGAGACAAGGGTGGCGTTCGGCGATACTACTACAATTCTACGTCGAATGAATGCCAGCAAGTGGATGTTCAAAACGGAGATCTCTATTTCCCAGATAGGCGTTACTGCGTGAGCAAATGCAACGCAAGTGAGTTTTATTTCTTTTCCTTTCAAGAAGTTTCTTGTTTAGAAATAAACTATCGGCGCTGGGAAGATGCTGTGGTTGTATTACATTCGACGCGCAGATAAATTCTCTATGTCGCACTAATGCTTGCTAGAATTCATCATTACTTCAATCAGCCTGCATAGGGGTAGGTTGGAGATCAACTATTGATGATTTGCTCATTAAGGGAAAAATTACGTAGGATCACTTTGCTCTAAAATATGCACGGAAGATCGCCACCACGAATTCTTCAAGTCGCTGTGACCATCAGATTGCGCAAACTACAACACAGCCCACAGTGCATTGGTCTACAAATTTACTTAGAAAAACACTTTGCCTTATAGCCTTTATCAGCTCCTCCAGGGGTGTATACCGAAATAGAATGCACCCTTGTCAATTTGACCACTCTTCATCGTCATCATAATAAGGTAACTACATTTGCAGCAGGATAAAGGCCTTTTCTGTGTACGCGCGATAGACCAACCCCGTGTTTACATCAAAGAGGGAGGTTAGTAGCAAGCGGTTACAAATGGTGGTGAAAAGAAAGCTGAGCGTCTATAGGAATACGCGGAAGCAGGAGTTTTCACTGTGATTTTCTGTTTTCACAGAGCACACAACGATGCTGTCGCTTCACTATGAAAAACAAAATTCATCCTAGATCAGGTTCCGAAAGTATGAAGTGTAACTTCGAAGGCGAAGCATAGTTAAAACACCAAAAAACATGCGCCAATCTACGCAATCAAAGTAGAGCATCGCGTGCAAGCGGACCGGTGTCCGAATCTTGGTGCCGAAAAATTTCTCACCAGGCCTGAAAAAGAAAAAAACTCCGCGTGTAGATGTAATTGCATAATCAGACCTTGTGCGCGGCCTGAAATCAGTGTCTAGAACCGACGAAGTACTTTCTCCCCAGAGCAGGATTTCGTTACTCTGGTGTGGTACTTGCCAGAACCTTCTATGAACACACCAATAAAACCTCGGCCCTCAGTCTCCGGTGGCTGCGGAGCAACTGACCAAGGCGGCGGTCAGACCTGTGATGCAGCGGAGTGTTCTAAGAATCTCTGGCTCCAGACAAGCCGCCATTGGTGTCTGAAAATGGCAGCGTTTCACGCTCGAGCCTTATCCAGTGACGGTAGCTTAGAAGTGCTGCTCGAGGAACTAGCGGGCATTAAATGCGATGCCCCAGGGCTTTGTGATGTTAGGAGGACAGGTGAGGCGCTTACTGTAAAAAATGGTGGGCCCGTACTGTGCTATCGCTGATTAGAGGACAAACGAGAACAAGGTGTGGGATCCTCATCAGCTAGGATATAGCTGGAAACACGAGGAGTTGCATAGTATTACCGAGAAGTTAGCAGTTATCGTAATTAGGCTTAATAAGAGGTAAAAGGTGAAGGCGATGGAGGCCTACGAGCCTACATCAAGCTAAGGTGACCAGATTAATGAGCATCTTCTGTGAAGACGTGGAATCGGCAATGAACAAAGTAAAAACTCAGTACAATGAACTCATGGACGACTTCAACGTGACGGTGGCCAAGAAGCAGGCCGAAGACCGTATGGTAGGTGGCTATGCTTAGGCTCCAATAATAGCCAAGGGGAGTTATTAGTAGAGTTCTCAGAGAGAAATAATTTACGGACCATAAATACCTTCTTCCGGAAACGAGAGAGCAGGAAGTGGACCTGGAAGAGCCCTAATTGTGAGACTAAACATGAAACGTACTTCTTACTGTGCGCGCACCCTGGCTTCGTGCAGTAAGTGGAGGTTCTCAGAAACGTGCGTCGTAGCAATCACAGAATGGTAAGGTCTCGAATTAGCTTAAACTTGAAGAGGGAACTGAACAAGCTAGTGAAGACGAAGCGCATTAGTGAGTTGGCAGCGAGAGGGAAAGTAGAGGAATTCAGGATATCGCTGCAGAACATATATTCGGCGCAGAGGACGACGATGTTAATCATGAAAGAATGAACGATATTATCACAGTTATCATTACGGATTTCGCAGTATAATCAGACGGCAGGCTGGTTTGACAAGATACAGGCAAGCTACCTCAGGAGGCGAAAGATCTGATTAAGAAAAGCCAAAACATGAAGGCGTCTATCCCCACAGAAAGACTAGAACTAGCAGAGCTATCGAAATTAATAAATAAGTGCAAGGTAGCCGACATAAGGAAGTTTAATATAGAGAGAATGGAGCATGCTCTAGAGAACGGAGGTAGCCTAAATGCGGTGAAGAAGAAATTAGACCTGGGCAAAAGCCAGATGCATTAGTTTACACATAAAGAGGGCAAAATCTTTAGCAATACAGATAGGATACTTAAAGTAGCCGCAGAGTTTCACAGAAATCTATACATTACACGGTATAATCAGGACTCTAATGAGCGAGGCAGTAGCTCACAATACTGGGACATCCCGTCAGTAAAGAAATACGAAGGAAAGAAAGCCTTAAGAGCCATGAAAAAGAAGAAATAAGCTGTTGAGGATCAGGAAACAGATCTGTCGGGGGACGGAGGTGAGATCGTGCTAGAAAAACTAGCCGCCCTGTATCTGAAACGCCTTATGACCTCGAGCGTAGCAGAAGCTTGGAAGAACACCAATATCATCTTAATCCATAAAAAAGGATATGTCATGGACTTGACAAATTACAGAAATTCAATCAACGAAATGATCAGGCACACGTTCGAAAAGGGTAAGCTACAACATCTCATATTCACACTATGAATGTTGTGATAGAGAAATGCGCAGAATATAACCAACCCCTATATATAGCTTTTATAGGTTACGAGAAAGCATTCGACTCAGTCAACGCTTGAGCAGTCATGCAAGCATTGGGGAATAGAACAGCCTTACGTAAAAATACTAGAAGATATCTATAGCGGGTACACAGGTACGGTATACTCCTCCATAGATTCGGCAATAAAATTCGAATAACGAAGGGTGCCAGGAAAGAAGAGACGATCTCATCAATGCTACTCACCGCCTGTTTACCGGTGGCATTAACAGGTCTGGTTTGGGAACAGTTGGCGTTATGAATTCATGGAGAATACGTTAGTAATCTGCGATTCACTGATGACATTGCCTTGCTAAGTCCCTCTGGAGGTGAACTGCAAAACATGATCAATGACCTAGACCGGTGAGCAGTGCTCTGAGTCTAAAAATTAATATACAGAAAACCAAAGTAATGTTTAACAGTCTCGTAAGAGAACAGCGCTTTACATTTGGTAGCGAGGTGCTGGAAGTGGTAACCGAATATGTCTACTTAGGTCAGGTAGTGATCGCAGCTTCGAACAACGAGAGCGAAATAACTGGAAGAATAAGAATGGGGTGGAGCGCATTTGGTAAGTTCTTACCGATCATGAATGGCAGTTTACCAATATCGCCCAAGAAAAAAGTATATAACAGCTGTACCTGACCGGTACTCACGAACAGGGGCAGAAACATGGATATTAATGAAAGGGTTCGTCTTCAGTTAAGGACAGCGCAGCGAACAAAATCGGTAGGTGTAACGTTAAGAGACAGAAAGAGGGCACTGTCCGTGACGGTGCAAACGTAGGTTAATGACATCCTATTACCCATGTGCGACTCAGTGCTTGTCATTGTGGGGAGCCTAAGTGAGCAAATATCCTTCAATATACAGGCTACCGCAGGAGCTAATTTTTGTTCAGGGCATATAGTTTCTTACTGTGCACTAGATGGTAAGCTGGCGGCTCTTCACTTCATCGTCCATGAGCGCCCGAGGCATGCCGGGAAGACAGCACACCGGATTCGCATCGAGTGGCTTGTTGACTGTAGTACGGATTGGAAATTTTTGGTTGTTCAGTTTTGTTATCACCGCTGTAGTCTTTACTGATATTTTGTGCGCTTTGTGGTTTTGTTGTGGATCTACGCAGGCAGTTCATTTAAGATCCGAAGCATCCAAGGGCGCTTTTAAATTCGCACTCAGGCGATTGAAAATTGGTAAAAAACAGCATTATCACCTCCTTCCACCGAGGTGTTTTGACGAAATCGTGCTATCATGCCATTCGATATTGCTTTCAGGCCCAACTGCCTAGGGTCAAGGATGGTGGGTGTCAAAGGGAAGTGATAACTGTGGCGTGCTTCGGTTATTAAACTATTTAAAGCGCCAGGCCGCTCTGCAGGGGATAGATGTTCAACCTGAAAAGAAGAAAAAAAGTTACTGTCCTACTATATGCTCATCGCCACTCCCATGAGCTACAAACGTAGAAAAAAGGCACAAGATAGGCGTGTTCCTTACAGCTCCCGTCAGCCTCAAACAGACATGCCCGGCCATTCAGAAAAAGAAGGAGGCGAAGAAAAAGAAAGACTGTGGCGTCGCGCACAGAGATAAGTTTGTACGCTCCTGCACAGGTGCTGTGTACAGTGTCACCTTTTCCTGCGGAGTTCGCTATATTGCAGACTGGGTGGCGCCTGAACAAGCGCCTACCGGAACACAGGAATAATTTACAGAATGTAAATGGCCAGTCTCATGTGGTAAAGCTTTGCGAAACGTGTCAATTAATGAAGAAGAAAAAGAGAAAGTGCAACCCATTGGTTCAGGACACGCGTCTATTATACAAGCACGAAGACGAGACAACACGCGAAGTGGTAGAGGCTTACCAGATCGTAAAAGACAGACTGCATAAGTAAAAGAACAGTTTTTCTGAGTGATAAGAAGGTTCCTTTTCTCGATGGTGCTTGAAGGGGGTGTGAGCGGTTTTGCGTGACGTTTTTGTGTATTTTTTTTGTTTCTGGTTTCATGTCTTTATGTCTTCCTATATATATGGAGCATCAAAGAATAAAGCCTTTTGTTAGGAGTCAGCGCTTGTCCTGTGTCCTCCTTTCTCTGGTCCGTCGTTCTTGTGCTGTTTTATTATGAATCTGAAGGCGCTAGGCTCAAAAAGAGCTGAGCGCAGTGCCTAGCGCCTGCTAGGCCTAAACTCCGTTTCCCCCTCATGATCATCATCATCAGCCTGACTACGCCCACTGCAGGGCAAAGTCCTCTCCCATATCTCTCAAATTAACCCTTTACTTTGCAATCTGCGCCCATCGTATGCCTGCAAACTTCCTAATCTCATCCGCCCACCTAACCTTCTGCCGCCCCCTGCTACGCTTGCTTTCTCTTTGGAATCCATCCCGTTACCCGGAAGGACAAGCGGTTATCTTGCCTTCGTAATACACTCCCTGCCCAAGCCAATTTCTTCCTCTTGATATTGACTAGGATGTGATCAACCCGCGTTTGCTCCCTCATCCGCCCGGCCCGCTTCCGGTCTCTTAACGTTACTCCTATGAGTTTCCTTTCCATGGCTCGCTGTGCTGTCCTTAACTTAAGCTGAACCCTTTTCGTTAGCTTCTACGTTTCTGCCCCGTAGGTGAGTACCGGTAAGGTACAGCTGTTGTCTACTTTTCTCTAGAGGGATATTGGTAAACTGCTATTCATGATCTGCGAGAACCGGCTATGTGCGCATTAATGACGCTTATTTTTTAGTTATTTCATTCTCAAGGTCCCGATCAGCGGTGGCTACGTGCCCTAAGCAGACATATTCCTTTACCACTTCCAGCACCTCGCTACTGATTGGGAACTGCTGCACACTTGCTAGACTATTGAACATTACATCGCTTTTCTACACGGCACTTTCAGGACCACCGTTCTGCTCTGCCTGTGTGGCTCAATTATTATGCTTTGCAAATCATCTCCTGAGTGACTCAGAAAGGCAATGTCGTCAGTGAATCGAATATTATTGAGGTATTCTCTATTAGCTCTTTTCCCGAACTGTTACCAGTTCAGGCCTCGGAATACCTCCTGTAAGCAGGCGGTGAATAGCATTGGCTAGATCGTGTAACCCTGCCAGACGACCTGCCTTATTGGAATTTTATTGCTGACTTTATGCAGCACTGTGGTAGCTGTGCAGTCGTTAGAGATATTTTCCAGTATTTTGACACAATACTCTTCTGCACCCTGATTTTGTAATACCTGCATTACTTCTGAGGATTCCACTGAGTCAAATAATTTCTTGTAATCAATGAAGGCTACATACAAGGGTTAGTTATGTTCTGCGCATTTCTATATAACCTAACTGACACTGTGTATATGAGGTACTGCAGAATATTTTTTACGAAAGCCTGCTTAATCATTTGGTTGATCAAAGGCGAATGTTCCCCTGACACTATTTCGGATTGCCTTAGTACATACTTTGTAGGCAACCGACAGTAAGCTGATTGGCCGGTAATTTTTCAAGTCCTTGGTGTATCCTTTCTTGTGAATAAAGATAATGTTTGCATTTTTCCAAGGTTCTGGTACGGTCGAGGTCATAAGGCATTGCGTATACAGGGCAGCTAGTCTTTCTACTACAATCTCCCCTCCGTCCTGCAACAGATCTGCTGTTACCCGATCCTCACCAGCAGTGTTTCTTTTTTTGCATTTCTTCTAAGGCTTTCTTCACTTTCTGTTTCGTTACTGGCCAGGCGACAAATTGCCCATTAACATTTCGATTACATTGGTTATTGCATAGATTTGTGCGGAACTCGTCGCCTACTCACCCTGCGCTCACCTTGGCATTGTGCAGGATGTGGAGGTCGTCGTAAAGGTGAGGTGCAGCTACCACAGAATGGTAAAGTCCCGAATTAGCCTAGATTTGAAGAGGAAACAGAAGAAACTAGTGGATCAGAAGCCCATTAACGAGTTGGCGGCAAGAGGGAAAGCAAAGGAATTTAGGATTTCGCTGCAGACCAGATATCCAGCTTTTACCGAGGAAGACGATCTTAATGTTCAAACAATCAATGATAATCATTATTCACTGCTATCATTACGGAGTGCACCGTAGAAGTAAGTGATCATTAATTAAAAGACTAGCGCATAAAACTGGGACGCAGACAGAGAAGAAGACAGGACGAGCGCTAAACTGCATTGATAGAAGTAAGTGGTAGGGTGGTTCGACAGGATACCGGCAAGCTATCTCAGGAGACGAAAGAGCTGATTAAAAAGCGCCAAAGCATGAGGGCGCCTCGCCCTAGAGACAAAATAGGACTAGCAAAGCTATCGAAGTTATTAAATAAGCGCAAGGTAGCTGACATAAGAAAGTTTGGCATGGAGAGGATCGAGCATGCTCTAAAGAACAGAGGTAGCCTAAAAGCGGGGAAGAGGATAGTATTCATAGGAAAATTTCGGATGTATGCGTTAGGAGACAAGGAGGGACATGTCATTAACAATATCGATAAGATAAAGTAGCCGAAGAGTTCTACACAAATCTATACAGTATCAAATGTAATCAGAACGTTAATGAGAGAGACAGCAGCGTAGAGCAATGCGTCATCCCGCCAGTAAAGAAAGAGGAAGTGAAAAAAAACCTTAGGAGCAATGGCAAGGGGAAAAGCAGCAGGTGAGGATCAGGTAAGAGCAGATCTCTTGAAGGCCTTAGGGTAGATTGTGCTAGAAAAACTAGCCAGCCTGTACACGCAATGCCTCATGACCTCGACCGTACCAGAAGCTTGGAAGAACGCAAATATTATCTTAATTCAAAAGAAAGGAGACGCCAAGGAGATGAAAAATTACAGACTGATCAGCTTAATATCCGTTGCCGACAAGGTATTTACCAAGGTAATTGCTAATAGAGTACGGGTAACCTTAGACTTTATTCAACCAAAAGATCAGACAGGCTTTCGTAAAGGGTATTCCACAAGAGACCATATCCACACTATCAATCATGTGATAGAGAAATGCGCAGAATATAACCACACTTATATATGGCCTTCACTGATTACCAGAAAGCATTCGCCTCAGTGGAATGCTCAGAAGTCATACAGGCATTGCGGAATCATGGTGTAGAAGAGCTTTATTTCAAAATACTGGAAGATATATAAAGCAACTTTACAGCTACTACAGTCCATAATGTCAGCAATGAAATTCTATAAAACGGAGAGTTGAGCTAGTACGTACATACTGCTGGGAATAACAGCGCTGAAACGAGGGACAAAGATTGGAAACGAAGCCAGATCACGTGTGCTGGTCCTTCCTACAGAGATCCGAAAAGTCTTTGCTCAGTTTTCGTTCGGCGCATTCGAAGGTTGTTAAATGTGGGATAGCAGTTTCTTGCCTAGGTGCTTCCATTGCCAAGTCATGCGTGCATGCTATCAGTACAAGTTTTAATGAGCAAGTTCAGAGGCGAAGAATTGCGGGCTTTCCGGGTGATGTCATAGTACTTGCTTGCAGTAAGATACTTAAACAGGTCAAAAGAGAAGAATCACAGGAACCTTAAAAAAATGCCGTCTATGCCATCTGTCCGAATTTAAAAATTTTCGAAATAAGTTAACTGCTACTCTCAGACAAGCCAAGAAAGATTACCTTCATAGGTTGTTTAATCCTGAAGCTATAAAGCGAACCGATATCACGTGGAGAAACCTTAGCATAGTGCTTAACATTAGACGTCAGCATTCAGAGGGCGTACCAGAATTGATAATTAACGGGGAACGTTGATCAGGCGCGCATTCAGCAAACGCTTTTAATAATTATCTTGTGTCCCTTGTAAATAGTCACGATCCACGCTCCGCAGAGTACCTCAATTCCAGAAATTGTGATAGTGCTTTTTTAGTTCCAACTAGCGCCGAAGAAATTTATCTCACGTTCTCCGCTCTGCGAAAGAGTAAAAGCTTAAATATTGATGACCTGCAAATACGCACTGTAAAACAGGTTTTAGATCCGATATGCCCAGTTCTTGAGCATGTGTATACTTTGTGCTTTGTAAACGGTATATTTCCCAAGCGCATGCAGCTCGCAAAGGTTAAAGTGCTCTACAAAGCCGGTGATAAAAACAACCTGTCTAACTGCAGACCAATATTCATTTTGCCTGTATTTTCAAAATGCCTAGAAAAGTTAATAACACTGAGAACGGCCGCTTTCTGCGAAAAACACAATATTATTACTGACTGTCAGTTTGGTTTTTGAAAGGGTCGCTCGACAGAGATAGCTGTACTAACACAAAAGGAACTAATACTACAAGCATTTGAGCAAAATTTAGTGACAGTAGGTGTTTTCATCGAGTTTTCAAAGGCCTTTAACACAATTAACCACACCACTCTGCTAACGAAACTTGAAATTTACGGTTTCAGGGCCCCATTCCTTGGTTTAATCAAAGCTTTCTGCAGTTCAGGTGTCGGAGGATTTAAATAAATAACTGTATTTCTGATAACTTACCCATTCGTTTTGATGTACCTAAAGGATAAATTCTTGGACCTTTGTTATTTAATATTTACGTTAAAGACATAATGAATATTGACACCCCTGCCCGATTCATCATATACGCTGATGTCATTAGTCTGTTCTTTACATCTGGTTGTGCAAGAGACCTGTTGGCTCTTGCGAACGCTGCGTTAAGTGAGCTTAATCGATGGAGTTCATTGAATTCACTGTCTACAAATGAAAACAAGACAGAGGCTGTACTTTTTCAACCTAAAAACAAAAATGTCCACATTGACGGCCATTTGCAAATGGGTTCCTCGATTAACAACTTTGTGCCATTCATTAAATGCCTCGGGGTCGCATTTCAAGAAAACTTACTTTGGAATCTTTATACAGACTCAGTTTCTAACAAAATCGTTCGTGTTGCGGGAATACTAACGAAACTTCGATTTTTTCTTCCCCTGAGAGTGAAAAAACTGCTTTATAACTCTCTCTTCCTGTCCCATCTGAATTACTGTCATTTAGTATGGGGAAACACCCCGATGTCTAACATCACAAAACTTCTTCTATTGCAGAAGAAAACCAATTCTTCATATGACGCTCATACGCAGCCTCTTTTGAGTGCCCTTAATTTACAACCAGTCACCTCCATATATCGTAGTATTTTACTCAAGCGTTTCACTACTGCGAAAAAACAGAACACGAAATTTTTCGAGCATTTATCTCTATTGACAATGAATTATAACATTTACAACACACGTCACAGGGAAAGATGGTGCGCTCCTAAAGCGCGCACTATCTACGTTTAACAAAAGTCACGCCACGCACTGCCATCTTTGTTAAACTCATTAGAAACTCAATAGACGCTATATTGCTTTTTAATGGGCTCATTGTGGATTCTTTTTTTGTTTTGCTCTGGTATACACTGACGCCATGAATGCTTAACCAATTTTCTCTGCTTGTAAATAACTTATTATTTATAGATGTGAATTTCAAGGCTATATTATTTGCATCATTTTATACTATTCGCTTTCTGTAATATAAATCCTTGCAGCAATCTATCGTTGATTTTTTCACCCGTATGTATTTCTGTTATACAATGTTCACCAATGCTTTTTTTTTCTCGTTTGTCGATCATTGTATGTTTGTGTTCTCTTTATTGTGCAGAAGGCCATTTCTGTAAGAGGTACACACCCCGTCAAGCCGAATTCATTTGGCTTTTTGTCGGTACTCCCGTCATCTGTGCGTGTATAGATGCAAAAAAAAATTGAACTGAACCTAAAAAAATTGAACCAATCACTTAGCCAGCGCTGGGCAACGCAGACATTCAATGAACATTTTATTTGTATATTTGAAGGACATTGGACATCTTGACCAGCTCTAATTTCACCTTGCGTTTTATCCTCATACATGTTCCACGCAGTGAACTTTGTTAGCCCATTTGTCGGACTATACACTTCATCATTTCATATGTAACATCATTACTAGTCGAGACACTTTAGTACGCATTTAATGGCTGCATTTTATCTTCTTGCTCGTTTAAGGGGCTCTACTTTACTTTTTCCGTACCGCTCATCTTCCGCCTTTATCTTCGAAATTCCCTTCCCCGCAAAGAGTAGCATGCCAGCGATTTTTAAACCCCTGCTTAATTCTCTATTTTTTCATTAAATGGCTTCTCTCTCTCTCTCTGTCGCTCGGCTACGTGAATTGAAAGAATTCGAATTGCTATTTAAAAGCTGTCTTAAGGCTTGCTAATGAGAAGGAGTGGCTTTGCGTGTTAAAGTTTCACTTAGAAGCACAACAGTAGAGGCCCGACAGAAATAAAAAAAATGTGATGATAATGATGAATTTTTATCGCGTAAAGGCATCCATGGCCAAATAGCGCCATGGCACAAGGTTTTTTCTTCTATTCAAGATTTTGGTAAACGACCCATTTCCCAAGCATTTCATCCTAATGAAGCCAAGCACCAGGCAGGGGAAAGCTTGTGAAAAACTTTGTGTGGAACAAACGTCGCAACACAGAAGCTACTTATTCAGTCAGGCATTATAATTCATAAACGACATGACAGAGATGCTATTATTTTTACGAGGTAGGGGAAACGAAGTAGCGACAAATTATAACATCGTCTAAAGTATTTAAATTCGCTCCAAACCGGCTAACTTGAAGGAATTTTGACTCTAATGATTTTTCAACTCAACACCACATTAATGAATGCTCTTGTGCTTGCAACTGCCTAGTAGGTAAGTTAAAAGATGTGCTGACATTCGAAGAAAAACAAAGTACGGTAGCTAATATGAAGCGCCCTTTTCATTGTGCAGCTTCCATTTCGTGTGTATCTGAGGCGGCGGAATTCGTTTACCGAAAAAACAACGTGCTTGCTAAACATAAGAAAATTGATAATATGCGCATAACTGGGAGCTAGAGTTTCATGTGCAGCGCTGAGGTAATATCACGCTTAATCACCATCTGTTTGAACAGTCTTCAACTGCATACCTGCTCATAGAATCCTGATATTCTTGCCGGGCGCAGGCTACTTGCGTTTGGCTGTTTCCACCTGTTAAGGAGACTGCGTGGGCAACACTCGTTCATTACTTTTGCAGCTCAAACTCAGCCTCCACGCTGCAACGAGCCAAATGAGACTGGAGTGGCGCCGAAAGGTTGGAGCTGCGAAGAGGATAAGGAAAATAGATACACAGTCTGCGTGAAAAAAGGCATCGCTACAAAGAGTAACTGAATAGTTGAAGGAATGAATATGTGTCGTCGTAGGAAGATAAAAAAATAAATATTGCAATGTATAAAAAATGGCTCAAATTATTAGGAATCGTAGCTAGCCGATGAAGCAAAAGAAGAACTTGCGCATGCGCAGAAACACAACAACGCCAGCGACAACTTTGCGAAAAATAGCTCTTTGTGTGCGTCTCACTTCCTTTAATCTGAGAGACTCGCCTTTAAAGGTACGACAGGACAGCGTTAGTGGGCCCCGTCCGCCGTTTCTCTTGCCCGCGCGACATGGATAGTTTCCTTTTTTGTAATGGCAATAACTATGAGAAAGACCGCATGTCCACATATTGTCACGCCATTGAAGTGCCAAAGCTGATTATATTTGGTCGGCATCACTCACTGCGCCGAAGATGAGGAGAGCGAGGTGGATGCCTTTCGTGATCGGCAAGCGGATCCAGCTGGCTTCAGTAGCCTTCAGAGTAAACTCCTGGTCGTGACATCTTGGTGGAAGGTGCAGGGTATAGAGATTCCCCTGAAGACGGATCTCAAGCTTCACATTCGCCGGAGTAGTCTCATTGATGGTCAGCCGCCTTCTGTTCCCTTGATGTCCCTGTACGGTGACGCTGCCAGGTCTGTGCCCAGCAGTTTTGGCAGCGTTACCGGGAGCCATGGTCGTTCGCAGGCTGAATCAGCGACGACGTCGATGAATGGCTGACCTACTACAGACGGGTGAGTCGCTACAATAAGCGAAACTCCTCCGCCCGACTTGCGAACGTCGTATTTTCTCTAACTGATACGGCCCTAACGTGGCATGACAACCACGACGATTCTTTCACGACATGGGACCGTTTTGTAGAGGACCTCAAAAAGTGCTTCGGTGACTCTGTCGCGAAGAAGAAGCGGACTGAACAAGCCCTTGCGCAAAGTGCTCAGCTTCCCGGTGAGGCATGTACGAAGTACACTGAGGAGATCGTTAGGTGAAGCAAGGTCGTTTCTCTTGTCATGACAGAGGAGGACAAAGTTGGCCACTTGCAGGGTTCGCAGGCAGACATTTGCAATTTTCTCATTGGAAGAGAAAGTGATGGAACTAAGGCGAGGAAGAACCAGCTCCGACAGCGTTGAGGTTCGAACTGTTTTAATTGCGCTGCTCGCGCTGCGGCTGCCTAGCCAAGGAGGAGGAGGAAAAAACATTTACTACCCTATTTAGCAGAGGTGTTAGCGGCTTCCGGATGTCTTCATCCCTTGGGCTGAAGTCCCGGTTGATCCGGTGGTTGGTTCCCTTGTTCCAGGGCCCCACTGAGCCGTGCCACCTCGCATGCGTGCTGCACTAGTCCCCTTTGGACCGACAGCTCGCTGCTGGTGAGCAGGCCCTCCCACTGTTCCGCATTGGGCTCTTTTAACTTATGGAAGGAGAAGTTACTCTTTCATTCCCATGTGATGTGATATAATGTGGGGGTTGCCCCGCACCACGTGCATGTGTCGGCGTATTGGTTCGGACACATTTTGTGGAGTGTGTGTAAGTTGTGGAAGGTTCCTGTCTGCAGTCTTCGCCAGCCGACTGCTTCGTGTTGTGTTAAGAGTGGATGTGGCGGGGGATACGTTATTCAAACTTCCTCCTTCTTGTCCGGCGCCGCGTGCCATGGCTTCGAGCCGAGCAGCGCGAGGGGCGCTACAGCCCCCCCTCCCCCCCTCGTAGAGCGGAAGCCACAGGATGCGTCCAGCGAATGTGCTTAGAGGAAGGTGCGCACAATGGTGGCGCAGCCGAAGCGAGAGTGAGTGGAGAGCCGACGGGCAGAGGAGTGGCCATGTAGGCTGGTTTGAGTCGGTCAGCAGCAACGATATCTGCACGGTCGTTGACGTTTAACGTAAAGGTATTGTGCGCATGATGGAGGACGCGGAAGGGTCTATTGTAGGCCGGTGTGAGGGTTGGACGGCCGTGGTCACGGCGGATGAAGACATGGGTGCAGGAGGCCAGGTCCTGGCTGACAAACACGGACAGGATGACGCGCTGTAGGGGTGACAGGAGTAATGTGGCGAAATGTGTTGCGTAGGTCTCGGATGTATGTGGCAGTGTCATGGATTAACGGAGGGGAGGAAGGAGAGAGGAATTCTCCAGGGAGACGCAGGGGAACGCCGTAGACTACCCCAGCAGAAGAGCTGCCGAAGTAAGCCTTCAGTGCCCAAGAGGACGAAGGGAAGGTGGTCGGACCAGCGTTTTTGTAACTAATTGGTAAAGGCAGCCTTCAGCTGTCGATGCAGACGTTCCACCATACCATTGGCCGAATGGTGGTAGGAGGTCGTATGGATGTGGCGGACGCCCAGAATATTGGCATGTGCAGTAAACAGGGCCGATTGAAACTGGCGGCCGCGGTCGGTGGTGACGACAGACGGGCAGCCGAAACGAGAGACCCAGCCGGCCATGAAGGCCGAAGCAACGGTCTCAGCTGTAGTTTCAGCAATGGGCAACGCCTCGGGCCAGCGGGTGAAACTATCCACACATGTGGGCATATAAGAGGCCTTACGTGATAACGGGAGCGGTCCAACAATGTCTATGTGAACATGGAAAAACCGTGCGTCAGACGGCCGAAAAGGACAGCCAGGTATAACGGCATGCCGGTGAACTTGACGCGCTGGCAGTGAAGACAGGTTCATTCCCAGTGGCGGACGTCGGCATTGATGCTTGGCCAAAGGAAACAAGATGTGATCAGCTTCTGCGTCGCACGAATACCAGGGTGGCTCATGCAGTGCAGTTTATCAAAAATGGTGTGACAAAATGCCAGAGCTACATAGGGGCGCGAGACGACAGTGGATGTTTCGCACGTAATGCACTTGAATGAAAACGGCAGTGGACATTGGGCGAATGAGAGGGGCGTGGATGTGGAGCGAAGACGATGCAGCTCTGGACTGTTGCGCTGTGCAGCCGCTAGCTCCTCCATATCCTCTGTTGATTCGGACGCCTGGCACTAACACGGGAAAACGCATCAGCAGCAACATTCTCTGGGCCATGAACGTGATGGAGATCCACTGTAAACTCGGAGATAAAACACAGTTGGCGGATCTCGCGTGCAGTATAGGTGCTGGGGTCCCTTTGGAAGGCAAACTTCAAGGACTTATGGTCCGTAGTGACGTGAAAGTCCCGACCCTCGAGGAAGTGGTGGAAGTGCTTGATGGCGAGGTACACAGCGAGCAGTTCTCGACCGAAGGTGCTGTATTTAGACTCAGGTGGCTTCAGCTTTTGGGAGAATAACCAAAGGGCCGCCAACTAGAGACTTACTGCTCGATAACTGCGCCGACCGCAATGCTCGAGGCGTCAGTGACGAGGCGCAGTGGAGCATTAGGAACTGGATGTATGAGCAAAGTGGCGTCTGCGAGCGCCTTCTTGGTAGCAGCAAATGCAGCGGCAGCGTCTTCAGTGCATTCAAGTGGCGCGGTAGAATCTTTTTTCGTAGCCAAAATGTCGGTCAGAGGCTTCAGGAAAGAGGCGCACTTCGGAAGAAAACTGCGATGAAAGTTCAGGAGGCCCAAGAATTCTCTGAGCTTTTTGAGTGGCGTGGGGGCGGGAAAATCTTGAATGGCTTTGACTTTGCTGTCGAGAAGCCGAATACCTTGTGACATGACAAGGTGGACTAAAACTCTATTGTAGCTACGTCAAAGAGGCACTTGTTCGGGCTGATGACGAGCCCATATTCATCAAGTCGGTGGAACAGGGCGCGCAGATGAGATTCATACTCAGAACCAGATGAACTTGCAACGAGGAGATCATCGATGTAAATGAACACGAAGTCGAGGCCTCGCGGAACCTCGTTGATGGTTCGCTGAAAAGTCTGTGCGGCACTGCGCAAGCCAAAATGCATCCGCACATACTCAAAGTGGCCGAACGGTGTGGTAATGACCGTCTTCGTAATATCAGCCGGCTCCACGGGAATTTGATGTAGGCCTTCACTAAGTCAATTTTAGAGCAGATCGTGCACCCAGCCAGATTTGATGTGATTTCCTGTATGTGAGGAAGTGAATATCGGTCTGGTAAAGTGTGAATTGAGGGCGCGGTCATCTCCACATGGCCTCCAGTCGCCCAGATCTTTCGTTGGCACCATGTGAAGTGGCGATGCCCTGTTGCTGGAGGAAAGGCGTACTATGGCCAGTTCAAGCATGTGTGGGAACTCACGGCGAGCGATGGCGAGGCGTTCTCCAGTCAAGCAGCGAGGGCGAGAAAACACCGGAGGTCCCAAAGTCACAATGTGCTGGCTTTGGTGTGCTGGTGCGCGGCTTTGTCAGGTTGAGGAAATCAGCGAGAATGTTTACGGCGATACAGGGACGGGAGCGCGCAGCCCCGTCGCCGCAGCGGTGGAAAGTACGCCATTAATGAAGAGGTGCGTGGTGAGATCTATGAGGCGATGAGCTTGCATGTCGATTGCTAGAATGAAGAAGCTGAGGATGTCGGCGCCGAGAACAGCTTGCGAGACGTAAGCGATAGTGAAGTTCCAATGAAACTTGCGGTGCAATACCAGGTTAAGCGTAAGGGACCGTTGGCCATACGTGCGAGCGCTTGAAGCGAGGAGGTCTAGTTGATGAGATCGGAATCTGCTCAAGAGGCGCTACGACGCTGACCTGTGCTCCCATGTCGAGCAGGAAGCGAGCTCCAGTGACCTTGTCCCAGACATAAATTAGGCGGCATGCCCGTCCACTAGAATCACTTGCCGCCGTCAGTGGCCGATCGCAGCCTTTCCCAAGAAGCACGGGTGGGCGCACTTGCGAGAAGAGCGGCTGAGGGTACTGTGGTACCAGCATACAGCCGAGGGTAAGGTGTCGGGTCACGCGTTAGATGGTTGGGGCTCTGAAGAACGCGGAGGTGGCGGGGAGCAGCGGCGTGACCGGAAATTCTGTGACGAACGGCGGGGTAAGTGCGTGAGGACATCGAGCCGCCTGGCAAGAGCATCAAGTCGACATTCGATGCTGGCAAGTTGGGAGCCTGCGGCAGGAGTTGAAGGCGGACTGGTCACAGAGCTCACGATGTGCAGCCGTGAGTAGTCCGCAACACGGTCAGCGAATGCAGCGACCTCGTCTAATGAAACATCACTCACAGCTGCGAGTATGGGGACCATGTGTTGGGGAAGACGCTGAAGAAACAGCTCACGCAGAAGGGGGTCGTGCTAAACAGCGGAGTCTCCAAGAAGCTGGCGCATGCGACGAAGGAGCTGCGATGGGCGGCTGTCACAAAGCTCTGTAGCACTGAGGAGCTGCTCGAGTTTGCTGCGCTAGGACGCTGACTTCGATTGATGACAGCCACCTTCAACGTGTCGAAGGGTCGAGCCGAGTCCGGCGAGCTGACGACGTCCACTAAGTCCTCAGCGACTTCAGGAGGCAGGGACGACGCGAGGTGGAGGAATTTGGTCTCCTGGCTAGTGATACGTTGCAGCTGAAAATGCGCATGAACCTTTAGGAGCAAGGCGCTGTGGCTATCGGGCCAAAATGGCGGCAGGCTGACTCGCTGGAACGGGGCCACCGAAGCACCGGGAGTCTCAGAATTATGAGAAGGGTCGCCGCCGGTGGGCGGAAGAGCCAGGAGATTCCTTGTAGGAGGATGGGGTTGAGCGTTGGAAGCCGGGTCGCCAAATCTAAT
This sequence comes from Amblyomma americanum, assembly GCF_052857255.1. Lineage (NCBI taxonomy): Eukaryota > Metazoa > Arthropoda > Arachnida > Ixodida > Ixodidae > Amblyomma > Amblyomma americanum. The sequence goes on from NC_135498.1 coordinate 151,191,830, forward strand.
GGGCACAAGGTTTTCCCGGCCTGGTGCTGGGCTCTTCTGGGGTGAGATGCTTGGGAAAAGGTCGTCGACCAAATCGTTGCCTTGACGGATCAGAGATAAGTTCCGCCGTCAAGTAACCCTGAATCCGGCTCGTGCGGTAGAAGCCCAACTTGTTGCCCTTTCTTTGAAAACGAAGAGTGGCCTTGTGGTAGAGCATCCATCGCGCATTCGGAAGGTGCTGGGTCTGATCCTCAGTGCTGCTGGGCACCCACCGGTTTTTTAATGAGTACAAGATTTCCACCGGCCCGGTGCTCGGCGCTTCTGGGGTAAGATGCTTGGGAAAAGGGTCGACCACAATTGCCTTGACGGATCAGAGATACGTTCCGCCGTCAAGCAACCTTAAGTCCCCCTATTGCGGTGGAAGCCCATTTGTGGCCTTTCGGGAGCTTAGGTGAGGAAGAACCAGCTCCGACAGCGTAGAGGTCCGAACTGTTTTTAATTGCGCTGCTCGAGCTGCGGTTTCCTAGCCCAACTTCCTCCTTGTCCGGCGCCGCCATGGCCTGCGAGCCGAGCGCGGTGCGAGGGGCGCTACAAAAGTTCAAGTCCGTGTCTGACGTCATCCAACACAGTCGCACGTTTGAGACATTAAAAATGCGTCGCATGACACCGAAGTTTGGATGCTTGGCCGGGATGACGACTGTGGCAGCCATAGACACATCCTCGTCATGTTATTTGGCCTCCACGATCCGCCAGATGGTTCGCGAAGAGTTGACCAGGTCGCTGGAATTCACTCGGAATTTCTCAGCGCTCCCTCTTGTGTATCCCATGCACCCTACTCCGCCGGCCGTCGTTAACGCAGCGGACCTTGAGGAGCACCGGGTGTCGTCGAGGCACCGCGCCTGCCGCAGGTACTCGTCGAGGCCACCACTGTCGCGAAAATTTAGAGGACACTTTGTTGACCTCAAGTGCGGTGAGGCGAAAGCCTTTAGCGCGGTGTTGCTGCTTCTGTCACTGATGTGTAGCTAAGATGTTAATATTGTACACAATTTTTGTGAATCTTAAATGCTGAAGACATGGGAGGGCATTTGGGAGGCATACATCTGATTTAACGCCTTTCTGCAAACACTCTCCACTGTCCTAGACAATGAGAACCACACAAGCCTTGGCAGGAAGTAGCGTAGTCGTTAGCACATTCAGCTGCGGAACGTAAGGATTCTGGTTGGAATCCCTTTGCGCACAACGATTTTTTTTCTTATCGAGTTGAAGATTGTCACGGACGGACGGACGGACGGACGGACACCGCGAGCATGAGGCATTAAAGGCTTTCGCCTTCATACTCGCGCGCTGCCTCGATGGCGCGGTGGCCGCGGCTTGGTTGACGGAGTCCTGGGCGCTGGCCGCACTGTCGTCAGTGGAGGACACGATCGAAAAATAAAGAACTCTGGTGGTGTTTTGGTGTCGGTGTTGTTGTTTCCTCAAAATCGATGGTATATAACCGCGGTGGGGGATTGGCCAGGGTTTGGTGCGGACCCAAACAGGAGAAAATTCATCGAGGGTTATCTCAAGCAGCTGATAAATATAAATAGAGGAATCTGTGAATATATACAACGAATTTTGAGAGATCTTGCGGAAATCGGAATGAAATCGATGAAAAAAAAGCAGAAATAAACAACTTTTAAAGAAATAACCTAAATAAATTAATTTTGAGAGAAAAGTAAAGGGAACAAAAAGGTAACGCAAAAGTCTCCCGGTTTCGATTGCATATCCGTGATGAAGCTCACACACCTGCCTAAGGGCATGCCCTTTGACGGTTACACCGAAGGAGAGGAAGACTCAAAGGGTAAATGTCAGCCCTAAATGAGCGAGAGGATTTTGCAATAACTGATTTCTCTGCCGTGCAAACCGCCGCCAGTAGAGGACTAAATGATCTATTGATTCAACGTCCACCCATGACGCATACAGATTGGACGGCGTGAACCCAGAGCTGCATAAATAAAGATTGAGACGAGGAATCCTGCAGCGCAACAGCATCATGGAAACCTCACATTGCCTTGGAGCGCATGAACGCATGCTCCATGATAGTTTTAAATGTTCAAGGGCCGCTATTGCAAGGATGGGATCATGGCCCAGGTACCGAAGTATTCGGTAACGTTCATAAAGAGTCGCGGGCAGCAGGGTGAGGTTCCCAACGACATGGGCAACAGGCCCATTGATGGCTGATTTCTCTAAGGAATCGGCCATTGAATTTGAAGTAATGAATTTGAACAGTGCCCTGGGATCCACTGAAAACGCAGCACTTGCACATGAAGAGGCACAAAGTGCATTAGGAAAAGGTACAAAAGACTAGTTCCCTAGATTTCAAGCGCTGCCAAGACTGAGAGACAGTCCGAGAGAATGATTACTCGAGTAATATCGCGGGGAACGTTTTGAAGGGCTAAACGAATAGCGAGAAATTCAGCAGCAATAATTGGTGTATAATCAGGGATTCGGATAGAATGACACCAATCTAGTGCGTGCGAATAAACACCTACTGCTGCGTTTTCGCCTTATTGAGAGGCGTCTATGAGAATAACATAATGGCTCGGATATTGGAACAGGTATTCCTCCAGGACTGCAATTCTAGACAGCAAGTGCTCTATAAACACAAATTGAAGCAGATTGTAGATCGTCCAATGTTTATCTAGAAACAAAGCTGGGCTAGTCAAAAAAATTGGAGCAGCCACTCCAGGCATTGGCTCAAGTCCCAGTAAGAAGGTGAGCACTGTGAGAAGCTGGAAGCAAGAGCTCAAGTCCCGTACGCTAGCTTCCAGAAAGAGGACGCAGTTTGCCACTGATTGTGGAAAACCCAGGCAAAGCCATAGAGCGCGCTTCTCAAAAAGAAGCAGGGGTAGAATTTTGTTATCTAGGACAACCGGAGAATAGAACACTACCACGCCAAAATTGGTCTTACGTATGTCTTATAGAGAAATAAGAATTTTTTATTGCTGATTCGCGTCAAACGACGGAGAGCTCGCTCACCTCTGAGGACTATAATTCTGATATGAGGTTGCCAGTCTAGATGAGGGTCGCAAATTACATCTAGGTACTTTAAGGACTCAACTTGAGGAATTTGGGTGCCACAATACAGTACAGAGTTATAACGAGCAGACGTTTGAGGACAAACGAGAACGGGAGATTTCTTCACGTTGAAAATTAAATGTAACTACAAAGGCATACTTCCAGGGCATTGAGGTAGTCTTGCAAAAGCTGGCATAGTGAATGAATGTCTCCAGCAGAAGCAAAAATAGTTATGTCATCCGCATACACATGTACTGTGATGCCACCCTGAATAGATATATCTCGCATAAGTGTGTTAAAAAGTAAAGACAAAACTGATCCCTGAGGCACACCTCTATACCATAAAAAGGTTTCGGAAGTAAAGGAATCGTCGGAACAGAAGAAACACGTATTTTTTAGGAATTCGTGCACCCATGCCAGAACGCAAAAAGGCTGCCGAATTTCGTCAAGCTCGTTCAATAGTAATAGAACGCTCTGCGCTGCTATATTGTTTAAAGATATCCATAGTGACTAAAGCAGCGACCTCTTTCTTCTCCATTGTAACCTTAATTCTGCTTTACAAATCTAAATGAGCAGTCCAGATCGAGCACCCACGACGAAACCCTATCTGAGAAGCACTGAAGGCTTTTAATGCAATAACATGATAACATTACACCTGCCTTTTCGCAATCCTGCGAGGCATCGGTAACAATAAGAATATGAGAGGGAAAGGACCTTGGGTGGTCCTGCAACAAACCTTGAAGAAAAGGAAAGGGCTGCAGCTTTGCATTCGATGGGAAAATGTCATCGAATTCAATCTGGACAGAAGATGAGTTGTTATACATTTGGCGGACATCTGTGAAATGAATGTTTATGGGATCAAGGAGGGACTGCACGAAACATGTCTGTGGAGTATGAAAACGAGACCAGGCGGCACTAAAAAAGGCGGAAGGCTGACTAAGAAATATTATACTGGAGGTGCGAAGAGGTGAGTTGCGCAATTTTAAAAATGTTTGAACTCTTAAAAGGCGAAACCTAGCTGATAACGATGGGATTCGCGCCTCGAGGTGCAGAACAGCATTGGCGACATATTTTGGAAGCCGCAGACAAAGGCGCAACGCCTCACGCTCCAACAGCACATGAGGGCGAAGTTTATAGGCAGGAGCTCCTGAGAATAAAACACACCCGAACTCCAAAATTGGGCGGACGAACATTTTATAAATCATCAGAAGTGTATGCCTTCTCATGCCTGACCTAGCACTACAAAGCATGCGCAGGATGCCAATGGCCTGAACTCCTTTTGCAGAAACTTGCTGAATGTGTGGCCGCCAGGATAGTGTAGAGTCGCATATTACTCCGTGATACTTCACCGTCTGAACTTGAGGTATTATGTTATTTCTATAGACCAGGTAGATATTTACAGGAACAGAAACTGGAAATATTAACAATGCGTATTTCTTCGCATTGAGGGACAGATGAATTCTTCCTAACCAGTTGTCAAGAACATTGAGGTAATTTTGCAGGGTTCGATAAAGTGTGAATGTCACCTGCTGATGCAAAAAAATGCAATATCGTCGGCGTACACATAACATTTAACATTTTGGATGCGTGGAATTGAGCTTAGAAAAATGTTAAAAAGAACAGGTGAGAGAACTGATTCTTGCGGTACACATCTTGTCAGTGCAAATCTCCTTAAGGAAACACCATTTTGGCAGCAGTAAAATTCTCTATTTTCCAAAAAACAGAAATTCAGGCTACAAAATAGCTTGCGAAGTTCAGTTCCTGCAATCTTAGTAACAGAGTCGAGTCACAACGCTGTCGTATGCTTTACTTACATCCAAGGTGACAAGCGCACAGGAAACTGTTTTCTATTGCGAGCTAACTTAATACGACTCTCTAGGTCAGTATGAGCACACCAAAACAACTTGGCCTGAAACCAATTTGACATGGATTCAAGAGAGCATTTTCCGAAATGAATTACATGACACGGCTGAGAAGGACCCTTTCTACCAATGTCAATAGGTTCGATGTTAATGAAATAGGGCGTATGTTGTCTAAAGTTAAGCCCTCCCCTTGGTTTTTAAGCAATGGAACTATTCCAGCAAGACGCCACTCATGAGGTATCCAGGGACCTTTAATAGAATGGTTAACTAGAGCCAACAGGTCTGCAGGAGATTCATTGAACAAAATTTTGATCATAGATGAAGTGACCTTATCGGGACCAGGAGCCGCTGGGGATAAGCGCAGAACAATTTGCGACAGCTCAGGCATAGAGACCTCAGTGAAGTTACTTGAGGTGCATGTGAATATAGCAGGAGAAGGGAGAGCAGATGTAAAGCGAAGCTCTAGGCCACACGCAATATCCTCTAAGGCCTTTGCTATGTCAGCAGGGGACTGAACGATGGATTCAATGTTGGCCGCCGGTGGAATCACATTGTTGCGTCTCATGAAATGAAACAAATCTCGTTTATTTCCTGATTGTGAAAGGAAATAATAATGATTTGTATTATACTCCTCCTTTGCAAGAGCGACAGTGCACTTAAAAGTTGCTGCAACATATTTATAATCCAACCAATTTTTGAGGCATTGATTGATGAGAAGTTTCTTCCAAGCTGCTTTCCGTCGTCTGTATGCACGCGTGCACTCAGCATTCCACCAATTGTTCGCGATTGCACCTTTGGTTCTCTTAACCAAAAATTGAGACTTCAGCCTTGCATGATCCAGTACTAAACATAGATGCGCAGCCTTGCTTTCGGCACTTGTCTAAGCTTAACCGCCGTATTCAAGAACGACACTTAAGCTTAAAGTACGACTTAAGTGACTCTCCGGTGCTTAAAGCGTTTCATAAACACACTTTCACTTAAGTCAAAATCAAAGGCGCACTTATAGACCCGACAACTTAAGCTAGGCTCTCTGCTAGCTCAAGTGACACTTTCCGCATTTCGACATGGCCGAGTCCTACCGCAGTTTTTCAGACTTCGTCAACTTCTGTGCTCGCGTCGCCGAAATCGCCGAGGACAGAACGTACAGGTACGCGCGTGCTCCGCGGCCAGTGCTCAGGGATCGGCAAAACCCCATGGAGATATACAACGATGCCGAATTCTTTAGCAGGTACCGCTTCTCGAAGCAAGCGGTGCTGGAGCTGCTTGGGAGGCTTCCGTTGCGCGCCAACACCGAAGAACGCGGTCTCCCGGTGCCGCCGCTGCTTCAGCTGCTCGTGGCCTTGCGGTTCTACGGCGCGGGGCCTTCCAGATCGTCACCGGCGATCTTGCGAACGTGTTTCAACCGACAGTGTCGCGGATCATCGCGCGCATATCGCACATGATAGCCGAGACATTGTTCGCGGAGCTCGTGAAGTTCCCGAGCGCCGCCGAAGCCCCGGGAGTTATGGAGGAATTTTACGCAGTGGCGAAGTTCCCTGGCGTGACCGGCTGCATCGACTGCACCCACATCCCGATAAAGAGTTCGGAAGGAAATGATGCAGAAGTCTTCGCGGAGCTCGTGAAGTTCCCGAGCGCCGCCGAAGCCCCGGGAGTTATGGAGGAATTTTACGCAGTGGCGAAGTTCCCTGGCGTGACCGGCTGCATCGACTGCACCCACATCCCGATAAAGAGTTCGGAAGGAAATGATGCAGAAGTCTTCCGCAACAGGAAAGGATACTTCTCCATCAATGTTCAGGTAAGTTCTGCGTCAAAAAAAATTATGTTCGGCGAACTGAGAAAAAATAATGTTCAGTATTCGGCGGGAGGCACCATTTAATGCTTCGGAATGCCCTTCGCGCTATAATCGGTTCCAAGGTATTGAAGTACTGAGCTAATGACGGTATGTCAGCCACCCTTCGACACCATACTTGGAGAAGCCAGCACTTCAGTTGCCCTGGCGCAAACAGGGGTCAAGGCTGCGTTACTACCGTAATTGTATTTTTAATTTTCTCGCCTCCTCGCGTTATATTAATATTGATAACGTAAATTCGTAATTTCACCATCGTTACGTTGTTGCTGCTGATAATCACAACAATAACAGCATAACAAAAGAATATGTTGCTACTAACAAACAGTTCTGTGAAAAAATGTTGAAATCGGCGATTTTTCCTGGATTTGCAGCTGAGTACAGGCCGTAGGAATGTTGTGTTGTATGCAAACTTAATTCTTATTTTTGAGTAGAGTAAGCTTTGACAATAATTAGCTGGTCCTATTTTATCACAAATAAGCCTTCGTTTTAACTGTTTTCAATGCAGAGGTAACCTATTACAGTAGTGAGTTGTTTTGCATATGTAGCACGTGCCTTCAGTAATGACAGACATGAAAATAACATAACAGTACGAGACAAGTGTTCATTGTTGCTGCAACTTTTTTATGCAGTGCCCACGAATATAAATAGCTCAAAACAAGCAGTGTTGATGTTATATGCAAGTGGTTTACACGAGCACACATTTTTATTCAGCTGCCCAACACTATTTCCTTCCATATTCCAGAATAACATTCTGGCCGCAGTGCAGGTCAAGTCGATCTTACTCGTGCTAATTTATTTATTTTGCAGGCAATCACAGGTCCCAAACTTCAGTTTCTGGACATCGTTGCCAGCTGGCACGGTTCGGCTCATGACAGCCGCATTTTTTATAATAGTCGGGCCAGGGTGCAGTACGAACAGGGGGACATTCCCGGCATCCTCCTTGGTGACATGGGCTATGCATGCAGGCCATACCTGATGATTCCTTTGAGAGATGATGTTCTACCAGGAAGTCCACAGTACAAGTAAGTTCAAGCTGTAGTTTTAACAAAAATAAAGGCAGCTCTCAATAAAGAAAACGTTTATTTTCTACAGGTAAAACAAGTCACAAATAAGAACGCGATGCAGCATCGAGCGAACCTTCGGGGTGTGGAAGAGAAGGTTTCCATGCCTCGACATGACACCACAAATCAAGACGACCACGGTGCCTATCGTGATTACGGCATGTGCGGCGCTGCACAACTTGGGCCGGCTGCTCAAGGGCCCCGTCCCACCCGCTCTACTGTACGATGCCACTCGTGATTGTACTGCGCCTGTTCCTGTCTCTAGAGCAGCCCAGCCGCCAGCCACAGTGCCACTAGTGGATTCGGCAAGTGGTTTTAGAACCAGAGACAGGATCATTGCCCAGTACTTTCACTGAGGGGCATCATCATGCTGGACATACAACTTGCAGAAGTAATGTGTGAAGGACAACTATCTTTTTCCTTGCCTTGTTTCTACATAAAAATCTACATCCTAGCCTTCCCTTCAAGAGTTCACTATTACCCATGAAATATTGTTTCTTGTTGCATTGCACATGTTTCAAATATTTCTTAAAATTGGTATAAAAATTTTAAATTGTGGTGTTTAATGCCTTGATATGACATCAGTTATAAAATAGGCTCTAATGAAAGGCTTGGGAATAATTTAGAACAACTGGAGTCGTTTAACATGCGCCGACATGGAATAGCACGACATACGCATTGTGCACTTCTCTGGTTCTTGCATTTTCGCCCTTATTACCTGCGAAAAAACTGTTTCTCTTGCACCTGTGTATTTCTGCTTTCACAATATTAGTAGTGTTGTACTGAGACTGTACTGTACCATTTTCTGTGTCATATATCTGTATCATAATGTATCATATTGTACTGTATCATATTTCACTGATTTTTTTATGCACTGTTGTACTACACCAGTTTTTATTTCCTTATTTGTTGTTGTGTCCGCCAGGTAGTTACGCGCAGTGACCGAATGCTCAGCGAGTGCTACCTTGGACGATCAACAGCTGGGCGCCCCCTGCAGCTGTAGTGAACATTGTGCTGTGCGCGTTTTTATTGTTTCACCATGAACTAATCACGTGCGCAACCTGTACATATTTATTATTGTGTAAATAGTTTTTGTGTACATTACCTCTCCCCCTATCCTCTCTTCCTGTCCTCTCACCTCTTTCATTTAATTTCTCCATTCTGCCTGCTATCGTTTATTTCTGCTAGCCCAACTCAGGTGCTTCAGTATTGTTGGTAGGCTAGCAAAAATATTTTCCTTTTTTTATTATTATTTTAATAAACCACCTAATTACTCACTTGCTTGTTGTACATTTGTAAATGATCCACCGTGCATCCGGTTCAAGCCTTCAGACTTTTACAGCCTCGGCGGCATATGATTACGTATGCACCATAATTCTTCCTGCTTCTAATAAATGATAAATTCATCCAAATTGCTTAGCGAAGCCCTCTAAGGACATATAGATTAGCATGCACCTACACCCAGCCACACAGCTGCAAAAAATTATGGTCAGTGACTACAATCCTTCACTTCTATTGCAATACCTGACCACAGAAAGCTTTGTTGAACTCTTGAGTATGTAAATTGTTGAACAAAGCACGGATAAGTTATGACGAAGATATGGCGAATCATGCAACTCACTGTGCACACAGCTGCCTCGAAGAAACCTTCAAGTTTCAATGTCACTTGGAAGAACGGGCAGTTGGAGCCTAGATTTTGGTGTTTAAAAACACCTGTGCCAGCACTTAGAAAAACCTACTCACTGTGCACATCCATGAGTGGTCCCGGAAAATTAGGAGGCTAGACACAAGCGGTTTTTGCATTTTGCAAGCCACTAGCTCAAGCCCCTAATTTCAAGTGACCTCCCGGACGTACAGCTTCTATGTTATGGATATGAGAAAATGCCAGTGCAAAGCTTTGTATCACACAAAATAGCATTCGTTGCGGCCAAAGGTACCAAAGTGTGAAAAGGACATTGTTCTATCTTTCTAACGGCCAACTGAAACATAAATTCATCCCGGTACAAGGACCAAGCCTATGAATACTGCCCGTTGAGGCAGTTGCTCTAGAAAGCAAGCTAATCAGGATGGCTAGCAGATGCCAGTGCAAGACTAAACTGGTCAACTTGGAAATAAGAATGGGGAAATGACGCGGTTGTTCTTGGTGAAGGCTGGCAATATGAGTCCAGCAATGTTGGCAATCGTAATAAATGAACCTCTCAAGTGGCATATCAGTGAAGAAACAGCCCAGCAATGGTCTGTTTTCACTGATTCAAAAGCAGCCCTCCAAGCGCTACAATCTCCTCGTCATGGGTTCCATGAACAACTTGTCGCCGAAATCCGAGAGCTCCACCACACAGCCACCAACACAGGGCACGATATTGTTTACCATTGGCTGCCAGGACACAGCGGCATCACAGGCAACCACCGTGCGGACGAGACCGCGCGAACTGCTCACCACGAAGGTGATTGTGTGACCATCCCCATCACGAGACCCGACGCAGCACTGTTGCGGGACATCACGCTTGCCGCGTGGAATTCAGGCCAATTCTCGCATTTGCCTTTCAAAACCTTAGACCCAGATCTAAAGCTTTGGCTTTCATCTGACCTACCGCGATGTGAAACAACTTTGTTGCGTCGCCTGTGGCTTGGTGTAGCTTTCACCAAGCACTACTCCTTCTTAATAGATATGTGTGGCAGCCCTGCTGTGCCATCTGCGGGTGTGATTAGACTATAGCCCACATTCTTTGTGAATGCCCTGCCTACAGCGCCGAAAGACAGTCTCTCTGCCGTGCACTGGAGAATCTAGACCTGCGCACACTGACGGAAACGTAGATTCTCGGTCACTGGCCGCGGCGGTGAAGGCCTGCAAGGCACTGCTCCGCTTTTTGAAGACTTCTGGCCTGTACGATAGGCTGATTTTGCTGAACGCTGTGAATTTACATAGTGACTTGAATTTCCTTGATTTCTCCTTCATCTTTTTCTCCCCTCATTACTTTCCCCCCCGTGCAGGGTAGCAAACCGATTATTCACTGGTTAACCTCCCTGCCTTTCCTCCTCCTCCTCCTGAGAAAACCATCCCACCCATTTCTCTCACGCCCCGCCGCGGTGGCTCAGTGGTTAGGGCGCTCGATTACTGATCCGTAGTTCCCGGGTTCGAACCCGACCGCGGCGGCTGCGTTTTTATGGAGGAAAAACGCTAAGGCGCCCGTGTGCTGTGCGATGTTAGTGCACGTTAAAGATCCTCAGGTGGTCGAAATTATTCCGGAGCCCTCCACTACGGCACCTCTTCTTCCTTTCTTCTTTCACTCCCTCCTTTATCCCTTCCCTTACGGCGCGGTTCAGGTGTCCAAAGATATATGAGACAGATACAGCGCCATTTCCTTCCCCCAAAAACAATTAAAAAAATTCTCTCATGTGTAGTTTGAAAGTTTATAGGTTCTCTTAAAATTTGTTCAGCATATGCCATAGTTTAGTGAACACAGTGTTTCCACAACTCAAGGAAGTTTTGTAAATTGCACTGTTACAAAATGAAGAAAAAACCCTGAGTGCACTTGATGCTGCATTTTATTTGCTTATTTATGCAATACCCACAGTGGCCATTACTAGGGCAGGAACACGACACACAAGCAAAAAACTTGACAGTGTTCCCCAGCAAAAGTGTCCATAAAGTGAGTTGGCTGTAATAATGAATTCTGAAGAAAAAGAAGCAAATATTCTTTTAATAAAGCTTTATGGGTGCAGCCTGCTATAGTGGCACGTGGAAATTGGGAAACACGGGAGCATTAGTGTAATCGCGAGGAGCTTTAAAACCATCAATATAAATATACAAGGGGTAGAACATCTGGTAGATGCACTTGGGATTTGGTTGTCATCACTGTCCATAATAACAAGACAAAAATACATATGTCCCAATAGGCTATTGCATTTTCACCCTGTCCATTGTCTCGACATAGACATTGCATTTGAATGAGGCATAAATACAATCCAAAAGTTTGGTACCAGAAAAACTGCCCCTTTCAATAGGGGTAAAATTAACATGGCATGACTGTACATTAGATTCAGCAGATGATCATACATGGTACAAAGCTGTAAAGAAACCTATGCGCTATGCAAAAGAAATAATGAGAAAAAAAACATTGCTGGAAAACGACTGTACCAAACAAAGGAAGAAAAGTAGATTTCAAAACTGCATTCACTTACATATACAGGAAAACTGGGAATTAGCAAAAAAAAATAGCACTACGTACACTTCAAAACATCAAGCAGGAAATGTAGCAGAGGCGCTTTTCAAACCAGCTTTTAGTCTACTGCAGTGGTTCCGCGAAAGAAGTGGCTTGACCACAAGAATCTTTAAAAAGTGCAGTCAACCAACCCCGTAGAAAGTGCCAAGTCGGCCTCAAAGTGGCAGTTACGTCCTCATGAAATAACTCACGGCAGGAGTGCCGCGCTCTTTTCCTCTACTGATTAATAATAACGACAAATTATTTGGTTCAAACAGAACACATTATTTAAACCATACTGCACAACCATGTGGCAGCTAGAAACAGAATCTGCATGCTTTTACCCTGCATAAAACAATACTACAAACTGGATATAGCAACTGGCTATCTTTAAGGGGGTTTAATGTCCCAAACTGAGTCGGGTTACGAGGGACGCAGTAGTGAATGGCTCCGTAAATATAAACTCCTTGGGGTTCGTTAACGTGCACTGACATCACACGGTACACAAACCTCTAGAATTTCGCCTCCACCAAAATTCAACCGCAGCAGCTGGGATCGAACCTACGGCTTTTTCGTCAGCAGCCGAGCGCCATAACCACTGAGGCAATGCGGCAGCTTGACTATCCTAAACACCACAGACATTCTGTAGTAAAAAGCAACTAAGAGAAGCTGGATGAGGTTGAAATTCAAGCAAGACTTAAAGGCGCTGTGAAACACCTTCCGAGGAGAGCACATCAACTCTCTCAATCGCTGCATTTGGTTGTCATGAACATCCGAGCCAAGTAATACACCTCTACACCTGCAGAGAACCCACAATCACGCGCCAAAGTTGACCAGCACTTCCCGGAGAATTTTTCATGCTCGCGCCCTTCTCCGTCGCTCACAAATGCGTATACAAGTTGAGAGATGGCTACTGGTTGCATTCTTTCAGACGTCGGGCAGCTACTATGGCCACGGCCAGTAAGCCGCGTAGCTCTGATGGGTCAGGAAGCTTCGCACCCCGGAGGTGGGGCCGGCGGAGGAGCGCCGACCTTCCAGCGTGCAAAGTGTGATGAGAGGAGAGAATTCAAATTTCGACTGCAGAGAGCTCAGCCGCTACAAAGCGCATAAAAAAATTCTTGCTACACAATATTCGTGAACTGACGTGCTTTAACGTCCCAGGCATATTGTAACTTTACTAGAGCCCCTTTCAGAGCTCCTATAAGAGGTTACAAATTTTTCACCTGCTGCGATGGCTCAGGGGCTATGGTACTAGCCTCTTGGCTGTGGCAGCTGCATTTGTTAGGGGGCAAATTGCAGACTCCTGTGTTCTATGCGATGTCAGTGCACATTAAAGAACACCGCAGAGCCTGGCATTATACCGACTTCATCTGGGTCCTTATTTGTATACCCCCACTTCATCCCTTCTCTCAGGCGACTTGGCCATAGTTGCAGTGCTTTCATTTTTCAGATTATGTCCCCCTGCCCCACCTCCAACATCACCCTCCTCAAAGTTCCCACTTTACTGTTTTTATTTGCAGCTCCAAAAGGATCTTTTTCGACCCTTTCAAGTCATTCTTAAGCTTAACATTTTCCACCTCAAGCTGATCGATTGCCGCTCGCTTTGCAAGCTTGTCGCGGTGGTCTGCTCGTAACAGTCGCATCCGCAGCAGGTGCTCTTTACACTTTTGTGCCCTCTCAGTAGAAATATCATTAAGGCGAGCTGCTAGCTCTTGCTCGATCAGCGACTGCCTATGCGTGCCCGCAGTGCGGCTGGTACCTGCTGCGCTTTCTGCAGAGGCAGCAGGAAGCACTGAGGGTGAGGGTGCTGCGGCTGCCGGTGTTGCCGGAACAAAAAAAGCGCTTGGCGCAGGTGGCACAGCAGGCGACTGCCTCTGCGAGCTCATGCGGCTGGTACCTGCTGCCCTTGCTGTAGAGGCAGCAGTTAGCACCGAGGGTGCTGCGGTTGCCGTTGTGGCTGATGTTAAGGAGGCTGCCATGGCCACTGGCTCCTCTTCCATTTGCTCATCTTGCTGCGGGCTACCCTCTTCATAGTGCCAGGACCACAGCGGGTCCTCTGCATCACCTAATGCGGAGGAAGTGCCTGCTATTAGACCTTGAAATGAGGGCAAATCCAATGCAATGTCGCTTTAGATCAAGAGACACTTCAATCTTTGCTAGTACTGCAGGCTACCTTAGCCTTTGAATGGTTTACAATGAAGTGGGTACTTTAAATGCATTCTGCGCTATATTGTACGCTTGTATTCGTTGCTTTCAATGTCCTTTAGGTGACATTTTACCATTTTGGGTCGTGCAGTAACTCAATCAATGCTTCCCTTAGAGTTCGTTTATGCGGCAAAACAGGAGGCATAAAACATGCACTTAGCCTGCTTTGAAGGGAAACATTTCCGGAATACATTTGTCACATACACTGCCAATCATGCTCCTTGGATGACCACCTTGGAAAATATGTTCGGCCAGTGCATTCGCACCTCTTAGCTGTAGCTTTGATAACACTGGTCACAGAGGCCAATATTTTTATGACAGGTCAATACAACACAGATGCCACAGAAAATTGGACATTGCTACAGCTGTTATGCACACTTTAATAATGACAGAAGAGCTCATATGCTCAGAAAAAACAAAATAATAAGCACAGAAGCAGCCTACAACAGCAAAAATGGTCATACACAAGCGCCAGGCAGGGATGCTGCAATTCATTTTGCTGGAATGTTTCATCTAATCCTCTAGGCATAAAAACAGAAAAGCAGTAGATACACAGAATATGTATTCCAGGAAAAATAATTTCATAAATATTTTTTGGAGCTTGCAGTACAACACACACACACACACACACACACACACACACACACACACACACACACACACACACACACACACACACACACACACACACACACACACACACACACACACACACACACACACACACACACACACACACACACATATATATATATTGTTACGTGCTTTGCACGCACGGGGGTTTATTCAAAGAGGGGACCGGTGGAAGCAGGATGGAAGCAGGAAGCCTAGCAGCGTCCTTCAGCTCTCTCTTTTTCTTCCTCTTTCTCCGCGGGTCAGTCCTTCATCTTCTGCTTCTTCCGTCGAGGTTCTGTGGAAGCACGTTACATTTCCCTCCTCGCAGACGATGCCCGTCGGGCGAGTTAAACAGACCGTCTGGGATGGAATCGCTTGAGGCGGGCTACATGCACCACCTGAGAGTGGCGTGACCGTCGACCATAAGCAGTTAGTCGTGCTATAACGTAATTAACGTCACTTATGCACTCCAACACAACAAATGGTCCAGTGTAGTGAGATAGCAGTTTCTGACACAGACCACGCTTGCGTAGAGGGGTCCACAACCACACAATGTCACCAGGAACATAAGAAACTTCTTGGTGTTGGACGTCGTAGCGGTTCTTGGAACGCTCTTGCGAAGATAAAATTCGAACGCGGGCAAGCTGGCGAGCTTCTTCAGCTCTGCAGAGTGTGGTCGCAAGAGAAGGTTCATCGTGGATGAAAAATGGTAGCATGGTGTCAAGGCCGCAGCGAGGCGAGCGAGCATAGAGCAGGTAAAAGGGGCTGTAGCCAGTTGTCTCATGTTGCGCGGTGTTGTACGCATGAGTGATGAACGGGAGTACGCCATCCCAGTCCTTATGATCTGCAGCGACGTACATGGCAAGCATGGTGGTGAGCGTACGATTAGTGCGTTCTACCACACCGTTCGTTTGGGGATGATATGGCGTGGAGTGGCGAAAACTGCAGCTGCTGAGGCGGAGAAGTTCTTCAACAACGTCCGCTGTAAATTGACGTCCACGGTCGCTAATGAGAACTGCAGGAGGGCCGTGCCGAAGAATGACGAATCGAAGTAAGAAGTTAGATACTTCAGACGCAGTAGCAACTGGTATCGCGGCTGTCTCACAATAGCGGGTTAAGTGGTCTACGCACACAAGAATCCATCGATTTCCTTTAGAGGATCGTGGGAAAGGTCCAAGGAGGTCAATGCCAACTTGCTCAAACGGGGCTGTTGGAGGTGTGATTGGCCGCAATTTGCCCGGTGGACTTGAAGTCGGCAGCTTAAAGCGCTGGCATTGCACACAGCTGGCTACATAGTGCTGGATGGTTGAACGCATGTTAGGCCAGTAAAATCGTTGTTGTGTGCGGTGGAGTGTGCGTGTCACTCCCAAGTGCCCAGACGTGGCGTCGTCGTGCATCATTTCAAGAACTGTGATGCGTAGGCTTTCGGGTACGACAAGAAGCATGCGTGCTCCTCCAGAAGCGAAATTCTTCTTATAAAGCAAACCGTCGCGAATGCAAAAAGTATTCTTTACAGAATCTTGAGCGGCATCAAACAAAGAGGTTAATGTTTGGTCCTTGCGTTGCTCAGTTCGAAAAACTTGAAGATCGGGGAAGGCTTGTGAAAGTGACGACAAGTATTCATCAAAGTTGTCTGCGTCGTCCTCAGTCGTTAGAAGCGGCAAACGGGAAAGACAATCGGCATCTGAGTGTTTACGGCCGCTTTTATGCACAACAGTGAAATTAAATTCTTGTAGGCGCAAAGCCCATCGAGCAAGCCGGCCACAGGGGTCACGAAGACTCACTAACCAGCAAAGCGAGTGGTGGTCGGTCACGACGGTGAAAGCATTCCCGTACAGATAGGAGCGGAAGCGCTGTACAGCGAAAACAACGGCGAGACATTCTTGCTCAGTAACCGTGTAATTTCTTTCGCTCTTACTCAACGAACGGCTGGCATATGCTACCACGTGCTGATCGTGACCATGGCGTTGTATAAGTACAGCGCCGATACCGATACCACTTGCATCAGTGTGCACTTCAATTGGTGCAGATGGGCAGAAGTGGCGTAGGATGGGGCCCGAGGTCAAAAGAAATTTCAGATGCCGGAAGGCTGCGTCACATTCGCTGGTCCAATTGAACGGTGCATCTTTATGCAGCAAACACGTGAGTGGGTAAGCGATGTCCGCAAACCTAGCTATAAAGCGTCGAAAGTACGAGCAGAGCCCTAAAAAACTCTGCAGCTCTTTCACTGATTGAGGCACCGTAAAACTTTTGACAGCTTCAATTTTCTTTGGATCTGGTCGAACACCTTCTTTATCAACTAAATGACCAAGAACAATTGTTTCACGGTTCCCAAAATGACATTTCTTGGAATTGAGGATAAGGCCAGCTCGTTCCATGCAATCAAGCACAATATACAGACGGCGGTTGTGCTCACTAAACGTTTTGCCAAAAATTACAACGTCGTCCAGATAACATAAACAAATTTGCCACTTGAGGCCACGCAGGATTGTATCCATGAACCGCTCGAATGTTGCAGGTGCATTACATAATCCGAAAGGCATAACGTTGAACTCGTAAAGTCCGTCTGGTGTAATGAATGCCGTTTTTTCCCTATCTGCAGCGTGCACGGGGATTTGCCAGTAGCCGGATCTCAAATCAATAGAAGAAAAGTATGAAGCGGAGTGCAGACAATCAATTGCGTCATCTATACGTGGAAGCGGGTAGACGTCCTTCTTCGTGGCCGTATTTAAGCGACGGTAGTCAACACAGAACCTCCATGTGCCATCTTTTTTCTTAACAAGGATAACTGGAGCCGCCCAAGGACTGGAGGATTCTCGAATTATGCCTCGCTTTAGCATCTCTTGAACTTGGTCATCTATTAACTTACGTTCAGTGGCTGAGACTCGATAGGGCTTCTGGCGTATAGGAGGTGCGGAGCCGGTGTTGATCGTGTGATGAATACGACTGGTAGGCGGTGGTGTTGAATCGTCTTTGGCAAAGTCGAACACGAACACGTGTTTCAGAAGGAGTTCCACTAGAGTGCGACGCTCGGTTGGGGAAAGAGCCTGATTAATCATAGCCTTAACTTGGGTCTCCATATCTCTTTTCACGTGCTGCTCACTGACAGAGTTGGTTAACGCCGCGACGAAACCTGACACACCTTCCTCGAAACGGGCGAGTTTGAGGCCCCGGGGCAACACAGCTGGCTCTTCAGAGTGGTTCACTGTCCACAGCTCGGTACGGCCTCTCACCACGGGAACGACGCAACGAGGCACGACGATACTCTTCTTAGAGCAGGCGAGTGTCGTAGGCTCTACCACAGCTTCAAAAGATTCGCACTGATTGTGAATAGAGGAAACCCGCACGAATGCTGCAGAGAAAGCTGGTACAATAGTATCTTCTTCCACCGCAAATGCTCCAAAATCCGGTGTCGAGTTATCCACAAGAGCTGAAAGTAACGAAGAATTCAAAGCAACTTCTCCCGTACGACAGTCTAAAGTTGCACCACACTCTTGCAGAAAATCAATCCCAAGAATCACATCATGCGTTGACCGTGGTAGCACTGCGAATTCTGTTCTAAACGTTAGACCACCAATAACAACATCCGAAGCACACACACCAAGTGGAACCAAAGGTTCACCACCGACACCACGGAATAACGCTGCACGGTCACCACTAAACATCACTTTCCTACCTAAACGATTCTTAAACCTCAAACTCATAACGGATACGGTAGCACCAGTGTCCACAAGAGCCATTGTTTTCACACCATCAATAAACACTTCCAGTTTGTTCTTCAACATAAACACGGGCAGAGGTAGATTGGACGTCATCGACTCGCCGGCGGCCTCACCTCCATCGGCCGCGCCTCCTAGTTTCCCGGAGGCGGAGGGGATGCACGACGTCGAGGAGAAGGTGACCGCCGTTGGCGCTGAGGTGGCGGCGTCACACTGCGGTCAGATGCGGGTGATGAACTCCGCAAATTGCTCGGACGGTACGGGTCCCAAGCGGACGTTGGGGGTCTCTGCTGCGCGGTGTGCAGTTGCCCGTAAGTATTCGCCGGGGGTTGGCAGTCTTGAGAAGTTGGGAAACGACGGCGGCAATATCTAGCGATATGCCCTGCAATGCCACACCGGTAGCACAAAGGTTGAGAGCGCCAGCGACCGCCATAAGAGTCCTGGCGAACAAAGTCGCGACGTTGGCTGAAGCCAGGATCTCGCTGCTGACGAACCACGTCTTCTGGGTAGGTGGGCCTCCTTTCTGTCGGCTGGTGGCGATAACGTTGGACAATGTTCCGATCGTCCATGGGCAAAGTGCCGTTGGGTGGAGCCCACGAAGTCGACAGGGCGGCAACATCTTCCTCCGGTGCAGAACTGTGCCGCAGATATTGTGTGTGGCAGAAGGTATCCCGGGATCTGGACAATTCCTCGCGCACAATCTCTCGAATCATATCAGCCATAGAATTTGGAGAACTGGCTTCAACACTGGCTATAGAGGTGACATTGGCCAATCTTCCGAATTTAGGGGTGATTCGACGCAGCTTAAGAGCTTCAAATGTTCTGCAATGTTCTATAACGTCAGCGGTGGTGCTCAGGCTCTCTTTGCTAATCAGGAAATTGTAAACATCTTCCGCAATTCCTTTTAGAAGGTGGCCGACTTTGTCTTCTTCAAGCATTCTGGAGTTAACTAGCTTGCATAACTTTAAGATGGCTTCGATGTATGCCGTGCAAGTTTCTCCGGGTACTTGCGCGCGGTGAAGCAATGTCTGTTCCGCACGCTTCTTCTTTGCCGATTCATCCCCAAAATTTTTCTTTATCTCGGTCGTAAAGGTAGCCCATGAACTCAGTGTATCCTCATAATTGTCGAACCAGTCAAGGGCAGTGGCGGCAAGGAAAAACACAACGTTAGCCAGTTTAGTAGCAGCGTTCCATCGATTGTATTTGCTCACCCGCTCGTAGTGTTTCAGCCACTCGTCAACGTCCTCTTCAGGTTTTCCAAAAAATGTGCGGGGCTCTCGATAATGTGGCCAGTTGTTCGCTGTGGATA
This sequence comes from Amblyomma americanum, assembly GCF_052857255.1. NCBI lineage: Eukaryota > Metazoa > Arthropoda > Arachnida > Ixodida > Ixodidae > Amblyomma > Amblyomma americanum. The sequence continues at coordinate 151,211,688 of NC_135498.1, forward strand.
GCCCGGGTTGCTCAGCATTGTCGTCTCCAGGCATGTCCGATGGCAGTGGTGGGAAGCCTGCGAGTCTACGGCTCCTTCGGTAGATGGAATGCTCCGTGGTCGATACCCGGCACCTCTCACCAACCTGTTACGTGCTTTGCACGCACGGGGGTTTATTCAAAGAGGGGACCGGTCGAAGCAGGATGGAAGCAGGAAGCCTAGCAGCGTCCTTCAGCTCTCTCTTTTTCTTCCTCTTTCTCCGCGGGTCAGTCCTTCATCTTCTGCTTCTTCCGTCGAGGTTCTGTGGAAGCACGTTACAATATATCATCATCATCAGCCTTATTACACCCACTGCAGGGCAAAGGCCTCTCCCATGTCTCTCCAATTAACCCTATCCTTTGCCAGGTGCATCCACCCTTTGCCTGCAAACTTCTTAATCTCATCCGCCCATCTAACCTTCTGCCGCCCCCTGCTACGCTTACTTTCTCTTGGAACCCACTCCGTTACCCTTAAAGACCAGCGGTTATCTTGCCTTCGCATTACATGCCCTGCCCAAGCCCATTTCTTTCTCTTGATTTCGACTAGGATGTCATTAACCCGTGTTTGCTCCCTCACCCACTCTGCCCGCTTCCGATCTCTTAACGTTACACCTATCATTTTTCTTTCCATGGCTCGCTGCGTTGTCCTTAACTTAATCTGAACTCTTTTCGTTAGCCTCCACGTTTCTGCCCCGTAGGTGAGTACCGGTAAGATTATGCTGTTGTACACTTTCCTCTTGAGGGAAATTGGTAAACTGCCACTCATGATCTGCGAGAATTTGCCATATGCGCTCCACCCCATTCTTATCCTTCTAGTTATCTTCCTCTCATGATCCGGATCAGCTGTCACTACCTGCCCTAAGTAGACGTATTCCGGCACAATTTCTAGGCTCTCGCTGCCAATTGTGAACTGTTGTTCCCTTGCTAGGCTGTTGAACGTTACCTTGGTTTTCTGCATGTTAATTTTTAGACCCATCGATCTGCTCTGCCTGTCTAACTCGTTGATCATGATTTGCAGTTCACCTCCTGAGTGACTCAGCAAGGCAATGTCATCAGCAAATCTCAGATTATTTAGGTATTCTCCATTTATTCTTATTCCCAACTGTTCCCAATTCAGGCCTCGAAATACCTCCTGCAAACATGCGGTGAACAGCATTGGCGAGATCGTGTCTCCTTGCCTAACGCCCTTCTTTATTGGAATTTTATTGCTGACTTTATGGAGGACTATAGTAGCTGTGCAGTTGCTATATATATCTTCCAGTATTTTGACATAAGGCTCTTCTACCCCCTGATTACGCAATGCCTGTATGACTGCTGAGGTTTCCACTGAGTCGAATGCTTTCTCGTAATCAATGAAAGCTATATATAGAGGTTGGTTATATTCTGCGCATTTCTCTATCACCTGATTGATAGTGTGAATGTGATCTATTGTGGAATATCCTTTACGAAAGCCTGCCTGATCATTTGGTTGATTAAAGTCTAACGTTGCCCTGACTCTATTAGCGATTACCTTAGTAAATACTTTGTAGGCAACGGATAGTAAGCTGATCGGCCTGTAATTTTTCAAGTCCTTGGCGTCTCCCTTCTTATGAATTAAGATAATGTTTGCATTCTTCCAAGCTTCTGGTACAGTCGAGGTCATAAGGCATTGCGTATACAGGGTGGCTAGTTTTTCTAGCACGATGTCCCCTCCATCCTTCAACAGATCTGCTGTTACCTGATCCTCCCCAGCTGCTTTTCTCCTTTTCATTGCTTCTAAGGCTTTCTTTACTTCATCTTTCGTTACTGGCGGGATGACGCATTGCTGTGCACTGCTGTCTTTTTCATTAGCGGCTCTGATTACATTGGCTACTGTAAAGGTGTGCGTAGAACTCTTCGGCTACGTTAACTATCTTATCCATATTGCTAATGACATTGCCCTGCTTTTCTCTTAATGCATACATCTGGTTTTTACCTATGCCTAGTTTCCTCTTCGCTGTTTTTAGGCTACCTCCGTTCTTTATAGCATGCTCGATTCTCTCCATATTAAACTTCCTTATGTCGGCTACCTTGCGCCTATTTATTAACTTTGATAGATCCGTTAGTTCTATTCTATCGGTAGTGTTAGATGCCTTCATGTTTTGGCGCTTCTTAATCAGATCTTTCGTCACCTGAGATAGCTTCCCGGTATCTTTTCGAACTGTCCTACCGCCTACTTCTACTGCGCACTCCGTAATTATTGATGTCAGGTTATCGTGCATTGAATGAACATCAAGATCATCTTCCTCAGTTAAAGCCGAGTATCTGTTTTGCAGCGCTATCCTAAACTCCTGTGCTTTCCCTCTTACGGCTAACTCGTTAATGGTCTTCTTCTTCGCTAGCTTCTTCCGTTCCCTCTTCAAGTCTAAGCTAATTCTAGACCTTACCATTCTATGGTCGCTGCAACGCACCCTTCCGAGGACGGCCACATCCTGAATGATGCCAGGTTTAGCGTATAGTATGAAGTCGATTTCATTTTTAATCTCACTATTGGGGCTCTTCCAGGTCCACTTCCTGTTTTCTCGTTTGCGGAAGAAGGTATTCATGATCCGTAAATTATTTCTATCCGCGAATTCGACTAATAACTCTCCCCTGCTATTTATAGAGCCTATCCCATAGTCACCTACCGCGTGGTCGTCAGCCTGCTTCTTGCCCACCTTCGCATTGAAGTCGCCCATCAGTACAGTGTACTGCGATTTTGCTCTATTCTTTGCTGATTCTACGTCCTCATAGAAGCTTTCAACGGCCTGGTCATCATGGCTGGATGTGGGTGCGTAGGCCTGCACCACTTTCAGCTTGTACCTCCTATTCAGCCTAATTACTATAGCTGCTACCCTCTCGTTAATACTGTAGAACTCCTCTACATTGCCAGCTATATCCTTATTAATGAGGAAACCCACACCTAGTTCTCGTCTATCCTCTAACATGCGATAGCACAGTATGTGTCCGTCCTTTAGTACTGTATACGCCTCACCTGTCCTCCTAACTTCGCTAAGCCCTATCACATCCCATTTAATTCCCGCTAGTTCCTCGAACAGCACTGCTAGGCTAGCCTCACTAGTTAAAGTTCTAGCGTTAAACGTTGCCAGGTTCAGATTCTAATGGCGGCCTGTCCGGAACCAGAGATTCTTAGTACCCTCCGCTGCGTCACAGGTCTTACCGCCGCCGTGGTCAGTTGCTCTGCAGCCGCTGGGGACTGAGGGTTAATTGGTTTGATCATAGAAGGTTGTGGCCAAGTACTACACCAGGGTGGCCAAATCCTGCTCTGGTGAGAGAGTGCGTTGTCGGTTCTGGTCACCGAGATAAGGCCGCACTCCAGGCCTGGTTATGCAATTCCATCGACACGCGGATTTTTTTTTTTAAACCCGGTGGAGAATTGCGCGGCACCAGGATTTGAACCCCGGTCCTCTTGCACGCGAGGCGTATGTTCTACCTCTACGCCATCGCAGAATATATATATATATATATATATATATATATATATATATATATATAAATATATACGCAAGACCAAACACAAAAAATTTATTCGAGACGGGGTTCCAGAACACGTGTGGTCAAAATCAATAACAAGCGAAAAAGAATCAAGAACGGAGGCAGCTACAAATATTAACCCCACTATTATAATAAACTCCAACAACAAATCCAGTAGAACGACACAAACGTCAACAGTTCAAGAAACACGCGTAGAACGATCTGAAATGACAGCATCTACTAATAATAATCTTGCGGTTCCAAGCGCCGACTTTGCTTTCCAGCACAATATTATTAATCTATCAACCAGGGCCTTAACGACAGAGGAAATATCCGTCCTTTCTCGAGGCCTTACATTCTGCCCTACCACCGGTAAATACAGCGAATTCTCGGTGTTAAAAGATTTGGACAACTTTGCACGAATGTTGCGACTCCGGGAATACTTCGATCGGGCGCGGGTTACCGCGGATAGCAGAGAACTCGTCGTTACTAACCACCACTGGACTCCTAGTATAGGAAGGGACAAACACTTGGACATGTACATTAACGCCGTCCAGAAAGACATTATTTACGCCTACAAGAACCAAACTCCAGGGAGGCAGAACTTGTCTAAAAACGAACGGGATGCATTGAAGGCTCTGAGCAGAAGGACAGATTTAATCATAAAACCAGCGGATAAGGGAGGTGGTATAGTTGTCATGGACAGCGAAAAATACATTGAAGAAGGCTTGAGACAACTCTCTAACATTAGTTTCTATCAACGTCTTGAAGCAGACCCAACTGCGCAATACCAACATTTTGTAGCGGAGACCCTGGGTCAACTTGCGAAGAATGGGGACATATCCCTACTGTTATCTAAAGCCCTCACCGCACCACACCCGTCGCCGGGCCGATTCTACATGTTACCGAAAATCCACAAAAAGAATAATCCTGGCCGCCCTATAGTATCTGGCATTGGCACGATTACAGAACCAATTTCCAGTTACATTGACACACTAATTAGACATATTCCAACAACACACGCATCATACATACGCGACACAAACAATTTCCTTCGCGCAATAGCAGGTCTCAAACTCCCGGAAGGAGCCTTCCTGGCAACACTAGATGTAGTCTCTCTCTACACAAACATTCCTCATTCCGATGGCATTAAATCTCTGATCGAAGCGTATGAACAAAACAGAAAGGAGGAAACCCCTACCCCACGTGTTTTAGAAATACTGGCAAAAATCGTACTCGAATATAACAACTTCGAATTTAACAATGAACACTATTTGCAAATTAATGGCACAGCCATGGGTACAAGGATGGCACCAACCTACGCCAATATCTTCATGCATAGTATTGAATCCAAATTTCTGAAAGATTGCCCTATTAAGCCCACCCTATACAAACGCTACTTGGATGACATCTTTTTAATATGGACTGACACAGAGCAAGAACTCGTACGTTTTATTGAAAACTTCAACCTCGTCCACCCCAACATATCTTTCACTTACACGTACTCCAACACCAAAATTAACTTTCTAGATGTTGAGATTTCGGTAAACAAAGGCTCACTTACCACCGACGAACCGCCAACAATACCTACACTTCCAAAGCTGCCATCCTCGTCACTCTAAAACAAGCATCCCATACTCTCAGGCACATCGATTTAAAAGAATATGTTCCCAAGACGAGGACTTCGTAAAAAATTCCAAACGCATGCGAGAAGTCCTCATTAAGCAACGATACCCCCCCGCCATTGTCGACGATGCCATTGAAAAGGCATCTAAACTCAACCGAGAGCAAATACTGGAGGGATGTCGCTACAACGACGAAACAGACCACCGGGCCAATCTCGTACTTACCTTCACCAGTAACCCGCCTAACGTAAACAAAATCCTCAGAAAACATTTCAACATCCTCGAACAAAGCGAGCGCCTCACCAAAATTTTCACTGCTCCCCCTCACGTGATCTACAGACGACCAAAAAACATTAAAAATATTCTTGTACACTCAAAAACAAATAACCAGCCGGTTTTGGGGTGCCGGCCCTGTGGAAAAAGTAGATGCCAGGTCTGCAAACACATACAAACATCAAGCTGTGCAGTAAGCACAGCTTCAGGCTTCAAATGGGAAATTAATGGCAACTTTGATTGTGATTCCTGCAACGTAATATACCTCCTAGAATGCAGTGTGTGCAGTATGCAGTACATTGGACAGACCGTCAACCCTCTACGAATTCGCTTTAATAACCACCGCGCGCATATCTTATCCCTACCCAACCTTCCCTTGTCAAAACACATTAATGAGCGAAACCACCCATTTGATGCAATTAAGTTAACAGTCCTACAGGGTGGGTTCCACAACACCCGGGAAAGAGAACAACGCGAGTCGTACTTCATTTACAAATTTGAAACAATTCCTCACGGCATTAATGAAAGTCCAGGTGTATTGTCCTCCATCCGCCCCTTGCAGGGCCGTTGCTGACATTACGAGAGCCAGCTTGACATACCTCGGTCGTTTCTTGCCAGCGACATCTTTTTCAAGCTCACACAAATTTCTTCATTCCCTACCCCATCCTGCCCCTATCTTCCCAGTTCGATTACCTTGACGACGGGGTGCAATTGAAGAACCCTTGCCTAATTGCTCACGCCATTCACATTTACCTCCCACACCACACTTGGCCGAACTCGGATGTTTTTCCACTTTTTTTCTTTTGTGGGTGTTTTCATTCACAGTGCACGTGTGTGTAGTTAAGCTCACGGCGCCCTGATTCTACCTTGACTCGGGCTGCGGAAATGGTTCCAGATGACGGAAGTCTCCTGTCCTGTCTGCATTTTATTTTGTTTATTTGTTTACTTTTTCTGGCCAGGTCACGCGAGTGCAAGCATCTCCAATTTATATATGTTGGACAATTCCGCCACCGTCTGTTTCTGTACACCTTACTCGCTTAAATGCTCCCGCCATTGTCATTTAGCCGCCACACGACACTGGCATGAGCTCGGATGTTTTACTGCTGTGTGTCTGGGTGTTTTCATGCACAGTGCACGTGTGTTTAGTTAAGCTCACGGCGCCGCTGATTCGGCCTTGGCTCTGGCTGCCGAAGTGGTTCAAGATGACGGAAGCTCCGACCCTGTCTGCATTTTATTCTGTTTATTTGTTTACTCTTTGTGTACGGGGCACGCGAGTGCACGCGTCTTTAACTTTTGTGTGTAGGGCGATCCCGCCACCGTCTGCTCCTGTCCACCTTACACGCCGCCGCTCTGTTGCCTTGATGGGTAGCCATTATCCTCTCCCGCTCCGTGTTTTCCTTTTTTTTGTTTCCCTCGTCCGGGGTCGGCTCCCCGCGGCTTCGGGGTGAGCGGCGGGGTACAACACGTTTTTCTTCTTTTTTATTTGTTCCCCCTTTTTTCCCTTTCTATCTGTATCTTTTCTAGTATTCTTTGCCACCGTTTGTTTCTTTTGTTCATGTGTCGTACATGTGTGCCAGTGCCAACTCCTTAAGAAGAGGAAGAAGACCCCTGTAACTTCAGTCTTGAGAAAGGACAGGCTCTGTCCGAAACGTCGACTCAAAATAAATCTATGGCTAAATGAAGCGTTTTCAACTTTGAATTTTTGCCTCTAGCAACCAAATACGTTTATCTTTCTATACTATATATATATATATATATATATATATATATATATATATATATATATATATATATATATATATATATATATATATATATATATATATATATATATATATATATATATATATATATATATATATATATATATATATATATATATATATATATATATATATATATATATATATAATAAAAGTCATACCACTGGCTCCTGGAATCGAAGCCTCTTGAGTGCGCGAAAGCAGGGCGGCCACCGATGGTGTGAGTTGGGACTCGCCGCCTGGGTCTGCTTGGTGGCGATCACTGTCGAAGGGGTTCGCCAAGCTAACCCTCATGCGGGATACGACAGTGCCAACTCTTTGCAGGTCTTCAGTGAGCTGGCTGGGGGCCGCTGAGCCGCCGCCTAGGTATTCACAGAAAGCGCTGTTACAACCACTGGAAAAATCCCTGGAAGAATATTCACAAACACAGAGCACATTCGATATAATAAATAATAATAATAACAATTGGTTTTTGGTGGAAAGGAAATGGCGCAGTATCTGTCTCATATATCGTTGGACACCTGAACCGCGCCGTAAGTGAACGGATAAAGGAGGGAGTGAAATAATAATAATAATAATAATAATAATAATATTAATAATAATAATTAGTTTTTTGGGTGGGAAAGGAAATGGCGCAGTATCTGTCTCATATATCGTTGGACACCTGAACCTCGCCGTAAGGGAAGGGATAAAGGAGGGAGTGAAAGAAGAAAGGAAGAGAGAGGTGCCGTAGTGGAGGGCTCCGAAATAATTTCGACCACCTGGGGATCTTTAACGTGCACTGACATCGCACAGCACACGGGCGCCTTAGCGTTTTTCCTCCATAAAAACGCAGCCGCCGCGGTCGGGTTCGAACCCGGGAACTCCGGATCAGTAGTCGGAGTGAAAGAAGAAAGAGAGAAATGGGTGCCGTAGTGGAGGGCTCCGGAATAATTTCGACCACCTGGGGATCTTTAACGTGCACTGACATCGCACAGAACACGGGCGTCTTAGCGTTTTTCCTCCATAAAAACGCAGCCTCCGCGGTCGTTCGATATTCGATATGAACGCCAAAGTATCTTTCGAAATTTAAGCGCTACGAAGCAACGAAAATATGCAGGTTTATTCGCGCAAGCAGGAGCCTTTTTCTCTGACAGGAGCACGATATTTGCATTTATTTAGTAATACTCTCCGGTTGAAACAACCTTAAACATGCTGACTCCAAACTGCGGGTGCGTGAAAGCTAGATACTAACTGTGGCGGTGAAAACGCACAGCAAGAAAATTGGCAGCACAAGTTCCAGCACTTCACAGTTCACAATTGGTAGCGAGGTGCTGGAAGTGGAAGAGGAATAGGTCACTTAATTAGGGCAACTAGTGACAGCTGATCCGAATCATCAACGGAAATAATAGAAGGATAAGAATGGAATGGAGTGCATATGGCAGGTTTTCTCAGATCATGAATGTCAGTGTACCACTGTCCCTCAAGAGAAAAGTAGAGGCTAACGAAAAGGATTCAGCTTAAGTTAAGGACAACACAGCGAGCGACGGAAAGCAAAATGGCAGGTGTAACGTCAAAAGACCAGAAGCAGGCAGAGTGGGTGAAGGAACAAACGCGGGTTAATGACATCTCAGTCGAAACCAAGAGGAAGAAATGGGCTTGGGCAGGGCATCTAATGCGAAGGCAAGATACCGCTGGTCCGTAAGGGTAATGGAGTAGATTCCAAGAGAAGGCAAGCGTAGCAGGGGGCGGCAGGAGGTTAGGTGGGTAGATCAGATGAGGAAGTTTGCAGGCATATGGTGGGCGCAGCTGTCAAAGGACAGGGTAAATGGAAGAGACATGGGAGAGGCCTTTGCCCTGCGGTGGGTGTAGTAAGGTTGATGATGGTGATGATGAAACTGAATGATCAACAGGAAATTCCTTAATGCACCTGTTTAGAGTTTTATGCTACCGTGCTAACCACTGATTTTGAGGAAAGAAAATGGCTCAGTAACTGTCTCACATGTCTCCATGGATACCCGAACTGTGCCTACAGGAAGGGATAAAGGAGGGAGTGAAAGAAGAAAGGAAGAGGTGCTGTAATGGAGGTCTCAGGAATAATTTTCAACCACCTGGGGATCTTTAATGTGCACTGACATCTCACAACAGCACAAGGGTGCCTTTTGCGTTTCGACATCAGACTGCATTTCACTTTTGTAGCGAAACATTCACTAACTCGTGCTTCGATTTCCATGTGCCTAGTTTTCACCTTCAGCCAGGGACTCCGAAACAGGGAGGGGGGGGGGCAAGGAGCCGCAGTTCCCCTCTCCCCAACCTTTCTCCAGAGAGGGCAGCCCCCCCCCCCCCCCCCCGAGTCTTCAACTTCTTTTCAATTTTAGGGCGTTATTAATGTAGAGCACAGTGGAGCTGGGCTCACTAGCTTTTTATAAACGTTTTCTTGATGACATATTCATAATTTGGGCAGAGACAGAGGAAAAACTAATTCAGTTTATCACCTCATTCAGCAACATACATCCAAATATCTCTTTTACACACACGTACTCAAATAATAGCATTAACTTCCTTGATGTGCTTGTTCGTGTTGACAGGGGTGCATTAATCACTAGCGTTTATAAAAAACCCACAGACAGACAACAGTATCTTCATTTCAACAGTTGCCTCCCACGCCATTGCAAAACTTCAATTCCGTACTCACAGGCTATCCGATTCAAACGCATTTGCTCTCGAGCAGAAGATTTTCAAAAAAATGCTAAAAACATGGGCGAAATTCTTAAGAAACAGCGCTACCCGCCTTCAATCATCAACGATGCCATTAAAAGGGCGGAAGTGACTAACCGTAATCACATCCCTGCGGAATCCCCGCCAACACCGCATCGCTGTAATCTAGTACTGTGTGATGACCCCCATAATGCGCAGGTCCACACGGGACGGAGAGGCAAAGAGACACCGTATGGCTCGGTTTAAACAAACAGGTATATTCAATAATTACACATGATTAAGGTTATACATCAGAGGCTGGGGCGTCCGAGCTTACGTGCCGACGACTTCATGGGGGCGATGGAGTGGCTCCGGAGTTGGGCTCGAGCGGTTGCTGGCAGAAGCTGCACGCCGTCGGGCTTCGGCGCTGAAGGCCCTCTTGGCGAACGATGTCGTCCTGAGCGTGTATGCAGTAGAATTTCAATAGTCGTCCGTTTCTTCGAGGATGGTTCACAAACCCTTCCTCTAGTGTCGTTCGGCTTGGAAGATGAACAGGAGGCGAGCTTGTAGATGATGACAGCAGAGCATAATTTTACAACATACATATACAGAGAGTTAAACTGGAAAAAGCAGAACTGAATTTACAAAAGAACAAACTTTGCACTACTTTACTCATCGACCGGGCAGGTTAGTGCCTAAGTAGCATCACATTACATGCTAAGCATGGAGCCCCAGCTCAGACTGGACTGGACTGCATCCGTTTACATGCGCTTTTAAGCACTTGATTAACAAAGGACTAAGGGCGGTCATTTTCAGTGGCCCGCCCAAAGCATCAATTCTCCAATGAAAAATAACATGCGAGATGGGGACCACCCCTTGGGTTGGGCTTAGCCTCGAACCCAGAGTCTGTTAACAATACAAACTAAATAAACAACAAAAACGCCACCACTCTCTCTCAAGTGAGAGTATACACAGGCTCTCTCTTCGGAGCTAATTCACTAGCGCCTGTCTTTCCACATTCTTGGCGAGTACTGCCTGTCCGCCATGACAGGTGTCCGTCACGGCCCTTCTGGGAATGCGCTTTTGTCCACGAGGCACGGCGGGAAGCTGTGGGTGCCTTCCCGGCGATAGCCCACGTCGAAAGGGGAAGGAGGGAAAGAATGTTGTCTTCGCGGTAGCGCATAGCGTCGGCTGTGGTACGGCGCGCTCTGGCCCGCTGACAGCTCCCTTGTCCTGGAATGTGCCCGGAAATTGGGGAGGATAAAGCCTGTTTCCCCGGGGCGGCGGCGGGTCCGGTTGTTCTGGTCGTCACTCAAAGAGCATGGCTGGGTAATTGATGATGCCGCTGTCACGGGTCTCCGTCTACGCCGCGCCGTCGAACGTGGATCCTCGTAGCACACACGGAATGTCACAACTGACATTCACAGACAACCTACCGAATATTAACAAAATCCTTCAAAAACACTTCAATATCATAGAACAAAGTGAGCGGCTCTCAAAAATTTTTCCATTGGTCCCCCGGGTAACATACAGAAGGCCAAAAAATTTACAAAATCACCTTGTGCACTCAACGGTTAATAAACCGAGGCCGGTGGGTTGCACACCTTGCGGAAAGAGCAGATGCCAAGTTTGCAAACACATGCAAACCACAGCACTGACTAAAAGTACCCATTCAGATTTCAAACATGTTATCCGAGAGGACTTAAACTGCGATTCCAGTAATGTTGTTTACATGCTCGAGTGTGGCGAATGTCAGATGCAGTACATTGGCCAAAGAGACAATTCCTTCCGATTAAGATTTAATAACTACCGCTCACATAATCTCTCCCTGGCCTCCCACTATCGAGACACCTCTGCGAAAAGGCCACGAGTTTGACAAACTTAAAGTAACGATATTGCAGAGTAGCTTTAAAAACACCAGGGAGCGCGAACAACGCGAATCCTACTTTATTTTCAAATTTAACACAGTGCAAAAGGGCATCAACGAAAACCATGGCACCCTATCGTCTCTTTCGATGGCAGAAACCAAAGAAAATTTCAACCCTAATAGACAAAGTACCACCACTGACCGAGTCGTCTGAGGTCTTACCCCTGTTGCATGTCAGTTTCGGCTTGTTTCCATCTGCCGTTCAACTCATTCTTTGGTCCCGCGAGGGCCATATGTCCCCTTTTCTTTCTTCTTTTTTTGTCATTATATATTTTTATATATTTGTTATTTTTTGAAATTTCTCTGTGCTATATCTCTTGTTTTTTGCATTCCTGTCAACAAGCCTTTCCATCTGGTCCTCCTATGGGAAGCTCATCTGGTTTTAGCGGCTCGCGTGTCACCATGTGGAGCCACTTCGGGCGGTCTCAACCTGTTCCGCCTCGTCCGGGCCATCTTTCGGAGCCGCTCGGGGCCGCACATACGCGAACAGCGGCATACCGAAACCCACAATTGGCGGACGCATCCCTTCTTTTGTTAAGCCCCACCACGTTTCTTCTTTGCTTTCCCCTTTTTCTCTGCTTTTGCTTCTCTCTCTCTTTCTCTTTTTTTTCTTTTTTCTTGTCGCAGTAGCCGCGTGCGCACCCAGCTCGGCCTCCCTCTTTCGCTTCGCACGCGCGCGTGTGTGTGTGTGTGTGTGTGTGTGTGTGTGTGTGTGTGTGTGTGTGTGTGTGTGTGTGTGTGTGTGTGTGTGTGTGTGTGTGTGTGTGTGTGTGTGTGTGTGTGTGTGTGTGTGTGTGTGTGTGTGTGTGTGTGTGTGTGTGTGTGTGTGTGTTTGCAGTGAGTTCACGGGTGCGCGACGCAGCACCTTTGCTTCCCTAATATGCCATAGGCGTCAGTTGTGTTCCGTTCTCCCGGCCGCCCCTTCCCCCCTTTTTTCTTTCCTTTACTTTTCTTTATTTCTTTACTTTTTAAGCCTTCTGTGTGTCAAGTCCCATGTTATAAGAACACGCGCCCATGCACTGTATGGTCACTCTAGAAAAAGATCGGTCCTCCGATCGAAACGTCGACTCAAATAAAAATGTTTCCTTAAATGAAGCGTATACTTCGAGTTCTATATATATATATATATATATATATATATATATATATATATATATATATATATATATATATATATATATATATATATATATATATATGAATAAGCTTCATGTCCATCTGAAATACATGTTTGGACAGGGAAGTAAAAAATATAAACAAAAAGTAATTAAAATTCAATAAACATTTAATGAAAGCATGGAATAAAGAAAATAAACTCGAAAACCTGGACCCCCTACTCGGAAAAAAATTCCGGAGTCCCTGCCTTGAGCTGAGGTCAAATTATGAAAAAGAAAATTCGATCAATATCAACGAACGGGAATCGAACCCGCGGCTGCGCGAACAGATCTTTAACGGCTGTTGGGCGAGACCACTATGCTACCGTCGGATTTTTTTTTCTTTATTGCATGGAAGAACTTCTGTAGAAAGGAGGAAACTTCAATCAGACTAGTTCGCGTCTCAAGTTACCGGGCTGCTTAATATGAGCCCCCCATAGCCCTAACTCACCACTGCATCCCCATCAAAACATCAAAATTCAGGGAGGCACACACAAGCATCTAGGCACGGCAGCCAGCTTGGAGGTTCGTCGCGAGCAGCATATACACTCCTCACCAACGCACACTGTTCCCGAAACACAGATTTGGACGATCTTGGTGGCTCGGCATGTCTGTCCATCATGCGGCTTTTCCAAAGACTGAATAGTCCCATCAACACAAACACGTCATAAGGCACAACAGAGTTTTTGTCAACAGGCAGAAATCTAATAGTGTATGGTGTAATTTCAATGTCCTTCTAAGAGTTCGTTGTAGAATGTCCCAAAAGAACATGGCATTCACGGCACAGGATGAAGCAATGATCAATTGTCTCAGGCACGTTACACAGACGACAATTCACATTCCAGGGTACAAACATCCCCTTGTCATTAAGAAATGTCTTGACAGGCAGCGTCCCTGTGTGTAGTTTGAAAAAGAACGTTTTAGCGGCTGCCTGAATGCACATCCGCCTAACACGCTTTAGAACACTGGTGTCCAAAGACCCCAGATAAGGCTGCCGATACAATGGTGTAGGGAACAAAGACTCAGTGAGAGCCTGGGTCATCTGCTTTCTCGAGAGGCTATACAGGTAATCTAAAGAGAAGCGCACAGTGAGAAAATTGAAAGTGTCAGCAACCTCCTTAAGAAATCCCCATAAAGTCCCCTCACGAGCCTGCACAGTCGGTGCGAATAAGTAAGGCAAGTGAAAACTAAGCCGCCTAATGAGCACAGCTACCAGAAACGGGTCGTTTGCCGATTTGAAAAAGAAAAAACGGGAAACGAGTTGATGCACGAACAGGTGAACAAGGCCCACTCCACCACCCTCTAAGGGAAGGAACAAGTTGTCACGCCTCATCGGCTCCCATTGAGAGCGCCAAACGAATGCTGCAAATATTCTATGTATTGCTTGCACCTTCCTCCTCGCACAATGCAGGACTTGAAGGACATACGCGAGCTTTGCAAACAAAAAAATGTTACAGACCTGTGCCCTCGCAAACACTGAGAGTTCCCTACCCATCCAAGCCTGTGTTTGCCGCCGTAGAGTTACAGTTTGTGAATCCCAGTAGGCTGTACTGTTGCGAACTTGGTGCAGCGGAACGCCTAGGTACTCAAGAGGGCTACAGTTCCAGCATATACCACCGAAGTGGCTTGGCCTAGTTCCCCAATGACCCAACCAAAAGCCTTTGGATTTCTCTAAATTAAGAGCCGCGCCTGATACATCGCAGAACTGTTTAGTCGAGTTTAGAGCCTCGAGTACACTCTTTTTGTCAGAACAAAAGAGGGCGACATCATCAGCGTAAGCTAAAACTTTAACTTCACATTGAGCCAGAGAGAAACCGCGGATAGCTGCGCTGTTAATTATACTGAGACAGAGGGGTTCCAGATATAGGGCAAACAACAATGGAGACAGTTGACATCCTTGACGAACAGATGCTTCTAGTGGTACTGGTTTCGTTAGCTCCTGATTAACAATAACCCTTGTATAGGAGTTCTTATAGCACAGCCTTATGCCTTTGAGCAAGACGTCACCAATATTTGCATACTCCAAGACCACGAACAAGAAATCGTGCCGAACTTTATCAAACGCCTTAGCCAAGTCAATTTGAATCAGAGCTACTTGGCCTATCTCATCTGATACTGTCTCTAATACTGAACGTGCAATATGGATATGTGTTTGAATACTGCGGCCTCTAATACCACAGACCTGATGCGGACCTATCAAGTCCATAATGACGAGCTGCAGACGACTGCTAAGAACCTTGGCAAAAATTTTGTAATCAACATTGCAAAGGGAAATTGGACGATACCCCTCAACAGTTTTCAACCGATTAGTATCTTTGCTTTTGGGAATTAATATTGTGTGCCCAGAATAAAAAGTGGGAGGCAGGACACCCACATCATAAGATGCTTTGAAAACTTCCATCAAAACAGGCACTAGGCAAGGCGAAAATGTTTTATAGAATTCGCTAGTAATACCATCTGGCCCAGGAGATTTCTGGCTCTGCAGGGCAGAAATGCCTGATTGAATTTCATCCAAAGTGATAGGTCCCTTCACTATAGCACACTTCTCATCATCATCATCAAGTCGAGGGAAGTTTCCGAGCTACCGTCGGAGCGAACACACCTCCTGTTAAATAGCTCCACATTCTCGCCCCGTGAATTAGAGAGCGTCGTCTTCGACTTTTATTTGCTCCGTCCCGCGGCACTGCCTGCTCACCGTCGTCTTCTACGAAGCACAAATTCATGCTTTCGCTCAGATTCGACTGTGGTAAACATTCTCTGTATTCTTTTTTTTTTAAGGGGCGGAGGAGGAATCTAGTCATAAAATGCAGGCAGCAAGCAATCGGAACAGTTCTGTAATCTGGGAGGAAACCTCTGAATTCGTCAGCAAAAAAGAATCAAAGATGAAAGAAAACAGGACTTACCGGTCTTAAATATCTCCCGGTTGTCGCCCGCTTTCGCCTTTCGCCACTTATTTTTCAGGTTCTCCCAGCATTTCTTCAGCTGGAGCCATGTCCGTGGGCTCACGTTGTGATGGGAATTGAACTGAGTTTCTATAATCTCCCACTCTTTCCTTTTCCTTGCAACTGACACGGCATCGGTTTTCTTGTTTTCTAGTATGGCCTTGTGCTTGTCGACGAGGTCGAGGAGAAGAGCTCGCTCTACTCTGGAGAAGTTAATTTTGTACTTCTCCGGTTTCTCCATCACGCGCGCGTCGCAACACAGCACCAAAGAATGACGCAGTACAGAAAACAAAACAGACTACAAATGACTACACACTATCAATAAATATAATACCAAAAATAGATACGATACAAGCAGTGAATTTAAAATTAAAATGCGCGATAACAATATAAAGCAGAAACAAAGAGCTGGCGATGCTGGCGATGATGCAACCGATGGACGCGCGCGAGCGGAAAGACTACGAAGTCGACAGGAGCAGTACTACGCGCGCTACTATAGTGACGTCTTTGTTTGTGGCCAGACAAATAATATTAGTTCTCCAAAGCTAGCCGAAAAAGACTTTTTTTTGTTGTTAAAACGTTAGTTGAGACTTGTACTATGTATTAGCAGTGCTGTTTTGGCGCTTCTATTCTTTATTTGTTCATGAATTTATTAGATATACAGAAATGTTTGCTTAGCCTCCTTCCCATGGTGCCTACTTACATCTAAAAGCGCTACTATCATAAGTGCTGCTTAAGTGCCGTTTTTGAAACTTCCTTCGCCACTCATACTTTACTCAGAACTTAAGTCACACCTTAAGTTTCATTCTTGAATACGGCGGTAAGTGTCTGAAGTGATTTGGAGGGCTGATTTTAGCATGTCTTTAAAGCAACTGTAATTTATTAACGTGCGCTGATGTCGCTCAGGAAGAGTTAATTTGCACGCAAACTTGAAACTAATCGGTAGATGATCACTGTTTGTTGCACAGTCAACAGGCGCCCAACACCTAACAGACACTCCTGGGGAGGAAAAAGTTAAATCCAAGGCAGAGCGGCATTGACTCAGAACAAACGTAGGCAATCCGGAATATTTGCAGATCAAGTTGTTGTCAGAAACCCAATCAAATAGTCTAGAACCAAAGCTGTCTGTTTTAAACTCCCACGTCACATGGGGCAAATTGAAGTCTCCAAGTAATAGAGGGGACAGGAATAGAGGATAGGGAAAGAAGTGATATGTACATACTATTTACACAATAAGAAATGTGTCCATGTTGTGCGCGTGGTTAGTTCATTTTAGAGGAATTAAATCACACACGCGTACAGCACTGTGTTGACTACAACTGGAGAGGGGCATCCAGTTATTTAATGAGTTCTACCTTGAACGATTAATAACTGGACGCCCCACTACAGTTGTAGCCAAAACAGTGTTGTGCGCGTGTGTGATTTAATTCCTCTAAAATGAACTAATCACGTGCACAACCTGGAAACATTTCTTGTGTAAATAGTTTGTACATATTACTTTTTTCCCTATCCTCTCTTCCTGTCCCCTCACCTCTTTCATTTCATTTCTCCATTCTGCCTGCTATCCTTTTTTTTCCGCTGTCCCAGCTCAGGTACTTCAGCATCGATGGCAGATGCTGGGGCTAGCAAAAATCTTTTCCTTCCTTTTTACTATTATTTTAGTAAAAAACCACCACCACCAAGTAATGGAACCTGAGATCGGCTACTAGACATGAGTGAGCCAAAGGGACGAGTGTCACGCACACCAGACGGGAAATATGCCTTAGCTACCGTAAAGGGCTGTTGAATTGGGACACAGAGGTCAACCACAAGGATTTTACATTCATTGTCCGCATATTGGAAAGAAATGCATGCCCTGTGGCAAAACTTTGTAGAGATGAGCACTAACAACCCTCCCCCTCGTGATGACCGGTCAAGCCGGTACGGACGGTAATCCTTGAGATGATAATTGAAATTTGTAGTTAGCCATGTTTCCTGTAAATCAACTAAATCTGGTAGAAGCTGATTGCATAGGCAATTTAAATTTGTTGAAGCTGAGAATATAGATCGACAATTGCACTGGAGTGCACTTAAGAACACTATCTTGGCGGGAGTGCAGCAGCCGCGACTGCCTTTCCTAATCCCGGTCTCAGCATTTTGACTTGCGTTACTTTTCTTTGTCTTTGACTGGGGGCAGGATGAACCTGCAATATTCAGAGGAGACCCAATTCATTTCTGGGCGAGGAGATCAGACTCCATATCCATACAGTCCATAGAGAATGCGTCCATAACGCTGTTCGAAGGAGAGGCCTGAAAGGTCTTTTGTTGCTCACATTGTTTTTGGCCTTGTTTTTGGCGGAATCGATTACTACAGAAGGAGGAGTAGCTTCCGAAGCCAAAGAAGGCAAGAGCGGAGCGGTGGACACCTGCAGAAGATTGGTCATCTGAGCAGCTATGACCTGCGAAATGCACGTGGATACGGTTTCCATAATGCGATTCATTGCATTTGCCACAGCTTTCTCAACTGCCGCTGTAATAGCCTGTGACCAACTAGAATCCATTATGGGTGGGCATTAGGCGGCCACACTAGAGTAGCCTGATGGCGCGTTCACACTTGGACATTCGGCGGCGAGAACGAGCGGAATCCGCTTCCGCGGCAGAGATTCCGCCGAAATACCCAGCGGAAAGGCCGATCGATCTAGGACCGAATTCTGCCGCCGGAAAAAAATCCGCCGAATCTCGACAGCCAATAGGAAGGCGAGTACCCGCGGTGACAAACATGGCGGCGCCCTTCGATGCAGGACGCCTCGCTTCGGACTGGATTCGTCGCTGTTACTGCATTTTTCAGCACGTTCACAGGCCATAAAAGAGCCAGCGGTCTTTCACTTTGTCTTATCTCGCCCATAAGAAAACGTTTGAGCGATAAATTTGCTTTAATTTTTATTTCGGGTGACGATTCGTCCCCTTTTAGGCTTAAGAGGGTAGTCGAGTTGTTGACAACAATGGTTCCTGTCCTAACCACCAGATGGCACCACTGGGCGTTTAAAAAGTGAGAATGTTAGAAATGTCGTAACGTCCGACAAAATAGCTGCATTTAGCGTACGCAAGCGTGCATAAGATTTTGGTATGTAGACAGCATCGATTAACCTCTTGCCACATCTGTGAACGCCGTGAGCAGACGACACACACACGATGAGCGGCGATGCGGTGGCCGGGAAGTGTGAACGAGACAGCATTTCGGCGGCCGCGGATTCCGCTTCCTCTCGCCGCCGAAAGTCCAAGTGTGAACGCGACATGAGGCTCTCTCCTTGACTGTGGCAAAAGTCTCTCTCCGCGTGCATCTGCGCTTGTCTATAAGCTCGAGAACCTGAACTTCTTGTGCTCGTGCAGGACAGTCAGGCGAATCTGCAGGGTGAGCACCACTACACAAAAAACATTTCTCTTGCTGTTCAGGACATTCCTCTCTGCAATGGCGTTCCCCACAGGCAAAGCAGCGTAAGGCCGATTTGCAGGCTTTGCCGCTGTGGCCAAATCGCCAGCAGTTTTGACACTGAAGGGGCCGAGAGTTAAAGACATCTACTCGAAAAACCAATGGCCACACCTTAATCTCTGACGGGCAAAATATTCCTGCAAATGTGGCAATGACGGACTCCGTAGGAATTTTTACTCCGTCAACCATCCTGCTGCATCGATGGACAGCAATCACTCCTGCAGGCGATAGGTTCTCAAGCGTCTCCACAGGGGTCAATCGAGAGTCGACGCCTCGGACCAAGCCCATGGAACATGCTAGATGAGGCAGAATGAATGCGCTCACCGGGTGGTTGGCGAAGGTCGTACACTTTAGTAGGTCTTGTTGCAAATGGGTCGCAAGCCCCAAGGGTAGCGTTGGCCTGGCGGCCTGGGGCACAGCTGGAAACATCCGAAGGTCCTGGCAAAGGATGATTCGACTGCCAACAGAATAACTTGTGTATTCTAGCATCGCAAAAGAGCAGCCGGTCAGGGCGACCACGTTTCTCGACGGAAGAAATCGAAGCCTCCCTTTGGCGTCCGGGGCAGCTGCCTTTATACCCTCGGAGTCGAGGGCAAGAAGGAACGGCTCGGGATGAAGCGCACGAGACGGCGACGCACGGACATGTTGAGACGTGACGTGTCGCGTCCGCCGGGCCGGCGCCGGTCAGACCTCCTCGCCTCCCAGTTGGGGAGCTCCTCTCCCCGGCTGCCGCGCTTTGACTAGCGTGGGCACCAACATGCACACACACACACACGCACACACGAAGACACGTGGCATTGAAACCTGCCTGGACGCGCTTGGCGGGAGGCGTTGCGGCAGCACTGAACGGGCCAAAATGACCGCCACTTTGAACGAAGCCCCGGCGTCCGTTGCATCCGCGCCGGCTATACCGCGCGTCGTAGGCGAAACGTAACAGACCGCCCCGCCGGGAGAAGGAGATCCCGATGGTCAGGGGACTGCATCCGCTATCCGGAGGGATGTCGCTCGATGATGCTCGTAATCGAAATCGGTCGTCCCTCGGCGTTGCTTGAGCGCAGCGCACAGAGAAGGCCTCGTTCTCTGGTTCAGGATCACACAGGACACTGCAAAGTGACTTCGGGAGAGTTGCCATTTTTGTTCTCGTTCCCAGCAAGCGTTAGAACTACGCCGAAACGCAACCGCTCAGTCAGCAAGCACGAGACAACCCTCACTAAGCTCTGCCAGGCTCCTTCCCCTTTTATACTACTGCCTAGTTCCTTACAGTAGTCAAGCAGCACTCATAACGTGTCCACAAATGGGAAAATTGCACTAGAAAGCACGTCATCACTTTGAAACACTAAACAAAAACAATATGTTAAAAATCCTGTCTCAGGAAGAAAACATCAGTAACAAACAACTTTGAGGCGGATTCCTACGTTAGGGGCCTCGACTTAAGCCATCGGCGTTACCGTTGAGACTCCCCTTTTTGTAACGCACCTCAAAGGAATATTGTTGCAAAGCGAGGCTCCAGCGCAGGAGGCGGCCATTTTTGGGAGAGGTGATCTGCAGCCATTGGAGAGGGCAGTGATCCGTTTCAATGATAAACCTCGAGCCGGCTAGGTAGCATGACAATGTCTGAACGGCCCACACGAGACACGCACACTCTTTCTCGGTGGCGCTGTACGCCTGCTCACGACAGGTCAGCTTACGACTAGCATACAGGACGGGGTGTTCCACTTCTCCATTTTCCCGTTGGCACAGTACAACGCCCATGCCTCGCTCACTAGCATCGGACTGAACAACGAACCCTTTTGTGTAGTCTGGCGATCGTAGCACAGGCTGGCTTGTTAGGGCGCTCTTTAGGGCGCTGAAAGCTCTTTCCTTTGTCTCGCCCCAGACGACTGTTTGGGGCTCTGTTTTTCTTAGAGCATCCGTCAGGGGAGCCGCGATATCGGAGTACCTGGGGATGTACCTCTGATAGTAGCCGGCGACACCTAAGAACGACCGAATATCGGTCTTCGTGCGCGGTTGCGGGAAGTCTCGCACAGCGGCCACCTTTATTTCAGAGGGGCGGCGACGACCCTGTCCAATCACGTGACCGAGGTAGACAACCTCGGCCTGTGCTAATTGGCACTTGGGAGCCTTGACTGTCAAGCCCGCTTCGCGCAGGCGGGTTAGCACTGCCCGCAAGTGTGCCATATGCTCAGACCAGGATGCGGAGAATATCGCTACGTCGTCTAAATACGGTAAAGCGAATTCTTCCTGTCCCCGCAACACTTTGTCCATGAGGCTTGAAAAGCAGTATGGCGCGTTCTTCAAACCAAAACTCAAAACGTTAGGACGGAATGTTCCTATTGGTGAAATGAACGCCGCATACCTACTAGCCTCTTCTGTAAGTGGAACCTGCCAATAACCCCTGACAAGATCTAGGGTGGAAATAAACTGAGCGCTACTAACTTTCTCAAGGCGCTCCTCGATGTTAGGGATCGGATAAATTTGATCCTTAATGATGGAATTAAGCCTGCGGTAGTCGACGCAAGGACGAGGTTCCTTGCCCGGTACCTCAACTAATATCAAAGGGCAGGTATAATCACTCTCACCCGCCTCAATAACACCGAGCTGTAGCATTTTCTTTACCTCAGCCTCCATAATATCGCGCTGGCGGGGTGACACCCGGTACGCCTTGGATCGTACTGGCTCTGGGGAGGTTTTTTTTTTTATAGGGGGTTTAACGTCCCAAAGCGACTCAGGCTATGAGAGACGCCGTAGTGAAGGGCTCCGGAAATTTCGACCACCTGGGGTTCTTTAACGTGCACTGACATCGTACAGTACACGGGCCTCTAGAATTTCACCTCCATCGAAATTCGACTGCCGCGGCCGGGATCGAACCCGCGTCTTTCGGGCCAGCAGCCGAGTCTGGGGAGGTAAGTTCTATTTCATGAGTAAGGACAGAAGTCCTACCAGGCCTCTCAGAGAACTGACCTTGAAACTCTTGTAAGAGTTGGTGTAGTTCGGTTTTCTGCTCAGGCGACAGCGGTGCTTTAATGATTAAGTCACTAATGACCTGATCAGTGTCTTCCCTGTTCGTCAATGAGCCTAGTCCCGGAAGCTCGACCGGAAGCTCTTCGGGAACGTTTACCATCATACACACCACTGCTTCCCGTTGTCTATAGGGTTTGAGCAGATTACAGAGGTAAACTTGCAGTGCTTTCCGTTTTCCTGGCAGACTCACCACGTAGTTAACGTCCGACAGTTTTTGAACAATTCGTGCTGGGCCCTCCCACTGCACGTCGAGTTTGTTTTTTTTAGCGATGTGCGCAATATCATTACCTCATCGCCCACCTCAAAACGACGGGCCCTGGCTCTCCGATCATAATAAACCTTGGCCCTCTGCTGGGCCTTTGCCATTGCTTCACCTGACAACTCCTGTGCCTTTCTTAAGCGTTCGAGGAGCCTAAGCACGTACTCGACCACGACTGGGTCGTCGCCCCTGCCTTCCCATGAGTCTCGAAGCATGCGAAGCGGAGACCGCAGCGAGCGACCGTACACCAGCTCAGCTGGCGAAAACCCCGTAGCCGCATGCGGCGCGGTCCTTAATGCAAACATCACCCCAGGCAGACACAGCTCCCAATCACTTTGTTGTTAAAAACACAATGCTCTCAACACGCGCTTCATGACGGAGTGGAGCTTCTCAACGGAATTCGACTGTGGGTGGTACACTGAGCGGTGTAACAGCTTTACTCCACACCTTTCGAGAAAGGCTGTCGTCAAAGCGCTAGTAAACACTGTGCCCTGATCTGACTGGATTTCCGCAGGAAAACCAACTCGTGCAAATATGGACAGTAGTGCATTGACTATCTCAACTGAGCTGAGTTCTTTAAGCGGGACTGCTTCAGGGAACTTTGTCGCTGGGCAGATCACAGTCAAAATGTGTCTGTACCCCGTGGCTGTTACCGGCAGAGGTCCCACTGTATCCATAAGGAGCCGTCTAAAAGGCTCCGTAATGATAGGTACCAACTTCAACGACGCCCTCGATTTGCCCCCTGGTTTGCCAACCCGCTGACAGGTGTCACATGTCACAGTCGAATTCCGTTGAGAAGCTCCACTCCGTCATGAAGCGCGTGTTGAGAGCATTGTGTTTTTAACAACAAAGTGATTGGGAGCTGTGTCTGCCTGGGGTGATGTTTGCATTAAGGACCGCGCCGCATGCGGCTACGGGGTTTTCGCCAGCTGAGCTGGTGTACGGTGTCACTGACAGGTGACAGGTGTCACATGTCCTCACAAAGTGTTCTGCGTCACGAAAACACCCTGGCCAATAGTACTCTTGCAAGAGACGGTCTTTAGTCTTAACTCCTAGGTGTGCGGACCACGAACCGCCATGCGACAAGCGCAACAGATCCTGACGGTAGCACTGAGGCATGATCAGCTGATCGAACTCCACTCCTCTGCGGTTTGGATACTTCCGGTACAGGACCCCACCTCTTTCCACAAAACGAGCATATTTCTTGGCGATACCTTCCTTGACATTGCAGCGCATGTTTTCTAGGCTGCCATCCTTTTTTTGCTCGGCTATCAAAGCCGACCGGCTGACTTTTAGCAACCTATTAAGTCCATCTGACGTAGGCGCGATGAGCAAATCTGCAGATAGCTCTTCTAACTTTCCCGTGTCGGGCATTTCCTCTCCAGTACCTGGTGCCTTCAACGCTACAGGCTCAATTTTATTCAGTTCGGACGTGCTCTGAATATCAGCTTGCTGCGCCTCCGACCCTTTCTCATTGTTCGACAACGTCGGCCCCGCAACTACCGCCTTTGCAGCGAGCTCCCGAACTCTCGACCTGGTTAAGGCCTGAACGCTAGCCTCACCAAACAAAAGCCCCTTCTCGCGCAGGAGGTGATCGGACCTGTTCGAAAATAGGTATGGGTACTGGGGGGGGGGGGGGGGGCAGCATAGATGACACTGCGGCCTCCGCCTCAATTGCTCCGATAGGTCCTTCAATAAGCACTTTTGCTACGGGCAGACACACGCTATGAGCTTCCACGGCTTGCTTGATCCATACGCACTCGCCCGTGAACATATCGGGTTCTACGTAAGAGGGGTGAACTACATCCATTGTAGCTGCGGAATCACGAAGCACTCGGCACTCTTTCCCGTTCACGAGGAAGTCTCGCATGTAAGGTTCGAGAAGCTTCATGTTCTCGTCAGTGCTGCATAATGACAAAAACATGGCTTTTATTTTTGTTTCTGGACACTGCGCCGATAAGTGACCCGGCTTCTGGCACGTATAACACACGCGCGCTTGCCTCGTCTCGAACCGCTTTCTGCGTTCGGCTTCGGCTGCCGCCGTCTCTTTACGTTCGGTCGGACTGCTTTCACTCGCATCCGCACTACGTGTGTCCCCCCTTGCTCTCATGGGTGTGAACTTCGGCCTCTCAGACTTGGAGCCAAATTCACCCTTTTGACCGTCCTTAGCTCCGTGAGCCCGACGCGTCACAAACTCCTCGGCTAGCTCGGCGGCTTTAGCCATTGTACTAACGTCTGGCCTATCCAAGACCCAGTACCGCACGTTCTCAGGTAACCGACTATAAAACTGTTCTAGCCCGAAACACTGCAGAATTTTCTCGTGGTCACCAAACGCTTTCTCTTCTTTGAACCACTCCTGCATGTTTGACATAAGCCTGTACGCAAACTCTGTGTGCGACTCACTTCTGCCTTTTTCATTTTCCCGAAACTTCCGACGGAACGCCTCCGTTGACAGCCTGTACTTTTTTAGCAGACTCGATTTCACTTGGTCGAAATCCTCTGCCTCCTCTCTCTTCAAGCGAGCGACTACGTCGGCCGCCTCGCCGGGTAACAAAGTGAGCAAGCGCTGTGGCCACGTTTCCGGAGAGAACCCCTGCTTCTCGCACGTTCGCTCAAAGTTAAACAGGAACAAACCAATGTCCTCTCCAAGCTTAAACGGCCGCATCAGGTCAGTCATTTTGAACGATACTCGTTCTCCTGCACCGTGTGCCTGACTTCCATTACGAGCGCGTTCCATCTCTACCTCGAGACGCTTCATTTCCAAAGCGTGTTGACGGTCGCGCTCTTCTTTCTCTTTATCTTTTTGTTCTTTACGTTCGCGCTCGTCTTTCTCATTTTGCTCTTTACGTTCGCACTCGTCTTTCTCTTTTTGCTCTTTACGTTCGCGCTCGTCTTTCTCTTTTTGCTCTTTACGTTCGCGCTCCTCTTTTTGCTCTTTACGTTCGCGCTCGTCTTTCTCTTTTTGCTCCCTCTCCTCAATGGTCTCAAGGCATTCCGACTGCTGGTCATCCTCAGGTTCCAACTCAAGAATAGCCCTTAGCAGTTCTGGTTTTCTGAGTTTGTCTGAGACATCCAGACCTAACTCTCTTGCAAGCTCCAGCAATTTCGGTTTGCGCAACGACTTCAAATCTATGGCTGCTCCGAATGCTACTTTCTCTACTGCCTACTATTGTCTTGCCGCAAACTAACCCGGCAGCAACGACAACCACAATTACCAGCTCTGTTTCTGACACTAACAAAAGCCTGGCAAAACTCAGAAGAAAGTCCCGCACTCACCAAACCTCGCAGCCAAGAATTCAGCGCAGTCGTTCCGCTGCAGGCAACCAGTCATCACACAGGGCTCGTTGCACTGCTCCCGGATGGTCGTTGTGCTGCTCAGCATGCAGTTGACCGCATATCTTCGCTGCTGGCCTCCGTTGTCTCGATCCCACCGCTGCCACCAGTTGTTGCAAATGGGTTGCAAGCCCCAAGGGTAGCGTTGGCCTGGCGGCCTGGGGCAAAGCTGGAAACATCCGAAGGTCCTGGCAAAGGATGAGTCGACTGCCAACAGAACAACTTGTTTATTCTAGCATCGCAAATGAGCAGCAGGTCAGGGCGACCACGTCACTCGACGGAAGAAATCGAAGTCTCCCTTTGGCGTCCGGGGCAGCTGCCTTTGTACCCTCGGAGTCGAGGGCAAGAAGGAACGGCTCGGGGTGAAGCGCACGAGACGGCGACGCACGGACATGTTGAGACGTGACGTGTCGCGTCCGCCGGGCCGGCGCCGGTCAGACCTCCTCGCCTCCCAGTTGGGGAGCTCCTCTCCCCGGCTGCCGCGCTTTGACAAGCGTGGGCACCAACATGCACACACACGCACACACGAAGACACGTGGCATTGAAACCTGCCTGGACGCGCTTGGCGGGAGGCGTTGCGGCAGCACTGAACGGGCCAAAATAACCGCCACTTTGAACGAAGCCCCGGCGTCCGTTGCATCCGCGCCGGCTATACCGCGCGTCGTAGGCGAAACGTAAGTCTTCAATACAGTCTTTATCCGGCTACCTGCACAAAATACCACCCCTGCCGAACTGCCGGACATCGTTAATGTGCATGAAGTGCTGCGATGTGGACTGAAGAGCCGCCTGCACTGCCTCCAGGTTGTTCAGTCGGATAGCGCCTCCATCGGAAGGCACTAAAGCGACCGGAATTCTCGAAACTCCACTGCGGAAAAAGAGATAAATTGGGAGCTGGTCTTGAGGAAGAGATGCCGACCAAGGGAAAAACTCCTGGCCGGCAGAATAAGTAGACATCAAGCTCTCGTCCCGCGACCAACTACCCTAGAACAGGAGCAAGCAGGCACAGACAATAAGAAGGAGAAATTTAGCAAGCTAGCGCAACACCGCCAGGTACTTAGCCGCTACCCCGCAGCCACACAGATGGCGATCTTCGTCTTCTCTGAACTTTGTTTTCAGGTTCTTCTGACCATGAATGACGCACATTTATATCTTCACATAAATACACAGCCACTCCCAAAGTAATCGACGCAGGAAGATTTAACACGTATCAAAAATAGACAAATGAAAATTTGACGTTGAAAGAAGTGCGGACAGTGATGCTATAGAATACATGAATACTGTGAAGCGTCTGTT
This sequence comes from Amblyomma americanum, assembly GCF_052857255.1. Classification (NCBI taxonomy): domain Eukaryota; kingdom Metazoa; phylum Arthropoda; class Arachnida; order Ixodida; family Ixodidae; genus Amblyomma; species Amblyomma americanum. The sequence continues at coordinate 151,238,932 of NC_135498.1, forward strand.
ATGCGGCGCGAAGAAATGGGGGAGAATAGGTGCAAAGTGGTCGACGAAGCGATGAAAAGCGCAGAGGGAGCCGGCGTTCACAGGAGTGCTCTTACAATGTGGCACACCCGGTATGTGCCTCTGCACTTCATTTTCTGCCTCTGCCGAATAGTGTTGTTTTGTAGCGCGTTCCAATAAAGGGATCTCCTCATGGAAAGGTGGCCGTTGCCCTTGTTAGGTGCTCCGCTTGTTGCTGATAAACGTGAAGCTTATTCGCGGTAATACAAGAATAAGAGGATATAGACTATTTCGCTTGATATCGTCAGACACTTTACTGGCAGTAAAGGTCATCCTACACTACCCCAGTTATTGTTGGCAAGTTCTTAGAGCAACATTTTGTTTATAGCGTCTATATTACTGTTTAAAATGTTGCTTTTATGTTTCACGTCTTCGTGCTTTTCGTACGTGTGTATCAGCTCCTGCTAGACTATTTTGTTGAGTTTGCCGTGCACCACATGGTTATTTGTCTCTGCTGCTGTTTGTGTTCCTAAATGCGCACTCTGAAATGCAGTGCCATGCCCAATAAACTTGGTTTACTTCAAGGCGCTTCATGTTCCCGTTACGAGCCGACTGAGAGATCATTAAGCCTTCCCGAGTAGCGCATAGAGAGGAGATATAATTTAGCAGTCATGAAAAGGCTGAAAACGAAGCTGCACTTCAACTAGGCAAAGAGAAAGAGAGAAGACGCTTACTGAGAATATTTCTCCCAGCCGACCACGAACATTTCATTTGTTATTTAAACCGCTGCGACACTTGGGGAAGACGAGGGGATGCTACCAGCGATGTTGGTCACCTTTCCCGCCAGTCAGCTGAGGAGGACGGAGTACCGAAATCGGCAATTTGTGTACTCGCCGTTCGAAGAAGTCGGAGGGCCGCGCTGCCTTGTTCGGTAGCAGTTGTTCGAGAATTCTAGAAAGCCAATAGCCGTCATGGTGCAGATTAAAGTTTGAGTAGACTACAATGGACGAAAGAAGCGAGAATCCGGTAGTTTGAAGGCAAATAGTACAAAATGCCTATTTATACACAAGCCTGCCCAGGCGTTCAAGCGCCCCAGCCATTTCTTCGAAGGCCGGCGTTTACATAATCACCCCTGCTTCAACCGCGTATATGCCAATTCAATTCTTCTACATTACCTAAGCAAATGGACTTTGGAATTATCTTCCTGGCGCAATATTCTATTTTCTGATCCTTGAGAGTATAGAAAGAACCTCTGTTTGCAATTATGCTTTACTATTATTCTAAATGCTATTTTGTGCTGTACTTCTGTTAACGTTATACATGGTTATCACTTTTTCGCATCGCGTTTTATTTTAGCTGACTTTTCTTGGTATTTTCAATCTTCGAGCTCGTGTTATTTGCCCTCCTTCGATAAACTTTTTTTCGTGTATTTGCCCGGTACTGCGCACATTATATCGTTAGTGTCGGTATATCGCGAAAAGCACTATTTTTTTACTTAATTAAAATGCTCAAATAACTTCTAAACCTTCCTAATTCAGGGCTTAATGCATACGCGGAATTGAAGCGTGTCCAACATACACTCTTCATGATCATCAACATCATCATCGTCATCAGCCTGACTACACCCACTGCAGGGCGAAGGCCTCTCCCATGTATCTCCGAATAACCCTCTCCTTTTCCACCTGCATCCACCCTTTGCCTGCAACCATCTTAATCTCATCCGCCCACTTAACCTTATGCCGCCCCCTGCTGCACATACTTTCTCTCGCAATCCACTTCATTGCCGATAAGGAGCAGCGGTTATCTCGCCTTCGCATTAAATGCCCTGCCCAAGCCCATTTCTTCCTCTTGTTTCGACTAGGATGGCATTAACCGGCGTTTGTTCTATCACCCACTCTGCGCGCTTCCGGTCTCTTAACGTTACATCTATCATTTTTCTTTGCATGGCTCGCTGCGTTGTCCGTAACTTGAGCTCAAGCCTTTTCGTTAGCCTCCACGTTTCTGCCCCGTATGTGAGTACCGGTAAGATACAGTTTTTGTACACTTTTCTTGTAAGGGATATTGGTAAACTGCCATTCATGATCTGAGAGAAACTGCCATATGCGCTCCACCCCATTCTTACCCTTCCAGTTATTTCGTTCTCATGATCCGCATCACCTGTCACTACTTGCCTTAAGGAGTATTCCTTTACCACTTCCAGCTCCTCGCTGCCAATTGTGAACTGCTGTTTTCTTGCTAGACTGTTGAACATTACTTTGGTTTTCTGCATGTTAATTTTAGACCCAGCGTTCTGTTCGGCCTGTCTAATTCATTGACCATGATTTGCAGTCCACCTCCTGAATGACACAGCAAGGCAATGTCATCAGCGAATCGCAGATTATTTAGGTATTCTCCATTTACTGTTATTCCTAACTGTTCCCAATTCAGGCCTTCGAATATTTCTTGTAAGCAGGCGGTGAATAGCATTGGCGAGATCGTGTCTCCTTGCGTGACGCTCTTTGTTGTCGGAATTTAATTGCTGACTTTATGGAGTACTATAGTACCTGTGCAGTTGCCATATATATCTTACAGTATTTCGGTACAAGGGTGTTCTACACCCTGATTACGCAACGCCGTTATGACTGCCAAGGTTTCCACTGAGTCAAATGATTTATCTTAATGAATGAAGGCTATACAAAAGAGGTTGGTTATGTTCTGCGCACTTCTCTATCACCTGATTTAAAGTGCGAATATGGTCTATCGTGGAATATTCTTTACCAAGTGCTTGCCTGACTATTAGGTTGATTAAAGTTTAAGGCTGCCCGTACTCTATTAGCAATTACCTTAGTAAATACCTTGTCGGCAACGGATATTAAGCTGATCTGCCTGTAATTTTTCAAGTACTTGGCGTCTCGTTTCTTATGAATTAAGTTAATGTTTGCCTTTTTTTAAGGTTCTGGTACTGTCGAGGTCATAAGCCATTGCGTATATAGGGTGGCTACTTATTCTAGCACGAATCTTCTCTCCGCCATATAACAGATACCCTGTTACCTGATCCTCCCCAGCTGCCTTTCCCTTTCCTATTGCTCCTAAAGCTTTCTTTACTTCATCTTTCGTTACTGGCGGGATGACGCATTGCTGTGCGCTACTGTCTCTCTCATTAACGTTCTGATTCCATTGGCTACTGTACAGATTTGTGTAGATATCTTCGGATACTTTAACTATCTTATTCATATTGCTAATGCCATTGCCCCCCTTGTCTCTTAACGCATACATCTGGTTTTTACCTAAGCCTAATTTCCTCTTCACTGCTTTTAGACTACCTCCGTTCTTTAGAGGATGCTCGATTCTCTCCGTTTTAAACTTCCTTATTTTGGCTACCACCTTGCGCTTATTTATTAACATCTATAGCTCTGCCAGTTATATTCTGTCGGTTGGGTTAGACGCCATTCTGCTAGGCCGTTTCTTAATCAGACCTTTGGACCCCTGAGATAGCTTGCCGGTATCCTGTGGAACCATCCTACCGCATACTTCTACTGCGCACTCCGTAATGATAGCAGCTCAGATTATCGCTCATTCTATGAAAATCAAGATCGTCTTCCTCAGTTAAAGCGGAATATCCGTTCTGCAGCGATATCTGGAATTCCTCTACTCTCCCTCTTACCGCTAACTCGTTAATGGCCTTCGTCTTCACTAGCTTCTTACGTTCCCTCTTCAAGTCTGATCTAATGCATACTCAAGATGCATATAACTTCGTTTTCAGCTGCTTGAGACTATTGCCTCTTTTGGTCTGTTGATGCGCAGCTCTTCTCATGTATGCCTGATATACTCTTTTGCTTTTGTATAACTTTTTGTGCATTTCCCCTATTTTTGTTACATGACGCATAGTTGTGTTTAACTGTTATCTCTTTGTGAATTGCAATATCGTATCTGAACTCACCTGTTTTTTTGTGTTTTGCTGTACTTTACAATGGTTTTCTGATTTGTAACCTATTTTGCACAAATTTCTGTATTTGACCCCCCTTACACAATGCCTCTCCGGAGGCCTGTAAGGTATCTGTAAATAAATAAATATCTCGTGACCTTACCATCCAGTGGCCGCTACAGCTCTCCTTTCCGAAGACGGCCACATTTTGAATGATGCCAGGTTAACCGCATAGTATGAAGTCGATTTCATTTTTAGTCTCACCACTGGGGCTCTTCCAGGTCCACTTCCTGTTCTCTCGTTTGGCGAAGAAGGTATTCATGATCCGCAAATTATTTCTATCCGCGAATTTGACTAATAACTCCGCTGTAAATTCAAAGATGGTTCTTTGCCGTTTCTTCGGAGGGGCACAAGACCTCTCCAAACGTGAATTCGATGGTGTTGAAGGAGCAGACGATGATTGAAGCCAGATGATGAAGACAAAGAAAATATATTTATAGGATGTACAAGGGCAAACTGCGTTACAAGCTGATTCACACAGACAGTCAAATTGTAACTTAAAAGAAAAGATCTCACATAGAGCAACAAGACGAGACCTTACTCATTGACCCGAGGTTAGAGTCTAGGTCTGTACAATTACGTGCCACTGGACGGAGCCTCTAGCTCAACTAGACGAGACTATACAAGACTCCCCTCCAATGATTTTACATGCAGTTTTAAAGCTTTTGCACACAAAGAAATTAGGGCGGTCATATATCGAGGCCCGCCCTAAGCTTCGATAACCAATGGAGGTAGCCACAGCCCCTGAAGGTTGGACCCAACTTCGAGCCCGGGACTTGGCTATAAAGAAAAAGAAACATATACAGAAAACATTTTGAAAACCCTCTCCCCGAGGGGAGTTCTCGGCCTTAGCGCTTGATACTTTCTCTTTCCCTGCCGCACCCGCGCTTCGCCTCTCAAAGGATGAAGCGTTTTTTTTTTAGCTAATTGGCGGGACCACTGACCCACTGGCTCGCCGCAGGAATGTCAGACAGCGGAGAACCGCGGCGCTTCGGTGCCATCGAGAATGCCAAAAAGAAGAAGAAAAAAAAAGGCCCATCGCGGAAAGCGAGGTGGTTCGCGTTCTGCCGCCGTGGGAATGCTGCCTGAGATCAAGCGGCCCCACGTGGTCGTTGTGCGCGCCTCGCATGCTTTCCTGGTGCGCTAACAAAGCCAGGTGTCTTCAGCCGTCACAGCGGTCATGCAGCGAGTGCCTCCTGCGCCTTTGCCACTGCTTGCGGGGGTAGGGGAAGGGGGGTAAGGCACGCGGGTAGGGGGGAGCGTAGACCGGAGGCCCGCAAGCTAAGGGAATAAAAAAAATATGCGAGTTGATGGAGCGCGGCCTTACATCTCCCCTGCTATTCCTAGAACCTAACCCACAGTCACCGACAACGTGGTCGCCAGCCTGCTTCTTGCACATCTTCGCATTGAAGTCGCCCATCAGTACACTGTACTGCGACTTTAATTTGGTCATTGCTGATTTCAAGTTTTCATAGAAGCTTTCAACGGTGTGGTCATCATGTGAATGGCTGGATGTAGGCGCGTAGGCCTGGATCACTTTCAGCTTGTGCCTCCTACTGAGATTAATTACGATAGCTGCCACCCTCTCGTTAATACTATAAATCTCCTCTATGTTGCCAGCTATATCATGATTGATGTGGAATCCTACACCTAGTTCACGTCTATCCCCTAATCCGCGATAGCCCAGTATGTGTGCGTCCTTTAGTACTGTATACACCTCATGCACCTGTCCTCCTAACTTCACTAAGCCCTAAGGCATACTATTTAATTCCCGCTAATTCCTCGAACAGCACTGCTAGGTTAGCCTGACTAGATAAAGTTCTAGCGTTAAACGTTGCCAGTTCAGATTCCCGTGGCGGCCTGTACGAAGCCAGAAATTCTTAACACCCTCCGCTGCGTCTCAGGTCTGACCGCCGCCATGGTCAGTTGCTCCGCAGCCGCTGGGGAATGAGGGCCGAGGGTTAATTGGTTTGTTCACCATGCACCCTTAGACGCTTTTAAATACGACGGGAAAATAGAATATCGCCCGTAGCATGGTGCTGAAGTTCGCGCGTATGCACGCGTCGAAACCAGACTAGACACGCAAAGAGCGCTTCGGACGTCGACAACTCCGCATTCGATGTCACCGCACAGGTGACGTCTGCCGTGCGCGAGATCACTGAGCACAGTTATCGCTGCCGATTACACGTGGTTCGGCCAGCGAGAGGAGAATGGGTTCTTCCGGGCCAGCGCCCAAATAAAACAAGCAGGATCACTGTATGAGGGATATGCCGGCTGAGTGCGGAGCGGTTGTCATCGACACGTGTCTGAAATGTGTGTCGTCATATGCTCCTGAAGCGCAGCAAAGTGCTTCCGCTTGAAACATTTTTAATTGCTATATTATTATTTATCAACAGAGCGCTCTGCTTTGATTTGGAAGTGAGGTTGTTCGTTTCGAACAGAGAGTAAATAATGATGACCAATGCACACAATGTTGCTTCGCAACGCGTTTGATTTGATTTGTTAAGATCACAACAGGGTCTCGATGTGCCACATGAGTTTAATGTTATGAAGCATTTTCATGAGTTCTAGCGGCGTTGCGTGATAAGTATAAACATCACTAATGAAAAATGAATCAGCATTTCAAAGCGAATTTTTTAACGTTAAAAGTAACCAATGATACAGCGCTGCTTTAAATGCTACTGTAATATTGAAATCTCAATTTTGGGGGCACTCACCTTGCTTGACCCCTTACGGGTTTGTTTCCGCGCGGTATCTTTTCAATTAAGTTTAACTAAGAAGGGAGGACGCTTGCGTCGTAGCGACACGAGCGCCACAGACGGCGTGGCTGCTGCGCGCGCAGGTAAGAGGCAGCTCTCTTCGGCTCGGGAACTCGTCGCGCGGGTATGTATCGGAGCGGCACACCATTGTCCGCCAGCGAGGCGAGGCCTCGTGGTAGGAACATTCTCCCGCCAGCACGTCCCATCTGACCTAGGAGTCCCCTCCTCCTCCGTAAAGTTGTCTAATGTTTGCTCGAAACCTTGCTGGTGAGTCGGACGGCCTCGATTCTTTAGCGTATTTTGTTGCTAGCTGGAGTTATTTTGGCTTTACTAATAAATGCCTTGTTTGTGTCAGCCAGTGTCGTTCATTTGTTTCCCAAAGAGCAAAGCCCGAAGTGGTCGGCATGCCTTGGTGATTGCGCGCGATCACTGGGTGTGGTCAGCGGTTTTCAACTGTGTCAGCCGCGGTTAAGCGGGCAGAACGTATTTATTTCCTCTTACAGCCCCACAACTTTACAATGACAACGCACACCTATTTCTAGCGTCATGTCAGAGGTGTTTTTTCAGTGCTTGGAACAGTAATCGGGCTTTCAAATAAAGGAGTACTGCACGCAAATATGTATTAGTGCATATAGCGCTGAAACTGAGTGAGTAAACATTGTAGAAATTCACCACTACCAATTAAAGGGGCTCTGGAAGGGGGGAGGGGGGTCTGAGGTTGGCTATAAAATGGTTTCATTGAGTGCAGTCCACTGAGCGTTCATGCCACGTACGAGGCCTCAGAAGTGAGCGGATAATTTACAATACATTTTAAAAAAATTCCCGCTTTCGCACCTCGCGGCGACAAGCGGTGGCGGGCTTTCGAGCGAAATCTGGCAGATGACGTCACATCTTGCAGATGACGTCAGGAACCGGGGTTCCCATTGGTTCGCCATGCCAACGTGACCAAACGCCAGACCCCGTGTTTACCGAAATAAAAACGCTAGATACTTAAAATTTTTGCTTTTTCGGAAACGTTTCTAATCCATGAAAAAAAAGTAGTCGTTTATATGCATGTTTACGCCGTTATTGTGTGTGAAGCATCAAAAATTGGTGCTGCACTTCCGGTTTTCAATACTGTCGGTCGTCTGCTCGTAGCACTTGTGTCACTCCGCCGGCGCCGCTGTTGAATCGGGAACTATACCCAACGTCTTTCCAACGTGTTAGAAGGGGACGCACTACGGTCGCCTAGTATAGACACAGAAAGTGCGCTCGCTAACAAACGTAGTAGAATTCTGAATTTTAGAAACGGTGCTAGTGCTAACGTTCCAGTGATATCAGTCACGACCTCCGTCGCATGCGCGACCAGAATGGATGGGCCGTGCTGTGTTGTGGTTGTAGAGTTAGGGACCGGCAAGGTGTTACTATTCGGCACGCTCTGCGCAAAGATGAAGGCACGCGAGCTGTCTGGCTCCAGCGCATCGGACTCTCCCAGTCGGACAAGCGCAAGAGCCCCCGTGTCTGTGGTCGGCATTTCTCGCCTGAAGACTACTGCTACAACCCAAAGTTCCTGCGGCGAACAGGTGCGAATGTGAAGAAGCTGAGGCTGAAGCCGAGAGCACTGCCGACGTTATTTCTTCCAACGACGAAAGTAAGTATTCCTGTGTGCAAAACTGCAATGCGGTACTCTAATAATTAACGTACGATGCAGTGCGCGAATCACAACACCGTATATATATATATATATATATATATATATATATATATATATATATATATATATATATATATATATATATATATATATATATATATATATATATATATATATATATATACCAAAAGTGATTTCTGGCAGCTGATTTGGTCAATACAATATAAAATCACCAGAAAATGAAGAAACATAACAGGATTTAATTCACGACGTTTCGGCCGGAGGACCAGCCTTTTTCGAGTGTAGTACAGCGTTTGAAACACGCAGTTTTTATAGAGAATGCGCGAGGTACAAAGTTTACAAGTTTACAGCAAAGCACGAGTTCAGAACACTAGAGGGGGGGGGGGGGGGAGGGAAGAGACCAGGAAGAACATTTTTTTAAATAACAAAAGAACAATAAGATTAAGATAACAAAAATGTAAAAAAGGGGGAGATTCTTTCCCACCACCTCAGGGTTGCCTTGGAAAGACACTCGAGGTGTCGCTCCTCAGCATTTTGGTGACAAGCGTGAAGGGCTCCACCCCTGTACAAGGAGGAAGCTACATTCCAGAGAAACTGGTAGGAGGGCGGATGGAGAGAGAGTAAAGAGGAATGCAAACGAGGCCTCTAATAAAGAAAAAAAGACGAAAAAAAGAAAAAAGAAAGTATTGAAAAAAGGAAAGAAGAGCCATTGTACGAGGCTTGGTAATATGCATTGAGAGAAGGGTGGTGGCAACACGAGAGAATACAAAATAGGACATTAAAAAAAAAAAGAAAAGGGGGATTCTTTTCCACCACCTCAGGGCTGCTTTGGAAAGGGGTGAAGGGCGTATTTTGGTGACAAGCCTGAAGGGTTTGACCCCTGTACATGCAGAAGGCAACATTCCAGAGGAACTGGTAGGGGGGAAGGGATGGGGGTGAAGAGGAATGCCAACGAGGCCTCTAAAGAAAGAAGAGAAAAACAAAAACACAAAGACAGAAAGAATAAGAAAAAGAAAGAAAATTAGGGGAAAAAAGGAAAGAAGAGCCATTGTACAAGACTTGGAAATATCCATTCAGACAAGGGTTGTGGCAACACGAGAGAAATCAAATAATGCAAGTTCCTAATCAATCCTTAGAAGGGCACTCGTGTACACACGCATACAGATACAGACAAAAGACAAGGCTAACAATAAATCCAACACCAGAACCGAACTGCAATGAGTCGGAAGTACAATCTACCGCAAGACAAATGACCATTCAGAGTAAACAATTCATCAGTGTATGAAGGGAAGACCGACATGACAGCAAAAAAAAATGAGGGGGGATAACAGCAAATGGGTGACAATATAATACAATGCGCGACAATACATGATTAGAATAATAATAAAAAGGGGAAAGAAAATAGCAGTAAATGTGGGACAATGCAAGTGCAAAAACTGGGGACAATGCAAGTGAAAAAAGGAAAACACGTCGGAAGCTATGCTTGTTATGAATGCTGCCGCCCGTTCTATGAGTCTGGGATAATTATTTTTGATAGTCTGGGATAATTATTATTCTAGGAGTCTGGGATAACTATTTGTTACATCTATTGAGTGTGTAAGCATGATAGCCGGCCTACTGTTTCGTTATGCCGCTCGAGACTGTGTTAAATTTGTGAATCAGGTACGATTCACAGCTCTCGCGGTCATAATTTGTTTTGAACCCCGATTGGAGTACAATAGCTGTAAAGTTATCGAATGGGTGCCCAAGGTTGTTGATGTGTTTTGAAAGTGGGAGATTTGGCTGTGTCCGCACATGTGATCTGTGGTTGTTGATGCGAATTCTGAATGGTGTAACTGTCTGCCCTACGTACTGAGCTTTACAGGTGCCACATTCCAGGAGGTAGACAACATTAGCGTTGTCGCATGAAAAGTTACCTTTTATCTTAAATGATAAGGATGACGCTGTGCTTTTAGCACTGGTTGTTGTTGTCATCTTCGGACAGAGTTTGCACCTAGGTTTATTGCATTGCGCGGATCCTCTGAAGCTACGGTTGCCGATTGTAGACGATGTTATCATATCCCGGATGTTCCTTGCGCGCCTATACACAACACGTGGGGGATCAGGGATAACTTCTTTCATCTTTTCACTTTGTTGAAGGATGTTGTGGTGTTTTTTTAAGAATTGTGCTAAGATTTGGCATTGAAGCCGAATGGGTAAGGACCAGATTGACTTGATAGTCCGGGCGTGGCTGCTTTTTGCCATTTATGAGTTCGCGTCGGTCATGCTTTGAAGCTTTCTTGACTGAATCGTCGATGACTGACAATGGGTGCCTCTGTCGTGCTAGGTCCACACGGAGTTGCTCGCAGTTTGATTCAAAGTCGCCTTCTTTAGAGCAAATCCTACGGAAACGTAGGGACTGACTGTAAGAGATGGATGTTTTACAATGGCGAGTGTGACTGCTCTGGTAGTGTAGGTACTGGTGACGGTCGGTGGGTTTTCTGTAGACTGTTGTCTCAAGTTTGTTATCCGTGATGGTCACCTGGACGTCAAGAAAATTCATTGTCGAGGCTGAATGCGAGGAGGAAAACGAGATGTTATGAATTTTCTTGACGTCCAGGTGACCATCACGAATAAAAAACTTGAGACAAGTCTACAGAAAACCCACCGACCGTCACCAGTACCCACACTACCAGAGCAGTCACACTCGCCATTGTAAAATATCCATCGCTTACAGTCAGTCCCTACGTTTCCGTAGGATTTGCTCTAAAGAAGGCGACTTTGAATCAAACTGCGAACAACTCCGTGTGGACCTAGCACGACAGAGGCACCCATTGTCAGTCATCGACGATTCAGTCAAGAAAGCCTCAAAGCATGACCGGCGCAAACCAACACCCTCTCAATGCTAAGGCCTCTCCACCGGCCGCGTGACGTCACGCCAAGGGACCGTGCAGGCCCCGCGCTCCGCGATTTCAGCGCGCCGCGCCCGTCTGCACTATTCGGGTACTGCCGTACGTAGCTGCCTTATAAGTGATTCCTTCATTTTCATTTTTGTCGTTGCTGCAGAAAAGAAATTCGCTAGTTTGTGCGCGCCTTAGGCTATCATTTTATCTGCTTTATATATTTTTTTTATTGCAGAACACCTTATTGTCAAGAAAGTTCGAGCTGCTAATACAGTTTTTTATAATAAACAATTTAGCATACGGCCGCCAATTTCGCATTATTGGTCATTATAATAAAAAATTGATTAGTTAATTTCAATTAATCATCTAATTATTAGGTTCTATCACGTACATGATGTCTGCCGTGCGGTAAAATCCATCCGCACATGCGTATATCTAGTTGTTAAAGTAGAAGTTCGTGAACATTGAAAAAAAAAACACCGTCTACTGCGCATTGTGTTAGTTTTATTCTGTATTGTGTTTTGCTTAAAGCTTTCACACACAGCAATAATGACACTCACAATAATGTTGCGCTGTTGAGTATTTGTACAGCTAATCTGACCCTTACAATAAAAAACGACGAGACACCAGCAATGAAGTGTGCGCAAAGCATTTTTATTGCTTGGGAATAAAACTTACTTCTTCTTAAGCGTTGCTGCTTTCCGGGCTGCGGCCTTCTGCTGCGCATTGTCTTGTATGGCATCATTTCTTAGTTTGCAAAAGTTGTTTAGAACAACGTTGGTTGCAACGCGTACTACCAAGCGCAGGAGAGTTTGTGCAGTGTGGCCATTTTCACATGTCTCAATGTCGTGTTCGTCCAGGAGGGAAATCGTCTGTGAAATCACGACACCACGTTGATTTCTACAGGAGAGAAAATCTTCCGCGGTTGCTCCAAAAGACAACTTCTCTGCAACTAGTTTAGTCATCAGTACCATGTGAACTGTGCATGGCTGGGGAAACTTCAGCCCTCCTCTCGACAGGTTAGCTATCATGGCAGTATTTTCCGCTTCGATCTCTCGATTTTCAATCACCAATGTGCTGAAGCAAGCAGAACATGAAAGCTTCTTTAAAGCAGCATGAGCAGCGTATCCTGCAATGTAGACAATAGCATCCATGTCAGAGTGGGCGTGTGTAATATCGTCGTCGCTGACAGCCACAGAAAAGTTGCATGGGACAAGATCCTCACTTACGTCTTCAAACTCTGTTTCCTCGCGTGGAAATGTCAAAAGTTTTTGAAGACGAAGCTTCTTCTCACATTCGTAGAGCTGACGCACGGAAATGTGGTACTGTGATCCTGCCAGCTGGCGGTAACGGCCGAACCGGTCTTCTAGCGCATCCGTCTGAAATTTGCCCAGCAGTACGTACTTGAAGTGAAGTTCTTCTAAGCAGTAGCGCGAGAGTTCTACCAGAGAATAGCATGTCAGTCGCAAAGCACTGTGAGTCTCTTTCGTCAGCGAGCCACTGGTGATGTTTATTCTTGCCCAAGCGTCCAACCAGTCCACAACGCCGCTCAGGAAAGCTAACTGTGTGTCATCAACAGACCTTACAGGGTCTTGCATGCTGTCCCTTAGCCTCTGGCCTTTGCAAGGGGTCTTAACATTGACTATTTGCCACCATGTGAGGATAACGTCAATGAAAAGAGCAGTCGACTCAGCTTGAGGAATCTTGAACGCGGAACCATGTGTCCTGAGGGCATTTGAAACAAACTGATTAATGACGTCGAGAGCGAGCTTTACATTTTGCCGCTCCATTGAGGTTGGATTCACGGCTTTTGCGTTCAGTCTGTAAGCAGCCTTCACAAGCGACGTCTTCTCTGAAGAATAAAGCTGCCGCACAGCTGCGAAAGAAGCAGCTTTCATACGAGGAGGCCCTTCGGGCATTGCTCCACTCAAGTCCATTTCAGGGAAATAGAGGCATGTTCCAGGGTTTTTCTGGTTAATCCAATTGTTCCTAATGCACTTCAAGAGATGCACAGGATCGACCACGTAGAAAAGAGGGCGAGCGTTATCGGCTGGATGGGGATAGACAATGCTCACCTGAGGACTTGTAGCAAATAACGACATCATCTTGCGGTTCAGAGCATTGTTGTCCGTTATCACAGCGATAATTTTGAGCCCCATTTTCTCAACATTAATGATTATGTTCTTAGCATGCTCGTGCAAAATTTCTGCGCTCAGTTTGCTCACAGGTAATATGTGAATGACGTCCTTGTTTGCAGAAAGGAGTGATTGTACCATGAACACATGGGCTGTTGTTGCTGGTTCCGTTGAATGAACCGACGATCCTACTATTGTGCCCCCTTTGTAGTCGAAGTATGGTTTTATGTGGATCTCATCGATCATCAGGGTCACTGTCTTCTCGTGGTCTTTCATTGATTTGACTCGTTCTCGGATGTAGGAGAGACAGTGCGGTTGATTTTGCTCCACAAGAGGGTCAGCTTTGTAATTTGAGCAAACACGGCGCAGTGTGGAAGGATGGGGCAGAATGATTCTTGATGCAGCTCTTGTGAAGTGATATGCGTGAGGAGAAATTGAATTCAAAATACTGGCGAATACCAGCAGCTCTGCGCTATACACATGCTGTTTCGCGAGGAGAAGCTCTATCTGCTCAACCAGAAATTTCAGCAAAGAAGACTGTTCTTTCGTCGTATCACTGTCCTCAATGAGGTCTGCAAGCAGTGAACCGACAAACTGCAATACTTTAGTATGTTTCGACTCTTTCGTCACCTCAGGTATATTATGCAAGCCTATCTCGAGTTCTTCTAGCAGCAAGGACAGGCTGGAGGTGTCGCATACTTGAGCTGGCAGAATCCTGCCTGAAGGAAGCGACAGAAGCTTCACTCCATTCAAGAAAACAGAAAGTGACAGATCAGGGAGAACTACCAAGGCGCATTTCACATTAGGTGAAGGATCATTCTCGATGAGAAGGAACCTAACGCACTGCTCATCGACAGAAACGGTCCAGAATTTCGTGTTGCAGATTCCAGGCAACTTAGATTTGAACTCCTCGTAAGATGAAACTTTGTTTCTTTTCTGTTCAAGCTCATTAGACTGAAGTGACTTCCTCATAGCCTCCTGCAAAGCAGCGTTTTCCCTTCTTGCTTTTTTCGTCTCTGGCGATTCACTCCGTCCAGGCGTTGAGGACAAGTATTTTGGGCAGTTTGGAAAAACAGAAGGCGCAGCATCAATCTTCAACTGTAGCCTGTCACGCTTCACCTCTATTATTTTCCCTGTCAGTTCATCTTGGTGTGACAACGTCGTAATGAAGTCGCCTGCGTGGAAGTGCAGTTCACACACCTGCACGAGAAAATGAAGCAAGGCCATTCGCCATGACTCTCCATTGCCTAAAACACTAAGTAAAAAGAGTCTGAATAGTGAACAGCTTTTACATATTTACACAGCTTTTACACAAGCCTTATGCACATCCACAGAACTAAATGCTTCCTGGACAATTCATACATAAGTGTAAGAAGTGATATCATTGCCTACAAAGACAGCATGCCTTTCCGGGAGCGACAGCTCACAACTAAGATAATTACCAGCGCCTATTAAGCAATATTTCAGAGTCTTACCCTCGAATGCTCTGTAGGTGTGAAATCCTTCCGTGGAATGGCTCGCAACCAGGCTTTTCTTCGTACTTCGTCTCTTGGGAAGCAATAAACACGTACTTTGGGACCATTCTGGTAGTTCCCGCGGCACCCGGGAACACAGCACCGGCCCATGTTTCACGAAGTTGCACTCGCTACACGGCAGGCAATCAGTTTCCCATTCGTGCGCTAGCACAGGTACGCACGCCACACAAGAAACGGCCACACGAAACAGACACAGCCGTGCGAGGAGCGAACGGAAATGCACCCAACGCCAGGCTGAAAGACTCAAGCAGCAGCTAGACGCTCACTGCAAGACTGCGTTCGTGTCTGTGCTTGCCCGGGCAAGCGCGAGCACATCGAGGGAGACAACCGAGCGGAGCGGAGCCGCGCTTGGTGAGCAGCCTGACCGGACACTTGGCGTGACGTAGCGCGTGTGGAAAGGAGGGCCTGGAGAGGCCTGAAGAAAGTATTTAGAGGGTGTTGCGCAAACTCATAAATGGCAAAAAGCAGCCGCGCCCGGACTATCAAGTCAACCTGGTCCTTACCCATTCGGCTTCAATGCCCAATGTTAGCACAATTCTTAAAAAAACACCACAACATCCTTCAACAAAGTGAAAAGATGAAAGAAGTTATCCCTGATCCCCCACGTGTTGTGTATAGGCGCGCAAGGAACATCCGGGATATGATAACATCGTCTACAATCGGCAACCGTAGCTTTAGAGGATCCGCGCCATGCAATAAACCTAAGTGCAAACTCTGTCCGATGATGACAACAACAACCAGTGCTAAAAGCGCAGCGTCATCCTTCTCATTTAAGATAAAAGGTAACTTTTCATGCGACAACGCTAATGTTGTCTACCTCCTGGAATGTGGCACCTGTAAAGCTCAGTACGTAGGGCAGACAGTTACACCATTCAGAATTCGCATCAACAACCACAGATCACATGTGCGGACACAGCCAAATCTCCCACTTTCAAAACACATCAACAACCTTGGGCACCCATTCGATAACTTTACGGCTATTGTACTCCAATCGGGGTTCAAAACAAATTATGACCGCGAGAGCTGTGAATCGTACCTGATTCACAAATTTAACAGTCTCGAGCGGCATTAACGAAACAGTAGGCCGGCTATCATGCTTACACACTCAATAGATGTAACAAATAGTTATCCCAGACTCCTAGAATAATAATTATCCCAGACTATCAAAAATAATTATCCCAGACTCATAGAACGGGCGGCAGCATTCATAACAAGCATAGCTTCCGACGTGTTTTCCTTTTTTCACTTGCATTGTCCCCAGTTTTTTTCACTTGCATTGTCCCACATTTACTGCTATTTTCTTTCCCCTTTTTATGATTATTCTAATCTTGTATTGTCGCGCATTGTATTATATTGTCACGCATTTGCTATTATCCCCCCTCATTTTTTTTTGCTGTCATGTCGGTCTTTGCTTCATACACTGATGAATTGTTTACTCTGAATGGTCATTTGTCTTGCGGTAGATTGTACTTCCGACTCATTGCAGTTCGGTTCTGGTGTTGGATTTATTGTTAGCCTTGTCTTTTGTCTGTATCTGTATGCGTGTCTACACGAGTGCCCTTCTAAGGATTGATTAGGAACTTGCATTATTTGATTTCTCTCGTGTTGCCACAACCCTTGTCTGAATGGATATTTCCAAGTCTTGTACAATGGCTCTTCTTTCCTTTTTTCCCCTAATTTTCTTTCTTTTTCTTATTCTTTCTGTCTTTGTGTTTTTGTTTTTCTCTTCTTTCTTTAGAGGCCTCGTTGGCATTCCTCTTCACCCCCATCCCTTCCCCCCTACCAGTTCCTCTGGAATGTTGCCTTCTGCATGTACAGGGGTCAAACCCTTCAGGCTTGTCACCAAAATACGCCCTTCACCCCTTTCCAAAGCAGCCCTGAGGTGGTGGAAAAGAATCCCCCTTTTCTTCTTTTTTTTTAATGTCCTATTTTGTATTCTCTCGTGTTGCCACCACCCTTCTCTCAATGCATATTACCAAGCCTCGTACAATGGCTCTTCTTTCCTTTTTTCAATACTTTCTTTTTTCTTTTTTTCCTCTTTTTTTCTTTATTAGAGGCCTCGTTTGCATTCCTCTTTACTCTCTCTCCATCCGCCCTCCTACCAGTTTCTCTGGAATGTAGCTTCCTCCTTGTACAGGGGTGGAGCCCTTCACGCTTGTCACCAAAATGCTGAGGAGCGACACCTCGAGGGCCTTTCCAAGGCAGCCCTGAGATGGTGCGAAAGAATCTCCCCCTTTTTATATTTTTTATTATCTTAATCTTATTGATCTTTTGTTATTTAAAAAAAATGTTCTTCCTGGTCTCTTCCCCCCCCCCCCCCCCTTGTGTTCTGAACTCGTGCTTTGCTGTCAAATTGTAAAGTTTGTACCTCGCGCATTCTCGCGTGTTTCAAACGCTGTACTACACTCGAAAAAGGCTGGTACTCCAGCAAAAACGTCGTGAATTAAATCCTGTTATGTTTCTTCATTTTTGGAGATTCTATATATATATATATATATATATATATATATATATATATATATATATATATATATATATATATATATATATATATATATATATTAAGGAAGCCAACAGTCACCGAACCCAAGGTGCATAGGGGAACGTTTTCTCTTCTTTTTTAAAATTTCTAATGACAATCGATTGATTTAAAGAAAATTACTTATAAACCACAAGCATAAGAGGGCTCGCGCACAGTTTCTGCTCTCGCCATTAGATGACGTTCTACGGTACACTTGCGGTATTACAAGACGTGCTACGTCCACCGCTATGGACGAGGGTGGCGCTGGTGAACACTCTCAAGGTTCGCTTACACGCAAAACATAAATACCCACGAAAGCAGCAGATTGGACAGCCGTCGCCGTAGCTCAGTTGGTAAGAGCACCGGACGCGATATTCGGAGGTCGAGGGTTCGGATCCCACCGGTGGCATGGTTGTTTTTTTTGCTGCTTCATAAGTTATTTTCTTTAAAGGCAATTTACTCGCACTAGAAATAAAAAAAATAAATTGAAAAAATTCCCCTCTGCACCTGGGTTTTCGGTGACTGTTGGTTTCCTTAATATATATATATATATATATATATATATATATATATATATATATATATATATATATATATATATATATATATATATATATATATATATATATAGTATAGTTCCATGTGCATTTTATCTGTTAGCTAGCCAGTTAATATATATATATATATATATATATATATATATATATATATATAATGTTACGAACGTAGGTTGCGTTGGCTCCGCAGAATAAAGATTTAAGAGAAGTGGGCACTTATACAACGACACTTTTATTTATCAACGTTTCGACCGCGGTGCGGTCTTCTTCAGGACTGTAGTGGTCTCGCGTCAGATGGACGTTTTAAGTTTGTGAGCTCAAGAGGAGGGAGAAAGGAGTGTAACACGCAAATAGCAACAACAGTTCAAAAAATTGAAAAAAAAAATAAAGATGGGGTGCGGGGAGCAGACAGGGACATTATTGGGGGAGGAAGCAAAAAATAGAAATAAAAGAAAAAATGGGGAAAACTAGTATAGTAAGGAAGGGTGGGGTACAAAACGAGATGGCGAAACGAGAGAAAGGGAGAGGAAGACGGTGCGGGGGACATGGGCAGCACGGCAACCACAGGCGTACGAAAGCAAAACGTGCAAACAAAACACACAAACAAAATGCTCAAACACAAAGGGCGCCGCTGCAGATGCGTGGCCAAAGAGGAGCCGCTGCGCAAATGACACTGGCAGTGACGAACAGGCCAAACCAGGCGCCTTTTGGGGGTCTCACTAATTTCCGGTGAGCCGAGGGCTAGAACGTTAAGGAAGGAGTGGGCTACGTTAACGAGCACATGTGTAAGAACTTACTCACGGTGTCCGGGTTTCACTGAACGGTGCACCCCTCTACCTGGGAGGGTCGTTGAACCGACCTCGCCGGGAATACTTGTTTGTAGGGGAGGAGGGCTGGGCTAGCTGTGTGCAAAGATTTCAAATTCTTGGAAAATGTAAGGAAAGAACGTCAAAAGCTTATCAATACTGCATGAGGCAGGATAGTGTAAGTAAGGAGGAATATGATTGCCTGGGATATACACTAGGAGTTATAAGAGGTATATCTGAGTTAGCCAATTAACGAAAAGTGTAGTATTATTTTGTTTGGAGGTCGTGAATAAAAGAAAGTGTACCAGGCTTTTCGTTAAGACCTTCTTGAATAGTATTAAACTTGCGGATAATATAGGATTCACGCTGTTCACGTTCTCGCCTGTTTTTAAGCCCCCTTGAATAATTGTTACTTTTAGTTGGTCAAATGGGTGCCCTTCTGCGTTTACATGCTTGGATAGCGGAATGTTTGGGGGAGACTTGGCGTGTGCGCGGTGATCGTTAAATCGAATGCGGAATGCAGTGTTTGTCTGTCCTCTGTATTGCTGGTTACACAGAGTGCATTCAAGAAGGCAAATAATGTTTGATGAGTCGCAGTCAAAGTTACCGTTGATTGAATGCTGGAAAACTGACCTCGTACTAGTTGCGGAACACGTAGTCTGCATGTGCTTGCAAACTTTGCAGCGACCTTTACCACAGGGCTGGCATCCATATTTTGGGGTTTTGTGTTCCTTGGAGTGGACTAGATAGTTCTGAATGTTTTTGGTACGCCTGTAAATCACGCGGGGTGCGCATGTAAATATTTTCGATAGTCGTTGACTTTGCTGGAGAATGTTAAAGTGCTTATTAAGGATTCTGTTTATGTTCGGTGCGTTACTGTTAAATGTGAGGATAAGGTTTGTAGTATAATCATTTCGGTTATCTATTTGGTGCCCCTGGAGTATTTGACTACGGTTAAGATTTGAAGCTCTGCTTATGGCGTGATCAATAAGGGAACGTGGATAGCGCTGTGTTAAGAGCACGTTGCGCATGTGTTCGGAGTTTTCATGAAAGTCTAGGTCGTTAGAGCAGATTCTTCGAAAACGATGGGCCTGCGAATAAGGGATGCTGGTTTTGCAGTGACGGGGACGGGCGCTTTGAAAATGTAGATATTTTTGTGAGTCGGTTGGTTTTCTTTAAGCGGTTGTACGAACTGACCCCTTGTCCACCAGAATGTCAACTTCAAGAAAATTGATTTGTCTGGCTGAGTAGGTGTGCGTAAACTTTATGTTTGGGTGCACGGAGTTGAAACTGTCAATGAAATGGATAAGTTGTTGTTCTGTGTTTGTCCATATTATAAAAATATCATCCAAATAGCGCTTGTAAAAGTACGGCTGAATTGGACAAGAAGAAAGAGATTTTGACTCTATATGGTGCATGAAGATATTGGCATAATTTGGGACCATTCTTGTTCCCATAGCGGTGCCACTTACTTGCAGATAATATTGAAGATCAAATTCGAAGCTATTATATTCTAACACAATTTTGGCTAGTGTTCCTACCACGTTTGGGCTTGGAGATTCATGAGGTCTCTGCTGTTCATAAGATTCTAAAAGGGCTGCAATGCCGTCGGCATGGGGAATGTTTGTGTATAAGGATGTTACATCCATGGTCACAAAAAAAGGCTCCTTCTGGTAAGGTTATATTGTCTATCTGGCGGAGAAAGTGGTTTGTATCTTTGATGTAGGATGGATGTGTGGCTGGAATGTGGCTAATTAGAGTGTCAATGTACTGTGATATTGCTTCTGTGAGAGTGCCGATTCCGGAAATTATTGGCCGTCCAGGAATACCGGCTTTATGTAATTTAGGGAGCATGTAGAAACGCCCACATTTAACAGTAACGCACCGAACATAAACAGAATTCTTAATAAGCACTTTAACATTCTCCAGCAAAGTCAACGACTATCGAAAATATTTACATGCGCACCCCGCGTGATTTGCAGGCGTGCCAAAACATTCAGAACCATCTAGTCCACTCCAAGGAACACAAAACCCCAAAATATGGATGCCAGTCCTGTGGTAAAGGTCGCTGCAAAGTTTGCAAGCACATGCAGACTACGTGTTCCGCAACTAGTACGAGGTCAGTTTTCCAGCATTCAATCAACGGTAACTTTGACTGCGACTCATCAAACACTATTTACCTTCTTGAATGCACTCTGTGTAACCAGCAATACATAGGACAGACAAACACTGCATTCCGCATTCGATTTAACGATCACCGCGCACACGCCAAGTCTACCCCAAACATTCCGCTATCCAAGCATGTAAACGCAGAAGGACACCCATTTGACCAACTAAAAGTAACAATTATTCAAGGGGGCTTCAAAAACAGGCGAGAACGTGAACAGTGTGAATCCTGTTTTATCCACAAGTTTTATACGATTCAAGAAGGTCTTAACAAAAAGCCTGGTACACTTTCTTTTATTCACGACCTCCAAACAAAATAATACTACACTTTTCGTTAATTGGCTAACTCAGATATACCTTTTATAACTCCTAGTGTATATCCCAGGCAATCATATTCCTCCTTACTTACACTATCCTGCCTCGTGCAGTATTGATAAGCTTTTGACGTTCTTTCCTTACATTTTCCGAGAATTTGAAATCTGCACACAGCTAGCCCAGCCCTCCTCTCCTACAAACAAGTATTCCCGGCGAGGTCGGTTCAACGACCCGCCCAGGGAGAGGGGTGCACCGTTCAGTGAAACCCAGACACCGTGAGTAAGTTCTTACACATGTGCTCGTTAACGTAGCCCACTCCTTCCTTAACGTTCTAGCCCTCGGCTCACCGGAAATTAGTGAGACCCCCAAAAGGCGCCTGGTTTGGCCTGTTCGTCACTGCCAGTGTCATTTGCGCAACGGCTCCTTTTTGGCCACGCATCTGCAGCGGCGCCCTTTGTGTTTGAGCATTTTGTTTGTGTGTTTTGTTTGCACGTTTTGCTTTCGTACGCCTGTGGTTCCCGTGCTGCCCATGTCCCCCGCACCGTCTTCTTCTCCCTTTCTCTCGTTTCGCCATCTCCTTTTGTACCCCACCCTTCCTTACTATACTAGTTTTCCCCCCCTTTTTTCTTTTATTTCTATTTTTTTGCTTCCTCCCCCAATATTGTCCCTGTCTGCTCCCCGCACCCCCATCTTTATTTTTTTTCAATTTTTTGAACTGTTGTTGCTATTTGCGTGTTACACTCCTTTCTCCCTCCTCTTGAGCTCACATACTTGAAACGTCCATCTGACGCGAGACCACTACAGTCCTGAAGAAGACCGCACCGCGGTCGAAACGCTGATAAATAAAACTGTCTTTGTAGCAGTGCCCACTTCTCTTAAATCTTTATTCTGTGGAGCCAACGCAACCTACGTTCGTAACGTTCGCTACAATGGCGCCTGCTCGCACTTCATCAAGACACGTCCTTTGGAAATTCCCCGTCGAGAGCCCAACTACTGCCATCATCGGGGACTCTCAAGTGAAATACTTGCATCAGCACGTGGATCCTGCAATCCCGCACACCCCAGCATTTATCTGCCAACCTGGTGTCAAAATTGAAGACATCCCCAACCTCCTGGATTGGGTACCACGAGGTGTGTCGGACATCGTCCTTCACGTCGGAAGCAACGACGTCGCAATCATGGATGCCGCCACCGCCGCAGACCGGTACGTGCAACTAATACATCAAATCAGAATAGGAAGACCGGATATTATTAACATTTTTGCAACGCTCGTGCTTCCTCGGGCTCCAAATTTGCAAAGGAATTCAACCAACAGGCCTCAAGCGATAAAGATCAACCAGAAGGCCCAGACTTTTAATGCCCTTCTTGTCGACATCTGCCGACGAGAGCAGAACACCTTCTTCGTAGACAACCAAATGGAAATATTCCACCCTAGCACAGTTCTGTCTGCAGATGGCGTGCACCCCAGCTTCGGTGGAGTCTCGCTGCTGTCTTGGAATATATATAACTTACTCCTCCGAATTCGCCACCTCACATTGGGGCAATGGAGAGACTACGCGCCACAATTTCCACAGCCTCGGCAGCAACAAAATTCGATGAGTACTCCAGAGCCTCGAACATTTGCACAAGTCGTAGGCAAAAATGCTATGTCTACCAGACAAGCAGCAGCCAGCCGTCCAGACATCACCACCAGGCCACCACTCACCTCCCGGACATCGAGGGGACACTGCAGCGCAGCACTAAAACAGCCACCCCAGACCACCAGTGGCACAGCAGCAGCACATTCCTCTACAGCAAGCACCTCAGCCCAGGTGAGCACATCAAACAAGCCATCGTGTCTAGAGGCAAGCCCGAAGAGAAGTATGCAACCGAGACGGAAACCTGCCGTGGATTCTGCACCAGAACAGCAACCCATCACCAGCAGCCCGTCATATAACTGTGGACTGATCCCCAGCACCCTTGTTTTATCGTATGACCTCCGGAAGCGTTGTGGGTCCGCCCAGCGAGTGTGCCGGGACTGATACACAGGCCGCGTGAGTACTCCGCTTCTCTTGTTCTCATATCACCGGCAGCCCTGTTTCAAATCTTCAGCTTTTCTTAAATTACGATAAATAATTGATAAGCGGTTTAGACATGACCGTCATGTTAAAACCTTAAAAATGTACCTTCGGGCTAATATCGTACCGAAAGGTCTACAAGTGAAGCTGATACCAGCAATGAATAATCTATCAGAAGGAGACAAAAAGAAATGGAACGACATATTAAAATCAGCTTCCCTAGAGTTATTCAAAATCACAATTCGGCACTCTGAGAAAGCTTCGGTGATACTGGGAACAGAGGAGCGTCGGGCTCGGAATAATCTTCTTGTTTCCGCGCTGGAGGCCGAGGAACTAGAACGTTTCAAAACAAAAAAAAAACTTCAGAAATTGGCATAATCAAAATTAGAAAATTTACACGGGACAAAGTTCCCCATGACGAATGGATGAAAGAAGTACTAAGTGCGGTTGGATCAAATTCTCCCAACCCCGATATCGCTCAGTCAAAGGTCAGCCAAGGGCAAACACTCTCAAAACAGGGCCATCACAGTGCAGACAACATCACTAATCTATCTCTAACACCGCTCACAGAGTATGAGCGAGCCGTCCTATCTAGAGGGCTGACTTTTTGCTCCCGCACAGGCAAATACAATGAATTCCAACTCCTGAAAGATATTTACGAATTCGCCAGAAAACTTCGCCTGAGAGAATACTTCTTTGATAAGCCCGAAAACCCCCACCAAAACTCGGACTTCCACCCAGCAAACCAAAATTGGACTCCCAACATCGGGCGGGAAAAACACTTGGATATCTATATTAGGCAGTTCAAAATGACATTATTGAAAATTTTAAGAACCGCAGGTTAGGACCAGACAATCTTCCTAAAAGAGAACGTACTGCTCCCGAGGCGCTCAGCAACCGTACCGACATCGTCATAAAGCCAGCTGATAAGGGCGGAGGCATTGTTATCTTGAACAGGGATGACTATATAGCAGAAGGCATCCGACAGCTTTCTGACAACCATTTTTATAAACAACTGCATGGCGACCCCACCGACGAGCACTCAAAAGCTATATCTGACATTCTCCTCGACCTCACAAAACACAATGAAACCTCCCCAAAACTGTGCAAGGCACTCACGGCTACCCATCCTTCTCCTGGGCGTTTCTACATGCTCCCTAAATTACATAAAGCCGGTATTCCTGGACGGCCAATAATTTCAGGAATCGGCACTCTCAGAGAACCAATATCAAAGTACGTTGACGCTCTATTTAGCCACATTACAGCCACACATCCATCCTATATCAAAGACACAAACCACTTTCTCCGCCAGATAGACAATATAACATTACCAGAAGGAGCCTTTCTTGTGACCATGGATGTAACATCCTTATACACAAACATTCCCCATGCCGACGGCATTGCAGCCCTTTTAGAATCTTATGAACAGCAGAAACCTCATGAATCTCCAAGCCCAAACGTGTTAGGAACACTAGCCAAAATTGTGTTAGAATATAATAGCTTCGAATGTGATCTTCAATATTATCTGCAAGTAAGTGGCACCGCTATGGGAACAAGAATGGCCCCAAATTATGCCAATATCTTCATGCATCATATAGAGTCAAAATCTCTTTCTTCTTGTCCAATTCAGCCGTACTTTTACAAGCGCTATTTGGATGATATTTTTATAATATGGACAAACACTCCGTGCACCCAAACATAAAGTTTACGCACACCTACTCAGCCAGTCAAATCAATTTTCTTGATGTTGACATTGTGGTGGACAAGGGGTCAGTTCGTACAACCGTTTATAGAAAACCAACCGACTCACAAAAATATCTACATTTCGAAAGCGCCCATTCCCGTCACTGCAAAACCAGCATTCCTTATTCGCAGGCCCATCGTTTTCGAAGAATCTGCTCTAACGACCTAGACTTTCATGAAAACTCCGAACACATGCGCAACGTGCTCTTAACCCAGCGCTATCCACGTTTCCTTATTGATGACGCCATAAGCAGAGCTTTAAATCTTAACCGTAGTCAAATACTCCAGGGGAGCCAAATAGATAACCGAAATGATTACACTACAAACCTTACCCTCACATTTAACAGTAACGCACCGAACATAAACAGAATTCTTAATAAGCACTTTAACATTCTCCAGCAAAGTCAACGACTATCGAAAATATTTACATGCGCACCCCGCGTGATTTAGAGGCGTGCCAAAAACATTCAGAACCATCTAGTCCACTCCAAGGAACACAAAACTCCAAAATATGGATGCCAGCCCTGTGGTAAAGGTCGCTGCAAAGTTTGCAAGCACATGCAGACTACGTGTTCCGCAACTAGTACGAGGTCAGTTTTCCAGCATTAAATCAACGGTAACTTTGACTGCGACTCATCAAACATTATTTACCTTCTTGAATGCACTCTGTGTAACCAGCAATACATAGGACAGACAAACACTGCATTCCGCATTCGATTTAACAATAACCGCGCACACGCCAAGTCTCTCCCAAACCATCCCCTATCCAAGCATGTAAACGCAGAAGGACACCCATTTGACCAACTAAAAGTAACAATTATTCAAGGGGGCTTCGAAAACAGGCGAGAACGTGAACAGCGTGAATCCTATTTTATCCACAAGTTTAATACTATTCAAGAAGGTCTTAACGAAAAGCCTGGTACCCTTTATTTTATTCACGACCTCCAAACAAAATAATACTACACTTCTTGTTAATTGGCTAACACAGATATAAATTTTATAAGTCCTAGTGTATATCCCAGGCAATCATATTCCTCCTTACTTGCACTATCCTGCCTCGTGCAGTATTGATAAGCTTTTGACGTTCTTTCCTTACATTTTCCGACAATTTGAAATCTTTGCACACAGCTAGCCCAGCCCTCCTCCCCTACAAGCAAGTATTCCCGGCGAGGTCGGTTAAACGACCCGCCCAGGGAGAGGGGTGCACCGTTCAGTGAAACCCAGACACCGTGAGTAAGTTCTTACACATGTGCTCGTTAACGTAGCCCACTCCTTCCTTAACGTTCTAGCCTTCGGCTCACCGGAAATTAGTGAGACCCCCAAAAGGCGCCTGGTTTGGCCTGTTCGTCACTGCCAGTGTCATTTGCGCAGCGGCTCCTCTTTGGCCACGCATCTGCAGCGGCGCCCTTTGTGTTTGAGCATTTTGTTTGTGTGTTTTGTTTGCACGTTTTGCTTTCGTGCGCCTGTGGTTGCCGTGCTGCCCATGTCCCCCGCACCGTCTTCCTCTCCCTATCTCTCGTTTCGCCATCTCCTTTTGTACCCCACCCTTCCTTACTATACTAGTTCCCCCCCCCCTTTTTATTTCTATTTCTTGCTTCCTCCCCCAATATTGTCCCTGTCTGCTCCCCGCACCCCATCTTTATTTTTTTTTCAATTTTTTGAACTGTTGTTGCTATTTGCGTGTTACACTCCTTTCTCCCTCCTCTTGAGCTCACAAACTTAAAACGTCCATTTGACGCGAGACCAATACAGTCCTGAAGAAGACCGCACCGCGGTCGAAACGTTGATAAATAAAAATGTCTTTGTAGAAGTGCCCACTTCTCTTAAATCTTTATTCTGCGGAGCCAACGCAACCTACGTTCGTAACATTATATATATATATATATATATATATATATATATATATATATATATATATATATATATATATATATATATATATATATATATATATATATATATATATATATATATATATATTAACTGGCTAGCTAACAGATAAAATGCACATGGAACTATACTAAACATATGTGTGCCCGTTGTGCGATTTCCGTGCAGGATCAACTGTGCCGTACGTACGTATACATGCGTGATTTGGCCGCAGGCCGCAGTCCTCGCGACAGCAAGAACATTTCAGTCATTTCCAAGGAAGTAGGGGTACCGCAAAGAAATGCAATAGTGCCTTTCAAAGCCTTCGTCACCACGCATTTTGTTTCCAAGGAAAATGCGCGTATAGCCCGCCAGTTATTGTAGAATTTTTCTTTCCGCAAAAATTTCATGAGTGCAAGGACATGCCGGCCATTGCAAGGAGGTCGGGAAAAGTAATGCAATAAACACAGGTCCCCACTCAAAACCGCCATAATAATTTAGGAGATACTGAAAACAGCTTGGCCTACTATTTTTGCGTTTGTTTACTTTTCTTAATTATCAGCTCACCGAATAAACTTTCTAATGAAATAGATTTCTCTTTCTGGCACTAATTGATAACTTCGTTTTCAGTATTCTGTGAACAGAAAAGGCTTCTTTATATAGCACTGTGCGAAATAGAGCAAGTTATTTACTTAAAGAACAAGTAAATTTGCATGTTCTTCATAATATAAACGAAATGAACAATTCTGCGCCAAAAGGTTTGGTTTATGGTTTATATGGGTTTAACGTCCCAAAGCGACTCAGACTATGAGAGACGCCGTAGTGAAGGGCTCCGGAAATTTCGACCACCTGGGGTTCTTTAACGTGCACTGACATCGCACTGTACACGGGCCTCTAGAATTTCGCCTCCACCGAAATTCGACCGCCGCGGCCTGCATCAAAAGAAAAATTTCTTCTTGCATTTGAGTGCTGGTTCACCTTGAATGTTCTTGATATTGTGTTTTATCATGCCCTGCAGTTTGTTTACTACATAAGAACAATGAGGTAGCTCAGCTTTGTTTAATATACACATCATAGAGTATAAAAATTGTGCTTCCTTATGATGCTGTAAGACCCCCAATTTGGTTTCAGCGTCAAATTCCAACTCAGGCTGTGGTAGAAAACAGTGAAGCCACTGGAGCATCTACCAGCCAGCTAAGAACTGCAGTAAGTTGTAGCCCAAGATGGCTGCCGCATGACACTTGTATTAGTTCTTTTATAAGCTCGGAACTGTTATCAGTTACTGTGCAACAGCTCCATTTATTATCATTATAGTGACATAATACGTGCCTTACACACAAACAATGTAAACTTTTCAATGCTGCTGTGCTGTGTGTTTCAAGGCATAAGTAAAGTCAGGGCAGTCCTATTGATACGACGCCCCCAAGGCACACCATTCTGACTGTTTGTTAGCGACTGTGGTCCTTTGCTTCCTACACATGGCCGACAATGGCATATACCGAGCAGATGATGTTCAAAAATGTTAGCTGTACAATTCATAGCGCTGCTTGTTTGTGGCTGTTAAGAATTTATGCTAAAGAGAGGCCTTACTTTGCTCTGCAGGAGCATCAGCATGCATAAGAAAAAGGTAGGAGTACTGCTATACACACCAGTCTAGTGAGCATGTCTTAAGTTCACAACTTTCATATAACTGCATCTGCCTTTTTTAGGAGCCACTTCGTAACTGCATTTGCTCTGCAACAAGAAACACGGTGGGAACACAGACCACAGAGCAGTGGCGTGATGTGCCCAGCACACCGCTGCGACGGTTTTCTGGTAAGTAGGATGCACTCCGTAACATGGTAGGGGCGTATACCCTGAAAAGGCTGGAAACCACTACTAGTCAGGTAATAAGTGCACTATTCAGGAAAAAAGTGCAGAAAATTGCTGCAGCTGCACAGGTAAACTTCAGCATCAAATTTCTTGTTGCGGCCAGGGCACAGACCGAGCCACCTGCAATGCTGCCTGCCCCGCTTTTGCCCATTTCAGCCAGCTTCAGAGCGCAGGTTGCGTCAACGCCACAGAAACAAGAGGCAGCGAGTGTGGTGTCGGGACAGTGGACAGTTTTGATTGGGACGGAGGTGAACAGCCAGCTGCAGAGCTCGACACCACATACATGCTATCATTTGATACAAGTGTCGGCAGGTATGTGAAGTGTATCATTAATACTGTAACACCTACACCAGCATCTGCTCCTGTCACAGCAACTTTATGGTCACTGTTTGGTACCTCAGCCTGAGAATGTGTGATTAATTCTTGCCCTTAGTGAACAAATTTTGATGCACAAAAAATGCAGAAGGCATCCACATGCGAAACGATGCGAGAGCATATTTCAGAGCTCTATTTCACTGCAATAATTCAAAGCCTTCAACTATGGTGGCTTTTTCTTTCCGTTTTTCAATCCTTCCCTCATACTGAATGAGTGGTATCCGTTCAAAGTGATACACGAACTGTGCTTTCCTTTTTGCTCACAGCTAATTTATGTGTGCATGCGCTGAAGTGCTCTATGAAATAAGGTATATGCAGTGTCTGAAGGTAGGGTGGCGTGTCAATTACTTCAATAACTGTTGAAGTCTTAATAACCTCAGGGTTAGCGACACATGGGCCTATGAAACGTGGAAGCCACCTGGAGGGTTTACTTTGACAACATTCATTTTGCATTGTAGGAGTGCACTTGTGAAAATCTCGGACAAGGGCAGCTCAGTGAAAGGTGCTACCTTCTGTATTGCAAAGAAAACAATGTATGATGAGTGGGTGGCAGCTGGAATGCTATTCATTTTCAGTTGACATGCAGATGCACCTGTTCAAGGTGAACGAAAATTCATTGTATTTGAGAGTTGCCTGCGAGAGCTAGTGGGTACCTGCCGCACCTGCTGCCATCCCTGCCGCCGTCACTTCACTGTGGAGGGCCCACTGCTCACAGTGCAGGCTGTGTGTGCACTAGGCCATAGCTACACCTGGGAGAGCCAGCCACATGCGGATGATGAGGCAGCCGGCAACCTTCTACTGGCTGCGGCAATACTGTTATCCGGATCCCCGGTGGCTGCATCACTGCGTTGTTTGAGGTCCATCAATGTGCAGACCATCTGCGAGAGAACATTCTACAATTATCAGCGGGCGTACTTGCCGCCCGCTGCAAAGAAGGTAACGGCTGCATGCTGTACAAAGCTCTGTGCAACTTCATGTCCCGGCACAAGCACCAGTTTCATCAGAGAAAGAAAACATCCAAAAACAATAAATCCGTCAGTATTGATGCAGGCCTAGTTCATTTGTTTTCTAGAAGGAATTTAACGCAAGTAGTATCGTAAAGTTCTAAGGATGCATGACTGTGTACAGCTGCAAGTGAGGCTTCACATGGACAGGTTAAATTTAGTTTTAAAATTAGTATGGCAGACCATTTTCAAATCAAAATAAGCGTTGGGGCTGGCACTATGAACCTTGGCTTGTGGCTGTTAGATTCTGACGCTGTACAATGTTTCGAGATTTGAAACGCCCTGCTTTCATTGTTGCATCAATGCAAAAACATGTTTTCTTTGCAGGATTTAATGATTCACAATTTGGAACTCAATTTAGAAAAGGTTTTTTTATCACTCCTTACAGCTGCCTTTTCAAGCATTATTTACCAGCATATAGCCATGACCTCTAACTTTCTCTGGCAGAAAATTAAAAATTCTGCTAACTGAGAACAAAGAATTGTGATTATCTCCGGGAGGTATCAAGTAATGCTGCGGAATACATACTACAGTGTGAATTGTTTTCAAGCCTTTCATGGTTGCTAAAGTAACCTTCGTCATGAGGCTTGAGAGCAGCTTTTTGCCGGCCTTGGGGCAAAGGACTCTGCGCAAGGGCAGAAAAGGCGGCTACGGATGAAGAAAGAAGGTAGTGTGGGTCGCTGCGAAGAAGGGGGCACTAAAAGAGTTGAACAGGGTAGGAGAAGAAAGGGCAAACAGGTGCCGGACTGGGCAGCTTTCAAAATAGAGTAGCGGCAGCAAGGCAGTGATGTCCATTGCTGCCGCATCAGCGGCGGCTACATGTCTTAAATGTATTGCAGGCTTTGTTTTCGCGCATTGTGGCATGCGAATCTTGAGAATCGCCTCTTTAGTAGCATGCCATCTTCATTTTTGGCGGGCTGTCGGCTATGGTTGGCCAGCTGTGACATCACACGGTCGCGTGACCTAAAATGTAACGGGCGGACGCGAGTATGAACCACTAAAGGCTATCGCCTTAATAAGATAAATCAGTGATTTTTTATCATACTGCCATTCTCGCTGATCTACTCTCAAAACAATAGCACTAAAAAGGTGCTCTACCTGGCTCATGAAGTTGAATGTGACTAAATGTAAGTTTATGCACGTGTCCCGGAAACGATCTAACTTGCTCTACTCATATTCGCTAAACTCGACCGTGCTATCGCAAGTTGACTCTTACAGGTATCTTGGCATCGAAATAACAAGTAATCTGAACTGGTCAAAGCCCATCAAGTCACTTGCTGCACGCGTTTCCAAATCACTAGGCTTCATTAGACGATCTCTCACATTTTCTCCGCCCACAGTTAGACTAATCGCATATGAAACATTTATCCGTACCAAACTTGAATATGCATCGACTATTTGGAACCCCCATCAAGAATACCTAATCCAGGCGTTAGAAGCAGTGCAAAACCGAGCTGCTCGTTTCATAACATCCAAATATGATTCTCGGCTGAGCGTTACGAATATCAAATCTTCCATTGGTCTGTCTAACTCCCCTGTCATCACGACGTAAGATAACAAGACTTTGCCTATTTCACAAACTTTATTATAATTTCCCGCAATTACGTGAGAGCCTTATTCTGCCCCTCTTCAGATCCTCCCGACGTTTGTTTAATTGCAACCGTGTTCAGCGTATTCATGGTACCACTAAAGCTTTCAATAATTCATTTTTGCCAACTGTTATATCCGAGTGGAATGTACTCCCTGACGATATTGTCAATGAAACCAACTCAGTAAAATTTAAACACTTATTGACTGCTTATTTCTCTCCTCAATTCTTGTAGAATGCCTTTTATTTACCTATTTATTGTCTTAGCAATTTCAATGCGTTTACCGTGTTTATTTGTGCTTGCCATTTATATTTGTGTTCTATCTTTGTGACCCGTTATTACCATTTGTTCCCCCCTTATGTAATGCCCCAGTGGGGCCTTTAAGAGAAAATAAATGATGATGATGATGATGATGATGAGAATGTGGCTGCTAACAAATTCTGCGAAAAATGCACAAGTCTGTGATTTTCATGGAATCGCAACAAACCAGGGGCCTTAGCCATTACTGTAAAATCCTAAAATATGGAGTCTATACCATGTACTGAAATATGGGGCTCATGTATGTTCCACAAGTGAGCTGTTTATTGATTGAGGAACGAAATGAAAAGTATGTGTTGTCTTGCATGCAGGTTTTTCGGGAGCAGCAGGCAACGCTGGCAGAAGAACTGCAAAGCGTACAACTTGAACTGTCTAGTGACGGTCGCTGTGACCCACCAGGGTACAGCGCCAAATACCTGACGTACAGCCAGGTCACCGTGAAAGTCGGCGAAATTGTGTTTTCATTACCTGCGAGAAAAGAGCAATGCAATCATGTCACAATGCTAACGCAAAGATTGATCACCTGGCTTGTTTGTAAAAGGCCCTTGATTTAAATTCTACTGCCACCGCAAAAAAGAATTGGAGCTACATTAGAAAAACCGCATTCCATTTAGTTAAAATATTAGCAGTCATGCAAGCTATGCATAACCAGGAAATAAGAGGCATATGTAAAGATTTCCTTTACACGAAAAGTTCAAATAGCAATCAGAAACATACAAACTGACCAAATTCTTGCACTGCTCACTGCATGTTTACATGAGGAATGAAAACTTGTTAAAAAAGCTAATGAACAACATCCTGGCAACTTTTCATTTGCTAATGACAATGATCTGTATGTAATTCATGGAAGGTACTGCAGTGCTCAACAGAGGACGTGAAGATGTCAAGGGCAATGGTACGACTGAAATCGATGAAGAAAAACTTATTTAAAGGGAAAGACATTTTAAAGTCAGCGGTGAGGTATTAGAAGTAAAAAAAAACATCTGTTTTGGTCAAGTAGCGACTGCTCACCAGGCACACAAGAAGGTAGCCACCATGGAAGTTTTATAACTATAGGGCACTTAAAAGAACCCTAAAGTAAAACCGCACCTTACTAACATTACTCAGATGAAGCCGAGATGAAGAGGAGGAAATGGTAGAAAACAGATTACTGACAGTCCCTTAGCATAACGAACAGGATTCCAAGAGAAGACAAACACAGCAGGGTAAAACAGTCAAAGAAGCAGGTGATATGGAGAAATTCGCAAGCCGCAGCTGGCACTGCACAGATTTAGTTGAAGGTAATGGACATGTAAGGGATTATAGAAGCTGCTCAATGAACCAGCATGTCGTAATTTTTTGTTTCTTTCACAGTCACGTGCAGGGCCAAACAGTGTGGCGATCGAAAAGCAAGGGCTCAGAAAGTGCGTGGAGACACTTGAGAATGCAGGTGCCACCGCATGCTCTCTGACCACAGGTAACACTCCAGGGTTCTGTACATTGCTAAGGCATGAAAAGGCGATGCGTGATGTTTTGCTAATAGCCCTGTCACATGGGCACTTCCAACTTGCCAGTGAGTTCAGACGCGATGGCCACATGGCAGTGACGAAGCTGCGCAGAAACCAGCAAGCCATGCTGGGTGTGGAATATTGCAGTTGCACAGTCGATGATCGCCAGTGTCATCTTTGAAGCAGCTTGTCTGCTTGCTGTAGCTGGTGGGATGATGCACTGGAGGCCCTGAGGGAAGACAATCAGTTCTCGCCCAGAGCCTGCCCCCGAGTTGCCAATAGCCACTGAGCTGTAAAACATTGTGCCGCTTCCACACGACCAGCTCGAGCACTGCTGGAAGATTCTATTTTTCTCCACAAAGCTCCTGTGGCACCACTGTCACCACCAATATTTGTTGGCTTGCAAACAATCAGCCTGTAAATTTTTTTACCTTGAAAAGAGTGAAATTGAAATGCTTAATGTTACAGCAATAATTTCTCCAAGAATGAGAATTGCTTTCAGCGAGCTGTAGTAGTATTTATGCAATCTCGAGCAAGCCAATTTCGATGTTTTTATATGCCTGGATACAATGACCTTATGTTAACTGCAGTGTTTTGTGGGTGCCTAATTTTTTTCTCTGCAAAATAAGCTGTATTTTTAACTGCAGTAAAATTTCACTGCTTTTACTACTATGAATTCATTCATTTGAGCCTGGCTGTGGTTTCTCGCCACTGTTCAAAGGCCTTTCAAATCTCGCCACAGTTTTCCGCTCCACTGTTCATTCAATAGCCATTACAGCTGCCCATGTAGCAGCGTCCAATAGGCCTTTGAGTTGATAGGCCATCAATTAAGGGGGCTTCAAAATGGCACTCTGACCGGGATATGCATAAGTCCTGATGTTGTGCTGCTTCTGCAGAGAAATATTTTCTCAGCAATTACAGTGCCTTGCTTGTTATTGTTGTCCATTTTCAGACAAACATTCTGGTGTCAGGCGATTCTGCCGGGTGGAGAAGGCAGGCATCAAGCATTGGTTTGATGTATGGCATGTTGCTAAAGGTAATTAAGGCATCGTGTTAGTACGAGAGGCCCAGGATATGCTTTGCAAGCCGGGTAATTTTATCTTTGTTCTAGGCCTCAAGAAAAAGCTCCAGGCATGCAGCCGCACACGCACAATTCTTGAGGGATGGATTGTGAGCATTATTGACCACCTCTACTGGGTTGCTATGGGCCGCGGAGATGGGGAACTCGTGGTCAGCATGTGGAACAGCTTACTGAACCATGTGTGCAACAAGCACAACGGCCATGAGGAACCCTACCAAAAATGCATACATGGCCCTCTTGAAAAACGCCAGTGGATGAAGCGAAGTAAGTGCTGGTGCCGAATGCTGTTACTTTAATACTTAGTCAATGTTGAATTATAGGCTCCGGAAATGATTTTAAAGCAGCGCTTGACCAAATACCTTCTCTTCCAGACTCAAAGGCCTTCCAAGAGCTACAGAAAATTGTGAGCTCCCCTTTGTTGCTGCGCGACATCCGTCAGTTGTCTCCTGACGTGCAAACGTTTTCGTTAGAGTCGTTCCACAGCCTGCTTATACAGTTCGCTCCCAAGGCAAATGCCTTCTCGGAGGAAGGGATGCAAGCAAGGTGCATGCGCACTTTGACCTGTGGCATGCAAGCAGATGAGATGACCATTTCTCTTCATTCAGGACTCAGCTGTCTGTGATGCACTACAACGATAACTCCACGAAAGTGCTAGCGGGGACAGCTGACGATGAACATCGGTGAAAGGTGAAAACATCCAAATCGAGAAAGGGGTTTTTTACTATCTGTCCGGTAAAAGATGAGACAACATACAGTAAGCAAACAATTGTTATAGCTCCGGTAGCACCATTTCACAGCAGCCACCAGTTGTTATAGGCCGGGTGGCATGGCCGGCTGTTGTTATGCAAGGTAGCGTGGTTGGGCCGGAGAAGGGATGGGGACGGTTGGAAGCTGACATTTGGGAACGACGAAAACACAAGCAGGTTTACTGACAGGAAACTTATTTACATATTTTACGAAAAGAATAAACAATCAAGAATTACGAGTTCATAGCGCCGAGCGGATAGATGAGCCTTATCGCCAAGGCCCATAGCCTTCGTTCCTACTCAGGATGCTCGTTAAATACACTGAGGCTTCGCGCTTTTCACCAGGCGGTATCCAATTGAACACGAGGCACAGATCGGAAGAGTCACTGCACATAGCACGCGGAGCCCCGTGGAAATGGGTGAGGACAATTCGGGGGTCCGCTTCTACTTCGCCCGAAGCTGTACGTCCATCCAAACACAGGCACTTGCCAGTCACGGTTAATTTCGGGAAGGCACTGTTCCCTTCTTCCCCTGTTGTCTGACCTCCGTCAGGAAACAGACAAAGGGAAGGTTATCTTCCCCTTCCTGAAGAGCGTGAGAAAGATTTCGCAGGCAGGTTTCAAGCACAACTTTTTTCGTGGGGTCCTCCTGGGGTCAAATGAGCTGTCGAAATTGCCGCTACCGCGTGGTCATCCCGGTCGAGTGAATCTTCGCTTTGATCTTCTTCAGCTGGTGTGCATTCCATTCATAACACAATGTAGACCTTAAACATACGTAATATTGTGGCAATGAAATCATTTTCTGGAATTGTAGCCTTTCTATATGGGCCATTAGATTTGCAGTAATACCGAAAGACTTCCTAGTTAATCATTCAGTGGAAACACACATGCTGAATTATCAGCAACCTGATGCAAATTGCACAAACTTGGATAGATACTTCGTCTAATACCGCTGTTGTGTACTCAAACAACCTCTAATTTGGTGTTTTCCTCCGCAGGCTATGTTGACAACCTCTTGTTGAATGTTGTCGAAAGTTGCGAGGGCTCCTCCTACAAGGAAGGCTTTCTGAGCAGTGAGCCACCAACTCTACACCACATGACAAGCCACTACAACAGGCCCGAAAAGCAAGACCTCATTTCTACCAGACATTCCCGATTTTCAAAAATACTACCAGACCCACTCTCAGTGTCTTCCATACCATCGGCATCACCATCGTGAGCAACCGCTCTGAGCACAACGAGGCAGAGTCCTCCAGTCTGGCTCACAGAGAAAGCACTCGACCATTTAATATCTTGGCAACATTCACCCTGCACTGTGTTTGGACACTACATAGACTATATTACTGCCATCTTGCTGGCCACGCACTACATGCGTGTGTGAACTGCTATACCCCCTCTCTTCAAGTAGAGTATGCCTTTGTGGAAGGTGAACCATATTTATTGGAGGTCCCAGCAGCCGCGGCTGGTGAGCCAGCGGATTGGGATGTCGACTTTGCGGGCCAGGCCAGTTGCCGAATGTGTTCTGTTCTGCGCGAGCCAGGTCGCGCTCCCAGCTTCATATTCATCAGTGCTGCTGGCCGTGCCAGCGCCGCTACAGGTGCTCCTCACCTAGTGCGCTGCGCGATGAAAGAAAAAAATAAATACGGTATCTACAAGTTTCTTCATGCCAGTGAGGTTCGTGTCAGAGTTCGTGATGGTAGCCGGCAGGAGAAACAAGCTCGAGCTGACGAGCCTGGCTGCTTCGCAAAGGGCGAAGGGAGCCAAAAGATGACAATGGTGACGGAATGAACAGGCTAAAAAAATCGAGGAACTGGAGGCGAGTTAGGCGTGTTACAGTCGTAAGGTCTACTGGTGGGGCCGCCAGTTAGGTTAAAGTTGGCCGGGAAATGTCCATACAGGAAATGCAGCCACGTGGGGATTTACAGGAGGGATGCGATGTTCGCTGGCCCAGTCGGTGCGGACGAAGGTATGGCGTGGGAAAGCCACAGGTGTAGAATTGAAGACGATGCCTTCGCTGCTGGGAACAGCGAAACGACGGCGCACGACTCTGGGCTGGAGATCTGCTGCGTGGGGCTCAGGCTGCCATTTAGGGAAGTGGATGAAGCGGTCGATTGAGTGGACGGAGTGGAGTGGGGGAAGAAGAAGACGGACGTGCTGACGTGTTCTTGCTGGCCGCTGCTGTTTTCTGCATCTTCTGGTGGTTCTGGCTTGTTCATCCTTGGTGAGCCCGTTCTACGTTGGGGGGTTTTGGCCAAGGCGTAGTTTAAGACGCAGTTCATGTGAACCTGAGGGTGCGTTTTGCTGAGAGATGTCGTTGGCCTCCCCAGGTGGAGGGTCGGCAGCTTGGTTTGCCAGCTTGCCAGCCCGAAGCCTGCCACTTGAGTCCTTTCACAAAAATGGCATTGATGCGGTTCCCGTGGCTATCGTCCGAATCGGTGAGGGTGTGATCAAAATGAAAACACCAAACTAATTAAACAGGAGCAAAGATCATTGCCCAATACCTGCAGAACTCTGAGGTGCGTCCATTCGGCCGTCGATGAATTGTGTGCAAGTCCTCGGACATCACTTGTGTTGCAGACTTGCTTAAGTGCAAAAATTTCAGCCCGCTGCCGGTGAAAGCATTCATTCCCGAACAGCTTGCATGTGTCAAGGGTATTGTAAGAGGTGTCGACCCAGCATCATCCCAGCAAGAAATTCTACATTAATTTCAGGATGCAGGCGTTGGGGTTCTTTCAGTCTACCGCTGCAGTAGAGAGGTAAATGGCTCGCGTGTTGCTACTGAGTCTGTAATAACAACTTTTGCTGGCTCTTCCTGGCCTGCTGAACTACAAATCTGGCCGATTGTGTACCGTGTAGACCCTCTAGAACCCCGCCCTCTTCAATGCGGCAACTGTTGGCGGTTCGGGCATAGTGGCAAAGCATGCAAGACGGAGACCCGCTGCCGTTTATGTGGAAAAGGTCATTCTGCTGATAACTGCACCTCAGAGCAGCCTCATTGTTGCCTCTGCAGCAACAGTCACTCAGCTGATGATGCCAACTGCGCAAAACGTAGTGAAGAGCGTAGCTTGTTGGACATTATCAAAGAGAAGCGGCGCTCAAGAGCCGATGCCTACGCTGTTCTTAACAGGAAAAAAGATTCATATGCTAGTCGTGTGCGCGCTTCTCTTGGGGACATTGAGTCCAACTTGGCTGCCTCAATTGTGACCACAGTCGAAAAAGCTCTTAATAATGTGGTTGAGCGAATGCTAAACACTTTCTCTGAGTGGTTGGCTCAGTTTGTTGGAGTTCAGTCTGCGTCACCATCAACACCCGTCCTGGCAGCAACGTCTGCACCTGTTTCAGCTTCTGCAGCTAGTGCTAGCCGCTCTACATCAACTTCTGATGCTTCCCAGGTCCCACCTAACATCTCTGTTCCTAGCAGTGAATGTCGCAGTGACATCTGCACAACAGATGTCGAAATGTCGTGCCCTACGCAGAAGCGCCGTGCTTCCTCATCACCATCTAATGCTAGTTCTCCACAGATGAAAGCTAAAAAAGGACCACCCAAACTTCATCCCAATGTTGATATCCTTAAAGAGGCGGTTTCGGCCTCTTCAATTGGTCAATAATCATGGCAGGTATCAAAGTGTTACAATGGGACTGCCGTTCCGTATTGTCTTCTCTTCCAGATCTAGACATACTTATTCGCAAGCATAAGCCTGATATTGTACTTTTACAAGAAACGTGGTTATCACCGTATAAATCATTTTCAATGAGAAACTTTCGAGTTTTCCGGTCAGATCGAAATGTTGGCAGGGGAGGTGGCTTGGTAACCATGCTATCTAAATATTTATGTCATCAGGCATGTATCTCTACGAAAATTGTTCTCCCTGACTGTGAGCTTTTAGCGATCAAAATTTCATTTCCGCATTGTGCTCATATTACAATTGCTAATGTCTATTTTTCTATAGGTGTACACAGGACAGACTGTTTAGAAAGCTTGGTGACTGGCACAAACAGTGCAGTCATCGCAGGAGATTTTAATTCTCACCATAGTGACTGGGGAAGTCGTACTGATTCCTGCGGCCAGCTTCTCTGGTCGTGGCTGTCTGAAAATGCTGTACGCTGCTGCAATTCTAGAGAAATAACCTTTATGCGAGGGGTTGCTCGCTCAGCCATTGACTTAACATTATCAGTAGGTAGGCTAGATGTGACTGATTGGTCGACAGAGGATTCGGGCACGTCTAGTGATCACTTTCCTATAACTTTCACTATCCGGTTATCTCCTCTTAAAGCTAGTTGTGTAATCCATAAATTTGCCAACCACAAAATTTATAAAAATCTGATGTCCGCCTCACTTGCCTCTATAGTTAATACAAGCCGCGATGACAGAGCTCAGCAGACGGTTTCATTTTTGCAAAATGCAATAGACCACTCAATATTCGCTGTGCCCGCAGCAGCCTCTACTAAACAGCCGTCTCCTTGGCGGACAGAAGAATGTGAGAAGGCCTATCGTCGCTGAAAAGCGGCCTGGAAGAGGCTGTCCTGCAACCAGAGTCCGGCTAATTGGTTAAATTACAAATTCTTCTCTGCATCCTTCAAAGGAACACTTGCAAAAGCCAAGGAGGAGTACAACCAAAATTTAAACACGTATCTTTCAAATCCTCGTCATCGGAAAGCCCTGTATAGATTTATGGAACGTAACAAGAGTTCTGTCGTCCCTCTTCTCACTAGTTCAACAGTGCTATCACCACAAAAGGCTCAGGAGAACCTGGAGTGTATTGCTCAGGGATTGGCGTTACGCTTCCAGACGCAGAGAAACGTCCCTTTGTGCACAATTTCACCCTCTTCGGATTATACCGAGGTTGACGCATCAGAGCTCCTCTAAGTCCTGGCAATGCTGCATCCTGCAGCTCCTGGACCAGATGGTGTCACTGTGTGTATGATTAAAATTTTAGCCCAGGAGTTTACAAGCGCCCTCTTAGATATGGTCAATGCTTCTCTGGAAAGTGCATAGATTCCAGCATTTGGAAGACGGCGAAAATTATTTTATTAATGAAAGATGTTGGAAAAGGATACGTCTTAGATAATATTCGGCCAATTGCACTGATTTCAAATTTAGTCAAATTAATAGAAAGAACAGTGCACAGTTGCCTCACAAAACATGTTCATGACATCAACGGTCTCAGCTCAGCCCAGATTGGCTTTCGTCGTGGATGCTCTATATGATCCGCGCATGTGGATCTAGAGAGCAGAATCCGGCTCTCGCTACGCAGAAGAGAAGTTTCAGCTTTGGTCACTCTTGATGTAGCAAAGGCCTATGACAGTGTAGAGCATACTATTTTAATTAACAGACTTGCTCAGTTACATCCTCCAACCTACATTTATGCGTGGATATCTGAATTTCTTTAGGACAGATTCTTTTACTGCGCCGAGGGAACCCTATGTTCAAATACATATTATCAATCAAGAGGTGTGCCGCAAGGATCGGTGCTATCCCCTCTGCTTTTTAATATTTTGGTCAGTGGCATCCCCATTCGTCCTGATATAACAGTTTTTGTGTAGGCAGATGGCATAGCTTTTTTCGCCTCGGCCAGGGATATCCACTCCCTTTACCACATTCTGCAGGGATATTTCGATGCTCTTGGAGCATGGCTGTAGGGCATTAATTTATCCTTGAATGTAGAGAAATGCGGAGTTTTGGTATTTCCTCCAGACAGGCCTTTGCATGTTTCATTAGTCCATCGCTCTCTCCAGATTCCACAAGTGGAATCCGTTAAATATCTGGGTGTTACTCTCACCCAGCATTATATTGGCGCCTTCATATAAAGAACAATGCGTTTAAAGGAGAACGCGCTCTAGGCCGGCTGACAAGAATCGCCAATAAAAAGTTTGGGATGCGCCGCGACACGTCATTGTTACTATACAAAGCCTACGTAAGACCTATACTTAAATTTGGTTGCATTCTGTTCTCTGGTAGCGCAAGCTACAAGATTCAACCCTTAATCTTACTGGAAAGGCGCGCTCTCCGCCTCTGCCTTGGTCTCCCAAAATCAGTTTCAAACGCCCTGCTTTATCTGGAAGCCCGTATCCCTGATCTAACTTCCCGTTTTCAAATACTCACGGTGCGAACTTTCCTCAGGTCGATGGACCCAGTGACTGATGTCAGTACTCCTATTTTTGTGTCTCAGCCGGCCTTATTCTTTTCTCATCACTGGCCACGGTATCAAATGCCACAACTTATGTTAACCCCGAACCTTTTAACACCGATTGGTGTTGATCTCAGTTCTTTGCAGTGGGTTGATGACACGCCGGCAGCAGTGGAATTCCATTTCGACCACATCTTCCCATCTCATGCCAAACACATGCCAGCAAACATTTTAAACGGTATTCTCTCGGATCACATAGAGAAACACCCCCATCATACGGTGCTTGCTACCGATGCCTCCCTCCGTCAACTGCCAAAAAGCTGCAGTTGCCATCTTTTCGCAGGATTTGGCATGGAGCTATTCTGTCCGCATCCCAGATTATATTCCTCTATACTTTGCGGAATTTTTGGCTCTTGGAATGGCCCTTCACAAAATTCCATGCATGTGTCTCATGCTATTCTCGCTGATTGTTTGTCAGTGTTAGTCTCCCGTGACACTTCACAAGAAGATTTTTTGAGCCGTATCCTGCGATTTTTTGTCCCATGCACTTTGAAGGTGGTCCGTTTTGTCTGGGTCCCTGGCCATGCAGGTATTCATTCAAATGACGTGGCTGATTACTTAGGAAGGTCGGCTCTTGACGGGTCAGTGACACATCCCGTCCCGAATTTCAGCCTGCTGGCGATTTCCAGGTTTCAGCGGTTCCTACATATATCAGCCAGGTTACGAGATCCCTTACTAAATACCACTGACTATCAGCACTTAGCATATAATTGGAACGTCCGTTCGTGTAAATCCAGGCTGTGTGAGGTAACAATGACGCGGTTGCGGTGCAGGATTCCAAGTTTGAATTTATATCTATGCAGGTGTGGGTTGACACCGATGAACCTATGTGAAACATGTGGGAAAGTTGAATCTTTAGACCATTTTCTCCTCTACTGCCCAAAGTTTGCACTTCAGAGAAAGATTTACCTGGAGGTCCCTCTCTCCAGGTTAGGGCTCCCTTTATCTTTGCCAGTATTTTTATC
The DNA here is from genome assembly GCF_052857255.1 of Amblyomma americanum. Taxonomy (NCBI): domain Eukaryota; kingdom Metazoa; phylum Arthropoda; class Arachnida; order Ixodida; family Ixodidae; genus Amblyomma; species Amblyomma americanum. The sequence goes on from NC_135498.1 coordinate 151,281,516, forward strand.
GTTTGGTGCGAACGCCAAGGAATTTGCATTGGGTTCTATTTGTGGGTTTCTCCACGATTACATAATTGCAACTGGTAGGTTGATGTGCTAATTCTTTTAAAGTTTAACGAGCTCTTCTTTTTTCACCAAAATGCTGTCTATTATTTGACTGTCAATATTGTTCTCTTGTTTTTATTCATTGATTTTTCAAAATTCACGATTGGTGCTTCAATTTTGTCATCATCTTCCATGGAAACTTCTTTGTTTATTCAGCTACACCTTGGTCAATCCCCCCGCGTGGGTATGTGCCATATACCTGGGGTGAAGAAGAAGAAGTGGGCCGACTGTCTGCAAAAGCGAGCCCACTGTGGCACTGGACCGCTTGCCGGGAACAGAGGGCACAAGTCCGGGACGTAGAGGTCGGAATGGGAAGGAAGCAGTGGTGCTGAGTATATTGGCGGTGGTGGATGGGGCACGCTGTAATGTGTCGCAAGCATGGAACCACCTTCAGTGTCTTTCTCGTCTGTTGCGGAGGCACAGTCACTGGTGAAGGCGCCAGGTGGGCAGGAATCCGTGGTAGGCGGTTCGGGTGGCGTGTTATGCGCAACAAGGCTCTGGTGTGGCGTGCATTGCGTGCCTCACGACAGGAAGGACACATGGGCTCACTGTGATTGGACATGAGGTAGCAGGCGAACAGGCGGCTAGAAGCAAGTTGGGGCCCGAGTCGAGAGAGAGCTCTTCTGGTGATGGTCCAAGGGCAGGCGCCACAGCTGGCAAGCAGGGCTGGGCAGGAGGCGCTGTGGGACGGGAGCTCGCAAGTGGATGGCCGTCCATAAGGGCCGGTGGAGCAAACTTGGGAGAGACCGGGGTTGGGAGCGGCTCCGATGTAATAGATGGCAGGGGGAAGACCGAAGCAGCTATGAGGGGGATTCGGCCAGTCGTCGCAAGTTGAGTGGCGGCACTGCTTCTGAGCCCGGAACAGCAGTGCAGAGAGTCGCCGTCAAACCGTTCTTGAAGTCGGCCTAAATGTCGGGGCCAAGAGGCGGCAACCGCAGCTTTGCCAGCAGACTGGGTAGGAGTTCGCGGCTGGCATGCTGATGGCGCAGCAGCTCGCTGGACGAGTGATTGATGTGAAAGTGCGAGTCCAGCAGCACCAGCCACATAACGGGGTCCCTGGCATAAAACGCAGGCAGGCCGGGCAGCCGAGGAAGGAAGGAGCGCTGATACGGCTGAAGGAGCTCACCGGATGCGATGGTAGGCGCGGACATGGCGACAAGAAGCTGCCGAAAACCGGTTGCGAACAGCGGGCGAGCAGCGGCAAGGCCAAGTGGAGGAACAGGACGGACAGGAGCGTAGAACCGGTGGGGCGGCGTTGCGTGCGTCGAAGCTGTCGTCCGGACGAGTCACCAGATGTGGAAGGTGATCCAAATTTATTGGATGGTACCGTTAGCCGCGGCTGGTGAGCCGGAGGGGCAGGCTGTCGAATTTGCTGGCCAGGCTGGTTTCCGAATGTGTTCTGTTCTGCGCAAGCCAGGTCGCACTCCCAGCTTCATCAGCGCCGCTGGCGATGTCAGTCCCGCTACAACTTCAATGATTCCAGCTGTGCAGATTGGAGCAGTCCAATGTGTATCAAACCCAGCGCATCCACCTTTTCAGCTGATCTGTGCTGTTATCCTCAGCTGTGCTAAGACTGAGAGCCGTTTCCCCTGGAGCCATCAGCCCCCACTATACGCTCACTGCAGGTGACTTGTGGGGTCTGACGTCCCAAAAAAACTCAGACTATTGTCAAATATAGAATGGGAATGAGCGCAATGTTTTGGAATTGTTTGTTTTTATTTTGTTTTTTGTGTGCTGATTTATCGCATTGTATTGCATTGTCTTTTTCTATTTGCAAGTTATTTGGCAACGAAGAGTTTTTTTATTATTATTTTTTGTTGTTTCTTCATTTCTGCAGTAACCTGACTGTAAACGTTTTTAATGTGTGTATACAATTTATCCCTGTCCTGCAAAAGCCTCCACTATGAGGATATAAATGTGTTGCAAATAAATAGAATATAATTAGGAAGGCCCGCGGATAAATTTCTGCCAACTAGGGTTCCTTAACATGCACTGACATCGCACAGTTCATAGGCGCTCGCATTTTACCTCCATCAATATGTGGCCAAAAAGGTCAGGATCGAACCCGCATAACCGGGTCAGCAGCAGAGTGGCGTAACCATTGAGTAGCCAGAAAGGATGATGTTCTTTCCTCACTTGCTGTGCACAGGAAGGTTCGAATGTTTACAATATTGTCAAGGCTAAGTTCTAAGCCCATTTTATACCACATGTCATGTGGATGTAATCTACGAAAGGGCAAAATACTATATGAGGAAGAAAGCCCAGCTAACCGGTGGTGCTTTCATAACACCACTGCCCAGATTGGCAGATACATGCAGACAAACATACAAAAGAAAGAGTGAGAAACTGCAGGCTGATGCTAAGCTCACCCTGCAGGGTGCTATCATTTTCTAGCGTGTCCCACTGCTGGTCTACTTACGAATGTACTGAAGCCTTTCAGCTGGTCACTTTAGCACCATTTTCAGCTGCATCTTGAGCGGCCTGTTCCGGAATAACTCATATTTTCTGGCGCTTAGTGCACACAAGGGACAAGAACACAAATACACAGGACGTGCGCTAGTCTTCAACTGTCGTTCATTCGAAAAAACATTCAATATAAGACATCTCAATTGCTGATATTCACACACGCGCAGTAGCAACGCCACGTTTCAAGAACAACAATTCCTTTCTTGAGAGATAAACAGATAGGGTGCTGACACATTTTGAACCTTCTTTATTATTGCACATAGCTTCGAAAATTTCCCGTTCCGATTGCGTTTTTAGTCTTCCTAGAATGCTTGTTTCATGCAATATTGATGTGCAGGGTACAGGGTCAAGGTCGCCAGGGTACCGTTCGATGACACAGCGTTTGCAGTGCACCGCGAGATTCCCCCCCGCCGATATGAATTCTGTTTCCAAGCGGTGCTCTCTGAGGCTTTCATTAACACATCTTCCTGATTGCCCAATATAAGCTTTGCCACAAGTGAGCGGGATTTTATAGACAACACCGATTTTGCATGGTACGAATTTCCTTTGGTGGTTCGTAGTGCACATTGGCTTCCTTGTCTCGCTGCTCACGAGTGGGCACAAGCGCACTAGTTTCTTCGGGGCAGTCAAAACAAGACCGACGCAAACTTTTTCGCCACCTTTTCGAAGCTATGTGGATTGATAAAGAAGGTTAAAATGTGTCAGCACCCCATCTGTTTATCTATCAAAAAAAGAATTGTTGTTCTTGACACGTGGCGTTGCTACTGCGGGCGTGTGAATATCAGCAATTGAGATGTTTTATATTGAATGTTTTTTCGAATAAACGACAGTTGAAGAATAGCGTACGCCCTGTGTATTTGTGTTCTTGTCCCTTGTGTTCACTAAGCTCTCGAAAATATGAGTTCAAACGATTTCCAACTAGCCCAAGTTTTTGCCTTAATAACTGTTTCGGAAGCTCGTGCGTGGTGCTTATCTGGGTCCCAGCAGTGGCGAGACTAAGAGTGATGAAGAATCTTAATGGTATCCATGACTAGGCACCAGATGATGTGATATCCAACAGGACAATAAATAAGGTAGTTTCCTAGAATAGAAGTCAAGAATTGAAGTGCAAAGTACCACTTTTCTGTTAGCAGCGCACGCACACCAAAACTGCAGAAAAAACTGCAGTCCTGTTCTTTCCCATTGTAGACCACTAGTAAACTGGTGACCGCCACAGTGGCGCAGTGGTTATGGCGCTCGGCTGTTGGCCCGAAACACGCGGACTCAATCCCGGCCGCGGCGGTCAAATTTCGATGGAGGCGAAATTCTGGAGGCCCGTGTACTGGGCGGTGTCAGTGCACGTTGAAGAGCCCCGGGTGGTCGAAATTTCCGAAGCTCTTCACTATGGCGTCCCTCATAGCTTGAGTTTCATTGGGACGTTAAACCCCCGTAAACCGGTGAACTGGCATGACGGCCAATATAAGAACCCTATCTACTGCAGAACTGGTTCAGGTAAAAATAAATATTCAGTGGCAGACAGAACCTGCAATGCACAAATGATGATGACACACAAAGGAAGGAGGAATGATGAGAGCAGATGGAAAAAAAACGAGATGCCTACCGTGTCCTTTCCTAATAAAAACTCACAGCTGCCGTACATCTCATTACTGCATCCATGGAAAGCAGCCCAGTTGCTGCAAGCCTTTGACCATTCGTGTCCTCGTAACATCCAAAATCTACTCAATGTTGTCACAGCAGGCACGAGTTGCACTTTGTGCTATATGTTGTGATCCTACCACATTAGTGAGAAAAAAGGTGGCGTATGCACGATACTGCCTGCACAGATAAAGTCATGCACAAAACATTAAACGCATAATGCACATGTATCTGTAGGCCCTAGAAGGGCCTATATAAACTTTTTGCTGCCTCTTGTCAACAGTATCAAAACAGTTAACAACAGACATGAGCCGACGGCGGCACTAAGCAGCAAATATACAGTAATATGCAGTTAATGGAATATGTGAACATCATGGCATTAGTGGACCATTACCTGCGCTATTGGGCAGGGTGCCTAAAGCCCACGTAGCTGGCGGAGGGAAATTCCGTCCGAATCCTGCACACGACGCAGGCTGGCAGCACCACACGTTTGGCTCTCCCGAGCGTCCCCCATATCCAATGGGTGAATGCCCGGTACGCAAGGAACCGGTTAGATCTGAAACAACCAAGGGTTATGAACATATAACTCTGTTTCAGTTGCAAGACACTTTTGGACTGCCTGTGCAGCTCCTCGTCCTCTTACAGGTGGGCGCCGTTCTCCCTCATCGCCCAATACACCACTCTGAGGACCTCAGGGGTGCAGCATAGGCTCTGGAATGCACGATGCTGAGTCACGCACCATTCCTCGCACTCCGCAACTACTGCCGGAACGTCGCGGCAGCAAACTTGCTCTAGGGGGGTGTCGGCATTACACCGCAGAAGCCGCAACTGCGCCTGAATTAGCTTTCGTCGTCGTCGAAATTCAGCGCCAGGTTTTTGAACGGGGTATTCTTGTACTGTTCGAAGCCCATCTCGGCACTCATCTGTATTAATCGTTGCTCGAGACCGAGGTCCATAACGGCGACAAATAAGCAAATCTCGTCGATGACAGACGATGTGATAATTCACCAGGCGTGAAGCAAGCGAGCGAGAGAGTGCGGCTACCAGAAGTAAACATAGGTGATGTATTCGTAGGTGGAGCATCGGTCTAGCTTGTATCTTTTATTTCTTTATGGCTCCCTTTGGCGTATGAGTTGAGAGGGAAAAGGTGGACTGTCAGGTTTAATCATCTGTATCTCTGGTGTTGCGCAAGCTACGTCGAAACTTTTTTCGGGAGAATGATGGGCGGTTCAGTATCTATCAGTGTCTATCAGTGTCTATCAGTGTATCTATCAGTATCTATCTATCAGTGTTCTGGCTTGTCATACCTTCGGTACAAGCCCCTTTCTGGGTTCCTTTAAAAAACTTTCTTCATTGCTCAATATGTAGGCATGTGCCAGTGGCATCGTTCTGAAGGTGCACGTGTTAGATGTAGTAGTGGCGCTCTATTTCAGTGTTGTTTTGTCGCCTTTGTTACCTATTCCTTGATAGAGAGCACAGAATAGAGCTTTCTGCTCACACAATGAGCCAATTTGGTCTTGTCAGTTAACAGTTTCATGAATGTTGATGAATACGTATCTCCTTTAATGTGCCCTGCTCGTTTTATAAGGTCACGAAAAAATGACTTCATTTGCAAATAGAAAATTGGACAAAAACAACATGTTAAAGGTTGGCATAAACAAGGAATATCATTACTACAACTTTTTCGTGCTGCATGGGCCAGATTATATGCTTAAAATGGACATGCCTTCACGTAGCGTGCCATGTGCGTTACAAAGCAAGAAAGTTAGCAACAGACAGCACACTTATACTGAGCTCAGTCTGTTCTCTTCTCTACAGTGCATGCAGCGCGTTGTGCGATATCCTGTTATCGATAACGAACACAGCAGCAGTATTGCACTGTCCTTACTTTCAATTTAATTGTGCTTTTACTCATACCAGTTAGGAGTGAAATGCTTAAAAATATGTAATGAGTCCATTATTATGTGTCCTTGTATAGATATTTTGACGTACTTAATAGCAGGGGGAGTTTCGTGCAACTTAGAGAGTCAGAAAAACTGCGACACTTCTAAATGGTGGCTAAAGGTGGTCCAATAATTGTAAAGCTTGCATTTTCTAAGACAAAACAAGTTATCCGCTCAAATTGCCCCAGAGAAAAAGATACTGATTTCAGCAATGGTGAGGATCTCTCACGTCGAGTTCAAATATAAGAAAGCAACTTGTGGAGTTTACCATATCAAAGACAACTATATTTCTTTGCGGTATAAAGCCTTCAAATATGCCTCAACCGCTACTTTTTATGAGGCTGAGCAAACAGTAAAAGAAATCTGCTAGCCACCACAGCGACGTAAGTCAGCACTACACCGTCCCCCAAAATGTCCTCATTCTAATCTTTCGTTTTCAGCAATCTTTACTAACATACGCAGTTTCATTCCAAAGCGACAGCTCGAGTCAAACCTGGTGTTATCATCTGATAGCAACTTGCTGATATTAACTGAAACGTGGCTAACAGATGACATTAGTGATGGCGAGGTGCTTGCAGATCTACCAAATTTTTCTTTCATTCAGGTCGTAAAAACGCATGTGGTGAAGATGTTCTGACCGCGGCAAACAGCCATTTATCCTGCACTCATTTGGACATTTCATCCAACCTTGAATTATTCTCGCTCATCTTTGTATTGTATCAGACGCGCATGCGCGCTATGTATGAGCCCTTTCCAGCGTGCTATCTGTAACGCTTGGCTGTTATCATGCAGCCGCCGGTCGACTATATATGTTGGGAAGCAATCACGAATAAACGCTTCTTCTGGTTGCTTCCAGGCTTTGTGTTCATTGTTGGATGCCGGAACATGGTGTCAGAAGCGGGATCGCCCTCACGTACGCAGTAATACGCTGGTGGAAGGAGCGTCTTTGTGCACTGGCACGATGGATTTAGTGAAGCCACCGCAGCTGCTGGTGCTGTCCGGTAGCACCGCGAAGAACTAGAGCCTCTTCAAGCAGCGGTTCGAGCTTTTCCTGCAGGCCACGGAGCCGACGAAAGAACCACGGACGCAGGGGGCTAAGACCGCACTGCTGCTCACCGTGGCCGGAGAGGACGTCGCCCTAGAGGTATTCAACAATTTTGTGTTCTCGGAGAACGAGAAGAAGGAAGATTGTGAAACAGTTATGAAGCAGTTTGAGGAATACTGCAAGCAGCAGCAGAACGAAGTGTACGAACGTTATGTCTCCAGCTCAAGAACGCAAGTTGAGGGCGAACCTTTCGAACATTTTTCACGGGACTTGAAGAGACTTGCACGCACTTTAAATTTTGGAAGCCTCAGTGACTCCATGGTTAGAGACTAGGTTGTATTTGGAACACAGAATAAGGAATTGCGTGAAAAGATGCTGAAAGTTAAGGACCTTACGCTGCTGAAGGCGGAGGAAATTTGCAAAGCTCAAGAGGTATGCGCCGAGCAAAACAATGTATGGGCGCAAGAGGAGAAAAAAAAAACACAAATCCAAACGCGCCAGCAAGGCAAGTGTTCAGTTTGTGAACAATCTGTGGAATGTTCGGAGCAAGACGAGGCTCAACGAGAACCGGAAGTGGCTCAGATCAAAGCACACAGGCAGTTCAATTGTAACCGCTTTCACGAACGTGGCAGATGTCCAGCATTCGGCAAAACATGTTTTCGGTGCCGTGGCGTTAACCACTTCTTGGCCTGCTGCAGAAAAGGGTCTCAAGTGAGCGAAGTATGTGACGAGCAGGCAGGATTCGAAATCCTCGACGTCAGCTTAGGCAACAGAGCCGATTGGGTTAGCCACGTGAGAGTGGCTTCCCAACTAGCGTCTCTTAAAGTTGACACAGGCTCGCAGGCGAATTTGTTGCCTTACTGAGTTTTTCAAAGGCTCAAAGCGAAGTCTGCTTTAAGAGCAAGCCCCTCCGTTCATACACCGGCGACGTTATAAAGCATATAAGCGTCGCTACGCTACAAGTGGCTGTGAACGACAGAAGTGGGCATTTCGACTTCATTGTAAAGAGCCGCCAGGCCATACTGGGACTTTCTGCCAGCGAAGCGTTAGGACTAGTGTCTTGTTCTGTCAAAGCTGTGCACACGAACAGCACTGACCAACTGGTCAAGGAATTTCTCGAGTTGTTTCAGGGCATCGGCTGTCTAGCACGCCAGTACCACATGGTTCTGCGGGAGGATGTAAGACCGGTAGTCCAGCCGGTGCGACGGGTGCCCTTGGCGTTGCTCGAGCCCCTGCGAGCAGAGCTGTATCTGATGGAACGTGCTGGACTCGTGGCCAAAGTCAGCGAACCGACGGACAGGGTGAGCCCGTTTGTTGCAGCACACAAAAAAGGATTGGAAATTACGCTTATGCATTGACCCGAGGCGAATTAACGAGTGCCTAAAGCGAGAGCATTATCAAATGCCGAAACGAGAAGGCATTGAATCTGAGCTTGCCGGTGTCGCTTTTTTCTCTCGCATCGACGCGTACTCGGGCTTCCATCAAATCCCCTTAGATGAGGCTACGTCAAAGGTGTGCACAATTGGAACGCCCTTTGGACGCTGCCGTTTCTTGAGACTTCCCTTCGGAATTGCTTCGGCGCCTGAAGTTTTCCAGATAACTATGAATGAAATATTCGACCAGGCTCCAGGGGTGCGGATTTATATCGACGACATATTGATATGGGGGAGCACAAGAATAGAGCACGATACTCGCCTCCGCACAGACTTGCAACTAGCTAAAAGGGCCGGCCTGACGCTCAATGCGGCAAAATGCAAATTCGGTGTCACCTTAATTGACTTCTTCGGTGATGTCATAAACAAAGACCGAATAAGACTTAACCCCGCAATGACCGCACCATTAAGTGAAATGCCTCCGCCAAAGGAAAAAGCCGGCGTTCACAGAATGCTCGGGGTGGTGAACTACTTCCGGAAATACATACCGCATCTGCCGGAAAGGACGGCGCTTCTACGAAGCCTCATTAAAAAAGATGTTTTTGAATGGTCCGAAAACCACTCTAGAGAATAGCAAGCTGTCTGCGACACATTGAACGGTCCGCCTTTGCTAGCCATTTTCGATCCTGCTAGGGAGCCGAAGATCGTTGCAGATGCTTCCAAAAATGGGATTGCTTCTGCCCTTCAGAATTAGGATGGTAGTTGGCGGCCGGTCGCCTATGCATCACGCACGACTGAGGATGAACAAAGATATGCGCAAATAGAGAAAGAAACGATGGCTATTACTTTTGGTTGTCAGAAATTTTTCATTTCGTTTACAGCCGGAAGTTTGTCATTGAAACCGACCACAGACCACTGTTAGCAATTGCTTCGAAAGGGATTGGCGACATGCCACCAAGGCTGCAACGGGCCTTTCTGCGCTTCCTAAGGTACGATAACGTTCTTCACTTTGTCCCAGGCAAACAACTGTTCCTGGCCGATATGCTATTAAGATCATCGCCGTCTGTTCCAAGCGACAGAGATGACTTCACTGATGACGTCGACGTCCATGCAGTGAGCGTGACTTCGGAGCTGGTAAGCAAGAAAATGTTTGACCGACTGACAGAAGCGACAGCCACTGTTCCACTGTCCCAGAAGCCAGTGACAGACTTGCAAACAGCGTTGCGGCAACTAAGGAATGGAGAAGGAATTGAAGGGTGGATGAAACCATTCGGTCCTGAGTTATTAGAAGTCAAGGGCATTGTTACGAAATCGTCATCTCAAAGGCCATAAGAGCTGAAATACTCGGTCGCATTCATGAAGGTCACTTGGGCATAAATAAGTGCAGAGCGAGAGCCCGTCTCTTGGTTTTTTTGCCGCGACTGAATACGGACATTAAAAACATGGTCAAGACCTGTTCTGTTTGTACAAACAACAAACCGAACCAGTGGTGCTTAGGCCGATCCCAGACCATGCCTGGACAGGGTGGGTGTTGACATTTTTATGTACGGCGGGAACTCCTACTTGTGCGTGTTTGACGCGTTTTCGAACTTTCCTTAAGTCTAAAAGCTAATCGACACAACTACATGCACTGTCATTGCTACACTTAGCTCAATTTTTGCAAGGTATGGCATTCCGTTGGAAGTGTGCACCGACAACGGTCCTCAGTTTTCATCCCATCAATTTGCTTTGTTCGTATCCAGATACGGGTTCAGGAATGTGACGTCGAGTCCGAGATTCCCACGGTGCAATGGCCTCACCGAGAAAGGAGTTCAAATAGTGAAAAGAATAATGAAGACTGGCGAGCTCAAATAGGACTTCTGGTTGGGTCTACTCGGCTATCGCTCGACTCCGCTAGCCGAGGGACGGCCCCTGGAGAGCTCCTTCACGGCAGAAAGTTACGCACTCGGTTACCGCACTTCGTGTAGCGCTCCAGTCAACTGACATCTCGGCGCCAACCGCGCAACCAAAGACCATCCAAAAGAAAACTCTACAGCACTCAAAAAAGATGCAGTCGTACGAGTACGAGGGGATGCATGGGACTGCAAGGCTCGAGTCATGGGCCTGATGGCACCAAGGTCTTATCGCGTCCTTACAGAGGACAACGAGGTGCTTCGACGCAAACGACATCTTCTAGCCACACGTGAGCCATTCCGACGGGAGTTAACGGAAGATGACTCTGACAATGAAGAAATTTCTCGAGAAAACGTGGGATAGCCACAGTCTATAACACAGCCCACACAAGCTGAGGAAAGTTGTGACATGGCGCTCTTTGGCCATAGCTGCCCTTGCGCCATAAAAATCCATAATCATCAACAAGCTGAGGAAAGCGCTGCAGTATCGCAGCCTACAGCCCAGCCCACGCAGTATGTGCCACGGCGGTCCACCCGACAAAAGCGACAGCCCAGTTGTCTTCACTACGAACAGAATTTGCGCCAAATGTCTCGTATTGTGCTCGCAGACTTTTAAATATTGCACTGAGGAAGATGTATCAGAGGCGCATGCGCGCTATATATGGGCCCTGGCCAGCGTGCTATCTGTAACACGTGGCTGTTATCATGCAGCCGCCAATAGACTATATATGTTGGGAAGCAATCTCGAATAAACGCTCTTCTTCTGGTTGCTTCCACGCTGTATGTTCACTGTTGAACGCCGGAGAGAGAGAGATAGAGAAAAAACTTCATTGGCGCCAAAAATTGGTCGATTTAGCGGGACCCGGGTGTATTCATGTTGAAGTTGCGAGTCTTCCAGGGGTGGCGTCCTTATTCCAGGGCCCCACTGAGTCTTGCTACCACATACGCATGTGCTGGACTGGTACTTTTTGGACCGCCAGGACGCTGCTGGTGAGCAGGCTCTCCCACTGTTCCGCATTGGGCTCTTTTAGTTTATGGAATGAATAATTGTTTTTACCCTCCCATGTAATATGGTATGAGGTGGGGGTGGCTCCACACCACTTGCATGTGTCCGCGTACTGGTTCGGAAACATTTTGTGAAGTATGTGCAAGTTATGAAAGCTTCCTATTTGCAGTCTACGCCAACCGACTGCCTCATATTGCGTTAATAGCTGGTGTGGTGGAGGATACTCTGTCCTCTGTAGTGATTTAGGATTTCCGCGTACTATGGTTCCACTGTTGTGGTGGGCTCAGGGTCACTTGATGTATCTGCTCGGTTGGTAAGCTCGCGAGCTAGATCGTCGGCCCTCTGATTCCCAGTCACCCCGGTGTGCCCCGGCACCCAGAAAATTTTGTGCTGAATATTATTGTTCGGGGGTCCCGCCAGGAGGATGATGCGTAGCGCTCCCTTGCTGATCCTACCATTAGTCTAGTGCCTGCATGCATCTTTGGGGTCAGTGATTATAGTGAGTGATTTATTTCTGCGGTATCCTTCAGCTACTGCTAGCGCAACAGCAGCTTCTTCCCCCTCGAATACTCTGCAGCCGCTCTGTGATATACTGGTGACTAGGTCCTCTTGATAGTTCACCACCACCTATACTACTCTGTGTTCCTTCGTGTTTCTGTTCCATCGATGCAAAACCGCATCTGTGTATACTACATTTGTTTTTTCAGCTAAGTGCTTTTCTACATACTCTGCTCTCGCAGCCCTTCTCCCTGCGTGCAGCTTAGGGTCGATGTAGCGAGGGATTGGGCACACCCTGAGTGTTTGGCGAATGTTATCAGGTATGCCCGCAACCCTGTCTTCCAATTCTTCAATTAAGTAGCCCAGCCTTCGGAGGAGCGCTCGGCCGGTGGTTGACTGCTGGAGCCTGTACATTTGGGCCCATATTTGAGCTTCCTTTAGCTCGTCAAACGTATTGTGGACTCCCAGCTTGAGGAGCTTCTCGTTTGACGTATTTCTTGGTAGATTTAGGGCCGTCTTGAAAGCCTGCCTGATTAAAGTGTCTGCTTGTTCTTTTTCGTGCAATGTCATCTTGTGGGAGGGGAGTGAGTATGTTATGCGGCTGACCACCAGGCTCTTGACTAACTTGATCGTGTCACTCTCCTTCATGCCAAATCTTCTCTGTGATACTCTGGTGATCATTCTGCTGACCTGTTGCATTGATTGTTGGAGAAGGCTTAGGGTGTGGCTGCACTTCCCGATGCTTTTGGATCCACATTCCCAACACTCTGATCATGTTGCGTTCCGGGAGGACCTCCCTTTTATTTTTATGTTGTATATTTCTTTGGATGGTCTCTTGCCCACTCGTAGAATTTCCGACTTCTATGTGGAGCATGCCAGGTCTCTCTCTCTGACGTAGTTCTCCACGCATGTGGCTGCCTGCTGGAGGAGAGCTTGTTTCTGCCCTGGGGAGCCCTGGCTGATCCAGATCGTTATATCATCGGCGTACATAGCGTGCTGTATCCCCTCTATCTGGCTCAGCTGTCTGCCTAGACGAATCATGCAAACTTGAAGAGGACCTGCGAGATCACTGAGCCTTGCGGGGTGCCTTTGTTTGGTGTTTCGAAGACCTTGCTGCGTAGGTCCCCCAGTCCACCCGTAGCTGTGAGGTTTGACGGGAAGGCCCTTACGTAGTCTTGTACTCTTCTTCCGCAGTTGGTGGCGGTTAGCCATTCCATGATGGCGTCATGGCTGACGTTATCGAACGCGCCCTTGATGTCCAGTGCCATGATGATGTTCTCCCCTGTTTTTGGGGCGGCTTCTGCGACTTCGTCCTTTATCTGTAAGAGGATGTCCTGCGTCGATAAATTTATTCTGAAGCAGAACATACTGTGCGGGTACAGATCTTCATCTTCCAGGTATTGTTGTATTCTCCTTGTGATGACTCTCTCAACAAGCTTTCCTAGGCACGACGTGAGCGAGATAGGGCGAAAATTGTTTATCTCCAACTTCTTCCCTGGCTTGAGAATCATCACTACCTCTACATGTTTCCATTCCCGTGGCAGTGTGCATTCTGTCCACAGTGTATTGAGGTAGTCTGTGAGTTGCATCACCGCTTCATCGCTGAGGTTGCGAAGTAGCGAGTTTCTGATTTTATCGGCTCCTGCTGCTGTGTTTCTGGTAACCGCCCTGATGGCCGCATAGACCTCTTCCTTGGTTGTCAGCCTGTCGAGGTGCGGGTTCTTCTCCGCTTGATATTCTCCTTGGTATCCTTGCGGCTTGTCTGTGCCATAGCACTTCTTGACCGCCTCCAGGATCTCTTCATCTGACTCTTTGCTGTTGCGGACCAGCCTCTGGATTGCTTTCCTAGTTTCTGCTTTGCTCTTTGTTGGATCCACGAGGGCTTTGAGTATCCTCCACGTTCTGGCCGTGCTGAGGGTGCCGCTCAGAGAGCTGCTAAACTGCTCCCACCCCTGTCTGTCCAGGTGTGCCGCATACTCCTCTGCCTTCTTGATGACCTCTGCTATCTTGAGTCGTAGCTTCCTGTTAAGCTTCTGTCTTTTCCATCTCTTTGTGAGCCCTCGCCTTGCTTCTCATAGCCTAAGCAGCCTCGGATCCACTTCCGGTGTTACTTCCGTTCTGTCTATCTCTTGCGTGTTTTGTTCCTGCAACTATTTCAGCTGCTTGCTCCATTCCTCTATTGAGGTGATTGCGCCTTGCATCTGCCCACAATCCCCCCGGAAAGCGTCCCAGTCTGTTATGTGGGCGGTCACAATTTTCCTTTTAGTATTCTCTGTTTCAAGAGTGACATTGATTACATAGTGGTCACTTCCCAGGTTCTCCAGCAAGTTCTCCCACTTGACCTGCCACGCTCCTCTGACAAAAGTCAGGTCTGGGCACATGTCTGGGCTAACGCTGTTCCGTAGTCGCGTTGGTTGGTTCTCATCTGTTACTAAGGTGCAGATTGCATTTTTAGCTGCTATACAGATTAGTTGTCCTTTTTTCTCTCCTTTCTGGTAGCCCCAGCTGGGGTCTCTCTCGTTGAAGTCTCCCGCGATAAGCAGAGTGTTGGATTTAGCTAGTGTTCCACCTCCATGAAAAGCTTATTGAAATTGCATCTCTTCTGTCTGGGTGGGCTATATAGATTTACTATGAAAGTGCTTTTGGCTTTATGCTTCTTTTTGGGAATAACCTCCGTTATAACGTGCTCTATCTCCGTGTCCTCAATTTCATCATGCACTATGGTGACTAGGTGGTTATTAATTAGAGTTGAGGTGCGTCCATTTTCCTGGCACTGGTATCCTTTTAAAACCGGAGTTATATTAGTTTCTTGTAAGAGAATTAAATCAGGCGGTGAGCCCTGCGTGTATATGAATTGCTGCAGTAGTCCGTGCTTGCGCCGGTAACCCCGACAGTTCCACTGCCATATATATATATATATATATATATATATATATATATATATATATATATATATATATATATATATATATATATACAGTTGAATCCCGGTACAACGAACGCCGCTTCAACGAAATTTTCGCCACAACGAAGTAATTTGCATTCCCCGTGAAACCCCCCATAGGACTTAATGTATTAAAATTTCCTCAAAAACGGAGTACTTTGCGAGCACGTGTTCGCTTCTACGAATTTTTTTTGCGAATTTTCGCGGGTGAGTGGCCCCTCCGTCTTGTCTTTCTTCAGAAGTTGAGTGCTGAAGAGCGACTTTCCCGTTCCCGCCGTTAATTTTTTTGCATCGCAGACTGTTGGGGGGGGGGGGGGGGGTACGCACACTCAATCGCACATCCTCCTCGCGCACACCCTCGTGTGCTTTTCTTTTTTCTCCAGATGCCCACGTGATTTTTGAAGTGACGTCACGCCCCGCTCATTGGCTCTTTGCTGGGCTTCTTCGATTGATGTAGCTCGCTGTCATGGTGCTCGCGGTTTCCTGTCAAGCACGAAAGCGCGTCATGATCACTTGCTAGCGGTGTTGGCTGGTAAGCGTTCGCGGCCTCCAAGCGAAGAGGGGCTCCTCGAAAGCGTGTGTAAAATGCGCCGGCGCACGCCATCTGCTAGCGTCTTCGGCCGCGTCCTCCGTGGCCGCGTCGTCTGCTAGGCACCGAGCGCGTTTCAAGCAGTCTGTGTGGACCGGTGGGCGGAGCCATCGGTGGGTGGAGCTTCGTGTCCTGTCGGAGAAAAAAAAAAAAGAAAACGCGAGAGTGCAGGAAGAAGCCCACTCCGCTTCACCATTTCTTCCTTTGTGTGTGCACCGTTTAGCGTGGTCTCGTCGCGTCTCTGCTCTGCTGAATTCCTAGGATGTCGCCGCCAGCGAAGAAGCGGAAATTTCTTTCGCTAGAAGAAAAAGCGCGTATTATCGCCGAAGCAGAAAGCGCGAAGAAGAAGTCGATTATTGCGGCAGATTTTGGCATCGCGCCGAGTTCGTTATCAACGATACTCAAGAGCAAAGAAAACATCGGCAAGGCACTTGCGTCGGGCACTTCAGCTCAACACAAGAAGGTGACGCAGCCAACTTACGAAGAGCTCGATAAGGCTGTCTACACCTGGTTTGTCGAAACGCGAGCCAAGAACATCCCGCTTAGCGGCAGCATTGTTCAGCAGAAGGCCCTCAATTATGCCTGTTTGCTGGATGACTTTAAGGCCAGCACAGGTTGGCTCAATCGCTTCAAAGTGAGGCACAACGTCGTCGGGAAAGTTTTGTGCGGGGAAGCAAGTTCCGTGGACACTGGCGGCGCCTCACAATGGGTGGTGGACAACGTGGCTGATATCATGAGCGGCTACGTGCCGTCCGATATTTATAACGCGGACGAGACGGGCCTCTTTTACGAGATGCTGCCAGCGAGGACACTGGATTTTAAAGGCAGCGTTGCCAGGGTGGCAAGCACAGCAAGAAAAGAGTGACAGTGCTGCTGTGCACGAATATGGATGGGTCGGACAGGCGTCCCCCGTTAGTTATTGGGAAAAGTGCTAAACCGCGCTGCTTCAAGGGAAACAGAAGCCTTCCCGTCAAGTACGTCGCTAACGGGCGGTCGTGGATGACCCGTGCCATATTTGCGGACTGGCTTACGGCACTTGACCGCGACATGAGCAGGCAGAACCGAAAGGTTTGTTTGCTCTTGGACAATTGTTCTGCCCACCGCATCGACGACGTCAAGTTGTCAAGCGTTGAGGTGAGATTCTTCCCGCCTAACTGCACTTCGATCATTCAGCCGCTGGATCAAGGCATTATCAGAAGCGTGAAGTGTGCTTATCGGGAGAGGCTGATTCAGCGTATTCTTTTGAATATCGAGACGGGCAGGGAGACGAAGGTGGACCTCTTCATGGCTCTGCAGATTATAGCTGCTGCGTGGAACGTGACGCGGTCCACCTTGATCAACAACTGCTTCAAGCACGCCGGGTTTGTTGACCAGGAGGCGACCAGCACAGCTGCAGCCGCGGAGGATGACGCTCCATCATCGTCGACTCCGGGGATCAGTACGGCCTGGAAATCCCTCCAGGATGCAGGAAACATCCCCGGCGATATCGAGCTGGACGATTTCCTCAACGCTGATGCGGATGTGCTTGTTTACGAGGAGCTCAGTGATGAGAACATACTAATTAAAAGTGTTCGCGAGCCAGAAGAGCCGCCGTCCGAAGCTGAAGACGACTCCGCCCAGGATTCATCCGCCTTGGCAACCTCGTCGCAGGTGTTGGATGCCTTCGATCTTATCAGGAAGTTTCTGGGCTCTCACGACGACGACGTTGCGATGGCTCTCATAACAGAGTGTGAGAGTCGCGTGACACCGCTGCTGGCAGCAAAACGCAAGCAGACAAAGCTTACGGGCTTCTGGAAATAGTTTTTTTTTCGCAACGCCGCCTCTCCTCCTCTTCTTCTCTCAAAGCTCCTTTGGCAGCTTTTTTTTTTCAACGGTCCCTCCCGGGGCCATCAATCACGCTTCGGCAGAGCATGCAGGCACGATGGTTCCCGCTGTGTCTCACTCGAGTTCCTCTCTCTACACCAAGTCGCCTATGCGCAGACACATGGTGCAGTCGTTTCGCGCCACGCACTTTCACGTGCGCGGCGACGTAAGAACAGTCGTATGCAACGCCAGCCCGGGATCAGCCGACTCGGGCTGTAATTTCTCGACAACGAAATTCCGCAACAGCGAAATTTTTCGTACGCCCCGCCGATTTCGTTGTGGCGGGATTCAACTGTATATATATATATATATATATATATATATATATATATATATATATATATATATATATATATATATATATATATATATATATATATATATATATATATATATATATATATATAGTTTGCTGTTGCCTGCCATGTCGTTGTCTTATTGTTGCCAGTTTGGTTTTCGTTCCCAAATCTTTCGTTTAAAAGCCTATCCCAGGCTTCGCTTGTAATTTTTTGAACGCCGGAACAATCTGCCGAGCCGCGCCACATTCAGGTCTGCTGGGTGTCTGCTACAGGCCCGCCACACAACACCCCCGATTTTTTTTCCGCCAGCTGAACGCCACCTTATTCAAATTAACCACGCAGTATTCCAACGCTCACATTCTCCTTTTCGGGGATTTTAATTATCCAACTATTAACTCGCATAACCAGGTAGAATCCATAGGTAATCAAGCTAACACAAGGGAATTTCTTCACATTTGATGGTATTTTAATTTTACCCACCTTGTACCAGAACCCACGCGTCTAGTAAACGAGACTGCAAATATTTAGGATTTAGTAATAATGCGTCATCCTGAAGGTTTCTCCTCCATTACTTATTGCGTGCAATTAGCGACCATAAAGTGATGTACACAGTCTTGAATCCAATTCCGAGCCACAGACCGGGAAATACAATTTGGCTGCATAATAAAGGCAACTATGAAGCAATGAACAGTGAGCTCCATGCCTTCTTTCTATCTTTTAAGCAACTTTTCAAAGCGATCTATTCAGGAAAACTGGTTGAATTTAAACAAAAGCTTTACTCTCTGGCAGAAAAATTCATTCCGAGGCCTACTTTCCTTGACAGTCGAAAGCAGCCGTGATTCACGATCTCACTGAAGAAAACTTGAAAATAAAAAGCAACGCCTACACCGCACAGCTAAAAGAAATATTGGTACCTGTCCTTGGGAAAGATACTACGTCGCTGAGAGCTAGTATGTGCCAGCAATCAAAAACGGTAAGCGATACTTTTATTACGACGACTTGTTGAGAATACTAAAAAATACCACAAAAAAGTTCTGGGAAATTATAAACCCTAATAATGCGCGCTCAGTTACCCTCAGGAAAGATTCAGGAGAACCATTCTGATACTGGATGTGCTAATGTCTTTACAATTGCTTTTTCCCCTGTTTTCCCCAGCGAGCCTGATACGCTCTTACCTATTCAATAGAGCCCATCCAGTCAAATAAATATTTAGGAATCATTTTAAGTCAAAGACTTATCGTGCTGTGAACATGTTACTAGCGTTATTTCACCTGCAAACAAAACACTGGTATTTCTGAAGCGCCATTTACGTCACGCAACAAAAGAGGTAAAATTACTCGCTTATATATCACTGGTAAGGCAGGAACTAGAACACGTATTTCCCATTTGGAGCTCCCACCAAGCATATCTAATTGATGCATTTCAAGCCGTCCAAAATCGCGCCTCTCGTTTCATTCAATCACAATATTCATACGACGTGAGTGTGTCATCCCTGAAATCACAGTCCAGCTTGCGAAGTCTTTCTTGCCATCGTTGCATAGCAACCTTATCTATATTTCATAAATTTTATTACAGCCCACTCGGCCATGAACCATCCATCTGCGCACCTCTGCCGCGCGTATTCCGTCGCACTGGTCACCCCCTTCAAGTTGCTCTTCCACGCGCCCGTACCGTCATTTTTCCACCTCCTTCATTCCACAAGCAGCGTCAGACTGGAACGGCCTCTCGCACTTCGTTGCTGCTAACACCTGCCCCTCATCCTTCAAAGCCAACATCGAAATTCTTTCATCATCGTGACAAAATGTAACAAATCTTCTGATTACCCCATCCCTCATGTAATAACCCGAAAGAGTTCTTTAAGGTAAATGAAATGAAATAAGACGCTGTTTATTTTGTGTTGGCCGAAAAGACATCAAATTCGCTCTAACAACCAGACACAATATGAACGCTGCATAAAATGCTCGATACTGCTCTTCCTTCAGACTAACCCGGTCATGAAGCGGTGCAGCATGGAATCCAGCACCTTGTTTAGCGTCTGAGGTTGTATTTCAGCGCACGCAGCGATAACCTTCCTCGCGCGGTGATCACGGCTTTTTGGTTTCGTCATGTAGGTAGGTCAGACCTGAAGACCCTGGAGGCAAGAGAACGGGGGCGTTTCATGCAATCCACTGTTGCGGAAAAAAAAATATAATTTAAGCAGTTAACAACATGCACTGGCGCCCCATGATATTGAAGGAAGACTTCCTTCTGCACATTTATTTATTTATATAAAATACCCCTAAAGGCCCTCAATTTTAGGGTATTACATAATGGGAGGGGGGGCGGTACAGGCAAGTAATCAAAATAAAAATAAATAGGCGAAAAATTCAAGAAAATACAAACAAAAACTAATGAAAGCATATGGATCGTTGGAATAAATATACAGAACCGACATAATTAAACATTGAAGCATTAAAAAGCAAGAAACAGAAATATCAACAGAGTAAAGTTAATACATGTTATACAATGTCTATCCACAACGGCATGAAATTAAAACAACGAGAATCATCAATAACAGAAAAAAAGAGACAAGAACCTAATGCACTGGTAAGTTAACAGTGTACTAAAAGATGTTACGCATAAGTAGTGGCAGATATGAGTTTATAAAATTTCTCTGGATGAGTGGTGGTAGCAGCATAGGAAGGGAGAGCATTCCAGTTGGTTATAGTGCGTAGAATGAATGAATGTGCATAGATATACGGCATGACAAGCGCTTAACTTTAAATGGATAGTCGCGGCGGTCAAAAATTGAGGACGACAAAGAAAAAAAAAGTCATTATGAAGCGTTCAGTAATGATACCGTTTATGAAAAAAGAATAAGCGTGCCACTTTACGACGGAGGTAAGATCTTGCAGATCAGCGCGTTTCTTCAAGACTGTGATGCTGGAATGACGTGAATAATCAGAGTAGATGATACGAGCTGCGCGATTCTGCAATGATTCGATGTTATTTATTAAATATGCTTGATGAGGGTCCCAAATAGCCGACGTATATTCAATTTTAGGTCGAATAATAGTGATGTAAGCACGTAATCGGAGGTGAGAGGGAGCATGCTTCAAGTTATGTTTTAAGAGGCCTAATGACCGATTAGCAGATGCAAGAATAAGGTTACTGTGGTGGTTCCATGTTAGGTCTGAATGAACGTGAAGAGCGAGGTATTTGTACGTAGTTACCAACTTGACTGGAGTGTTATTTAAAGAACACGCTGTTTGAAATTGAGACATTCGGTAAGTAAAAGACAAATTTTGGTATGGAAAGGTAAGTTGCATAAGCCAAGGAGAGCACCATGCTGTTACTGTCTCGAGGTTGGATTGTAAGGCTAGGCGGTAGTTAGTACAAATTTTTCGATAAATTACACAATCGACTGCAAAAAGTCTGATTCGGGAAGAAATGGAGTTAGGTAAATCGTCAGTAAATATAGAAAAAAAGCAAGGGGCCAAGCACTCTTCCTTGTGGGACGCAAGAATGTACTTGGCTGAGAGACGAATTATGGTTATTGGCGCTGGTAGACTGAAACCTGGAACAGAAAATATTTAAGCCATGCAATAACAAGAGGGTGAATATTAAGTAGTGTTAATTTAGTTAATAACCAGTTATGGGGTACCCTGTCGAAAGCTTTGGAAAAATCAAGAAATATGGAGTCGACTTGAATTCCAGCATCAACAGATAAATGAAGTTCGTGGATGAAACCAAGTAGTTGCGTTTCGCACGAGTGCCCTTTACGGAAGCCATGTTGGTATTTAAAGATGATGTTGTGTTGCTCTAAAAAGTTAAAAACCTGCG
Organism: Amblyomma americanum; assembly: GCF_052857255.1. Lineage (NCBI taxonomy): Eukaryota > Metazoa > Arthropoda > Arachnida > Ixodida > Ixodidae > Amblyomma > Amblyomma americanum. The sequence goes on from NC_135498.1 coordinate 151,302,987, forward strand.
AATGAATCACGTGTTCAATGAGTTTACAAATCGTGCTAGTTAATGAAATTTGTCCATAATTGAGTGGTAAAGAACGATAACCGGACTTGAGAATAGGCACAATTTTAGCTAGGCGCCAGTCACGTGAAACCAAACCAGATGAAAGCGATTGCGAAAAAATAGAGGACAAGATGCGGTGGATACCTTCAGATGAGTTCTTGAGTGTTTGGTTATTGAAACCAAGGTGATCAGACGCTGATATCGTTTTAAGTTTCTGTAGTACAGATAAGATACCAGTCTCGCTAATAACTATTTTGGTAACTCAGGTATTAGAATGATTCCTAGTAGCAGGGACTGAATAAACCTCTTTTCGGGTAAAGACTGATGTGAATGCGTCGTTAAGAACTTGTGCGCAATCAGCCACAGGAGCGCTGCCTCCTTCGGCATTGGTAAGAGTTATATCAGGAAGATTCGAAGGGTTGACCTTCTGCCAGAACTTACGAGGGTTATTCTTTAACATTGATGGTAAATGGCAATATTTACCTTTTTATTCTTTAACATTGATAGGAATACCAAGAAAAACTCTTGCTATTTCATTCAAATTTGCTCTGTATAATGATTTGCATTAAGAGGGGCTTCAAAAAATTTCTTTACTAATATTTTGCTGCCGAAGATTCCATATAACACATACAGCGACCACCTTACTTGATGCTAATTATGTCGAAGCCAATGAGGGTCGACATCTGACCTGCATTGCGCACGTTTACAATAGAGTTTAAGCGGAACTGTGCTTCGTCTGTCTACATTAGTTCCTTCAAAAGGTCAGGTTCTCTTTCTGTTTCAAATAGTGCCCCATTACAGAGGTCTTGACGCCACCGGAAGTTTGTACTTGTTAACTTCTGTGTCAAAACGGTATGAAAGGAATGCATGCTACGCTTTTTTTTCAGAATCCGCCGAGCAGTCACACTCTTCTCCATCTGCATTGAGTTATATCTCTGGTGCTCGCGTCAGGTTTCGCTCTTACAAGTGCTGGTGTAAGGATTTCTAGGTCCATCAGCTGAAATTGGCAAGATGGGGAAAATAAAAATTAATAAAAACGGGCAGTGGCATAGCTCGGCTATGCCAGGATATACGTAGCGAGAGGTACGTTTGCCTGGCTGAAATTGTGGTCACTGCATGCGTAGCATGGATATGCATTGGGCTCCATCTCGGGGGCTATGCGCCGTCTATTGCGCTCGGCAATCTGCCATCTCCGTTTGGCAAGCCGTTCCTCTCTCTGTTCGGGCGTCTCCGCTGCTCTTTTCGCCTTCTTACGCTCATTCTTTTTTTGTTGAGTAGCCAAGTGCCAGGCGACAACTTCAGGATCGGAAGAGGTAATCTTCTCTTGTCTATACCGCCGTTTACCAGTGGCTAGACTCTCCTGTGCATCCATGTGGAACGTAGTGATACAGCCGCCGATTACATCTCTATTACATCTCCGCCTTTTATACTTAATGATGCGCATGCGACGCGTGGTTCGGGTGATAGAGCGGCGAGCGGCGAGGCGGCAACGAAGCGCGCGGCGCACCTGTGGGGTTTCTCTGGTTACAATGGTATCGGTGCATGCGCACAACTGCTCATCCGCGTGACGTCACGCGCTGCTCCGATGGTGGAGCGGGCGCGCGGCCGCGGTGACAGCGAAGCGCACGCCGCACCAGCTGCACCTCTCCAGTTGCCATGGTAACGGCGCATGCGCGCAACTGGCCTCTCGCGGCCACCGCTAAATGCTCAAAGGGTAGCCATGTGTAGCTCTCGCTACAAAACAACAGTCCCCTGACAGTTGGAACCGCAGTTTCCTCATTAGAGATCCTGTGGTACGAAAGTTATTAAAAACAAGCTGAAATGACGACTCTCAAGAAAAAAATCCAGGCGCAGTGCCTTATAGCGCATAGCTGAGCAGCTTAGCCCTGTTTCTTCTGGCACTTGTTTAGGTAACGACCATGCCTGTCTTCTCTTGAATCGACAGCAGTCCTTGACTCACCGACGCCATTTCGAGAATCACACTGAATACTCCCTTGTCAGGCCAGTGCCTACTAGACAGAGAAGGCCTGGACAGTAGTCCGGTGACGAAAGCAGAGTGGTCGAGAAAAGCCGAGCCACCCGTAGAGAACAGCGTAGCCTGTCAGTATAAGTTATGCTGTGCGCTGTGTCGTTTCGTGAGTGCACAGGCGTGGACAGAAGTAAACTGAGCGCGCCCCACAAGAAAGAACTGCGGGTCAGCGCCGCCTAGCTGAACCAGAACAAAGCTCAAAATCACCACGCGCTTGTGCAGGCCCTGAAACAGCGCAACCTTAATCCCACTGCTCCGCTTGCGTCGCGATGGGACGGCGTCAGTGTCGCGCTATTGATATTGATGGTCGGATGGTTGTACCCTTTGCAGCGAGCGGATATTTCGGAATGCACAGAGCACTGCTTGATGCCGCAGAGCAAGCTGGGGCGAGGCTCCCGTTGTGCCGTTTGATCTGAGACAGCTGTTGGCGCTTTTTATCGCATAGTCCACGTGCTTCGAACTTTAGTTGCCGCTGTGACTCATTTGCGTCTTCTTATCGACCTCAACTGCTCAAAACGCTCGATCTGCCGCCGCAGTTTCGGGTTCGTTTATTATGTAGTTACCTTTGGTTTTCGCCTTGCTCCTACGAGGCACCGATGCAGCGGAAACGCATAGTCGCTGTGTGTCTGTCCTGCAGCACATTGGTCCTGCGCTGTAATCTTGTCTATGAGCTCAGCAGAAAATAAGGAGAAACCGCCTCTCCTGGCGTTTTTTTTTTTTTTGCAGCGCTATTGAACTTGGTAAGAATAGTGACTGCTCTTAAAGGTTCTCGATGCTACTGCTGTTTTGCAACGCGTATATTGTAAAACTGACCGATCTCTCAATGTAACCGCTAGCAGTGAAGTAATATAGCTCGCGCAGCGGTGTTAAGATTACTGCCTGTTGTTTGTCGTGGCTCATTCTGTGATTAATCTGCGCACACGGGAACATATAACACGAAGCACAAAACGTCTTAAAAGCTTCCTGAAACAGCTCGAAATGTCTTCACATGACTTTCGCTAGATCGAGCCGTCTCATAGACGTCCACGCAAGAAGTCTTCAGAATCTTCTGTAAGATGTCTGCACTAAGTCATTTCATCACAAAGGTTTCTAAAACGTCTAAGTCAAGACCATGTTAAGAAGACGGGTTATACGTTTAGGTCCGTCCGTCCGTCCACCCACCCACCCACCCACCCACCCACCCGTCCGTCCGTCCGTCCGTCCGTCCGTCCGTCCATCCATCCATCCATCCATCCATCCATCCATCCATCCATCCATCCATCCATCCATCCATCCATCCATCCATCCATCCATCCATCCATCTAGTCTACAGTCTGTTTACGTGCTTTTAACCGTTTTAAGCGAAAATCTTTTCTATGCTAAGCATTACTAAATTTATGAGATGCAATTTGTATATCATTTTTATGTTGCTTTGTTTCTTTCGTACATTTGAAAGGTGGCACTGGTACTTCGTCTGGCCATTTGGCGCTGCAGTCGCTAGAGGTTGCTTGCTCCGCGCGCGAAGTGAACGCTCCTAACGTTTCTCAGCCATCTTTGTCTCGCGCTTGTAGGCGCTCTACGCTGCTCTTTGCAGTTTTTCCGAGATGATTTCCTACCAGGACTGCGCTGAAACGTGAACCTCGTTGTCCGAAAAAGTAAGTCATTTTCCATTTCCTTTGTAGGGTGAAAGCATTAACCTTACTGAGGCTAAACCGCTAATGCGCCTGAATCAACCATGGGTTAGTGTGTCGCTTTTTTGCTTTGCAAATAACAAAGCTGTGTTTTCATAACAAATTGCAACGTTCGATGTTCAAAAACTGGGCGTTTCCACGCGTTTGAGCTTTCGTTAAGTGGGTAAAGCTAGGTTGCTCTCCCATATTTAGCATCCTCCACGAGCTGCTTTATTTCCCACGAAATATCAAGTGTCATAGAATGAACGCGACCAACTTTGCTTAAATACAAGTTGGAAAGATGAGAATTTTAATAGCGTTAGCTCTTACTCATCACGTTTCAAGATTTCGTGGGGTCTGCTACGTCTCTGAGATCTCAGCGTGATGTGTGGCAGCAACTACTCATCCCGTTTCCAGATTTCATCACGTTTTGAGATTTATCCTACCAACCTGAGATCACAGTGCCATCTGCGGCAGCAACTAGAAAACAGCACATCTCTCATTCAGACTTTTACCGCCATTCACAACAGCATTCTAGAAACAACCACCTACTGCGTACCAATGATGACGTCACAGTCCAACACGGTGGAACTATGAGCGTATGACGTCAGGGGACGATATAGCGGCATAGTTTCGGTTTCTCAAATTCAAGATGGGGGCCACTAAAATTGGTTGTGCCCTCCCATCCTCGTTCCCCTCATGTATGGCGTTAGGGGACAAAATGGCGGCATAATTTCGGTTTCTCGATTTCAATTTGGCGGCCATCACAATTGGTTGTGCCCCCATTCCTTCGCCCAGCATGACATCAGAGGACAAAATGGCGGCACAGTTTCGGTTGGTCGACTCGAAGATGGCGGCCATTAAAATTCTCGGCACCCTCCCATTCCTTTCCCCTCAAATATCCGATAACGGATTTTAGGAGAAGTTCATTGGACACAAATCTGATAAGAGACAGCCATCCCTCGATCGTACAAAAGATACTGTACGGCAACTAATGTCGCCCGGCACACATACACACGCACACAAGGAGCAAAAGTGTCTAAAAACAGAATTCAAGGAGGTCCATAAGCGCGGGGGAAGCACGTGGAAGGGAACCGCGCAGAAACAGCGTGCACAAACATCGCGCACATCACTTGCGCGCACCACTCAATATGACAGGAGCCGCACCGTCCCAGGGCCCCCGCTTGCTTCGATGAAGCGAGTGCTCCACCGTCGCAGGAACTTTTCTTCCTGCAGCGTCACCCTGCCTAAGCACGCCTGCTAAAACAGGCGCGCTCGGACACGCTGCAGCATCGGAAACATGGCCCGTTGGGGTCGGCCCTGTAAGGAAGCGACGCCTCTCTGGCGCCAAAAATAAAAGCACCAACATATAACAGCCACACAATTGTGCTGCGCGGCCTGGTACGCGAGTCGAGCGACAGACAAAACATACGCAACATCAGTCGCCAAAATGCGCGCGTCACAACACACTCAAATAGCGCCTGCTTAAAGGTTTCCATTCCATCGCACTGCGGACACTGCGAAGAAGGATCGATGCCCCACGCTGCGATGCGGAATCTCGTGGGCAGGACGCTCCAGCCTCGCAGCCAGCCGAAGTCACGGACGCCTGGTGGAAGAGAGAGAGACGTCAAGTCTCGCTACCTCACCCGCCTGCTCCTCTATAGCTGCTCTGGGGAGCCTCCTGTATTGCAAGGAGCTCGCAAACGCGGGAGGCCTGCGTCTGTGAAACGTCTACTTCGGGCAGGTCCGACAAACATACCGAAAAAACCTCGGCTGCTGTTTCGCCGTACGAGCTAATATATCACGAAAAAAAAGGTGCCGCGACGTCCCGAGAAGGTATAGGCGAGAAGCCCTCTCCCCGGGTCGTCGATGGCGTTGACCAGGTCGCGGACGCCTCGGAGAGCGCGGACGCTGGACAATGGGCGCAGGTTCGGCAGGCAGAACCCGTCCATGCACCGTGCGAAGGCGGAGGAGCGCGAGTGTGGCTGTCTTCGTCTTTCCCGCTCAGAAAAAATCTTCACACATTGTGGCCAAGCGACACGTGAAAGTGCGCGTCGGACAAGCAAAGCGGGTGATCTAAAAGAGCGACGCGCACACTGAAGATCTGATAATAAATGCGCGCTCCGACAGCGATAGGCGAAAACGCGCTGCCACTGCCAGGCGTTGCTCTACGGCTGCTGTCAACTGCGTCCATGACTCGCGGGTTACCTCCCCTGAGGAGAGGAACACTACGCCTAGCACTCTCACTGCCGAGACCCACTCCACATCGCCTAGCAGGTGCAGGTCTAACGCAATAGCGCCGAAGCGCAGAGCTTTGCTCTTGCCCCTGTTAAGCAGGGCGCCGGACAGCTCACTGGAAGTCTCAAAAGGCCGTAAATCGCTATGTAGGTGTCCTCGTCCCGAAAAAAACAGGGACACGTCGTCAGCGTACACGGACACCTTCACCTGGACTTGACCCGGCAAAGGGAATCCGCGCACCGATGGACACTCTGCTATGCGGCGAAGGAGCGGGTCTAAGCCTAATACAAATAAAATTGACGACAGGGGACAGCCCTGTCTACTGCAACGCTCTATACTAAATAGGTAGCTTAACACCCTGTTAGAAAGCAAATGAGCTGTAAGGTCGGAATACAGCCGTTCTAAACGCTCCACGAACTCTACCGGAAAGCCGAAAGCACCGAGAACGCCAAAAAGGCAGCGGTGCTCAACTCGATCGAAGGCTTTCGCCTGATCGAGTGAGGCGAAAGAACCCGGTATTCCCGTTCTCTAAGTAAAAGAGAATAAGTCACGCGTTAGTGTGAGAGACGAGAATATCGAGCGTCCGGGCTTATGAGCACCGCTAAAACCTTGCTCAACCTTTTAGCCAGCAGTGACGCCACGATCTTGCAATCTGCGTTAAGCAGAGTGATTGGGCGCCACGTCTGCGGGCGAGATGGACACGGACAAGGCTTCAGGATGATCACTACAAGGCTCTCTTTAAAAGACTCCGGCCTCTCACCATCCCTGACAAAGGCGTTCACCATCCGGAGAAGGTGTTCCTCCAGGACGGTGTAGAACCTGACATAGAAGCTGGTCGGAATGCCGTCAGGGCCTGGAGCTGAGGCGGTGTTCATGCCTTTAACTGTCGCGAAGAGCTCCTCGGAGCTAACTGGGGCGATAAGCTATGTGCCCAGATCACTCAGCATCTGACGCAACTAGCCGCAAAAACAACGAACTGCGTCAGTGAAAGAGACTGAGCTCCGCCGTCCGGCGCCAGAAACAAACAGTTGCGAAAAGTGACGCGTAAAAGTGTCAGAGATGACAGCCCCACTGCTGCTCCTGGCATCGTCATGCAGATGCGCCTCTTCCACGCGAACCTGTCGTGCCTCGTCCGGTCTACCTGCTCGCACCTGTCGTAGCAAGGATGAATTCGAATCTGGCCTGCCCTGCACGAGCGCCTGGCTAGCTCCACGCGAGGACTGGCGAAGTAGAGTGTGGTAGCACGCTTTCAGTAAAGTAAGATATTCGCGCATCGCGAAGGTGAGCGGCGCGCATCGCTGCACGGCGCGTATGCTATGCGGGCGAGGGCGTAGTTTATCTCGCCTCTGATGCGCTTTCTGCGCTGGTTCCCTTCGCGAACCAAAAGCGATCGCCAGGCTGCTTTTTGTTGTGTCTTTGTCATGCTAGAGTGCTGCGCGTGCGCAGAATACTTCCATTTCTTCTTTCCGCTCCCACTTCCCTTCCCACTTCAGGGGATAAAAGCTATCACACGCCCCAAATAAATGTCTTCTGTGTTCGAGCTGTCTGTGCCTCGTAACTATCCGGGCCGCAGGCCGTGACTATGCAACAGTGGCGACGAGCCAGGATACCCCACAGGCGGTGAGAGAAGACCCGGAATTGGCATTCGTGAAGGCAGCCTCACAGACGACAAGGATGGCTGATTATATGCTACCTGCATTCAACGAAGATACAGATAAGTGGAAGCGGTATCTCATTAAGGCAGATGCCTACTTTGAAGCTAACGAAATTACCGATTCGGCCAAGAAGAGAGCACTGTTCGTGGCAGCATTGAGCACACAAACAGTGCAAAAGCCGGCAAGGTTGCACCGCGAGCCCCAAAAGCTTTGAGCTTCGAGCAAGTTGTCGAGGTGCTGAGCGAGTACTATGATTCGAAGCGACATAAAATAAGTTTCAATTTTTTTAATCGGTGCCAGATGGAAGGGGAACCTGTCACGCAGTTCCTGGTGGAAGTACGGCGCATAGCCGATAGCTGAAATTTTGGCAACGCCCTGGAGCGGATGCTCAGGGATCGTATTGTGTGCTGTGTTCGGTTAAAGGCCCTACAAAAGAAACTACTGGCAAAGGCCGACCTCACGCTAGCGGAGGTTGAAGCGCTCGCAATTTGGGTTGAAACTGCTGAGAATGACGCTTTGAAAGTGTCATCAGAGCCAACGGCTCTATTGAAATTACAGGCGGCTCGAAAAACGCCCTCCGGGGAAAACAGAAAGGCTGAAGAACATCTGGCAAGCGGAAGGTGCGGCAGCTCGAAACACGACAATTTCAGTTGCGGATGGGCAAATGCACATTGTTATCGCTGTGGGCGGCGGGGACACCTTGCTAAGAAATGTCAAAGCCACCCTAACTGCGGAAGGTTAGCTGGCAGAGCGATGCACGCAGATGCACTGACAATAACAGAAATCACGCCAATGGACGAGGGCAGTGACGAAGTCCACCTTTGGAAATTGGTTTCGGAGCGAAAAAATTTTCTCGAGCCACAATTCCGCCGCTCATTTATATGGGGCGGCGTTCAAGTAGCAATGGAAGTCGACACGGGGTCACCAGTATATGTCATTTCTCTGGAACATGTACATGAAGCACTAAAATCATTGGCCTGAATTGAAGCCGTCAAGTGTGAAGTTGTGCTACGCAGGGCGGTTACAGGTGCTGGGCGACTTTACATTACGTGTCGGCTTCATAGACGTGCTCGTGGACTGTCCCCTCACGGTGCTCGACTGCGAAGGGCCAAGCCTATGCGGAAGGGACCTGCTGAACCTGCTGGACAACGCCGGCGCTCCGGTGCTGCAAGTGACTCCGGCCTGTGGAGCCACAGAAACCAGCGAAACGGACACCTGCAAGGTTAAGGCAATTTTCACAGACTACCAGGACATCTTGACCACGGAACTCGGCCCAATGAACGGTCCTACAGCAAGCCTGCACCTCAAAGATGGAGCAACACCAAAGTTTTGTGAGGTGAGATCTCCTCCTTATGCCCTACGAGACAAAGTAACTTTGGAGCTAGACCGACTCGTTTCCCTTGGCGTCTTATTACCAGTCAGTCATTCGGATTGGGCAACGCCCATAGTGCCGGTGCTAAAGAAAGATGGATCAATGCGCATTTGTGGCGATTTTAAAGCTACATTTAACCATGTTTGCGCAACCGAACAATATCCTGATCGTGTAATCGAGGATATGTTCGCAGCTTTAAGTGGCGTAGAATGTTTCAGCACCCTCGACTTCCGTGACGCTTACAGTCGGGTACCTCTAGACGAAGCCGCACGCAAACTTTGCGTCATCAATACGAACAAAGGCTTTTTCTGCTATAATCGGCTTCCGTTCGGAATATCGTCTGCACCGTCCATTTTCCAGAGAAAAATCCACACGATTATCATTGGTTTACCCCGCGGTCAAGCCTACCTTGGTGATGTAATCGTGTCCGAGAAGAAAGTCGATAACGGAGAGCGATTGAAATTCGTCTAAGAGCGTTTTCGGGATCATGGAGTGAAGTTGCGGTATGACAAATTTCGACAACCGGCTGTTATATACCTCGGACATCGCATTGACGGCGAGGACATCCATTCAATCGAAAACAACGTGGAAGCTGTTATGCGCACACCTTATCCGCGGAACGTGACGGACTGCGGCCATTTATCAGAATGTTGAGGTTCTACGCGAAATTTTTGCCAAACATGTCAACGTACCTAACACTGCTGTAACAACTATTGCAAAAAAAAACGCGATGGTAATAGAAAGAGCCGCAAAAGGCTGCCTTTGATGCAGCGAAAGAACGTCTAAAATGCTCCAATTTTTGTACATTTCGACCCTATAAAGGATCTCAAGCTATATTCTGCTGCGTCGTCGCTCGGGGTCGGAGCAGTTCTGTTTCATTCTATCAACAACGTACATAGACCTGCTGGTTTTCGCTCAAGAGCATTGACCCAAGCAGAGCGGAACTACTCCCAGTTTGAATGTGAAGCTTTGGCGCTGATTTTCGGTGTAAAAAAATTCCGGGACTATCTTCTAGGTCCTGAATTTACGTTGGTCACGGATCATCAATCACTCGTCAGCCTGCCGAGACCTAACCGCCAGACACCGACTTTGGCAGCTGCGCGAATTCAACGCTGGGCACTGTACCTCGGAGGCTACAATTACAAGCTTCAGTATATTCCTGGGAAACAACTACTCAACTCGGATGCTCTAAGCAGACTGCCTCAGCAGACCACTAGAGACGGAGGTGAAGGTGAGCCCCCGGAATACGTCCCCGCACTCGAAAGCTTAGATGAAGGTGAGGTCTCGGCGCGTGAACTGAAGAATCTAACGGCCGTCGACTCGACATTGCGCATGGCAATACACCAAATCAGGGGGTACAGGGTGATATGGGATGGGCGTCGTTCGAGAGCAGAGAAGCTAGCAGTAAGATAGCATTTGAGGAGCGATTGAGAAAAATGAGGGAAAAGCAGTGGGCTAGGAAAGTTTTCAAATACCTGTATGTAAAAAATGTCGATACGAAATGACGAAAGCGAGCTACAAAATTGACAAGCAAATATCTTGACAGCAGTAGGGGGCAAATCTTCATATATCGGTTAAGAAAAAGGTTAAAGAAACAGAGAGCTCGGTGAAAAACACGGATGCTGAAGAAATCAGCACTGGGAACATACAGGATTTTTAAGCAGGAAATTGCCAAAGAAAATAGCTATGATAATTGTAGGGGAAACTCTGTTGTTTGAGGCCAAGACGGGAGTTTTGCGGACTATAAGACATATAGAGTCAGGTAGCACGAGATAGACACGTTGTGCGTTGCGTGCGGGCAGGAGGAGGAAACAGCTAAACACTTGATACTTTTCTCTAAAGGGCTTCACCCTACAGTGGAAAGCAGCGGGGCTGATTTATCCAAGGCATTGGGGTTTAAGAACAGTGAAGGGAAAGTAGATGTTAAGCGGGTAGAAGTAACCAAGCGAAGGTATTGATTGGTGGCTAAAATCAAGACAAGAGAAAAATTTCATGTCATGACTAGGTGGCTTGAGCCACCACCTGATTTAAAGGGTTCAGCCGTATCCATCCATCCACCCACCCACCCACCCACCCGTCTGTCCGTCCGTCCGCGCGTTCGTTCATAATCAGCCGTCTCCCTCGGGAGCTCCTCTCAGATGCGCTCGTTTCGCCAATACGTTCACTAAAACAGTGTGTTTGAAGAAGGACTTGGATGTACCTCCCCTTAATCTCAATCATATCAATTCTAGCAAACCAAAGAGTTAGCGCTCGTTAATTGAACGTCTTCCAGACGGTGGCAGCTTTTTTTCTCTACACCTTGAAGTCTGCTCGATTTCAACCTGGCAAGTTTTTATTCTTGCCAGCAACTCACTTCTGCCTTCGCGAGTGTTCCAAGTCAACTTGATTACTACCAGTGACACTGGTGTCAAGAAATGTATGGTTATGCTTATTTTGTCGGAATAGAATGTGCAGTATCTATTATCATGAAGTGATCATGAAACCCAGCGTGATTCCTGTGTGGCTTCGCGTTCGGCTGCCGACACCAAGACCGCAAGTTATTTGACGCCGCGCGCGGTGGCCGTATGTCGATAGAGTCAAAATACAAAAACGCCTTCGTGCTGTGTTAAGTCAGCGCACGTTAAAGAACCCCTATTTAATCCGGAGCCTTCCACCAAAGCATCCACTGTTGCTCATGTGTCGTTTCTGGACAAACAACCCCTTAATTTTCAATGTACAAGTAATTATGTAGCAGAAGTTGTATTGGTTTATAAAATTCAGTGACTGCATACATTAGCCAAGCAAACCAAGAACTCAAGCAAACATATTGTCGATGGCTTGTTTTTCTCCAGGTCTTGATGAAAATATAGAAGACTACTTTGTCAGTTAACTACGATTGCCTGATTTCAGTTTATTTGAGCAGGGCCACCCTGAACTGTTTCATTTGCTGTTTGCACTTTTATAAGCCTAGTTGCTAAATATTGTGACGTAGTGGTGACGGCAGTTGAAGCAGCGATGAAGACGGACAAAAGGTCTTCTAAAAGAAAACTGTTTATTGGGGTGACTTGCACCCAAAATGGACTGAATCACTGGGCGGCGGCGGAGCGACAAGCGTGCCCGGCGGTCGTCGAACAGAATGTCCGCCGCTGTCGGCCGAGCTCAATTTAAAGCTGATAGCGAACTTTCGAGATAAAGCGCGCAAAATTACCAAAACATTCCGGAACAACGTATAATCAGCTGTGCCCGGCTGCGATCAATCGAGATAAACCTAGTCTAGTCTTGCGTCGCAAACAAAGCGATACAGTTGTGTGGAGGCAGATTTGAAGAATGAACAAACACCGCAAATGTTCGCGGAATTATTATATAAGTGCTGTGAACACTCAGAAAAAATAAATGGGCTGAGGGAACAGTGATAATCCAGATGCATTACTGCATAGACTAGTTGGACTTGTAAACCATTTGTTTCGTTATGAATGATAGTCACGACACTGCAGAAATCTACTCAGTGGTACTACTCTATTTGTGTGGTGGCTGTTTGACGATATATGGAAGTGTCCCGTTGGCAGGTAGGCCTCCTTAAATTTTTTGATGCGCCATTGCAATGCACAGCTGATTTTAATGGATTCACTCTTTTAATTTATTTTTCTGCGCAGGCTGTTCAAACGTGGTTTTCAGAGAACCTCCTGGCCTGATCAACTTTTAAAGGTTTTGTAAGCACTCTTCACAGGTGACACTGTTTTTCTTTCACTTCATGCTTTCTTTTATACGTGCAGGCTATGTAGAAAAATTTATTTCACAAATTTAGTTGTTCGCTTGACCTGACCTTTTGGTTTTGTTTAGGCCTGCTACAGTATGCCAAAAGAGCAGGGGCTTTGGGTAGTTTCAAGGAAGGAATGAAAAAGAGAGGGTGCTAATTGCCTCCACCCGCAGCCAGACTGAAACCTCTGTGCCTATGTGGACCTCTCTGAATGAATCTTTGCTCAAGCACAGGTATGCATGCGAGGAGATGGCGAACACTGGAAACTTCACATCACATTGTTCGAAGTTTGAAGACGGTAATAACTGGAACACCGAAAGGAAAATAGCTGTACCTTTACTCTGACTCAGCAAAGAGAAGGCAAATATTTAAGGCTGTAAGAAATAGCAGAGGTTGGTAACGCGAGGATAAATGGCAAAATCTCATCCAAGGTTCTAACGTAAAGCCAGATTTCCGTTAGTTTATTCGTTCACTCTGCTTACATCAGCATGTGTAAGAATCGTGAATAGAACATGATATACAGTTATTAGTGGCTGGTTGTCTTGCGTATTTTGTGTCTGTTTGCATGCACGCAATCAGATAAAAATATTGAGTGCTGAAAATTGACATCAATTTTTCTGTTCGCCCAATAACCTTGGCATTTATGCCCGCTGTGGAGTTTGACTGCAAACATCTCTGTTGGAGTCTTCATGGGAAACATGGGCCTCGAGCCTTCCATCAGATGGGCTGCTACTTCCAAGTGGCACTTCTTGATGATGATTATGGGTTTTTAATGGCGCAAGGGCATCTACAGCCAAAGAGCGCCATGACACAAGGTATTTTCCATTTCTCAAGGTAGGGTCAAAGACCCATTTCCCAAGCATTTCACCCTAAAGAAGCCGAGCACCAGACCAGGGGAAAGCTTGTACCCATTGTATCACCGGTGGGTACCCGGCGGCACTGGGGATCGAACCCCGCACCTCCCGCATGCGAGGCGGATGCTCAACCACTCGGCCATCGCTGCGGTGTAAAGTGGCACTTCTTCCAAGTGGCACTACTTCCAAGTTGGCAACCGTACGGTTGGGCAGTAGGGAGCGCAAAAGATGTCTTCCGTGACAGCCGTAGCCGAGTCGGCCAGGCCTGCACGCTCGAGTTTCGAAAAGCAGCGCACCCGCACCCACGGCCTTGAAATCGCCATGCTTCCTTGCAACTCCAATGTTGGTTTCGTTCGCCACGGCCAGGCTCCGAGAGAGACCTCGACGGATCCTGCGCTAGAAGCCGTGCTGAGACCCCGTTACTGTTCTATGCGAACACTCTCCTCTGCTCTCTCCCAATGGGCTACGACCCGTTGGTCTGTGTCAGTGCTATATTAAAATATGTCGTTTTTTCTATTGAATATGCATGAGCCAGACGACTACTGAAATTTTTCGAATAGCGCTCCTCGAGAATCTGTTCTGGTACCTCCCCGTAACGGTTGGTGTGCATTGAAATCAACAACCAGCATTAACGGCTCCGGGAGCTGTTTAGTAAGATTTTCAATTTCGTCAATGGACAGACCATGATCTGGTGGGATATATAGGGAACACACTGTTAATACTCTGCCAAAAGTTAGAGGCAATGACAAGACAAGCCCTAAATCAGTAGCCAGCGGAAGACATTGAGAGGGAATTGAATTCTGAAGAGTACTTGCAACACCGCCTGATAAGTGGGCACTACCTTGCCTCTACTTCCGGTATACTACATATTTTTTTGGAAAGCTTGTATGTGTTGTGTTCAAGTTTGTTTCCAACAGGGAAGTATGTTTGGTTGTATTACGCGAGTATTTCATGTATGTCATCCAGATTTTTAAGTAGCCCTCGGCTGTTCCAGTGGATAATGCTCTCAACAGCCATAGTTCTTACTGGCGAAACGAAGACTGGTGGGAGTTATTTAGAAGTCGCCGCCTTTATCCGGCGACTTCATTGGAAGATGTATTTTCGGTTTAACGCGTTCTAGGAAATTTCGCATCTATTTGGGGAACTCCCTCAGCGCCTCCGACGCTGAGAATCCCGGCGTCGCCTCCATTGCTTCTGGCGGAGACGCGGAAGCAGATGTGGATTGTCTGTGTTTCACCCAGAGGTCTGTGAAAAGTTGACCTCTGGGACATGGAATGTTAGCGTAGCCGAAGGCTACTTGGTGTGGGGTCGAGGTGGGCGCACATCAGCGATGCTGTATTGCGCGCCCACCGCGACGAGACGCCGCCCGGCTCCCCGGCACGCAGCTTCAGCGTAGGATCTACCAGAGAGAAGCGAGAGCTGCTTCCGGGCTTCAGAGAATGTCATGTTTTCTGTTACCTTGATTTGAATTACATTGTTCTCGTTCTGGAATGCCTGACATGTTCGTGAGTATGCGTCGTGGGGCCCGTGCCAAATGGGACATTCTGCTTGAGCAGCACTGCAGTTATCAGTTGGGTGCTCATGGGAACCGCACTTTGCATAGGTGAGTTTTCCACGGCATGGTTTGGATCCGTGTCCGTAATTTTGGCACCGTGATCTCGGAAGCCTTCCAGGAGATCAAACTGTTTCTTAAATCAGATCGCGTTCCGATATGATGCCTCGTACAGTGTTTAGATTCCGGCGGGAGGTGATGGCCACCAAAAGCTTAACGAACTACTTTTGTTTGAGAAGGGTGACAGAGCGGTCTTTTTGTGAGACGTCAACAAGGTCACCTAATGAAAGTTTTTTGCTTTGTAATTTTTCCCAATCATTTTCTCACAGGTCCTATCAATAACAAAAAAATGACGTTGCAGCAACTAATTCGTTATCTGCTAGCGAGTGATTGACCACGAAATGAAGAAAGTGGTCACAGCCAGGTCGGGTTCTGGTGCAGCTGCCTTAGGTGCTCTCTTCAGTCCTTTTCGGGGGTCGATCAAATTTTTTGGAAGTACTCATATGATATGGGTGTGCTGACTGTTCCTAAAATGTCGCCTGTGTTTCACCGCCTTATTCACAGGAGGGTCCCGGAGCCCCCGGACTGGTACACAGGCTAAGAGCCCGTCGGCCGGAGCTTGACCATGGCCCCGATCGCCGCTCTTCATGGTTCCTACACTTCACCTTAAATCCTTTCGCCACGGTGCGGATGACAGCTTCGGTATGGGGGTTAGGGGTCCGTGGAGGCACGAAGCACCATCACCTTGAGACTCAAGGGTTCCATGCGGTAGTGTGGAGCTTATAGAAAAATGTTTTGTACATAGCGAGAAGGGCAGTTTAAGAACTATCTCAAGCACGTATTGTCCCGCAAAACCCAAATACACAGGGCGGTACACAGACGGAGGGAAGAGCTTGCAAATTAAATCCTCGTAGAACCATCTTCCGGAAACCGAAAAAAGGAACTTAGGAGGGAAAACGAGCATGCAGGAAACGAACAGCCAAATACACTTCGTGCATGCATCCCCACAAACAGGAATAATCTGAAACATTAGAAGATACAATAAGGCTCGCTAAAACATGACAAAAATTGGCTTGCAACAACGCACGCACTTTTTGGTGTGTAGTGCTCGGGAAAGCATGAAACGTGAAGAATGAATTTTTAGCCGCACCACCGGATGTTCTGGACTTTCTTCGAGAGTCCAGTGTGTGCCTATATTTGTAAATACTTTATGCCAGCAGTCACACTTTCGCAATGAAAAAGGTGTCTGTCGGAGATACAGGTGGATTAAACCAAGGCCGCCAGCACTTACAGGTCGGAAAAGGTTATCACGCCTATTTTGTGCGCGTTAAATATTCCAAGGTGGTCGAAATTATACCGGAGTCCTCCATTATGGCACCTATCCCTCCCTTTCTTCTTTCACTCCCTTTTGGTAAACGGTGGTAGGTAGTATACCTTGCGCTTGCGTTTCTTCGTTTTCTTCACTGGCGGTGGCAGTGTTGCATTGCTTCCCCGTGGAGAGGAGGCTGGTCTGAGTGGCCGGGTGGGTTGGTGGCGCTTGGCGTCCCGGAGTCCCCGTAATGTGAGGACCGTTGCACAGCACGCACCGTGAGTTGCACGGAGGATAGTGTAAGCCGTCGTCAGCGTCCTACTAACGGAGAGGTACGACGTTTGGGACAGACACATCACTTGTCACATATATTAAGGAGCCTAAATTAAATTTTAATGGAAAAAGGTGTGAAGAAGACGACGCGAATTAACCGAAGAATAAAGAAGCATTCGTTGAGGTGGGGAGAGATGATTGGTGGAGAAGCATTCGGTAAGGTGGAGAGAGATGATTGGTGGAGAAGACAATACGACGACAAGCCTTACGTTGACTAACAACGAGGCTATAAAAGGGCGAGTGAGAGCGAGGCACTGGGGGAACAGCAGAGAAGCGGAGGCTCCGGCGGGTCAAGGACACTTTGGCTGGAAGAGAGCGACGCCAGCTACTGCTCCGGTGAGCTCGCGTTCTACGACATCGCATCGTGGACTTCCTGCCGTGCCTGAGCCCGTTCCGGGGAGTCAACAGAGGACGCTACCACCTGCTACGGCCAGGGGTGTCTCCAGCGCTGTTGCCACCCATCCGGGTGGTGCCCCCAACGCCAACAACACCGGCATCATCTCCACGGGCGCTTGGACCTGGAGCCTATACGACGCAGCCACCAAAGCCAACAACACCGGTATCATCTCCACGGGCGCTTGGACCTGGAGCTTGTACGACGCAGCCAGCGACGCCAGCCCAAGCACGGCGAACGCCGCCTCGACGCCGCCTACTGGATCCATACAACGCCGTAGCCACACCGAACCAACCGTGAGCACGAACGCCGACCGCTAATAGTAGAACGCTAGTAGTACACGTTGGTAGGAGTGTTCCCGGGTCGTGTGTATTTATAGTCTGTGTTTTGTGTTAGTTTTGTGTTCTAGTGTGGGTGCCACGTAGGGTGTATTAAATGTGCGTTTGTGTGGGCACACCCGTCGCCTAGTCCATTCTTTCGGTCCGAGTGTTCTCCGGAGAGATCCGTGACAAAGAGACCGCTTTGAATTCTCGAGAGCGTCGGAATGAGACGCAGCGTAGACGACGTGCCAAGGAAACGAAGCTTTCGCAATTCAACTAGGGTTAACCAGAGATAAACCACAGCCAATTTTTTTGGTAAGTCAAAAAGTGTCCCAAGTGCTTTCCGCCTACCGTCGGCCAACTTTCTGAGTGTGTGCTTCAAAACATGCTTTTGAGATTTTGAAGATATGCCGTTCCTTGTAGAGCCTCCTTACATATTCTGTTTGTACTGATACGTTTCGCCTACGACGCGCGGTATAGCCGTCGCGGATGCAACGGACGCCGGGGCTTCGTTCAAAGTGGCGGTCATTTTGGCCCGTTCAGTGCTGCCGCAACGCCTCCCGCCAAGCGCGTCCAGGCAGGTTTCAATGCCACGTGTCTTCGTGTGCATGTTGGTGCCCACGCTTGTCAAAGCGCGGCAGCCGGGGAGAGGAGCTCCCCAACTGGGAGGCGAGGAGGTCAGACCGGCGCCGGCCCGGCGGACGCGCCACGTCACGTCTCAACATGTCCGTGCGTCGCCGTCTCGTGCGCCCCATCCCGAGCCGTTCCTTCTTGCCCTCGACTCCGAGGGTATAAAGGCAGCTGCCCCGGACGCCAAGAGGAGGCTTCGATTTCTTCCGTCGAGTAACGTGGTCGCCCTGACCGGCTGCTCTTTTGCGATGCTAGAATAAACAAGTTGTTCTGTTGGCAGTCGACTCATCCTTTGCCAGGACCTTCGGATGTTTCCAGCTGTGCCCCAGGCCGCCAGGCCAACGCTACTCTTGGGGCTTGCGACCCATTTGCAACAGTACACAGCGCACATTTTATTTTGTGCTTCAGTGAAAGACAGGCAAGCACCAAAATGTTTTCCTTCTAGCATCACAGTGTTGACTGGACATGATTTCACAAGTGCTTTTCTGTTTGCTTTGGTGTTTGTGGAGAGCCAGCAGTTCACAACATGCAGCATGGTTGCTGCGTCTGAAGTCATTTACAGCATCTCTTCAGGGTGCAACATATCTTGGGTGGAACCGTCTGTGTGGTAAGAATGCAAAATGCTTTGCTTCATGGCATTTGGTTGCCTCTGTGTGCTTGCTTTCGACTGCCTCTTTCACATGCTGCATGTGATTATACCGCAATGAACTGTTTTTCTTGACGGAAAAGTCAAGCGATTGTTTCATGGTCATTATCTTCGAGATGAAAATGCAAGGCTTGCGCAGAGTTTTGTCAGGCTACCCATTGCCATCTGCGAACTGAAATTTGTACCCCTGACGAATAGCTCCAAATTCTACATTAATTCACTTGAAGGTAACTGGAAGTATAAGTTATGCAGCTGGACGTAATTTCAACAATTAACCTCCAAATGGCATTTTGCAGCTAGAATGGTATGATCCAGTTCAGTAATCCAACTGGAAATTGACAGTAATAGTAGTAGTAGTAAAATTTGTTATTCATTACTCTATTCACTACTGGATTTTCTTGTTAACTGGCTTTATTGTTGCTGTAGCAATAAATCTTTGTTGGTGTCAACCAATGTGTCGTTCCTTTGTTCCGTCAGAGCAAGGCCCGCCGTGGTCGATGTGCGCTCGGTAGCGTACGCGATCACAAGGTGGGGTCTGGCGATTTTGAACTGAGTCAGCCGCGATTAAGCGGGGAGAACGTATTTATCTCCCACTATAAAACCCCCACTACTTTTTGACCACACAACCTCTCTCTGTACTTTATCCTTTCCCTTACGGCCGGTTCTGATGTACACCGAGATGCGGGATAGACTGCGTCATTTCCTTTCCTAAAAAAACAATTTTCGCCAATTTTGATTCAAAAGACGAATCTCCCACAAAAAGGATTGAATAAATATTCGCGAACGCGAAACCAAATGACGAGCATTAGCTAAGTTCTTTTCATCTATATTTTCGATAAGTTCGGATACGAACATGTTCATCACGAAACGATTTGTTTGGTACCACTCGCATCACTCTGGTTACTCTGGCGTGGATCCCTGGGCATGCCTCGATCCCCGGTAATGAGCGCGTTCATGCGCGGGCACAAGGACTCTCCTCCCGGACCAACGACGTGACCAGCCACGGCACGGAGCCGTTTATACAGAGCTAAATCACTGCCATTTTTTCACCTTAACGTCTGTCGTGCTTTCAACCCAGCTTCAGATTCAGATTTTTCAGATTCAGACCATTTTATTTCCTTTCAGGGGAAAGTGGAAGACGAGGCAAAAGGCATCGAGCCTGACAAGGCCTCGACTGCCATCTTTAGTTCGGAGCAGGCAAAACTTCAATACATTTGCAGGGATTTCTCCTGATGAAACGGTGTACACATAGACATAACACATAAAGTACATATGAACGCAAAATGCTGGCTGTCGATTAACGTCACGTTCGAAAGCACATCAGAGGATCCGCGGCAACACACTGGCGAGAAAAACAAACCGCTGGATACCATGTTGACAGAAACATGAAAAAATACTTTTTCGCAAGAGTGGTGACTTGCATGGGCATATGAGTGCAGCTATATACATAAGATATCATTAGGAATGCTTTGTACTAAAATGTGAAGGGCTTAAATGGTAGCGTAATATCAATGTAGGACTCATGATGGTTTAATAACTTTGTTGCTTGATAATCAACATCCTGTCTCCCATAATTTGGTCTCACTTTTCTTGTTTTATGTGTATGGGTTCGAAAGCTATAGTGTGGCGATATATCTGTAAGTCTAGTGTAAAGCTTTTTTTATGGATTAATTGCATCAGTTTAGAGTAATACACTTTAATGGCTGGTAATATATCATGTCTTAAGAAGAGTGGCTGGGTTGGTAGGTCACGTATTCTACCTCTATAATTCTCAAATAGACGTAGAACACATTTTTGCAGTACGAGCAGCCTGTCGTAATTTCCTTTAGTCGTAGTGCCCCACAGTAATATTGCGTAAAGCAGCCGTAAATAAAATAACGTATATTATAAAATCTATTTCATCCAGAGAGGGATAAGTGGAGCTATACGGCTCATACAGCCCACAGCACGGGAAAGATCAGTTAGAAGGTGATTAATATGTGGAGTCCAGGATAGATCTTCACTGAACCAGACACATAGAAATTTTTGAAAATGTACCTGTTCAATGTGTTCCATTTTGAATTGTTTTACGCGTATTTAGTTGCAGACTATTGTCCTCGAGCCAAATAGATAGCTGAGACAGGTAAAGATTAGCTGATTTTTCTAGGTCATTTCCATGTTTACCCGTAAAAAATAAACTAGTGTCATCAGCAAAGACAGTTATATCAGGTGCGCACTTAACATCTGTGATATCATTTATATACAACAAAAAGAACGTGGGACCTAGTATGGAACCTTGAGGTACTCCTAGTTTTATTTCTAAGTTTTCAGAGTCCTCTCCATTGAAGTTTATGAACTAGTATCTTAATGACAAATAGCTTTTAATGAGGTCTGATGCAACGCCTCGAATTCCATACCCGTGAAGTTTGTGAAGCAAAATTTCATGGTTGACAGAATCAAAGGCCTTCCGTAAATCAAGAAAAATTCCCAAAGTAAATATTTCTGCTTTAAAATTCTTTATAATTAATTATTTTACATTGAGCAGGCATCTTCAGGTGTCTTGTTTTTTAGGACCCGAATTGAAATGGTAAGATTATATTATATTTTTGCAGGAACATAGTCAGTCGATTATTATAGACTTTTCGTATACCTTTGAGAAAACCGGTAACACTGAAATTGGTCTATAATTAACGAAATCATTTCGTGTTCATTCTTTGTGTATAGGTACCACTTCAGCTATTTTAAGCTGGTCAGGAAAAGTTCCTGTTGACAGAGATATGTTTATTAAATGCGACAATAGAGGACTTATTTCAGATGACACATACTTGACAGTTCAGTCTTGGATGTCGTCATAACCGCTCGCCGCATTTGGCTTCAGTTGCTTTATGATTTTGTCAATTTCTTAAGGAGTGACGGCACTTAGGACTATAGAGTTTGTGAGCCTACCTGTGTTCTTTTGTTGGCTAGGGATTGAAGGCACAATGCTGTATTAATGAAGTACTTATTCATTTCATTCGATAACTCTTTCCCGCGGAGAACAACATTATTCACCAACATCTGTTCTACTGGATCCGAATTTAGGCCTTTTCCTCTGCGGGCGTTGATTTGTTTCCATATTTATGCAAGATTGCTCTTTATTTTTGAAAACATGGTTTCATAATATTTTAACTTAGCCTGTTTGATGTCAGAATTTAATTTATTTCGGATTTTCTTGAAATCAGCACAAATGTTTCCGTCTTTATGGCAAGAAATCTGTGAAACATTTTGTTCTTAGCTACTATTCTTTTGTATAGTGCATTATTAATTCATGGTTTCTTTATTTTCTTGTTACGTTTTTTTTATTTCTCAAGGAGAAACGCAGAATCATAGCAATTTCTGAATTTTTTAAAGAACGTTTCATATGCTCTGTTTGCTTCATATTCTAGGTATACGGGATACCAGTCCGCATGCTGGATTAAAGCTTTGAAATTATTCATTGATACCTCATTGATACTTCTATGTTGAAAACAATTGCCGTTATGAGCCTTATGGGATAGGCGATGCGTGGCGAAAAAAAGAGGTAGGTGATCACTGATGTCACAGGAGAGCGTGCCAGAAACGAACTCTGAAGTGTTGTGGTTGGTGACACAAGCGTCAATGGATGTAGAGCAACTGGGGGTCGTGGTATAGTGTTTTCGCATCCGTACGGTGCAACAAGATTGTTGAAGACGTGTGAATAAATGTCTTCAGACACTGTATTAATGTAATATCACCCATATAAAGAATGGTTTTTGATATGACTTACAGTATTCCAGAACCACCTCGAACTTAGCCAAAAAACGGCGCTTGTAGCCAGTTGGCGGTCTGTACACACCCACAAGTATGAAATTTTTTGCATCAATACCGGAGCACTCAATATCGCAATCTGAATCAGTAATGCCATCAATTATCTCACCTGCGAGCTGGCGCCGCTGGTAAACACAAACACCACCACCTTTACCACTTCTATCCGATCGTATGCACGAGTAGTTCCTAATTTGGGGCGAGGAATCACTTTTACCTAGCCATGTCTCACAAAACAACAACGCATCAAAATTTACTTGCAGTTCATCAAGATAACTAACCAAGTCATCTTGTTTGTTTCGAATGCTCCGTAAATTCAAGTAAAAAGAGAGAAACATGGTTGGAAAATACTGAGCTTTTCCTTAAGTGCATCGCTTTCAATACAGTCGTCCATTGACATGTCTGGCATAAACTTACAAATGAAATTGATAAAGCAAAAAAAACTGGGGGTACAATCACTAAGAGCAATGTCATCTTTTGCAGCAATTTGAATGACATCGGACGATTCATCCTTGCGCGCAAAGATTTTGCCCCCGCTTGTCCAGGCAAACTTCCATTTTAGCCTGTTTTTTCTTCGCAACAGCTGCGCCAAGAAGTTGTTTGTTCTGCCTCGTCAAGTGCTCGTTAATGTATACAGGAACACTTGGTTCGCTGATATCAATATCAAGATCAACTGTGGAAATTTGCTTCTTCTTGTTCTTAGCAAGCAGAGCATTCCTCTCTGCACGACTTACAAACCGGACGACAATATTCTTATCACATTGCTTCATTGTCGGCACTCTGTGGCAGATATCGATATCTGCGTAATGAATGTCCTCATGACCCCCCCTCACACCCCCCGCCCCCACTGTAACACCTGCGGCGTGCCCATTGATTGGAAAACGTTTATTGTCAGCACTGGGCCGTAGTGGGCACTATACTAGATGGCTTCGAGCCCATGGCTCTCAGCGACCTTGTGAGCCCACTCAGTGGCGCCGACTTGCGTCCACGGGCCTGCGCTGGCTAGTATATCCTCCTACTGCACAAGAGAAGAGACTGGAAGTAGGTCCGCCGGTGGCGGCGCCTTTTTTCAGCTCCATAGAATCTGGCCGTACCCGGCTATCTCGCCGCATTCTCTGCAAGTCGGATTGTATTTCGTTGGATACATGAGTGCTGGTCTCGACGGGTTAAAGAAGGCTCGCGTCTGGAGGTGACGCTACGTGACCTACTAGATTTTGTCGAGCTTTCTGTCTGGTGGCGGATATAACCTCTTTTCCAGGTTAAACTGATTGTTGTAGTCGTGAAATGATATGAATGCATCTCTCATGAAATTTGGGAACTCAACCCGGCTCACTGCTCGGCTGACACAACCTCGAGCTTTACTGTGAGCCAACTCGTTTCCCCTGTTCCCCGAGTGTGCCGGCACCCATATTAGTTTCGCCTCTCTTCGATTCCAGTCTTGATGTGTCAGGATTTCTTCTGCCTCCTGGGAGATCATACCCCGCGCAAAATTGTTTATAGCCACCTTGGAGTCGCTAATTATGGTGACTTCTGTGGTGCTGACCACTGCCATGGCGATAGCCGCCTCCGCCGCGGCCCTTCATTTCTTTGTTTAGACCGAACTGGCCGTTAATGTTTCACCCGATTCGTTCACACCCGCGTCCACAAAGGAGTCGCGTCCTTTGTATTCAGCCGCGTCTACATAGGCTGTGTATTGCGAGACTTCTAGCTTGGCTTGGAGGGCCTTTTGCTCTTGCTCTCCTGCCTTCGTTATAAGCTGGGTGCATGTTTTTTGGAATTGGTTTAATAATTCGTAATTTGGTCACTTCGGTGAGTAATTTTGCCTGTGCGTTTGTTTGTTTTTTTGCGGGATTCTATCATGTAGTCCTAGGTTGTTCAGGATCTTCCTCCCCGCGGGTGAGGTGGCAGGCCTCCTTAATTGCTCAAATATATGTGCCTCACATAGTTCCTTGGTGGTGTTGTAGATCCCCAGTTTAAGAATTGTTTGTGTACAGGTGTTGTGGGGCAGCCCCAATGCTGTTCTTTATGCCTGCGAAATGATCCCGTCTATTATGCGAGGCATACTAGCCGCACAACCGAGCTCTTCCTTGCTGCGCCTCGCGCGGCCGCGTAGCTACCACTTGACCTACATCGGCGCACCACGTGATATGACGTCACAACAGCTGTGAAAGCTGGGGCTCAACTCGTGCGCTCGCTTGCGGACGCGCAGCCTCCGCCGGCGGCCTAACTCCCGCTCCTACCGCTAGGAGATACTGACGTCACGCAATTGTATAAAAGGCGACGCACTCGTTGAGTCAGTTGAGCAGCGAGATGTCGGCCAGGGAGAGGGCGGCTCGCCAGACCGCAAAGCGCAAGTTACAAAGAGCCACGGAAACGGGAGAAAAACGAGAAGTACGGCTTGCCAAGCGACGTATGCTTCGCATCCTAGGCTTAACCATAAGCTAAGCCAGGCTATTTTTTTTGCTCTTTTCCGCCCGCCCTATAGCTTGAGGTATGCGATGGCGTATACTATCCTGCTTATGACAAAACCCTGAACCATTCGGCACAGACCCTTTTCTGCGCCGAATGGCAGAGAGAATGATCTCTTTGACTTTTATCTTTCTCTTTGCCGTCCATATGCTATGTCTTCCGCATATAGCGTATGTTTAATCCGTTCGACAGTCTTGAATATATGCGGCCGGTTCTTCAATGCCCGGTTGAATAAGAAAGTAGAGATTACTGAGCCCTGTGGAATGCCCTAGTCTCTCAGCTTAAAACTTTATAGCTTGATGTCTCCTAGATTTATTTCTGCGGTTCTTTCTGTTAGAAAGTCTCTAACGTAATCGTAGGTCCGCTTTCCAGGCGCAATTTCCGCAAGGTTAGTTAGTATGGACTTGTGTTTGACGTTATCAAAGGCTTTATGTAGGTCAAGGCCCAGCACTGTTTTAGCGCCCACTTTGTTGGGCGGGTCTATGTTGTCGGCTTTGAACTGTAGCATGACGTCCTGCGTGGACAGCTTGTTCATAAATCCTAGCATCGTTTCAGAAAATACCCCCTTTCCTCTGCGTATTCCTGGATTTTGTTTAATATCACTTGCTCTATCAGCTTCTCCAGACACAAAGTGATATCGGTCTGAGATTACCCACATTCAGGTTTTTCCCGGGTTTTGGAATAAAATTCACTTTGGCATGTTTCGATTCCGAAGTGTTGACTACCTCTTTTTTTACTATTTCATTTAGGTGGTCTGTGACGGCCGTGACCGAGACAAGATCTAGGTTCCTTAGCTATTTTTGGTTGCCCCATCTGCCCCTGCCATCGACGTGACTCTTAGTTGACTCATCGCTTTCCGCTCTCGAGATGTCCTCAACTACCTCTGCGTTCTCAGCTCCTCGGTAAGCTGAAGATGAACCCCCTTTGCCTGTGTTAAGGCATCTGCTCTTTGGTTCCTCTGTTGGGTCCGCGGCCGTTCCCTGGTATTTGTGAACAAATCGTTTCAGCTGTCCTTGTGCCACCGACTTAGATTGTCCAGGGTCTAGCAAGTGGCGAAGAAGATGGCACGTGTTCTTGCACCCTAGCTTCCCATTAATTTCATCGCAAATATGTCCCGGTGTTTACTCTGAAGCTCGTTTGTGTTGCCTTCCATCTGTTTTTCAAGTGTCGATATTGTCTGCTTTAGCCTTATATTGCGCTTAAGCTTTTTCCACCACTTCATGGGGTTCCCGAGGCTTCCCCCATGTGGGTCAGCCTCAAGTCTGTGATGTCATGTCCGGAGGTTGGGGTCTATGTGGAGTGTCTGTTTACATCTGTTTTAAGTGTCTAGGTTCATTAATTTAGATCCGATATTTCCCTCAGAGCGGTTCTGTTCCTTGCTTTTCTCAGAGTATCCCAGTCTGTCAGTTTCGTTTCGCGCAGGTTCCCCTCCATCGGCCTGGTTTGTGTTATAATATCTGTGATATAGTGATCGCTACCCTAGGTGTGTCCTGTGTTTTGACCACCTCTCACCCTCTAGGTCTTTGCCTAGCGTCAAGTCTTGGGACGTGTCTACACTGACGCTACTGCCTATCCTTGTGGGGTCTTGCGGGTTGTTTAGTAGCGTGAGCCGTAAGTTTTGGATTTCTTTCCATAGATTGTTTCCCTTGGGGGAGGCCGTCCGATACCCCCATGGAGGATGCGGGGCGTTGAAGTCCTCCGTAATTACAAGTCCTTTCTTATTATATAGTCTAATGGCTTTCCGTAAGATGCCCGCCAACCATGTTCTCCATTTGCTCGGTGAGTTGTATCTATTCAGAATGAAGAGATTGTTTTCCTATTTTGTTTTGGGGATTAGTTCTAAGATCACGCACTCGTCGCTTGTGTTTTCCAGTGCGTGTTGTGTTGCCGCCAGATTTCTCTGCACCAGCGTGGCCGTGTACGACTAGGGTTTGTGCAACCTTTGTACTTCTAGCGGGGTGTACGCGGCTAAGCTATTCAAGTTTTGCCGTGTGGCATGCTTCATGTAGCGTGATTACGTCGGGTGCCTTTATCCTTTTTTGAATGTATGACTGCTGCAGGTTCCCTCTTTTTGACTGGAAGCCTCTCTAGTTCCAATGTCAGATTCTAATTTCTTGGCTAGGGGCCATGACGTCCTATAGAGGCTGTTGCAGCGGCTGATGTGAGGGCAGCGTGTTGCGGCACCTGGGCGAAACCTGGCTACTATGTGCACTAGTCGTTCTAGAATTTGAAGCAAGCCATGGTTTGTTCCATGAAGTTGAATTCCGCAGTCAGATTATCATCACGTTCGGCTATTTTGTCTTAAGCGTGAACTCGAAAGCATGTTCATGTCCGACCTAAGCTGGCTGAGGGTTTTAGTCGATGCGTCCTCGTTTGGTTTGGTTTACGGGGGATTAATATCCCAAAGCGACTCAGGCCATAAGGGACGCCGTAGTGAAGGGCTCCGGGTAACTTCGACCACCTGGGGCAATTTCGACCACCTGAGCTAGCTCTCACGCGCCCGATAGGAGAAAAGTCCTATGAAATGCGAAATAGTACACCGTTTGCCCGAAATCCGGCGTTCTCTTGCACGGAGTGACAATCCGGATCCTTTCGTGCCCAAATCCAATCCTTTTCACGACCTGTGAGAATTTCCTTCCCCAAAAGCAGTGCCCCCTCCCCAATCCCACTGCTGCTGCTGTTATTGCTGTCAGGAAGAATGAAAAGGAAATTGCACAGGCCTCCCCACTGGATCAAGCTGAGCCACAACCGCTGTCACGTGCTGAAAGTAGCAGAGTCGAAAGATTGCAGAGGAAATATCAGCAAAGACGCGGGCGTGCTAATATGTCCCGGGCCGATCCCAGAGGCAGTGCAATACCGGGCGAACGCGAACCCGTGCCAGAGTGCTTCAAGCACTCCGCCATACTTCCAAAAGTAAATTTAATATGGGTCCAAATGGGACCCGTAGCAGATATTAAATCAGAACCCCAATTCCACTCATTCTTCCTGGGAGGCTGCTTTACGGACCGCTCAGCCCACCAGCCAGAAATGGCTGGGGGATCGGGCTTGATGTAAAGCTCATTTCCGTGGACTCCTGGACCAGTAGTTGATCACCCCCGAAAGATTTTTTGTCTAATAAAGCTGTTTACATCCATCCACGCTGCAACGACTGGTTCGTCCGCAATGGCCCTCCGAAGGTCGTCCTCCCTGACGGCTTCGAGGACCAAAGGTCGTCGGTACGAATTCCTCACACATACCAGGCTTCAACTCTACAAACAACATTGTGCGCAAAATTGTGGCCATTCGTTTGCCACCACTCCGAACCCTCTTCAACGCATGGGCCACAATTGTGACACCAACAGCGACCCCAAGTAGCACCTCTCTTGGCGCCCGCTAAAACGGTACATATAAAGATAGCTCAACGCCAGGATAGAGAGTAAACTGACTGCCATGCCAGCCCTACGACTGTGCGTACGTCTTTAATTGGCTCGCCTTACAAGTTTACCGTCATGTCTACTTGTGAATGTCAATGTATCCGGTAGCCTTGTATGTGTACATGTGTAAATAAAATTTTATCCAATCAGGGAGTCACATTTTGCTGACCTGACCTGAGATTTCCGGCCGCCATCTTGAAATCTCGGACGGACAAGAAAGGTTCGAATGCGAGTAACTCGTAAGAGCTAAGGTTCTTAAAATTGGCGCAGACTGTGTAAACGTTGGATATAAAGTCTAGTGCAATGAATAATTTGCAGTACATAATAAACTTTAGTGAGAAGACGCGCAAAGGAGGGAGTGAAAGAAGAAAGGAAGAAAGAGGTGCCGTAGTGGAGGGCTCCGGAATAGTTTCGACCACCTGGAGATCTTCAACGTGCGCTGACATCGCACAGCACGCGGGTGCTTTAGCGTTTTGTCTCCATAAAAACGCAGCCACAGCGGTCGGGTTCGAACCCGGGAACTCGAACTCGACCGCGGCGGCTGCGTTTTTAAGGAGGAAATTAGTCCAGAGACGGCTGCTACGGCACCTCTTTCGCCTTTTCTTCTTTCACTCCCTCCTCCTTACGGCGCGTTTCGGGTGTCCACAAAGATATGTCAGACAGTTACTGCGCTATTTCCTTTCCTCAAAAACCAATTTTCAAGAAACAGGACGCTGTTCTCGCCAGCCTAGACCAAGACGTTCAGTCCCGGGCCACGGAAAGAGCGCAGGAGGTCGCCGATAGCGAGAAACTGCCTGCCACCTGGAGGGGCTGAAGTGACCTAAGAAGGTCACCATCACCGCGGTGGGTGTCCAGTTCCGCGTTCCGGCCAGAACGTTGTCAGCGCAAACGCAAGAAGCGCGATTGTCTACCTTTGTGTACCTGTTTAATATAATAATTACAGGTACACAAAGGAAATGCGCGTTTCTTGCATTTGCGCTGACAACGTTCTGGCCGAAAATTAAACAGGTACACAAAGGAGATGCGCGCTTCTTGCGTTTGCGCTGACAACGTTCTGGCCGGAAAGCGGAACTGGAGACCCCCCGCGGTGACGGTGACCTTCTTAGGTCACTTCAGCCCCTCCAGGTGCCCGGCAGTTTCTCCCTACCGGCGACCTCCTGCCCTCTTGCCGTGGCCCGGGACTTAAAGTCCTGGTCTAGGCTGGCGAGAACAGCGTCCCATTTTTAAGTTTCGGAGATGTGACTAGATCTGCCGGAGGCGGATTCTCCGCACAGTCCCAGATTATGTCGTCTAAGGTGGCAGGCTCGCCGCACCGCTGAAAATACGGATTTACCAAATTGGGAAATATATTGGAATACGTGCACGGGTTTGCCTGCGGCCGCGTTCGCGTACAAGGCGGCTCTCGGCCTCCACAGAAACATGTCCACCGTGAGAATTCTGCCTCTTGTGGTCCACATCACCCTTGGAGATCTCCCTGAGACACAATTGAGATCGCAATAGCAGCGGCTCAGGCACACACGGGGCTCTACATTTTGCGATGCTTAGGCATACAGAACGAGGAACCCTCAGGTGAGGTAATTATGCATACACAGATGCGCGAACGCATTCAGGTCAAACCTATCCCCAAGAACATGCAAAAGGACGGTCACGAAAACCGTAGGAGGGCCAAGGCGAAGAAGTTAAGGAAAAAGTATCAAGGGGACGATATTGGCCTTTTATGTTGATGCGGCACGTAATAAAAATGATTCGGAGCTCCCGGCTTCGAACCTGACTGCAGCGGCCGAGTTTCGAAGGAGGCGAAACGCAAAGGCGCGCGTGTGCTGTGCGATGTCAGTGCACGTTAATTATCCCCGGATGGCCCCTCTACTACGGCACCTTTTTCTGCCTTCCTTCTTTGAGTTGATCCATTATCTCTTCCCTTACAGCGCGGTTCAGGCGTCCGCCGAGATGTGAGAGAGATACTGCGTCATTTGCTTTCCCGAACATCCAATTTTTTTTACCAATAGGACCACTAAGGCACCTCTTCCTTTCTTATCTTCTTTCACTTCCTCCTTTATCCGTTCATTTATGACTATTTGCAGTTGTTTCCCTAGATACGTGCATTTTCTTTCCTCAAAAACCAATTTTCAAAAGGGTATAATTGGCTCCCGGAGTAAGTGGACACCTCAATCGCGATTTCAGGTACGTGGCTGTTGTGTCCACCTGCAACCAGAGTGTTACGTGTCTGACAGCCGTGACCAAGGGGAGACAGGTTCCCGGCAGAACGACTTTTATTGCCTCATGCTTATGGGTTCGTGGCTCGGAGGGAACAGCGACCGCTCCCAGGTGATGCTCGGCTTTTAACCGTTCGGCGGCACATGCGCTCTTCGCAGAGTGCCTTATCAGCGGCGCGCACTGACACCACACAGAGCACGACGGCGAACGCAGGACAGCTCGTGACCAAGTACAATAACTCCCTCACTGTCGGCACGCTCTGCGCCGCACGCGTCCCTATAGCTCTGTGTCTCGGAAATCGGCCCAGGCCCCATTTCTTAACCCCTGCGTGCCTACATTGGCGCACCCAACAATGGCCTCTGCGACATCATATACAATGCCGTGGACTCCAGAGATAAGGAAGAACTAGTTCAAGACCTGCAATCTATGAATGTTAACACCCCCCTCCCCCCCCCCCCCCCCACGCCGTCTCCGACGTGCGCCACATGGGGCGCTTCAATCCACACTAATCACATTCGTCTGCACCACCACCTTCCACACCACCATTATCTTCAACTGCGGGGCCTACCGATGCCACCCGTTCCGCAGAAAGACAAGGCCAGTACGAACCGATGGGCCCCAGGCCAGCGCGCAGACGTCTGTACGAATCCCAAGTCCGCCCTCTGCCACCACTGCAGTCAGGTCCACAAGGCAGTCGAGCCCCCTACCTGCGTCCCCTACTGCATCCTGTGCAAGGGGGCCCACGTCACGGGCTCACGCTAGTATAGGCTCAGGCCTGACCGGAACAGTCCGTCGTCACCCCCAGCCACCTCCAAGCCCCGGATGGATGGATGGATGGATGGATGGATGGATGGATGGATGGATGGATGGATGGATGGATGGATGGATGGATGGATGGATGGGTGGGTGGATGGATGGATGGATGGATGGATGGATGGATGGATGGATGGATGGATGGATGGATGGATGGATGGATGGATGGATGGATGGATGGATGGATGGATGGATGGGTGGATGGATGGATGGATGGATGGATGGATGGATGGATGGATGGATGGATGGATGGATGGATGGTAGGAGCGTCCCCTTCGAAATGGGGTGATGGTAGTTGCTGCATGCTCAGCTTTTTTTCCTTTGTTTTCGTTTAACTATGTTGTAAGTTATAAAATTCGCGATTTTCTTTAAATACGTCTTCCTACACTTGTATCCTTATTTCACTTTTCTGCTTTTGAGCCAGCAATCTTCCAATCGCTTCTTGCTAATTTCCACCGCAGATTTATTTACATTAATATGGAAGGAAGAGAGACTGTGCCAGCATCGACATCGGGATGTATACCATCACATTTTAGTGTCAGGAGTTCTGTTGTTTCTACAAACTTTCCACACACAGCACATTCGTCGTCGTCTTCGTTAAATTTCTTTTTGTAGCTGCGCGTTCTAAGACATACTGACCTAGCTTCAAGGAGTAGGGCACTGCCTCTTGAGTTATCATAAAACGCTTCCTTTTTGATCTGCTGTTTCCAGTGTCGATATAGTTCTGCACTATTCTTCTTTTCCATTCAATTTATCCAATTTTTAAAATGCGCATAATTAACGTGTCGTTCTATCTCTACCTCTGTCTATCTCGGGCCTCGTGTCTGGCATACTTACTGGTTAGCTTTCCTAGTTCTCTTCCGCCATTGTGAGTCAAAGCTCTTTCTGTATAGGTATTTAAATACCTTAGCTGCCCACCTGTTATCGTCCAATTTCCTCAGGCGTTATTCGTGTAGTATTTTACTCTGAGCTTCGCGTGCATCGAACGATGGCCAGCCCAAGTCACCCTGCATTGCCTCGTTTGTGGTTTCCCCGTAGGCACCTAGTGCTAATCTTCCAACATCTCTCTGATTTACTTCTAATATCGACTGAACTTCAGCTCTTAAGCACAGAACCGCATCCGCGAAAGTAAGCCCCGGCACCATTATTGCTTTCCAAATATCTCTCAGTACTTCATACCTGTTGTACCCTCAAAATGCCCTGTTTCATTATCCCGCCATCTCTTCCCCCTTTTGATATGAGGGACTGCTCGTGCTTTTCCGTGTACATCTGCCCTTCGTTTACCCATACCCTGAGATGTTTGTATTCGGCCACTCGGGGTATTTCATGGCCTTTGTTTTAAGCTCCTGATCAGTTGCATCATTGCAAATCATCACGCCGGACTTAGCTGAAACTGAAACCTAGATTGTCTCCATCTCCACATCGATTAACCAGAGTTTGTAAATCTTCCTGGTTATCTGCTAACAGTACAATATCGTCCGCATATATTAAACCGGGTAATCGTTGCTCAACCATCTTTCCGCTTAATCTGTACGACAGATTAAAACCTAGATTGCTTCCTTGTAGCCTTCTTTCCATACTTACCATATAAAGCATGAACAGCAGCGCTGATAGAGGACCACCTTGACTTAATAGTTTGTGTACATCGACAGTTGTCTTATTCCGAATTCCTTCCCGTGTTATTCCAACTTTGTTTTCTCGATATATTTCCTGAAGAAAATCAACTACCTTGCAACGCCCCTCGCGCCGCGCTCGGCTCGCAGGCTATGGCACGTGGCGCCAGACAAGAAAGAGGAAGTTCGCCTAGTCCGCCGCAGCGCGAGCAGCGCAAACAAACAAACAGTCCGAACCTCAACACTGTCGTAGATGGTTCTTCCTCGCCTTAGCTTTGACAGATTTGATGACCCGGCTTCGAACACACAACCCCCATCATCCTACATTGATTCCCCTGGCTATTCCGCCCTTCCTACCGGCAGCGACACGCCCCCGAACGCTCAGCTCCTCAGAGCTTCGGTGGCCGTGTTCCAGCCAGTCAGCCCGCCGCTATTCTGGCCCAATAGCCCCCGCGCCTGGCTCCTGAAAGTTGAGGCGCATTTCCAGCTGCGACGTATCACCAGTAAAGGGACCAAGTTTCTACTCCTGGTGTCCACCCTATCTCCTGACGTCACAGAGGAGTTATTGGACGTCATCAGCTCGCCGGACGCGGCTCGCCCCTTCGACACGTTGAAGGCAGCTGTCATCGACCGCATGTCCGCGTCCGAGCACACCAAGCTCCAGCAGCCCCTCAGCCCTACAAAGCTTGGCGACAGCCCCCCTTCGCAGCTCCTCCGTCGCATGCACCAGCTTCTGGAAGACTCCTTTGCTCAAACTAGTTTTTGAAACTGACGCTCTGCCATCCCACGTCAAGGTGGGCTATGTGAGGCATCCTGTCCGCTTGTATATTCCCAAACCTGTTCAGTGCCACAAGTGCAACAAGATAGGTCATGTGAGTGCTGTTTGCACGAAAGAGGTATCCTGCCGTCGATGTAGCGGGATGCACCAGCATGACACCTGCACGACGGAGACAATAAAGTGCGCCAACTGTTCGGGTGCGCATGAAGCCACAGCTAAGGACTGCCCTAAGCTGCAAAACGAAAGACTCATCCTGAAAAAGATGGTGAAGGACAATTCGACCCACCAAGAAGCGGCGGCGTGTATTCGTCGCCGCAAACATCGTTCCCGGCGGCGGCGTCCGGTTCCACACAATTCTAGTCCACCTGCACCACAGTCGCAGGAAGTATCAGTTCAGCCGGCACAGCAGCATGAGCCCAACAACGATAACAAGACGCCTGCGGCCGTGTCCCATGTTACCGCAGTAGCTCAATCTGACGCGTTTGTGTTACCTTCTTCCTCTGATGCTGAATGGCCTTCTCTGCCATCCAAGGAGATCGCCATGGCAAGACCAAGACCGGTTGCCACTCCAGCTGACACTGTTGGCAAGCCCGAAGGTCAGGATGTGAGCATAATGTTAAAAAAGCTTGTGTGTTCAATGCGCGTGCTGCTTTCAGGCATTAACACGCCAACAGCAAAGATTGTTGTGCAGTTTTTGGATGCACTTGAGCCGCTCTTGGCGGCATTGCAGTAATTCATTATGGCACAACCAAAACCCACCTCATCTGTGCCAATGCACGTGCGCCGTAGTGTAGTGGTGCAATGGAATGCCCGAGGCCTACGAGGTCGTCTGAGTGACTTCCGGCAACGCGCCCACAAGTACCGCTTCCCTGTGATGGTTATTTGTGAGCCCAACATGCCGTCGCTTTTCCGCCTTTCTGGATACGTGCTGCTGTGGTCTCGCACAGAAGACGAAACTAGCTAAGTGTTAGTTTGCATACGCCAAGACATTGCGCACGTCCGCCAAGTTCTACAGCCACACAACACAAACCATTACATCTGTTTGATAGTCACGCTAAAAGGACGGGTCTTTTCGATAATCGGTGCCTACAATCCACCTAAAGATGATATTGATACTTCGTACCTATATTCAGCCATCCAGAGTTGTCCAGCTCCTCATATCATAGTGGGCGATTTTAATGCTCATCACCCTCAGTGGGGCAGTGCTGTTATGAATAACCGAGGCAGGAACCTGTTTGACTTTATGCACTCCCAGAACTTCATCAATATGAACGATGGTTCACCTACGTTTCTGCGTGGCACGTCGTACAGCAACTGCTTGGATCTGGCGTTTCTTTCAGCAAGTCTCCAGTTTTACGTCAGCTGGTGCAGTGACGTGGAAACACATGGGAGTGACCACATTCCAACGTATGTTTGCGTCAAGTGGTACGCACCTACTACTCCATCTCGCGTGCGATATACAGACTGGCCTGCCTTTAGGTCGTCCGTGGAGATTTCCTGTGCGGACCTCTCAACACCATCTAAAATAGAAGGCCTGATTACGTCCTCTCTCAGTGAGACCACGCGGTATATATGTGCGCCTACACCAGGGTCTACTACTGACGTGGAATTCGAAAGACTACGCGCAGTCCGTCGGCGCGCCGAAAGGAAATACAGAAGAACCAAATCCACGTAAGATCTTGCCCTTTGTCGCCGAGCTCAACGACAAATAAAGCGCCACCTAGCGAGACTAGGGAGACAACGTTGGAGGCAGCTCTGTTCATCGCTGGACTCTCGCAAACCACTGTCGCGTATTTGGCATGTAGCCAGGAGCTTGCGTTCACCCCCGCAGGAACGCTATCCTTTCCATGCCCTGCCTATTTACCAAAGCCGTAATAATGTAGAGGTAGCAGAAGAATTCTGCAAAATGGTTGTGGGCACAACTATGGTACCATCAACCAGTTTGGAGGCTTTTGTACCACCTTCACCAGATGACCACTACGATATGCTATTCACGATGCCTGAACTAGAAGCTGCTCTTTCCTCGTGTAGGCGTCCATCTGCACCTGGTCTTGACGGGATTTCGTACGCGTCCCTCTCTCACCTTGGCATGGAATGCCGAACTGTGCTGCTCAGTTACTACAATGATACATGGGCTTCCGGAATCGTTCCAGAACACTGGAAGATCAGCCGCATGGTTGCACTTTTCAAGCCTGGCAAACCTCCTTATGAGTTTACCTCATATCGGCCAGTTGCACTAGCAAGCTGCGTCGGCAAAGTTATGGAGCGAATGGTGCTGGCGCGGCTCGAATGGTATTTAGAGCAGAATGCTCTCTATCCGGATATGATGACCGCGTTCCGGAGGGGACGTTCTTCGATTGACAGCGTAATCGACCTCATATCGACAGTGGAACATGAAAAACGTAGTCGCCGACTCGTCGCTGCTGTCTTCTTGGACATCAAAGGGGCCTACGATAATGTACTTCATGACGCCATCCTTGATGCCCTTGACAACATAGGCGATGTCGGCCGGATGTATTCGTGAATTGGGAGCTACCTTAATGGCCGGTCTGTTTACATGTCAACGCCTGATGGGGAGACTACCCGTCATCAGGTTTGCCGTGGAGTTCCTCAGGGAGGAGTTCTTAGCCCAACCCTATTTAACGTGGCATTGATTGGACTGGTGAATGAACTTCCCACTAACATTCACATCAGTGCCTATGCTGATGATATCTGCATCTGGGCGTCGGGTTCGACACGTCCGCAAATGCGTGCGAGATTACAACGTGCCGTGTCATCTACTTCATGGTACCTACGGCGTCAGGGTTTGCACTTGGCAGCTGAAAAATGTGCTGTGGTCGCATTCACGCGCAAGGCTGTCTGCCCCTACCCGGTAACTCTTCAAGGGGTTGCAATACCATATGTCTCCCACCACAGATTTTTGGGCATTATCATTGACCGCGATCTGTCATGGTCGAGGCATATAAACATGCTAAAGAAAAGACTCACTCTTCTTTGCCATGTGCTTCGCTTTGTGGCAGGCATTAGATGGGGCCCAACGGAGCGCTCCTTGCCTCGACTTTACTACACCCTCTTTATTGGCTACATCCGTTACAGCCTTCCTGTACTCTCTAACATAAGTATTTCCTGCTTGCGGACATTAGAGAGTGTCCAAGCACAGGCGCTCAAGATATGCCCCGGATTACCACGTTGTGCCTCGAACAAAGGCACGATTGAGGAATCTCGTGCGTGCCCAATATCGGTCTACCTGTCACACGAACCACTTCGTGTATATTTACGTGCGCTTACACGGCACCGTTGACACCCGCTGACGAAGATTTTCGATGAGCGACCGGAAAGCAGTTTTGCACGCGCATTGCGCTTCCATCGCTCCGAATTGCCATCAGACTATGCTCTGCCGCATCATTCCTTGCAGCCCCCATGGGTAATGGCTCAGCCTTCAGTCTGCCTGCATGTCCCTGGCATAATCAAGAAGTCTGCGATGCGGGTTAGCGGACTGAATCAACTCGCACTTGCCTACATCTGGTCAGAATACCACAAATGTGTGCACGTCTACACGGATGGATCTGCGTCTCCAAATGCATCAACAGCAGCTTTCGCAATCACTGCACAACAGACGACCCGCAGATTCATTTTGGGACACAAGTCTACTTCAACCGCTGCAGAGCTTGTGGGCCTTCGGGAATCGATTCGCCACATCTGCGGAGAACCGCCTCGGGAGTGGTGCATTTTCACCGACTGTAAAGCTGCGCTACACATTTTAGGATGCTTCCTAGGCCACACAGCCTACCAAGCTCTGGCTCTTGATATCATTAGTCTCGTATCATTTGCTCAGGGAAACGGCCACCGTATAGTGTTTCAGTGGATCCCCGGACACTGCGGACTCGATGGAAATGAGACCGCCGACGCTGAAGCAAGGAGCGCCTTCAGCAGTGGCCTGCGTACAGCTGTACCGCTCTCTATAGTGGACACAACTTGTCTCCTTTCGGAATGGATGAGGAGGGCAACGGCTAGGTACTGGGCCCTGCCAGACACCCGCCACATCGGCCTTCAACGGCTAGATCCGACGATGACCATTTCAGTTCCTCGCGCAATACCTCGCCCTATTGCATGCGTTATCCGTAGACTACGTTTAAATGTGGCATTCACGCGCAAATACTTGCACTTAATAGGACAAGCGGACTCCCCGGAATGTACCACATGTGGCGTGCTAGAGACTATAGAACATGTTTTAGTGGCGTGTCCAGCGTATGCATGTGAAAGACTCATACTCGCATCTGCTCTGACGCCTATGGACACATCGCTCCTCTCTGAGGATTTGATCCTCGGCGCCTGGCCAGATAGTTTTAGAACTGTAAAGGCAACGCGAGCGCTCTTACGCTTTTTGAGCGACACGGACTTTGTCTCGCGTTT
Organism: Amblyomma americanum; assembly: GCF_052857255.1. Lineage (NCBI taxonomy): Eukaryota > Metazoa > Arthropoda > Arachnida > Ixodida > Ixodidae > Amblyomma > Amblyomma americanum. The sequence continues at coordinate 151,341,257 of NC_135498.1, forward strand.
GTGATGTCAGAAAGTGTGCCTTGTTTTTTTTTAAAGTAGTTTTTCATCTGCCTCCTCCCATCATCATCGTCCACCATCGTGACCTTCTTTTATCTCCTCTTCCGGTCCCCCAGAGCAGAGTAGCAGGCCAGATATTTATTTTTCAGGCCAACCTCTCTGCCTTTCTTATCAATAAACCCTCTCTCTCTTCTCGATGAGTTGTTCCTTCAGCGTCTTCCCCAACACATGGTCCCCATCCTCGCAGCTGCGGGTGATGTTTCATTAGACAAGCTCACTGAACTCGCTGACTGTGCTGTGCACTACTCATGGCTCCCAAACGACAGCTCTCTGACCAGTCCACCTCCAACTACTGCCGCAGACTCCCAGCTTGCCAGCATGGAATGTCGACTCGATGCTCTTTCAGGGCGGCTCGATGTCCTCGCGTTTTTGCTGCGCCGTTCTTCGCCGAGGTTCAGGCCACGCCGCCGCTCCCCGGAATCCCAAACATCCGACGCGCGGTCAGCCACCTCGCCCTCGGCTGTCTGCTGCTACCACAGTATTTTCGGCAGCTCTGTCCGCAAGTGCATACGCCCGTGATCCTGGTCGGGAAACTCTGCTACCGGCCACTGACGGCGGCAAGTGGTGCTGGTGGACGGACATGCCGCCTCTTTTACGTCTTGGACAAGATTACTGGCGCTCGTTTCCTAGTCGACACGGGAGCACAAGTCAGTGTCATAGCGGCATCTTGGGCAGATCGCCGTCGCAAACAAAAAGATTTCCCTGCTCCAAGCAATCAACAACTCCCCCATTCGCACGTACGGCCAGCGGTCCCTGACGCTTAATCACGAATTGCGCCGAACTTTTCACTGGAACTTCATTATTGCTGACGTCTCGCAAGCTGTTCTCGGGGCGGACTTCCCCAGTTTCTTCAACCTAGCCGCCGACATGCAAGCTCATCACCTCATAGATCTCAGCACGCACCTCTTCGTCAACGGCGTACTCTCCCCCACTGCGGCGACAGGGCTTCGCGCTTTCGTCCCTGTTTCGCCGTATGCGAAAGTTCTGGCTGATTTTCCCAACCTTACAAAGGCGCATATCAGAGTGCCACCGGTGAACACTCGATCACTCACCACATCGTGACTTCGGGGACCTCCGGTGTTTGCTCGCCCTCGCCGTTAGTCGGGAGAACGGCTCGCTGTTGCTCGCCGTGAGTTCGAACACATGCTGGAACTCGGCGTAGTACGCCCTTCCTCCAGCAACTGGGCGCCGCCACCTCACATGGTGCCAAAGAAAGATAAAGGCTACTGCAGACCATGTGGAGACTACCGCGCCCTCAACGCTCACACTTTACCGGGCCGCTATATACACATCCTCACATACAGGACTTCGTCAAATCTGGCTGGGTGCACGATCTTCTCTAAAATTGACTTAGTGAAAGCTTATCATCAAATTCCTGCGGAGCCCGCTGATATTCCGAAGACGGCCATTGCCACACCGTATCGGACTCTGAGTATGTGCGGATGCATTTTGGCTTGCGCAACGCCGCACAGAGTTTTCAGCGAGCTATCAACGAGGTTACGCGAGGCCTCGACTTCGTGTTCGCTTAAATAGATGATCTCCTCGTGGGAAGTTCATCCAGTTCTGAGCATTAGGCTCATTTGCGCGCCCTCTTCCACCGATTGGATGAATATGGGCACGTCATCAACTCGAACAAGTGCCTCTTCGGCGTAGCTACAGTAGATAATAAAACTTAAAAGGCGGACGCCGACCAAAAGTAAAAAACAAAAAAAAACAACAAAATGACGTTTCGGCTCCCGTACGGGAGCCTTGTTGACAATGAGAAGGATTAGAAAGTGCATCAGGATTAAATACGTTTGAAAAGAGGGCGCAGGGAGCGTGCGTATACAGGAGTTAGATTTCCAGTGTTGCGATTGAGGGTGCGATTAGTCGTTTGAATGAATAATGATTCGAGGTGAAGGCGACGGTACAGATTCTTTTCAGTTGCCAGCACGTGTGCCCTACCCCAGTCAATATCGTGGCCAGTTGATACGGAGTGTTCGGCGATAGCATTAAGAGTTCACTTTTTTGTTTTTAACGTCATTACAATGTTCTTTTAGGCGTCTATTAAAATCACCAGTCTCGCCGATGTAGACGCTGTCACAATCAGAGCAGGGGACGCTGTAAACAACGCCAGGGTACTTTTCTTTGGGGAGAACGTCTTTGACGTTAACCAGCGCATGCCGAAGTTTCCTTGTGGGGACATGCGCAACGTGAACTTGGAATGTGCGCAGAATACGCGCAATTGGCTTCGCTTATTCCAGGTGTGTAGGGAACAGCGGCACGTTTCAGAGGGGACAACACGGGAGTTTCACGTGTCGGGCAAGATAACTGCTTTTCAGCGGATGCCACAAAAGCAGCTGGGTACACGTTGCCCATGTCCCCACAAGGGAACTTCGGCATGCGCTGGTTAACGTCAAAGACGTTCTCCCCAAAGAAAAGTACCCTGGCGTCGTTTACAGCATCCCCTGCTCTGATTGTGACAGCGTCTACATCGGCGAGACTGGTGATTTTAATAGACGCCTAAAAGAACATTGTAATGACGTTAAAAACAAAAAAGTGAACTCTAATGTTATCGCCGAACACTCCGTATCAACTGGCCACGATATTGACTGGGGTAGGGCACACGTGCTGGCAACTGAAAAGAATCTGTACCGTCGCCTTCACCTCGAATCATTATTCATTCAAACGACTAATCGCACCCTCAATCGCAACACTGGAAATCTAACTCCTGTATACGCACGCTCCCTGCGCCCTCTTTTCAAACGTATTTAATCCTGATGCACTTTCTAATCCTTCTCATTGTGAACAAGGCTCCCGTACGGGAGCCGAAACGTCATTTTGTTGTTGTTTTTTTGTTTTTTACTTTTGGTCGGCGTCCTCCTTTTAAGTTTTATTATGATCGTCCCCGACCAGACGAGTTTTCGTCCAACTCTCGACTTTAGCTACAGTAGAGTTCCTCGGCCACCTTGTCACTCCACAAGGCATTCGGCCGCTCGACAGCAACATCAAAGCCACTCAAGATTTTCCCGCCCCCACGCCACTCGAAAAGCTCAGAGAATTCTTGGACCTCCTGAACTTTCATCACAGTTTTCTTCCGAAGTGCGCCGCTTGCCTGAAGCCTCTGACTGACCTTTTGGCTACGAAAAAAGATTCTACCGCGCCACTTGAGTGCACTCAAGACGCTTCCGCTGCATTTGCTGCTACCAAGAAGGCGCTCGCAGACGCCACTTTATTCATACATCCAGTTCCTAATGCTCCACTTCGCCTCGTCACCGGCGCCTCGAGCATTGCGGTCGGCGCAGTTATCGAGCAGTACGTCTCTAGTTGGGGGCCCCTCGGTTTTTTCTCCCAAAAGCTGAAGCCACGTGAGACTAAATGCCGCACCTTCGGTTGAGAATTGCTTGCAGTGTACCTCGCCATCAAGCACTTTCTCCACTTCCTGTAGGGCCGGAACTTTCACGTCATCACGAACCATAAGCCCTTGACGTTTGCCTTTCAAAGGAACCACAGCACCGACACTGCACGCGAGATCCGCCAACTGCGTTTATCTACGAGTTTACAGTGGATCTTCGTCACGTCCATACCCTGGAGAATGCTGCTGCTGATGCGCTTTCTCGTGTTAGTGCCATGGCATCTGGATCATCAGTGGACATGGAGGAGCTACCGGCTGCACAGCGCTATGATCCAGAGCTGCAACGTCGTCGCTCCTCATTCACGTCCCTGCCTTTCGCCGAATGTCCACTGCCATTTTCCTCCCAGTTAATTATGTGCGAGACATCCACAAGGCGTCTCGCGCTTCTACGTACCTTTGGCTTTCCGTCGCACCATTTTTGAAAACCTGCATCGCCTGAGCCACCCTGGTATTCGTGCTACGCAGAAGCTGATCACATCTCGCTTTTTTTTAGCCAAGCATCAATGCCGACGTCCGCCACTGGGCGCGAACCTGCCTTCACTGCCAGCGCGTCAAAGTTCACTGGAATACCGTCACGCCTACCTCTCCTTTTAGGCCGCCTGACGCGCGGTTTTCTCATGTTCACATAGACATTGTTGGACCACTCCCGTTATCACGTGGGGCCTCTGATCACCCACTGGCCCGAGGCGTTGCCCATTGCTGACACTACAGCCGAGACCGTTGCTTCGGCCTTCATGGCCGGCTGGGTCTCTCATTTCAGCTGCCCGTCTGTCGTCATCACTGACCGCGGCCGCCAGTTTCAATCGGCCCTGTCTACTGCCCTTACCAATATTCTGGGCGTGCGCCGCAATCATAAGACCGCCTAGCATCCTTGGGCCAATGGCATGCCGGAACGTCTGCATCGACAATTGAAGACTGCCTTTACCACTTATCAGCCAAGGGAGCGCTGGTCCGACCACCTTCCCCTCGTCCTCTTGGACATTCGCTCGGCCCTGAAGGCTGACCTCCGCAGCTCGTCTGCTGAGCTATTCTGCGGCGTTCCGCTGCGTCTCCCTGGGTAATTCTTCTCTCCTTCCTCCCCACTGTTAATCCATGACGCTTCCACCTACATCCAACGCATACGCAACACATTTCGCCACATTACTCCTGTCACCCTTGCAGCCCGTCACCATGAGTCCATGTTCTCAGCCAGGACCTGGCCTCCTGCACCAACGTCTTCATCCGCCCTGACCACGTCCGTACACCGCTCACGTCGGCCTACAATGGACCGTTCCGCGTCCTCCGTCGCGCGAAAAGACCTTCACGTTTGACGTCAACGGCCGTGAAGAGGTCGTGGCTCCTGACCGCCTCAGACCAGCCCACATTGTCGCTCCTCTGCACGTCGGCCCTACATTTGCTCTCGCTTCGACTTCGCCACCATTGTGCGCAGCTTCCTCCACGCACAAGCGCTGGGCGAATCCTGTGGCTTCGCTATGCGAGGGGGGGAGGGGGGGGCTGTAGCCACCCCTCGCGCCGCGCTCTGCTCGCAGGCCATGGCACGCGGCGCCGGACAAAAAAGAGGAAGTTGGGCTAGGCCGCCGCAGCGCGACCAGAGCAAATAAACAGTTCGAACCTCAACGTTGTCGGAGCTGGTTCTTCCTCGCCATAGCTCCGACAACTTCATGAATGATAGCTTCAAAAAGGGTTTTCTCGCGGGCTAGTTGGTGCTTCTCGTTCATGATTAAACTGCGCGAAAGGCACAGGGACAAAGACAAGAAAACACGTACACACACAGACTTCCAACTTTTCTTCGAAAAACGTTTCGAGCATTCCTTTTACACGCACCCACCCACCACGTGACACATCCAGGATCCAACACAGCAGATAAGTTTAACAGCTTAGTAGAGCCAATCTGAAGAACCAGTCTAAAAAATACCAAGTGTGTGCATGCCTAAACACCCTTGATAGCTAGATAAAAGGAAAGAGGAAGGTAAAAACCAGGTGGTGAAACCAAAAATTCAAAGGGAACAAAAATGAAGATGGTCTACCCATGTTTTACGATCGGAAACTTACTAAGCAAAGGAATGAGACGTGAAACCAACAGTAACAGCAGTAAAAGATGGAGGTGCAAGCACTAAAAAGTGGGCAGAAAAGCATAAAAACGAAACCATATAAAATAATACATAACAAGATTAAGAACGAGACTAAAACCATGAAACCGAGAGTGAATTATGGAAACAACAATAAGCAAAGGTAAAGGCGACGGCGCGAAAATGACAAAGGCTAAAACCAGGTTAAAACCAGGTGTGTGTAAAAGGAATTCTCGAAGCGTTTTTCGAATAAAAGTTGGAAGTTGCGCTTTGTGTGTGTACGTGTTTTCTTGTCTTTGTCGATGTTTATTTCGCGCGGTTTAATCATGAACGAGAAGCGCCAACTATCCCGCCAGAAAACCAGTCTTGAGTTTATTTCTCCTATCCTGGGCTCTATTCTTTGTTCTACATCCAAGCATGAAGCTGCAACCTTTTGTGCATCGCTCATCGCAGTCATCACATACCGTTCCCGGGTTCTTGCATACCACCTGAGGATGAAGATCCCTCCGCCCCAGGTTCAAGCCATGCTGGGCACGCCTGAGCCTTCATGGGGACACACTAGAAGAATGAGCAAAATAATGAAGTCAGAATGTTGGAGACAAGTCCACTTCTACACTGACTGGCTGCGCGCTCTTGTCTATGAAGAAGAAGATCCGTTCGTGGCAAACCGACGATTTTCAGATCTAAAAAGATGGCTGCCAGTTCCACCGAATTTATATGGCACCAGGTGAGGCCGAAGCTTCCGTCTCGGAAGCGTGCAGCAGTGCAGCCAGGGCCATCTTAGTGGAAGGCAACGTCAACATCCCTGGAAATATATAGATCCTCCTGGAAAAGGGTCCGAAGTTCTCCTTTGAACCACGGACAAACCGCTCTGAGCTTCTAGCAACAATGCGACAAATTGCCCGTAGCACATCTAACCAAGATAATTTTCAGTGACGTAGTTGAAAGCATCATCTGCACTGTAAGTGAACGTTCACCAAAGCACCCTCCTTTAAAGAAAATCACAAACTACTTCGAAGACAACGACCTTACAGTCATCCAAGCCGACAAAAAAGGCGGCTTCGTTGTTATGCCAGATGGAATGTATGAAAAAAAAGGCTGTACAGGCGTTAAAGAAGAAATTCAGGCCGATAGAGTTTTGTGAAAAAAGACAAAAGAAGGCTGCCAGGAAGCTTCTGAAGAAGTTACAGCTTGAATCAATGGCTAAAGACGTCAAGAAAGATCAGAATGGGTTCCTGCACGTTTTATTCACTGGAAAAATCTACAAGGGGAATTGCCCTCTTCGTGTCATCGTTTCAGAGAAGGACAGTTGGCAGCGCACGGTGGGGGATTTTCTAAAAAAAATCCCGCGCAAAGTTGTGGGACCGGATCCGTTTTAGTGAAGAGCTCAAAAGAACTTCTTGCCACTCTGGATGACATAACCTTGGCCACCACGGCGTTCTCGATAGACATAGAGGACTGTTATACTCTATTCCACATGAAGCCTTGTTTGTAGCTGTCAAGCAGCAAGTAGAAGAATATGGTGAAATCAGCTTCCGAAACGCAGTTAGCATGTCCTTGGAACAATTCCTTGAACCTTTGAAATTTTACCTTGCCTCGACCGCAATCTGCCACAAAGGACAGTTTTACATTCAGAAAAATGGCATTTGCATTGGTTCATCCATAGCACCCGTTTTATGTAGTATTTTCCCCTCTTCCTTTGACCAGCGCTTGCAGTGTTGTCTATACGACCAACATATTGTGCGCATCTTTAAGTACGTTGATGATTATCTCGCCATGGTAAACCTCTCTGCTAACTGTAGTCTGCCTGATTCAGTGAGTAGCATCCTCAATGTTTCCAAGTGTGAAGGAAAAGGGCTTCAGTTCACGCATGAATTGCCTAAAGGTAACCAAATTCAGTTGCCGGATATCAATCTAAAATTTACGCCCTCATATACCTGTTGGTCCTACAACCCCAAAATGAACAAGCAGTTTATATCATATGACAGTGCACATTCAAAGTTGGTAAAAAGAGCGATCGTTCACCTAGCCTGCCGTTCCGCCCTAGAAAAGTCATGTCAGCACAAAATGAGTTTAAGTCTTAGCCTTCAGATTGAGAGATTGTATGCTGGTGGGTATCCAAGGCAAATGATAGCCTGTGTTTGCGAAAGCTTGCTACAGAGCATGAAGAATATAAACCGCCAAGCGAACGAAGAACGGAAACCTGTGTGTGTCATGTCTTACGTGCACCGTGTGTCAAACAATTTATAGAAAGTTGCACGAAGATACGGCGTCCAACTTGTGTTCGCGGCGCCATGTAAGCTTGCTAAAGTGTGTGCTATCTTGAACAGAGATGATAGATAGCAAATATGCAATTAAATCACAGATTTCAGTACACAGAATGTCCCAGAGAAGTTATCTATTAGGTTCCATTGCTCTGTGGAAAGATGTATGCATCGGCCAAACTGGGCGATATTTCAATGAGAGCGCGGCTGAACACGTTCGCAATCTGTCTACCAACTCAGGAGGCAATTTCGCTTTACATTGTAAAAAGTGCAAAAAAAGTGATTGCCACCCGTTTCTCGAAAGCACAAAGTTCCTCGCTACGGCTAGAACCAAAACAGAAAGGGAAATAATTAAGGCCTTCTTAATCGCAAAGAATGCGAACAATTGTGTGAGCACACCGTCCTTTCTGCTTTAGAATAATGAAATCTAGTTTTTAGAAAGTAACACTTAAAACTGTCCTTTTTAACCCTGCACCTTTACTCTTGTTACTAGTTGTTTCCATCCTTCATAGATTTTAGCCTGGTTTTAGCCTTTGTCAATTTCGCGTCGCCTTTACCTTTGTTTATATTTGTTTCCAAAATTAACTCTCGGTTTCATGGTTTTAGCCTCGTTGTAAATCTTGTTTTGTATTATTTCATATGGTTTCCTTTATACGCTTTTCTGCCTACTTTTTAGTGCTTGCACCTTCATATCTTACTGTTTTTACTGTTGGCTTCACGTCTCATTCCTTTGCTTAGTAAGTTTTCGCTCGTAATACATGGGTAGACCATCTTCATTTTTGTTCTCTTTGAATTCTTGGTTTCACCTTCAGGTTTTTATCTTCCTCTGTCCTTTTATCTAGCTATCAAGGGTGTTTAGGCATGCACACACTTGGTATGCACACTAGGCATGCACACTATTTTTTAGACTGGCTCTCCAGATTGGCTCTACTAAGCTGTTAAGCTTATCTGCTGTGTTGAATACTAGATGTGTCACGTGGTGGGTGGGTGCGTGTAAAAGGAATGCTCGAAGCGTTTTCGAATAAAAGCTGCAAGTCTGCACTCTGTGTGTGTACGTGTTTTCTTGTCTTTGTCCCTGTTTCTTTCGCGCAGTTTAATCATAGATACCTTCAACTATTAATATGTTCCACAGGATTTCCCTGTTCACGTTGTCGTATGTACCGCTTATGTGCAGGAAGGCGAAATACAGAGGTCTATTTTCCACCTTAGCTATTTATATGCACTGCGTAAGCACGAACAGGCTATCATCTAAGAGCCTAGCACTTCTGAACACATTCTGAAGATCTCCGAGTATTCAATTACTTTCTACCCATGACTGCATTTGTAATTTTACCGCCTGCATCTCCAGCCTGTATTAAACTTATGTTATCGTAATCGGTCGGAAGGATTTTATGTTCGTCTTATCGCCGTTCCCTTTATAAATCAAATTCAGTTTACTCTGTTTCCAGCTGTGCGGAATTTGCTTTCTTGCTATGGCTGCCTCCAATGCTTTTATCTGCGTTTCCTTGCCACTTGGGCCAAGTTCATTAATTACCTTGATTGGAATTTCTTCAATCCCTGCAGACGTGCATTTTGAAATATTTGCTTCCGCCTTTTTTCAGTAAGGTTGGTCAGTTCTAAGCTGTTTTCTATTGTGCTATCCTGTGTTGCTCCATCATTTGGGGCGCTTACCCTATCGTCTTTCCTAAATGACTCAGCTATAACTGGCGCAGTGTAGTTCACAGCGTCATCTCCCTCTAAACAGTTTCCCTCGGCATCGTCAATCCGTTCCTGCTTTCTGTGATTCGCATTACCCAACCAGCTTATATGGTTCTACAATTTTTTTCACCCCCTTTAGTTTCATCTAGAACTTCAGCCAGCCAGCGAACAGAAGACTGCTTTATTTTAGCCTGGACGAGGACCTGCACTTGTTTCTTTTTTTGATCAGATTCCCATTTTTGGCATATTTCCTCTTCAGATAGCTGCGCCCTCTTTCCTTATCTGTTCCCGCGATGCCAGCCGTCGTTGTTCTATGGCCTCCCTAATTTCCTTATTCCACCAACTTCGCGGCATCCTCTTTCCTCTCCAGCGGTTTACTCCTTTTACTGCTATTATTTTTGTACTAATCAGTAGTTCCAACTGATTATAATCCCACTTTTCCATAGTATGCTTATCTATTGCTTCCTGTATGCCGGCCGCTATTTGCGCTATTTGTTTGTCATTTAATTTTGCGTATTCTTTTTGACTTCCCTGCATTTCTCTTTTGAGCAGGGCTCCCAACTGCAGACTAATACGCTTATGATCACTTCCGAAGGTGTACTTCCCCTCTTCGTCTATTTCCCTTATTGCGAGCTTAGACGGACGGACGGACGGACAGGCAGGCAGGCAGGCAGGCAGGCAGGCAGGCAGGCAGGCAGGCAGGCAGGCAGGCAGGCAGGCAGGCAGGCAGGCAGGCGGACGGACGGACGGACGGTCGGGCGGGCGGGCGGACGGATATTCTTTACTCAGACAACAACGTCTCAGGTAGAGGGGCAAAATGAAGATGTGATCTGCCTGATGGGGCCCAAGCAACCGTCGCACAGCTCAGAATAAGCAGCAAAACGAAGAAAAACTTCATGCACTTATTACATAGCGAACGCACTTTTAAAACAAAGAAAACAATGTGGAAAGTGCATACTTTTGCAATCAGTAAATTATACACTGAATAGTTACAACGTGTGAATAAAGTCAGAAATTCAAGAAAATTTACACACTCAACGAAACATCAGTAACAATGAATATTTCTATCAACAACCCATTAATCGCTTGAACAATAAGGCAGGTCATGGCCTGTATATGTTTATTAAGAATACTGGGGATTGAATAGGAAAGCATTTGGGTACCATAGTTCGTTCGCATAAGTGGCATTCGGTAGTTGTGTTTTAACTTATAAGGAGCATTACTACTTGAGTGTAATTCAAGATATTCAGATGGATACAGTTTGTATTTTTTAAAGATATGAAAACGCAATTTCAGTTCAAATAATTGATCCGCCTTTAGAAGGGAGTGCTCTAAATAGTACAAACCTGTATGATCGTTATAGGCAAGATTTTCGACACATCGTATGGCTTTTTTCGACAATATTTTAAACCTCATAAGGTTAGTTTTTGTTGTACACCCCCAAATCTGTAAACAATAGTGAAGATGCAAATGAATTAGGGTGTAATATAATTGCCACTTCAGCCATTTGGGACCAATGATTCTAATTTTATACAGCACGCACAGTGACCTGGATATGTTGGCATGAATTCTATTATTATGCAGGGTCCAGTTCAAGTGTCTTTAAAAAATGACACCTAAAAATTGGAAAAAAGAAACGCGTTCAATAACACTGTTTTCGAAAGTAAGCTGAATTCCAAAATCACGAGTCTTGTTGCGAGATATAAATACAATAACCTTTGTTTTACTAACATTTAATACTGGTTTATTTATATTCAACCATAAGAATAATTCATGTAACCATGCATTAGCCTCAGCCTGAATATTATTAAGATTCATGCCGGAAAAAAACGCACCAGTATCATCTGCATAAATAGTTACAGTGGGAGTTCTTCGGATGGCTATAATATCAATAATATAAACAATAAAGAATATTGGACCCAGAATAGACTCTTGTGGGACACCATATATTATTTGGCCTAGTTGTGACTGATGGCCATTCAGATATGTGGACTGCACGGGACCGGAAAGATAACTGTGGATCAGTTTTAAGGCAATTCCTCGAACGTCATAAACCGGTAGCTAATAATATTATATGTCATGTTTATTGGAGTCAAAAGCCTTTTTGAAATTTAATAAAACTCCGACTGTGTACTGTGGAGTTCGCTCACCTTTTCGCGAACTCATTGGTCTTGTGTTCGCAAGGAAGGCCGCTCCAGTGGGGTCGGAAGTCCCAAACAAAGGGGCCCGTCCCGTCCCTGCCTCCCCTTCGTGCGGCGGACGTCCTCGTTTACGCCGCGCCGCCACGGGCATGACCCGTCGGGAAAAACACTAACCATGTACAGCTGTCGACATGTGGTCGTTGTTAAGGGGTTGACGAGGTTTCGGGGGCGCACGAGATACGGCTGAGTATTAGCCGAGTGACCGGAAACCCACTATTCCCGTAACGACTGTGTTCGTCTCGTGCGGTGTGTTCTGTAAACACTTTAATGATCGTCTCGTCGGCATATGTTTGTCGCGTGTGTGAAAGTGATAGGAAAGTGGTAACGGCTGGGCCGTGGGTGCCGTGGGAGAGGGTGGTCGCGTTTCTGCTGTTTGTTTATTTGATTACAATCTCTCCTTTCCCTAATGTTTAATCAGCACTCTTTCTCCAATCTGTGATTAGTTGGCGGAAACCTTATTTACCTTTCCCTAACCCCTGATTGGTGAGGTGAGTCGCTTGTAATCTTATTGGTTGCGGTCCCCGCTAAGGGCGGAGACAGAGGGTTTAAAAACAAGCGCTCTGGATTGAACGGGGGCTGAATTCGTCTGATCAACGGTTTAGTCATGTTGTAAATAGTCTTCTCCTTGCTTTGTTTCTTCTCGTTGTATTTGTTGTAAATAGTTAACCTTCTTGCTTCGAGTAACGTGAATGTTTGCGAGTTAGAACCACCCGGTCATCAAGAAATCCCGATTTCATCAACAAGGTGTTTTCTCTCGTCGCCACATTAGAAAATATCGCCATATTAGAAAATATATTTTTGTTTTATACTAAGCAGCGCCATTTCAGCTAACCATTTCTCACGAAATCCGAACTGTTAATTGGCAAAAATTTGTCTGTCATCAAAAAGCTTACATAGTCTAATTTTGATCAAATATTCCAGCAGCTAAGAAAGCAAAGGAAGGACAGATATAGGTGTGTAGTTATTTATATTGTCATATCATCAAAAAGCTTACATAGTCTAATTTTGATCAAATATTCCAGCAGCTAAGAAAACAAAGGAAGGACAGATATAGGCGTGTAGTTATTTATATTGACATATGAGCCACCTTTGTGCGAAACAACCACTCTGGAAATTTTCATACCGTCTGAAAAAAATGCTGTGAGCTAACGCTTCGTTACATATATGCTGCAAGGGCACGCTCATGAGATCAGCAACCGCTATAATAGGTTCGGCCTTAATTTTTTCTACACCTGAGGCAGTGGATTTATCTAGGTTTTTAAGTAATATGAACACTTTAGGTTCACTGCACGGATTCAAGAATATAGAACTTCCAACGGGAGAGACCATATGGTGATCAATTTCATCCTTTCTGTCTTGTTTCTGAGACGACTGACCAGAGAATAGAAAACGCACATTAAACTTGTCTGCCAAAGCAGCCTCACTGTATTCAGCATCACTAAGTTTTAATGTGCTAGGAATGGGGCTTGTAGCCTTTCCCAGAAGATCATTAAGACAATTCCAGATTTCTTTAGGGCAGTTAGAAACATCTGCAAACTTGTTCTTGTAGCATTCTTTCTTTGTTTCTTTAATATCAGAACCTAGCTTATTTCTTATTTTCTTTTATTCCTTCAGTATAACTGGATCTTTAGATCGGATGAATTTGTGAAAAACCTTATCACGAGCTTGAATCCGCTTGTATAACTTGAATCCGCTTGCTGTACGTCCCCTCCGACATTAAGCAGTAGCCAATGGTAGTTTGCCTGTCACGGGATTCCCACATGATTTGCTCCTCATACTTAGTTTCTCTATTTACAATAACTAGATTGTGTCGCTCACAGAAGTCTAGCATCAACTTCCTGTTCCAATCTGTATATCCAACCAGATCCTCGATGTGGCCATTCATGTCACCCAGCAGAATAATATCGGCACCTTCTTCAAACTGCCTTACATCGTCATTGAGACACTTAAATAGATCCTTGTTCTCTTGCCTGCATTTGTCCCCTCTTCCTAAATAAACTACTCCTAGCATTGTACTTTTACCGGTGATTGTACCTGATGCCCAGAGGTGTTCCTTGCAAGTTGACTTTATTCTTTGCGAATTTTTTCCTTGACGTATAGGCATACCTACTCCTTCTTCCTTACTCTCCGTTGTTGTTCTGTTGCTCCCTTCTCAGACGCTCAGACGTAGCCATGAATAAACGGAGGGTCTTCTAGATCGCTGAGATGTGTCTCGCATAACGCGTGTACACCTACTTCTTCGTCCTTTCACTGCTGTTCTATTTCTAACCACTTCGCTATCTTTCTACCGCCTTGCATGTTTATGAACCTGATCCTAGTGTTAATTTCCTTTTTTATAGTTTTCTTTCTGGAGCTCCTAGTGGCCATTTATTGGCGTCAGACTCCATTGTCACACTTTCTACTTTGCTTCTACCCACCCAAACGCCCTGATCCGCAGTGGACCCCCTAAAAAATCTACTGCCCGGCTTACCAGGCGCCAGCCAATCTCGGCTTCTAGCCTTCCACTAATATGGATGGCATCTCGTGTAAATCCTCCACCAAAGCCTGCTCTATGCACTTCCTTGTTTATGACTGCCACTTCAAATCCTTTCTTCTGGTTTAACTTCCTTATCTTTCTCCTGGTTTAACTTCCTTAGCCACACCGTCCTTCGCAAATTCTCCGTTTCTTCATTGCACCTCCGGCACTGTGCACGCCACGAACTGGACTTGCATTGCTATCGTCCTTAAATCGTCAACTACCTCCGCTAATCTTTCCACTACTTTTGCGGCTTCACCATTCAGGACATCATTTAGCCCCGCCGCTACCACCGCAAAATTGCGGTCTGCAACATCCTTAGAAAGTTAGCTTTTTGTCTGTCTCAGTACTGCGCCCATTGTCCTGCCTGGGAATGCCCCCACTGCTACCTGCTTATCACCCTTTACAGGCTCCATTATAGTTCTTTTGCACCTACTCATATTTGAGTCACCCCCGATAAGTACTAGGGTGCTTCCTTCCTCTCTCCTAACTTCTGGATTATGCTGCCTCTTATCATTGACTCTGACCTCATTCTTTATTTTAGGCGTTCGCTTCAATAAAAGTTTTTCACCACAACCACCAAAGCCCTGCACATGCTTTACGGCGACAGTTCCGAGGAAGCCAACGTGGACGTGGTAGTGTACTAGTCTGGCTCCCGCACAGACTCATCTGAAATTGTAGAGGAAGCCGCCATTTCGCTGGCTGTCATCTCCAACTCTGCCATCAAAATTCTCTCCGACTCAAAATCCGCCCTACGCAATTTCGTCAAACGCCTGGTATCCCGCATCGCGGCTCGTCTTCAATGCTTCTGGCTCCCCACTCGCCCTGTAACCCTTATCTGGACATCTGCGCACGCAGGCCTCCCGGGTAACGAGGAGGTCCACTCCCTCGCCCGAGGTCTCAGTTTCCGGGCCGGAGTTGGACCCCTCCGCCATCCCTGGAGCACCTGCTTACCTTCAGAGATATTTCACAATAGATCATATTCACACTATCAATCAGGTGATATAGAAATGCGCAGAACTTAACCAACCCCTATATATGGCCTTCGTTGATTACGAAAAAGCTTCGACTCAATGGAAACCTCAGCAGTCACACAGGAATTGCAGAATCAGGGTGTAGAAGAGCCTTATGTGAAAATACTGGAAGATATCTGTCTATCTATATCTATCTAAAATTACAGTAAGGAAGGGCGTCAGGCAAGGAGATACGATATCCCCAATGCTATTCGCTTCCTGTTTACAGGAGGTATACCGAGGCCTGCATTGGGAACATTCGGAGATAAGAGGTAATGAATAATACCTGAATAATCTGCGATTCACTGATGATATTGCCTTGCTGAGTCACTCAGGAGGTGAATTGCAAAGAATGATGAATGATTTTGACAGGCAGAGCAGAACGGTCGGTCTAAAAATTAACATGCACAAAACCAAAATAATGTTCAACAGCCTAGCAAGGAAACAGCTGTTCACAATTGGAAGCGAGGTGCTTGAAGTGGTAAAGGAAAACGTCTACTTAGGGTAGGTAGCGACAGCTCATCCGGATCATGAGAGATAAGAATGGGGGCGGAGCGCATATGGCAGGTTCTCTCAGATCACGAATAGCAGTTTACCAATATCCCTCAAACGAGAAGTGTACAACAGCTGTATCTTACCGCTCCTCTACTTACGGGGCAGAAACGTGGAGGCTAACGAAAAGGGTTCAGCTTTAGTTAAGGACAACGCAGCGAGCCATGGAAAGAAAAATGATAGGTGTTACGTTAAGAGACCGGAAGCGGGCAGTGGTGGAGGGAACAAACGCGGGTTAATGACATCCTGGTCGAAATCAGAAGGAAGCGGGCTTGGGCAGGGCATGTGATGCGAAGGCAAGGTAACCGCTGGTCTTTAAGGGTAACGGAGTGGATTCTAACAGAAAGGAACCGTAGCAGGGGGCGCAAGAAGGTTAGGTGGGGGGATGAGATTAGGAAGTTCGCAGGCATAGGGTGGGCGCAGCTGGCAAAGGACAGGGTTAATTGGAGAGACATGGGAGAGGCCTTTGCCCTACAGTGGGTGTAGTTCGACTGGTGATGATGGTGATGACTACCGAGATACCCGGCGCATTTACGCACCGCCGGCTCCCCCCCCCCCCCATCCCTAACCCAAGCCTCCCACTGGCGCCGACTTCAGACCCGTACAGCTGCCTGCCTATTCTCCTTCATGCGCGCTACCCAATCAGTCCCTCTCCTCCTGCAAGCTCTGCGGGAAACCGGGAGACTTTCTTCACGTCCTTCTAATATGCCCTACCTTCCCACATCCTCCATCCCCAACCACGGTGGAGTCATATTGGAAAAATTGTGGCGCACAAAGGATCGAGATGCGGTGCTGTCACATTTATTTGAGAGTGCCCCAAAGCGTAGTGTAGGCTGCCGTGCCAGCCAGGTGGCTCCAGGGTACCGAGCTTCAGGTTCGTTGTTTTCTTCGCGCGTGCCGCTACGTGCGCTACAAGGTGGCGCTCCAGGGGCCCCCGCACAGCGCAAACAAGGCGTTTGCGCGAGGTGAGACACACTGAAGGAAGAAAGCATACGGGAGCACCGGCACTAAACAAAAAGGAACGGATGTGAAAAGCCGGTCAAGTTCAGATCACTGGTTTCATGCGGGGCTACCGTATCCGCGATGTCAGGCAGTAGACGAGCCAACCGGCTATGCTTGGGGCTGGAGGCGCCTGGCTGGCACGGAAGCCTACACTGTAAAAAAAAAATCCGTCAAAATGACGGGAAATACCTTGGCAGCTCTATTTCCAAGCATTTGACCGTTAAAATGATGGCACCCCGTCATTTTAAAATGACGGTGCTTTTTCATCATTTTGATGTTTTTCTTGTCAATCTGAAATACAACTGAACCGTCAATTTGATTACATTTGACCATCAAAATGACGGCAGAACATCATTTCTAAATGACAGTTTTTCCATCATTTTGACGTCTTTCTTGTCAATCTGAAATACAACTGAACCGTCAATTTGATGACATTTGACCATCAAAGTGACAGCAGAACATCATTTCTAAATGACAGTTTTTCCATCATTTTGATGTTTTTCTTGTCAATGTGAAATACAGTCAAACTGTCAATTTGATAGCATTTGACCGTAGCAGTTACAGCAAGATGTCATTTCTAAATGACAATGTTTTTTTCTGACTTCGATGTCATTTTTATCGATTTGAAAATATAGCCAAACTGTAATTATACCACTGATTGTCTGCGATGGCAAGCTGTCAATTTTAAAACTGTTTTTATGACTTCAAGACTTTTTGCAAATTTGAAATTATCTATAGCTGTCAGTACAGCATTTGGCCATCAAGGTAATAGCAGGCTGTAATTTCGAAATGACTATGCTTTTAACCATTCAAAAAATCGGCTTGTCAACATGAAATGCAACTGTGTTGTCAGTATGATGGCCCAACACGACAAGTCTCAACATAATTCTGTGTCAATATATAGTGTGGTGAACCTGACCACATGAAAGTCACTTGCAGTGGGCAGTACCTCATAAACCATGCAACAAAAACAAATTCACATTTCTACTTGCACATTTATTCATAAATTAAAGTGCATTCAGCAGGCTCAGCAACTTTGGTGCGATTCCGCAGGCCCTGCCTTTGCCGCGCCCTTTCGTTGGGTTGCTCTGCCCAAGGTACCTGGAAACAAAACGAGGATAGAATAAATCCATGCTCCATAAACTGTGCCAATCACATACTCTGCCTACACGCGTGAAATGCCATGAATGTGTGAACTGCACTACCTTCTGCAACACACAGTATTACGAAATTGAAAGACGAGATTAAAATCAGGTAGCAACAAATGTGAGCACACTAGTAGTGCGCTTAAATAGCTACATATACATGCACTAACAATAGATGATGTACCTAAATGTAACCATTATTATAACTCGTAAAAACAGCCCACAATTGCACATACACACCGTATAGTATTTCTAGTAACAATAGGTGCTCATCATGTACAGGAACCATACACAGAGTCTAGAAACCATAACTATGCAAGAGCATTTTGCTGCATTTCAGTGTTTTCAGCTATCAGCCGCAAACATAGGTCAGTATTGATGTAACACCCTGATGTCCAGGTATAGGCTGCAATTGTACATGTGGCAACCATGCATACATTTAAAAACCTCATTATCATGCCTCATCATCTTACCATTTGCACAATGCTCATTCTAATTTCTGTGCCCTTGGCCACAAATAAGCGGAATTTCACACCTGAAATCTTCTGAGCAATCAACAAACCTGTCACGATGATGAATGTCTTAATTTTTTTTCTTTTACACTGCAACTGTTGACACAAAGGGCGGCCAACTTCTCAGGTGCCAACATAGCAGACTTCACGATGGCTCTTTCACCTGTCCATTTCAAGTACTGAGCAATTCTGGACAAATATGGGATCACAGCATAATTTTTTTTGAAAGGGGCTAATAACCCTGCCAGCCCCTAAAAGATCACCAGGTGAAAGGGGAAAGTGCCATGTAATGGTTGTGACAGTACCTGTGAAGCTGTCCTGCCTATGTGTCACGTCTCCCGTTTCAATGCAAAATGAAATCTGACATTCATCATTGCAAAAGGTTTGTTGAGTGCCCAGAAGGTGAGGTAGAGAGCTCTACTTTCTCGGGGCTGATTGTACGCAGGCTACAGCGAGCACTGCATCCATGGTAACAAGGGAACCTGAGGCCTGTAAAAGTGCAGAGAGGCATCCGGCAACTTGCCACATGTGTGGACGCAACCCATAGTCAGACACACTGTAATGTTGCACTAGGACATTAGCCAGTGGACACGATACATAGTAGAGCGACTTAAAATAACTGCATTTACACTTAATCCTCGCTCCTATTTTTCCTGACGTCGGTACTTATAAAAGTGCTGCACACATTACATTTAGCAATAATTGACAGTCGCCCGTCCTATCTGGTTCTTCGTTCTAGCCCCTTTCTTGCAGTAGCCAACCAAAAAAATAAGCGAAACACTGAAAAGTGTTATCTAGATGCACTCACAGGACACGTGACCAAGTTTAGGCAATGCAAACTGCCAGCCTGGTGCATTCATCACATGACAATGATCAAATCCGCAATTCTGCAAGTGTCAGAATACCAGAACTGGGTGCAATTTAAAATTAAAAGTCCGGCCTTCATCTCGCAATTGCCAGAGCTAGCCAATGTGCAAGGCTTGTTAGCATGTACTGCTGGCAAGCAGCACTATGTCAATAATCTTACCATTCTACTTTCTAAAGACGCCTGTGACTGGCAAATCACCATACAGGTGTGCCAAAAAAGCAACACGGTGCTGTGCCAGAGAACGAAGAAATGCACGAGAGGAATGTATGTGACGACATCAGAATTTCAGGGGAACAGGGCAGAACTGATCATTTGCAGGCACTGGCTAAGGAGGGCGAGTGCCTTTCCTCAGGAAAAAGAAGCCTGCTGCTCACACTATTGCCTCGGATTCCGATTGCTTATCAAACGCATCATCCACATTCACTCATTTACCTCTGCAAAAGCTCCATGGTGAGGGGGCAGTCGGGAGGGTACGCAACGTTGAACACAAAGAAGGCACCAAGGAGGAGGCCCATGGCCTTCTCAAGACTTCTTGTAGAATCCACTGCAACGATGATCTTCTTTATGTCCCCCATGCTTGATCCTGCAAGGAAAAAAAATTAGTCACACGCAAACGCTACCCACTAAAGGGGTGATCCAATAATTCGAGTAACTCTATGGCCTTCGATGTGTACACTGAGAGAAGCCGAATTCAAATGTACTCGTAAAAAGCCATACTGGGTCTTGTTGCTAGGCCTTATGGTACCCTGGCAGTACACAGACACATGCAACATGCCCTACCTTATCAGTGCTTTACACGCCACTAATTATATCTGTTGAAGATGCTTGCTTCATGTAAACATACTACATAGAACTTGTTTATGGAAAAAGCTTTACAAATATTGCACGACAAAAAAGAATTAGCTTTGTCGACAGAATACTTCGTTTTTTTTTAAATAATGGGGAATAGTGATGAGGTAACGAAACTTGGGCAAGCACCGAGGCAACTCTTCAAAGGCCCTCCATTTTGTACCAAGCCTGCCATGACATTGATGAGAAAAGCCAAGCTCAGCTTCGTTCATGCTTTCTAGCAGAACGTCATGCTTTTGGCAAGTCAAAAGGCCGCACATTAGTCTCGATGAACTCTGGCATATCACCTTATAGTGCGGAGATTGCCCCACCCTCCCCACTTATCAACAGTACTGCTACTAAGTTCCAAATTTTTTGTACACTCTAATAAGAATGGAATTCTACTGGCCAAACTTGCACATTGTTATCATGTTTAATTATTAAACAAACTGTACATACATAAGATGAAGCAGCAATTAAGCCTTTCATCCAGGGCTAGCCTCATTCCTAAGTTTTGAATATGTCCTACTAAGTAGAGTGAAGTTACACAAAATCAGGTTACATCGTAGAATAATAAAATACACTGTACAAGCCATGTTTTGAGCCAAAGTTCTATAAATGACAAATACATACCAATCACAGCAAGGTGCGGAGTTGTTGGCAGTCCTTCCAGCTCCCCTTCAGCTGCATGCTGGGAATTCACAAGCCACATGTTATTAGACTCCAGAGAAAACATCAGTGATCAGATACATGCATCTCAATAATAAATCATAACCATACTTCCAACGATCCTGCTGTCATCAAGGCACTTTCTACACCTCGGGTACAGTATCATTTCAGCAGAAATGGATGAAAATGCGGTATAAAATTACAAGACTACAAATTTACTTGATTCAATAATTCCCAGCTAATGGATACGCCAGTCGAAAGAAATTTTTGGCCCTTGTTTGAGGCTTATAGGCAATAAGCTATAAAAATGAATAGAATTTATTTGGAAATAACTATTGCTGAAATAATTAGGCCCATATCTTAATGCTATACAAGAATGAAACTGCACACTATCAGTACACGAACTAAACACTGAGCTGCCCCATCGCCACCGGACACCGACGTATGGGGCTCGGTGTGCCAGGAAGCGAGGAACAACAAAAAAGAGAGATCGTAAGAAATAAAACAGAAAAAAGCTGATCAGTGCACGAAAAGTAGTCTGCTTTTTATTGACGAATACTTTTACGAACCTACGACAGTAGTGCCGACACCATGAATTCAAGGGAGCTGCAGATGGCCAGCATGGTAGTCATAGCACATGTCTTGGCCTGAATTACAACTGAAAATGTAAAAAATGGTTTTTACGACTATTTTTACTGCCCATTAAGCCCATTCATAAGGTGTTCTGCATTTAAACAGAGGCGCATGGCGCGCTAGAGCTCGACCAACTCGATTTCGATCCTTGGCCCGCGTAGCAGTAATCGTAACCGAAAGTCAGGCTCGATCGCGATTGTATGTGCCCGCATGATAGAGATACTATAAACGACTTTCTTCAATTAACGTGCGCCAATGCTCTTCGTACGCTTCAGTGTTCCTCATAGGAAGTTTTTTTTTACACGTGGGCGCACGCAGCCCCTGAAAATCGCTGCACGTGGCTGAACCATGAGGCCGCGATTCACGCTTTACGTAGAAGCACGTCTCTGAACGGCAATCTCGGGCCCACGGCCATCGGTGCGTGTATACATTACGCGTGAGAACTAGCGTGCTCCTCGTAGCTATGTGCCTCACAGAACGCGTACTGCACGAACGAAGCATATAAGCAGAACACTTACCTCTACCCGCTGCAGTTGATTTTCGGCTGCAGCCCATACGTTCCTTGATTGCGTCTTCGCGGCCTTCCAACGCGTCGCACACAAAAAGACAAAATGGCGCAAAAATGCAGGACGCACACCCGGGCAGAAGCAGCGCGCACTATTTTCTAGTTCACTATAGCGCGCACAAAGAAAAGCGAGAGGGAACCACGACAACCGGACTCCTTCCTTGACAGCGGGGGCCGGAAGCGCGCGTTGAGCGACGTCTCACATGACGTACCCCTACGCGCCAGCCAATAGAGTTTCTCGTTTTGTGTTGCGCTCTCCGTCTCTTTCTCCTCGCCCGCTCGTTCACGGCGAAGTCTCCGTCTTACCCGTTTGACGCCGGCGGCTCGTCAAAATAGATAAAAAAGTGGCCGTCAAAATGACGGTTTGTTTTTACAGTGTACGCTAAGCTCTGGGGCACTCAAATAAATGTGGCCGCACCGCATCTGGATCATTTGTGCGCCACAGACTCTTCTGCCCAGCTCCGCTGCTGCTCACCAGCGCCGGATAATTACCGATGCCCTTAAGGGATAGCCCTCGATCGGCTGTCCTTTGCCCTGCAAGGGCAGCCCCCTAAGGGTTTCCTCGCGCCATGTAAGGGCAAAAAATGCAGAAAATGAGCCGACGCTAAGGCAGCTTCGCATATCGAGCGTTAACGCACCTAACATAGGTCGCCAGTTCGAATCCCCGCCGCAAGCTAGACTCTAACTTAATAATTAAGTTTATGCTGTACAAAACGTTGAATCGTATGACACCATCCGGAACATTCTTCGAGAAACAGTCGGCCCAAAAATTTCGCACGAATGTCAGGACTAACTGACCTGACTTTGATGGCTGCCATGCAGGGATGGATGTACCGTAACGACAGTTTACTTTCGATTTGTACTCGGACATCACGCTGCCCCCTGTAATTATTTTATTCCATAATGTAACGACCTCGGTTACCATGGGCAACAACTGGGTTACGATTTGCGTAATAACGCATAACGATGAGACCCGAAATACGAGAAGTAGAGCTTAATGCTCTAATACAATGTCGTTGCTATGTATGCCGCCATTTTGGATTCTATCCGTGAAATCAGCGTAACTCGCAGGCTCGAAACGCACCCAGCAGAGCTAACGATCTAAAACTTGCGATAAGAAAATATTTCTTGCTTAGTAATGCTAAGCCACCAGTAATTTTTTTCTAATTTGGAAAGCTTCGTCCGCCGAAACTGTGTTTGTTGCCGTCGACAAAATATTGTCCACCACGTCTTTAGAGGCGACTTGTTTGGAAGTTCCGGCGCACACTTCATCACAGCACTTTCAACTCTGCTACGATATGCAACAGCATTCGCCGTGTTCGGCCCCTCGCTCTTCTAGATATACGCGCCGTGTGTTGCGTTGGGATATGCGAAACCCTTGAATATATTCTCATGTTTTGTGTGAGAAACACGTGAATAAAATTCACTGTGATATTTGAGACCAACAATGCCAATGTTAATTCTAAAATTCTACGAATTGAGAACAAAGAATCCGCAGAAATTGCGCGGGAGACAGATAAATTTTCAAAAAGTCCCGCGCTTTACATTCTTAACCAATGTACGAGTATACCATCAATTTTTTTGACCTTTTAAAAGTAATTAAAGCAACCTTCACCACCGCGTTTTTGAAAGCCGCTAGGGGAAGCCAGCTTATACAGTAAGAGCGTTAGCTTACGTTTGTTAAGGACGCGTCTGTCTGCAACGAAGGTGAAATTGACCAGAACAGTTACCACATGACCACACTATATGATATAAAAACAGTGGGCGCGCAGCGCCTCTTTTGATACCTATACTCTCGATCCGTTATATATGTGCCAGAATAGCAACCATAGAAGTGCGACCCTCCCGGGACCACCAGTTGCAGAAAATTTGGGGGCCGCCCGTTTGACGCCGAATGTTCGAAATCTTGTCAAATGACTTGGCATGTTCCTGAGGATAAAATTACTAATTGAGATGAATCCCAAACTACGCAAGCAATTCCAACCGATGACCTTTCCGCTATCAAACCATGCATTCCGAGGATTTTCAGAAGGATATTACGGCCGAACCGTCTGTAGCAGGGGATTCCGGATGGTGTCAAACGATTCGCCACATCGTGATGCACGTGTTGATAAAATTTATGAACTGATATGTAGATAGCGAAGCTATCTGTATATCGCAATAGTAGTACAAAATGCACGTAGTAGATAGCGCGGCTTGTGTCTTAGAAGCGCGAAGAAGTTCACTTTGTGTCGTCACCGGAAAACAGTTGTCCAGGTGGCACTCATGGTAGTTCGCAGGGCTTCTGATTCGTGACGCCTTAGGAGGAGGACGCCTTTTTTGGAGCTCCAGCGACTTCGTCCGAAGCTAAGTGCTTTTTGGTATTTGCTCTTGTACATGCTGTAGGGGCGGTAGCTTTAAACCGTGTTAGGGGTAGGAAGGCTAGCAGAGGTATGTGTGCCGTATGGCTTTGTATGGGACTTTTGGCGGGCTTTCACATTATGTAGTCCGCCAGACGATGGGTCGGCAAGCTAGGAAAGGCAGGGCTGACGGGAAGCTAGAGCAGTGCCAGGACTGCGAGCGTTGGCGTTATTTAGACGAGACCTAATTCGGGAGCTTTGCCGAGGCAGATGGGACTAGCTTCGCGTACAAGCTATATAAGCGTTTTGAGGAGGCCGTTTGGACGTTGAAAGGGGAATGGGAGTTAGGATTAAGGAACTCAAAAGGCCCATGAAGGTGGACCGAGAGGAACGGATTTAGCTCGAAACTCAGGTCGCCGAGTCGCTTAAGAGGGAGGGGGCTAAGGCCGGCCTGTTGGAGCGAATTGTGGGGGAGCTGAAAGAAGAGCGGGAAAAGCGGGCCCCGCTAGAAGAGCAGGTAGAAGCGCTCAAGTTGCGGCCCAGTTCGGAGCTATGTCAGGTGGCGGACGAGGACAGCGTGGTAAGCATAAAGGAGGCTCGTCGATTCTACAGCGCTGTAACTGCTGCTGCCGCTGCTGCTGCTTCTGTTGCTGATAGGAAGAAAGAAAAGTGCACGGGCCTGCCTACTGGCTAAAACCGAGCCACGCTCGCTGCCGCGCGCTGAAAGTAGGATTGGTAAAGGATATGAGAGAAAGAAAAAAATAGTAAGAAAAGGCGCGCTAATGTGCCCCGGGCCGATCCCGGAGGCAGTGCAATACTGGGCCGACCCGTTGCAGAGTGCTTGAACCTAAGCACTCCGCCATATTCCAAAAATAAGTTTGATATCTTGGGTCCAAGTACCCGCAGCAGATATTAAATCAGGTATCATATAAGACAGTGGTGGAGACCACCCGGGAGTCCCGCAAAAGGCTTTGAGTGGGGAAGACAGAAAGGTAAAAACGGGCACGGTGACGCGCGACAGTAGCGTACGGCGGCAGCAGAGACAGCTAGCGCGATCCGGTGGGAAACAGTCGCAGTCAAGAAGTGAACGGTTAGAGCGCAGAAGGGTTCTGGTAGTCGGTGACTCGAACGTAGCGAGGGTTGAGGAAAGCATTTTGACGACAGTGAAGGCGGACAGGCGGGTGCAGGTGGAGGCCCAGCCAGGGAAGTGCATGGTAGATGAAATGGCCAAAGCCCAGGAGGTGGTAGGGGACAACATGGATAACGAGCACCTTGTCGTTATCCATGCTGGTCTCAACGATGTGCTGAAGGGGAGGAGCAGAACCTCGAGAAACAGAAGTGGAGATGCGTAGGCTTACAGAGGCCTCTGAGAGGGTGCATGCGACTATATGCACAATTCCAGAGGTCCAGAGGCAGTCTACCGGGAAAGAAAGGAGGGTCGTTGAGGCTAATTGTGTAATTAGGTTCATGAGTCGACGAATAGGATACGGAGTAATGCTAGTTAACAGGGACATGTACGTGTTAACAGGCACGTGTACTGAGACGCAAGGAACATTTATTACTAAAAGGAAAAGTAGGAGGGTAGCAAACACTCTTTGGCTTTATGTACCTGTAGACAGGAGCTAATGCCAAAGAGGAAAACAGGAAAATGTTAGAATGTATTGCAAGTGACTTTGATGAGCTAGGAGGAAAGGGCGACATAATTATATTAGGCGACATAAATGCACACATAGACCTAGACTGGTACACAGACTCGAAAGGAAGCATGCTGCTGGATATGTGTGACAGGCATGACTCAGTTGTATGCAACAGTACCGAGAAGTGTGAAGGACTCATCACATGGAGGGCAGAGATTCTGCAATCTACGATACAATATGCACTTATGTCACATAGGAATAAGCACAGATGAGCATGGTTCCAGAAGTGTAGGTAGCAGCTACATACGCATCAAGTTAAGTTTCAGAAGGGACACCAATGTAGGACTGAAGCGAGGAGAATTTTTACTCAGAAAAGCAATTGGAAGCAGGAGCCAAACAAATAGAGAAGGTAATTTCTTTAGGATAATGAAACAGACTGGGCTTATACCAAATTAACTCGATTACTTGAGCTGGAGCTAGCTAAAGCGCGAGTCAAGCTAAAAGAGAAAAGACGCAAACCCAAGAGTTGGTGAGATGAGGAGGTCAAGAAGGCGATAGAGAAACGTCAGGAAGCATTCAGGGAACACAGATAAGATATTCCAAAAATAAGGTGGGAAGCTGAAGTAGATAGCAAATGGGATAGCTTCATCAAGTGTGGAAAGGAAGCATCCTATTTGATTAATGAGAACACTAGAAGAAAGGGTGCCCAATGGATGCCAACAGTAAATAAAAAGGACTGAAAAGCAGCTAAGAAATTCTGGAAACATCTAAATACAATGAGTAATAAGACTAGGCCAGAACAAAGGTCTATGTTGCAGATCAGGGAATTTGACAAGAAGGGGATGAAGAAATGAAACACATCGGAACAAGGATGGCATCGTGTTCATATCTGCGAGCCTTGGCAGTAACGTAATTAAGCCTTCTCCGTGCTTGCGCAGAAGTCGGGTCTCCGGAAGCTGTCATCTCCGCTTGTCGGCGAGACCTTCCTACCTGATCTCTTCGCCATCTTCACTGCGTCACCGACATTATTTCTCTTTCCATCTCTTTTCTCTTCTCTTCTCTGTGCCTTTCTTCACAAACTATTTTGTGTATTTTTGTACATTTTATTTAATTTTATTTCAGTTTTTTTAAGGCACCTTCATTGAATTTTTTTGACTACAATCATCAATAAAAGAAGCTCTCCGAGGCATTGCCATCCCTCTGTGATCGTTGAGCCCTTAGGACATCATGTTACCGAGCCCAAATTTTATTTTTCCAATTGGCTTTTTCTATCAAATTTAAATTTTTCGCCGCATGAGCACTGTTCATTTTATTTTGATTGCAAGGGTCACCCTGCCCGTCTCCGTCGTACCTAGTCTAACTCTAACGGCGAAGTCCTGAAGAGATTAGAAACCCACGCGATGCAAGCGCTCGCGCTCTTGAGGAGGATCGCGACTAAAGGAAGAGGCCTCAAGGAGATAAACTTGCTAATACTTATCGAGGCACACGTAATAAATAGAATCAGTTACGCGACGCCCTACCTCGACATCCCTAATCTGGAGATGTATTACGAACGCGCGAGGACTGCCCATGGGAGCTCGACAGAGCGACTGTTTGAATTCGGGGTGCACAACACGTGGGCAGAATTGCCGGAGGCAGTGCGACTCTCCCAGTTAAAGAGCCTAAGATGCAGAGAATATCACGTGACACATAGATCATGGAGTGCCCCGTTTTCTTGGACGTCGCTTTGCGCTCCCGCAGGCGCGCGGTTTTCGAAAGGCGGGAAAAATCGCTTAATTTCTTTTGTGGCGAAGGTAATCGCGTTTTCGAAATTTAAAAAAACAGATACGGCTGTTACTAATGGCCAGCTACAAGTTGCTGTTTGCAATGAGGCGCCTGTCGATATTAGTGAAAACGTTCGCTATTAAAAGTCAGTTACACTGTACTAGTTAACATGATTCGCCTGTATTTTGGCGTTCGCCAAAACTGGTATTACGATTGCAAAAAGAGCTTTTCTACCTGAATACCCGATTTTTAAGAATAGTGGCGGGATTCCTTAAAACAGCTGGCGCATATACCCTTGTCCCTTGAATAAACGCCTCTTTGTTAACGTCACCACTAAGCCTCTGCTCACTCCATACGGTCGCTGGGCCGCTACCACGTAAGAAAACATACAGGCTACACAATGTTCCCACTTATTGACTGCCCTTTTACGCGCACTCAAATTTTTCTTTTTTTTCGCATATGATGTTACTTTCTGGAATCATTCATAACTAGGTTTTATATTTTGAAATGTACCTGGCTAACATGTGCGCAGTCATACTGCTCCAGCCCTGTTGGTCTCTCTTTTACTGCTTCATTTCGGTACCAGCATTTCCAAAATGTAGACGCCCTTCCTACACCGATTCCTATTGCGCACTAGCCGTGTATTTAAACAAATAAATTTTCCGTAGCTCATGTTAGAAGATAACGAAAACTACATTGAGAGAAGACGTTGGGCCATTAATGATCTACATAATGTATGTCAGGTCAATTTTAGAATTTGGATCAGTGTTGTTTTCAGGCTCGGCTACATATAAACTTCGTCCTCTCGTCATTTTTGAGAGGGAAGCACTCCGCATGTGCCTCGGCCTTCCAAAATTTGTGACTACCAATGTGCTGTACCTTGAAGTCCGCATTCCGCCTCTCTTATCACGACTTCAATTTTTAACTGTGCAAACTTCCCTCAGGATTTATGAATCCCATTTCCACCGTTCCCAAAGCATTTTATGTTGTCAGCCGACCTCCTTTTTTGGTGTCCACTGGTCTCGTTTCAATTTTCCTCAGGTAGTGTTTGTGCAAAGATTACTTCAGCCTTTAGATGTAAACATTTATGATATCTTTCCTGCGCTTCGCAATGGGCCCGCTATCCACATTGTTTTCGACGACATATTCCAAAAAAATGCAAAACATTTTCCACCGAGTATTCTAAATGGTCTACTAGAAGATCATCTGAGGACCCTACCTACAGATATAGCAATAGCCACTGACGCATAGCAATGCAATGAAAAAGCAGGTGTGGGAATATTTTGCTCGCATTTAGACTGGTCCTTTTCACTGCGCCTTCCAGATTTCACCCCTATTTTTCATGCAGAGTTTCTAGCAGTTGTACTTGCTCTACGCAAGCTAGACCCCTCTATTACAGCAGTTGCAGTAATTACTGATTCTTTATCTTTGTGTTCGTCCCTCGCTGCACATGTTGACGGTCCCATTTTAACAACTTTCTTATCCCTACTTCCTCCGCATTTGAGCCTTGTTCATTAAGTATGGGTTCCCGGTCACAGCAGTGTGAGAGTAAATGAGATTGCTGACAATCTCGCAAAGGCTTCCCTCAGCGGCCCCGTGTTGCCAATCATCCCGGCTACAGCCTATATTACAGCATCTAGATTTCGGCGACGTGCGTTTTTAAGCATGCAAGACACAACACTTTTAACATCGGCGGATTATGAGCACCTTAAATATTATTGGAACAGGAAAATTTGTTGCTCTCGGCAGCTTGATGTATCACTGACGAGACTGCGCTACCGCATCCCCCCTCTAAATTTGTATTTACACAAGTCGGGTTTGGCGCTCTCTCCCCTTTGTGCATTTTGCCGTGAGCCTGAATCTACAGAACATTTTTGGCTGTGTTGTCGCCGATTCAACTCTCTGAGAAAATGGTTGCTGGAGGAGCCCTTGCAGCATCTTGCCATTAGTTTGAGCAGCCCGCTCTTGTTATTATTTGGCGCCACTATATTTGGGTTCAGCCACAGATCTGTTTGTACCGCTGTTCTAAATTTCCTGATAGAATCTCACTGACTGCCTTGCTAAGTGTTCCAAACTTTTCTTTTCTATCAATTATTACATTTTGACTTAATAATTAGTATTTAATCCCTCTCTTTATTATTATTCTTATAATTTTGAAATCAAAACTCTCATCCCTTTTCTGTTCATGAGGAACAATTCACCGGTGTTGCGCTCCCACGTGCTTTTCCTTTTTATTAACTGCGTTCAGGTAAATAGCCACCCGATTCTTGGCCGATCCCCCAGTGTGGGTATGTGCCATCTTTTGATAGGCTAACAACAACAACAACGTTAGGCCATACGTGCCATTCAGTTAACGGGACCCCTTTCCTTCCCTCTTCCAATCTATCAGACTACATACTATTACCACTCCTTTTCCCGTCAAAACTTTCCTGTATCCAGTAACTAACCGCCTGTGTCTTGGCCACTCCCCCGTAGTGGGTATGTGCCAGCAACGACTGAGGCCTTCCTTCCTTCCTTATGAGGCAACAACAACGACGACTGGAACACCTGAGGTCCTTCATTTTTCGACGATGTCCAGCTCCGATGAGGGAGTGCCCCGTGCTCAGGGCTCCGTAATCAAGGGAGCAGCGACTGCGCCGCCGGGGAAGCGATCGAGTATCTGCAACCACAGTGGCATCGACGAGTACCTCCGGCAGGCGCTTAGCACGAACTACAAGGACATGGAGGAGCTGACGGCTACGGACGAGGATGGCCTACGAGTTCCCAAACACAGCGTGCTCGCAGTGGTACCAGGCCCAGCGGAGCTGTATGCCGCCCAGAGGCTGAGTCCTGGTTCCATGGTAGGTGGCGGCGATTAGCCGCAGGTGCAATAGACGACCGCTATATGCACATAATGGAGACAGCCAGGCATCTGTGAGCATGGATTAAAGCTATGTAGAAACGCATCTTCTGTGAGATGTTTCTACCAAATGATTTGAGAGAGAGAGAGAAAGTAACTGAATGAAAAAAAGGTGAAGAGGGCGGCCGGCGGTAAGATTACCCCGGCCTGCTGCTCAATGCACAATGTGGTAGGGGGAAAGAAGAGTTAGGGTGTGAATGGAGGTTGAATACGTCATAATTTAATGAATTGCTTAAGGTGGTCTGTGTTATAGAGGAGATCACGCACACAATGGGTGGCATTCACCTCGCGTAGGCGACGTGTAGAACATGCAGCACATGTCTTCCGCATGCAGCATATGTCATGCAGACACACCAGTTCTCATGGCACACACAGCATGCACGGTTGCAGACTCTCTGATCGCGGCACAAACGCGTATGCACTCACACCACACACTTGCAGAATAAGCTGAAAGTACACAGACACACGTCCCACCTCAAAGGCTTATGTACATGTGTGGTCCGCACTGTGCACCGTGTAGGCGCGCACAGCACAGCACACGCAGGTGTAATTGGTGGTGATCGAGGGCTATTTCACATAAAAACGTGAAAACAACCTTCACTGCACACCAGCCGTCAGTTAAATTCGCCCTGGAGCCAAGGCTAGTCTCCACAGAGAGGGGGCCCTCTCCGAAGCCCTCCTCGCATCAGTGCAGTGAGGACACTCACAAATAATGTGATGAATTATCTATGTATGCTTGCAGTTCAAGCTATTCGGGCTTGCTTGAACTACGATCATGTGTAGGTTCAAACCCTTCCGGTGACACGTGTAGACTGTTTTGTTATTGCTTTCACATTCATTTTCTTCTAGTGTACGCGACACCAAGGCGGAAGCAATGAAAAAGAGCTCCTTAGCGTCGCATAATATTTGATGATAGATGAAATAGCGAACCAGCAGCAAGCCGAAAGATGCGGCCTTGCTGGTGGTTCACATCGTTCCAGTGCAGGTGCATGGCAGCCTGCATTGAGGAAGCCAGTAAGGCTGCTAAGTCACTTCTCGAGACTTTGAAAGTAACGCGATCAGCCTGAGCCTGCTTAGCTTTTGCATCATCGCTTTCATTTGCTGCAATACCGCAATGACCAGGTATCCCCTGAAGTCTGATGGTGTGGTCGCGCTGGAATGCCTCAGCTATCAAAAGTAAAATTTGCCCGATTCACTGCCGGCATGTGTTCCAAATGATTAGACGTGCTATTGGGCTAGGAGAACCCATGCCTATTCTGATGTTGATAACTATGGAACGAAGGCTGAACGGTGCAATGAGGCTATTGTCTGTTATACCTAATTGAGACCAAAATTGGTAGGGTTTAACCATGTAAACCGTGTAGATATGCGAAAGCTGGGGCTCATTACTCAAATGCAGGGTACACTTAAGCTCCGCCTTAACCTTATGACATGATATCTTAAGTCGGTCAATGACCGCATATGCAGAATTGGTCATTTTCTAATTAATATTCATAGATGGCGGCGAGTCCTCGTACCACTACTAGCGCAGTGGTGCAGCAGTTAAGAAATCCTCCATTGTACTATCAGGTGGCTGTATCTATCATAGCCACTGGTAGTGATTGTGCGACCCATGTTGCTCTTCCCGAGCAACCTCTCGCACAGCTGGCGCGACGCTTCTCCGCACTTACCCTGAGCTCGCCCGAGTAACAAGGATAAGCTCGGGTAGTAGCTGTGGTGCCTAGGCAACGGCACAAAAACGAATGAACGTACGTACGGTGACAAGATTCTTGGTCTGTGTTCGTGAGCGCATGAGTGCTTTCGCACTAAGCTATTGTATTCACTTGCTGATTATTGAGTATACAACCTAGCTCAGTCCGGGGGTCTGCAGTCTCTGTAGTCTGCATGCCTCACTCAAACGGGCTGGTTTGGGACACGGTGTAGGATGGATGCCTTCAACTAAGTGTTCAAAACATTGGCGGTGGTTTAGCTCTGGTTAAACCTGGAGTGACGCGATAGCTACAGCTGGCCGAGTGGAACTTGCTCACTTGAATTGCAAAGTCAGTATCTCGCCGCTCCGTTTCGCTGGGCGTTCTTTCTTCATCTTCGTCCCAGTTGACACGGCGCATGCGCACAGCTGTTGCAGCTCGGTTTCGCCAGCGCGCTGCGCCGCGGGCAGCTGCTCCGCATCACGTGAGAAGCCACGGCGCCGCGCCGCCGGCAGCTGCTCCGCACCACGTGACCAACCACGTTACAGCGCCGCCACTGCCACGCTGAAGGCTCGAAATGCTTCCGTAATGTAGCTATCGCTATAAAAACTGTTCAAAACCTTTCGGTTACAAGTTTTGTCTGTTTCGTTATTGCTTTCGAATTCATTTTCTTGCAGGCTTCCTAAAAAGAGTAATATTACATGGGTGCCAATGTGGGCTGAGTACTCTCTCACACTGTCACCTCGAGCGCGCCGGAAGTTGCTGCTTTCTTTGGTTGGAGTTTTATAAATGTTAAATGCGCCCAGTCAACTTAGATCGTCTTGACATTGCCTGAAAATGTATAATAGTACAAATGCATGGTGTAACGTCAATGAATACAGAACCCCACGAAATTCGATTCAAAACACAAAAATAGAAATAGGTTGACGTCAACTGTTCGCCACAGAAAAATTTCGTCATTGCCATGGCGTGCCACCATTTGATCTCAGCACTGCTAACTGTGATTTTGAAAAACGCCGTGATCTAAAAAATGTTTAGCAGTAATACATTTGTTACAGTGCAAAGATCTTTAATCATTGTAATCTCAGAATGACTGTACATTAGCTTTCGATGCAAAAGAAAGCATATCAACACTCAAAAGACGGTCATTTGTGTGGCCGCGGCTAGTGTACATTTGCTTACAGGCGCCAGTGGTGCACAGCGTATCAGTGTAAAGAACAGTACCACCAAGCGAGATTTACAGTCTCCAGTTCTCTATACGGGACACCCCTCTCAGCTAAATGAAAAGGGGGGTGCAGTTTGTTAGATGATTTCTGTTCGCTTCGTTTCGCTTTGATCCGCCACCTGCGGCATCGAAATCGCTTGGGTTGCATGCAGCCCCGGAGGCAGCAGAACGTCCTGGGGCGCGTCAACCGCCGCTGGGCGATGGGGCTCCTTCCTCAGCCCGTCGCGTCTCGCTGGTCCTGGTAGTGGTCCTCTTGGTCGGCGTCACGGCGGCCTTCGCCTACGTAATGATATTCCGCGGCAGCCGAGGACCGAGCCTAGACCAGAAGATATCTGTGGATTCGACCAACGATACAGCGAGAGTTCCTGAATCGAAACCTGTGGAATAATGGTGTCACCTAGTATGGCAGAGACCACCCGCACTACGGCTGGTCATCGGTGCTGAGAGGCTTGCTAGTGTAGCTCTCGGCTGACAGGAAATCGGTTTTATATCAAGAGTTTCAGCCTCGACTGTAACAAATAAATTTCGCGAATTTCCTGTCTGCATATTATTGTACATTGTTTTTGCATTGACTTGAGGGAAACAACAGCGCGTAAACTTCAGGAACAAGGCAGAGCAACATGGCAAGGAGCAAGTTTTTAGGGCAAGACATAAACTTTGCAGGTTTGCTGTTTCCAGCATGCGTGTGATTACATAAAACCGAGAAATTAAATGCCGCCACAAAAAGTTACTCTTCTAACGGTTCAGGCCATGAGAGGTGCACCAACTAGTGCCCGGTGTAAAAGAGCAACTGTTCGCTGGCCTTGTGCGCAGTCCGCCAAAAACATGTTCCAGAGTTTGACATGGAAGCGGTCGCGATGGAGATGTTCCTGCAGCGGTCTGCCATCGACGCAGGCTGGTACCTGCAGCTTGGGTTGCAGAGGCGCTTCCTGCTTTCGTGGCTAATCCTGGCCTCCACCGCGACCAGATCAGTCCCGTTTTGAATAAAGAGCTACAGACGCTTTTCGCTGCGCTCCAGCAAGTAGCCGGCTTTCACGCTAACATCATCCGCGAAGGAGTTCATTAAGTCTTCAGGCCTCCGCTAATATGTGCTGAACTGCCACCTGTTCCCGCGCAGTACCGTCGGTGGACGTATGTTGACGCCATTTGCGAGGTATTGCGCAAGCTTCGGCACAGTTCCTTCCTCCCAATCAGTGCTCGCTGTTTTCCGCGCAACCCGACCCATTCATCGGCAGTCGACGACTAGAATAGCGGATGAAGGACATGCGGCGTTCTCCAGGCCGGCGGCGCTTGTGCTTCCACTGCGGGAATCCGGTCATCTGTACCGGCAGGCCCATGTGTACACCTGGGACTCCAGGGGTTTCCCGTCGATGTACTCCGCCCTCCGTTTGGCCAACGAGCAAAAATATTGAGGACTACGTGGCCCAGCAGCGCATGACACCAACTTCGCGGCGGCAGCCACGATCGCCGTCTTCACGCCGACCTTCACCGTCGCCCCACCATTCTTTCCGGATGGCCCTGCGACGGTGGCCAAGACCTCGGCCCCAAAAGTAAAGATTGCAACAACCGGGTACGCGGCAGCTGGGAATCGACGCTATGAAGTCCGCCCCAAAACGCGAGCACAGAACGACCGAGGCTTTACAGTATTTAGCGTGACTTCTGGAAATAGGAGACCGATTCTGGCTGGATATTCGCGTGCTTCTCGCCGGCTGTAAGGTGAGCGCAATGGTGAACACAGGAGCTGATTTTTCAATTTTAAGCGGAAAGCTAGCGGCGCTTCGAAAAAAATATGAACACACCATGGTCTATCACAAAGATTCGCGTGTTTCGAGGACATGTAACTCAACTTGGCGTGCACATGGCTAGAGTTCATATTCGAAGCTCCACATTTGTCGTCAGCTGTTGATCTCAGGTGGCGCATGAAATCGAAGGCGGTGAAGCTTCTGGAGAGCTCTGGTTGCTGGGACGCCGCTTGCTGCTGAACTGTGTTTCTTGCTTCCGTGGGAATGCACTGAAATTCATCAGTCTTCAGAACTTCCTCGTTTCTGCCGACGCGTAAGGTGTAACCCATGATGCTACGAGTCCTGTAAACCATGGTGCGCGTGATTTCTCGAAAAAAATATCGTGGTAACTGCCTCACGAACGCGAGAGAGAGTGTGAGAAAGTTCAGTCTTGTTAACATTACGCCCTATATTACCCGGCAAACACGCTTTCAAGACAACGCACGCCACCCGCCCATCCACAGCTACCACCACTTCTCATGCCTATACACTACTCGGGCTAGTCAACCGGTATTTTTTCTTGACGGTGATACTCGCCAAGGATTATTGCATATCTCCGTGCGAAGGCAAGTAATTATCTTGAAATTTGCACATCGCACACAGGCTCCCTCCCTTGGTTCAAGATGATGTTGTTAGCCTTTCAAGTTAATGATTCAAGGGGATCGTTTTTCGCCCTCTTTTACCGTTAGCTGGCAAATAACTGACAGCGAGAATGATGACTCAAACTGCATGCATGGGTATCAGTAACGATGATGGGCAGGACACTTGCGAAGGCCGACGACTGCTCGTTTCTTTTGCATTTAATAGTGAACAGCACTAGCAAAAACAGTTTCAGAAGGGAACATCAGTTTGCGATAGGTAGCGAAGTGTCCACGAGAGCAAAATATATAGAAGAAAAATTAAAAGATTGCAATTAGGTCTGCTTAAGAGCAGAAATGTGAAAGCCTTTCCTTTTCCTGTCTTTCTCTCTCCATTTTTATTGTTCATTTCACCTTTATTTATTTTTTATTTAATGAACTTGGTTTCAGTTCTATTTTATTTGCTTTTGTTTATTTTTTAATTCCGTTTATTTTTATTACGTTCCTATCGCTATGATCGTCACTCTCATCATCACTGCTATCACGAACTATCACGTCGCTAACGGTCATCATTATTATCTTCATCGCTATCGCCAACTATCACTATCATCATCACTCATCATCACTATCTCTAGCACTATCACTATCAGTAGCCATCATTTTCCTGATCACTACCATCAATATCACTATCTATCTATAGCACTATCGCTATCGACAGCAATCATTATTACTATTACTACCGTCACGTCATCAGCATGACTACGCCCACTGCAGGGAAAGGCCTCTCCCACGTCTCACCATTTAACCCTATCCTTTGCCTGCTGCGCCCACAAAATCCCTGCAAACTACTAAATCGCCCGCCCATCTAACTTTCTGCCGCCCCATTCTACGCTTGCTTTGTCTTGGAATCCACTCCGTTGCCCTTAAGGACCAGCGGTTACCTTGCCTTCGCATTACATGCCCTGCCGAAGCCAGTTTCTTCCTCTTGATTTCGACTAGGATGGCATTAACACGCGTTTATTCCCTCACCCACTCTGCCCGCTTCCGGTCTCTTGACATTACACATATTTTTCTCTCATGGCTCGCTGCGTTGTCCTTAACTTAAGCTGAACCCTTTTCGGTAGCTTCGACATTTCTGCACCGTAGGTGAGTACCGGTAAGATACAGTTGTGCACTTTTCTCTTGAGGGGTATTGGTAACCTGCTATTCATGATCTGAGAGAACCTGCCATATACGCCCCATCCCGTTCTTATCCTTCTAGTTATTTCACTCCCATGATCCGGATCAGCTGTCACTACCTGTCCTAAGTAGATGTATTCCTTTACCACTTCGAGCACCTCGCTGCCAATTGTGAACTGCTGTTCCCTTGCTAGACTGTTGAAAAGTACTTTGATTTTCTGCATGTTAATTTTTAGGCCCACCGTTTTGCTCTAACTCATTGATCATGAATTGCAGTTCATCTCCTGAGTGACTCAGCAAGGCAATGTCATCAGCGAATTGCAGATTATTTAGGTATTCCCCATTAAGTCTTATCCCAAACTCTTCCCATTTCAGGACTCGGTTTGGTTCAGTTTGGTTTACGGGGGTTTAACGTCCCTAAGCAGCCGAGCGCCATAACCACTGAGCCACCGCGGCGGCCCAATTCAGGACTCAGAATACTTCCTCTAAGCAGGCGGTAAATAGCATTGGCGAGATCGTGGCTCCCTGCCTGGCGCCGTTTCGGACTTTTTGGAGGATTATGGTAGCTGTGTAGTTCCTATAGATATCTTCCGGTATTTTCACTTATCGCTCTTCTACGCCCTGATTCCACAATGCCTGCTTGATTGCTGACGTTTCCACTGAGCCTAATGCTTACTCGTAATCAGTGAAGGCTATACCAGGTGTTACACGGAAGACTAAGTAAGTTTCAAAAATAATTTTTTTGTGTTGAAAATATTGCTTTTCCAGCATAGTTTTCCTAGTGCTGCAATTATAGGTTTTTAGCCGGTCGTTAGTAATATTCATATCTGTTTTTAAAATTTACAAAAAAGGATTACCCTTGGCGCTGTGGCTCTACATAATTTGGCTTTTTTGACTAGTTACATGCAATGAAAAGGTTGCTTTGAGTGCATGCTTTTCGAAAGCGCGTGTATTCTGGCACGATGTTGGCAAATTTTGTCGAGCCACAGCGCTGAGGATAATCACATTTGCGAAATTTTAGAAGGTGATATGCCTATTACGAACGAATGGCTACAAGTCTCTAATTGCAACCAGTTCGTTAGCTGTAATAGTTAAAAGTGATTTATCAGAAAATAGTTAACCAGCTTACTACATCAGAAAATTAACCTGTTTCCGGTGTCCTCCAACACTGGCAATACTATGCCGCAGAAGCCATTCTTTTTATCTCCAAAAAACCTATTTTTCAAAATTACTTAGTCTTCTCTGTAACACCTCGTATATAGGGGCTGGTAATATTCTGCGCATCACTATAACCATCACTAATACTACTATCATACCACTATCTATCTCCAACACTATGTGTCACTATAAGCGGCTATCATTATCACTACCACTATTTTTTTACTATTTACTATCACTACTAGCATTACCTTTATGTTGTTTAATCAACTTTTACATTTTATTTTATTAACATGCGATTTATGATTGACAGTTCGTGTGGACACTTTTGCGGACAACTTCTGTCTGCAGCTTCCGTCCACGCCACTCATGAGCCAAGAAAGGCTTACGCCATAATATCAATATGGTGGAGTGTATTTGGCAGGTACTCTGATCATGAATTACGGCTTACCAGTATCCCTGACGAGAACAATATACAACATTTGTATCGTACCTGTACTAATTGATTGGGAGAAACGTGGAGGTTAAGGAAAGGGTTGAACTTAAATTGAGGACAACGCAGCGAGCTATGGAAAGGACAATGATACGTTTAACGTTAAGAGACGGGAAAAGCGCGTACTCGGTAAAGAAAAAAAACAGTCAATGATATATATTCTAAACTAAGAATAAATGGGCATGGGCAAAGCATGTAATGGGATAGCAAAATATCTGATGGTCTTTAGGGCAACGGAAATGATTCGAAGAGAACGAAAGCATGCAAGAGGCGGCCGCAAGTCAAGTGGGCAGTGGTATAAATAACTCTGCGCAGGCAAAGTGACCGCAGCTAGCACAAGACAGGGTTAATTGGAGAGATGCACATTGAAGAGGCCCTTGTCCTGCATGGAAGTTATTAGGCTGATGATGAGGATGTTTAACAGAGGAAAATAACCTGTCGAGGATATGAGAACAGGCAGGCAGGCAGGTGAAATTTTCATTTGGAATACGTGCCTTGCAGTTGGCCTTGCACATAAAACAATTAGCGAGAAATGAACCAAATTTCCGTTGCCGCGAATTAGCGACTTGGCCATGTCCAAAGTTCAGCGGGATTTAAAAAGTTTAGGCTCTCTTTTACTGCCTAGCAGTGTGATTGAAAGTAATCGAAAACGCCAGCGTGGTGTCTGTGCGCATACAGCGAATGAAGCCTCTGTGCCTGCAGCAAGCCGAGCGCGAGAACAGCCCGCCAACGAAAAGTAAACGGAAAAATCTGCATCCGCGTAAGCAGTGAGGCGGGCGCATTGACTCCCCCAAGCAAAGGGCGAGAGCTGGGAGCGGGAAAACGGCATCGAAAGCGAGCGCGTGTCAGCCGACCAGGTCTGCCAGCGCACATCGTGGGCTGATCGAATAGGGCGCGCCGAGGACAAATATGTGTAACGCAACAAATATAAAAACATAAATAATCATCAGCGAGACATTAAAGTGAGCCAAAAGAAATTGAAAATGAATTCTCTTCCCTTTGAGGCAATGGGATGCGGCAAAAGAAGAAAGCGTCTAATGAAAAAAAAGGATCAAATAGAAAACGATCATCCTCAAAGTGAATTCTGCTTACGCAGCTCGTACAATCTGAGCGTTGTCCATATTTTATAGCTTATGCTATCTCGAATAACGCATCACTTGTAGTATCTTGGATTCCTTCGTAATTCGGATATTAGAGGTATGAGAAGGCAGAACAGAGACGAGCAACAATAGACACGCAGCAGGTGAAGAGGAGGAAGAGGAAAGCACGAGAGGAAGAAGAAGATGCCGAGCACACGAGACGTCGCGCTGCAGGACACGACTACGACGACTACATGGGGTGGCCCGCATCATGGAGCGGAGAGATACCTCCCGAAGAACGGCCGCACCGAAGCCGCAGTGCCCGACCTCGGACAGCCTTTGATGGCTGCGGCCACAGATAAGATGCCGCCTTGTGCAGAAATTGCGAACAGTCAGCATCACGGCGTTGCTGTGCCAAGCTCAGTACCCGAAGCCCAAAGCCGACAATGTAACCTCGACCTCCTTGGGATGGCCGAACACGTGGCGACACCGGCTGAGGGTAAAGGTATGTTTTATTCGTTGCAGGCTTCCTTCACAGGTGCCAACGTGGCTTTTAAACTTTCTAAATTCGTTGCATGGCGTTAGGAACGGCCAACGCATCAGTGCAGGCGTTACACTTATCCACCGGCCAAACTAGCCGGTGACTAGACAGTTCAAAGTCATCTGGGAACCAAACAAAGGTGTCATATTAGT
Source organism: Amblyomma americanum (assembly GCF_052857255.1). Lineage (NCBI taxonomy): Eukaryota > Metazoa > Arthropoda > Arachnida > Ixodida > Ixodidae > Amblyomma > Amblyomma americanum. The sequence continues at coordinate 151,381,755 of NC_135498.1, forward strand.
CGGTCTATTTCGATATCAGCTTGCGAGGTGGCGTAAACTTTGATGCATGATGGAACGAAGGCTCTGGATAAGCCGTTTAGAGGGCAATTAGTGTGCGAATATGCGTCCCATCATTTATCGATTCAGGTGGCTTTAGTAATTTGGACTGCAGCATTAGTCGCGCTCTATGCAAAATGAACGCCTCAAAAATGAGCAGGCCATGGGCGAGAAGGTGTAACAGCACGTGCGTATTCCATTCTTTGCGTGCGTCGGCGAATGATCATTGAATTGAAAGCTGCGTCGAGCTATGGCGGAGTCGAGCAGCCCAATCTCTGCACCATGATCAGAGACGAGAAAATAAATTGGATTAAACGAGCGCAGTCTCGACAGCGAGCACCTACTGACGTCGGTGTACTTTTATTTTTATTTTTTTGCTCGTGAGAACATTTTTCTTCGTCCTCGTCAAGCGCGTCGTGAACGGAAAACAGGGTTGTGCGCAGCGCTATACTTTGCAAACGACTTCGGCTGCACGATTGCGGTCATTTCGCAACGTTGTGCCGCTAAACGTCGCAACTCCCCGCACACTGAAATCAGTCTGTTTATTTTTTTTTCTTTCGCTAAGCTGAACCGCCGGACCGTCCGTGCGTGCCAGGTGCGTTAAATGTCTGAGGTCTCCAATTTTTCTAGCTCTTCTGCATCAACAGAGTTCGAATCACCTGGAACTGCCATGGTTACACGGCTGCGGTAAATGTTACTTGTTAGACACATTTCAGCCACACGGAAGCCGCTGATGTGAAGAGACTGGCTTGAAAATGTGAAACTGCGATGCTGGTTTCCATCATGGCTGAATGTAGGTGCTCTGATCTGTACCAATTTCAATTTCTATTTCTTACTAAGCATAATTATGATAACTGCCGCCTTCTCGTGAATGATATGCCAGGTCTTTCAGGGAAGTGTCTAAGTAATTTACAAAAATATGGCTTTTGCGGCATAATATTACCAGTGTTGGCGGACATCGGAAAGTCACTGAACTGTCTTAAATAGTAAGCTAGTTAACTTATTTCTGATAAATAAATTTTAACTATTACAGCTAGGCAACTGGTTGCATTGTAGCCGGTCGTTAGTAATAGCAATATAAGTTTTTAGATTTTACAAAACGCGATTATCCTTGGCGCTGCCGCCGCGATGGCTCAGCGGTTATGGCGCTCTGCTCTGACCCGAAAGATGCGGGTTCGATCTAGGCCGTGGCGGTTGAATTTCGATGGAAGCGAAATGGTAGGGGCCGGGTACTGTGCAATGTCACTGCGCGTTAAAGAACCCCTGGAAGCGAAATGGTAGGGGCCGGGTACTGTGCAATGTCACTGCGCGTTAAAGAACCCCAGGTGTTTGAAATTTCTTGGGACCTTCACTACGGCGTCCCTCATGGCCTGAGTTGCATTGGGACGTTAAACCCCCATAAACCTATCCTTCTCGCTGTGGCTGGACAATATTTGGCTACACCGTGCCAAAATACATGCGCTTCCGAAAAGCATTGAGGCAAACCAACCTTTTCAGTTCACGTAACAAATCTCTAATTGCAACAAGGCGCTTGGCCCTAATCAATAGGAAATTAATTATTTTAAAATTAGTTAGAAAGCTCACTACCTAATACAATTCAACGGTTTTCTGGTTTCCGCCAACACTGATAGCACTATGCTAAAAAGCGATATTTTTACCTCAAAAACTTGTTTTTGATAGGTACTTAAAAATCTACCCCGAAACACACGGTATATTCCTCTATATTGCCATCTATATCCTTATTGATCAGGAATCCAACGCCTAATTCTTGTATCTCTGCTAAACTAACATTGAACTGCACGTATATGTTTGGCTGTCCGTTTTCGGGTTTTATTTTTCCATAATTCTGGGGGTACAAATGGGCGATATTTTTCAAGCTGTAATTCAGGTTAAAACCTTAATCAGAAACAGTTTCCGCAGTTCTAGTTTTTAAGGGTGATTTTTTTTTTGCACCACCAGGCAGTTTACGATAAAATGATTTATAATTTTTTTTTTTGGGGGGGGGGGGTTGACGTCCAAAGCGACTCAGGCTAAAAGGGACGCTGTAGCGAAGGGCTCCGGAAATTTCGACCACGTGGTGTTCTTTAACGTGCGCTGACATCACACAGCACACGGGCCTCTAGAATTTCGCCTCCATCGAAGTTCTACCGCCGCAGCCGGAATCGAACCCACGCCTTTCGGGCCAGCAGCCGAGCCCATAACCACTCAGCCACCCCGGCGGCAGTTTACTATAACAGTTAATTTTCCTGCTAGACGTAAAACGCCCCGATTTATGCTAAAAAATGCACACACACACACACACACACACACACACACTCTCACACGCACAAACAGTCGCGCGCGCACGCGCACGCACGCACGCACGCACGCACACACACACACACACACACACACACACACACACACACACACACACACACACACACACACACACACACACACACACACACACACACACACGCACACACACACACACGCACACACACACGCACGCACGCACGCAAGCACGCACGCACGCATATACACACACACACACCATCTCTCCCCAACCTCCCTCTTTCCAAACACCTCCGCGAAAAAGGCCACGAGTTTGATAAACTTAAAGTAAGAATATTAGAGTGGCTTCAAAAACACTCTCGAGCGCGAACAACAAGGATCAGATTTTATTTTTAAATATAACACCGTGCAAAGGGGCATAACGAAAGCCACGGCACGGTGCTCGGTTTTCTTTAGGGTGGAATGCTTAGGAAATGGGTCTTTGACCCCACCTTGAGAAATGGAAAACACCTTGTGCCATGGCGCTATTTGGCCGTAGATGCCCTTGCGCCATAAAAATCCGTAATCATCATCATCAAATTTCTACTTGAGGTAAAGAAAAACTTACGCCCGAAGTTATGTGACTTTTTATACATAAGCGGACTTTATGCTTCTCTGTAGCATTCTATAACGTTCATTGCTTACATTATGTTTCATGCCGTGTGGCACATTTAGCGTCACAAATAATAATCACATTGACTGCGTCGTCTGAGGTCATACCCCTTTTTGCATACTACATTGGTGTAGTTACTTCCGCCCTCCGTTTGGCTCATCTTCTGGTATCCTAAGGCCAGATAGCTTCTTTTTTTTCTGTGTCTCTTTTTTTTTTCATTTCTCGTTTCTGACTACTGCCTATGTCGACGTCGTTTACACTGGCGACGTTACTTTTGGTACCTCTCCTTCACCCCGTTTTTTCTGTGTTTTTCTCGCGCATAGTCTAGCCTCAGCGGCTAAACCAGCGGCGGATGCAATATTGCAGAATGCAAAAAAAAAAAATACTACTTTAGGTTTTCGTTATGTTTTGCTGCTTCTTCTGCTGCTGGGTGAAAATTGTTTTTCCCCCTGCACTCGCAGCCGGTATAGGAGGGACAAGTTCCCGCATTTTTCCACGAAGGTAGCTGCAAGGTAACACATGCTGTCGCCCATGGTGGCACCGCAGTGAACATGTCGAGTAATCCATTCATCTTCTTGCTCCAGGCGCTTGGTCTGCTCATTTCTTGCGATCGTTTCGTGGACGGCACCCGGACAATCAACCGTACCGCATCAGCACCGCTTGCTCCGCATTGTACCGAGTGCTGCAAAGCACCGCTGAACGAGCTGGGTCCCGGCGCATTTCTTGGACGGCTGGATCAACTGGTCTACGCCCCCCTCGGAGGCACAGCGGCTTCCACAGCGCCGTCGTCATCACGTGCCTATAAAGGGCGCGATGCGATCGACAGCGGCATTGGGCATGGTGGCACCGCAGTGAACATGTCGAGTAATCCATTCATCTTCTTGCTCCAGGCGCTTGGTCTGCTCATTTCTTGCGATCGTTTCGTGGACGGCACCCGGACAATCAACCGTACCGCATCAGCACCGCTTGCTCCGCATTGTACCGAGTGCTGCAAAGCCCCGCTGAACGAGCTGGGTCCCGGCGCATTTCTTGGACGGCTGGATCAACTGGTCTACGCCCCCCTCGGAGGCACAGCGGCTTCCACAGCGCCGTCGTCATCACGTGCCTATAAAGGGCGCGATGCGACCGACAGCGGCATTGGGCATGGTGGCACCGCAGTGAACATGTCGAGTAATCCATTCATCTTCTTGCTCCAGGTGAGAAAACGGTTTGGCAAATGTTACAGAAGTAGCGACATTTTTCTTGTGGCGCTGCCTTGCCCAGGCGAAGTGTATACAATTATTTGTGATAGCATAGTCTCTTTGAGGTACTTGCTGCTGCTTGCTGGGGATGTGGAAAATAACCCCGGACCTAACATGCAGGAAGTCCTGACTGAAATCCGCAAATTGGCTGGTGAGATAGCTGAAATAAAAAATGACAACAAGGCTATAAACGAATCTCTGGAAGGCATTCATGCGAAACTGGACACGTTGGCTCATCTCGAAGGCAGAATCGCAGGTGTTGAGGAGAAAATGGAGACATTTGAAAACATCATTAGTAGGCTAGCTCTTCAGGTTGATTACCTTGAGAACAGAAGTAGAAGATCAAACTTAATTTTTTACGGAATTACGGAAGAAGAGGACGAGAAAACAGATGACCTGAATTCAAAAATCACAGAAAAAATTAACGGTACCCTTGGTGTCACAATCTCGGGAATCGAGAGAATGCACCGCCTAGGCACCAAAGCTGAAAACAAAACCCGACCAGTTATTCTGAAGTTGCAAAGCTTCAGAGACAAGGCAAACATAATGAATTGTTACAAACTAAAGAATTCCGGTGTTTCGGTTGGCGAAGATTTTTCTTTACGTGTACGTGGCATTCGAAAAAAACTTTGGGATAGCAGCAAAGAACCGAGATAGGGGTGAAAAAGTATCACTTATGTACGACAAGATTAAAATCAATGAGCAGGTTTATGTCTGGGACGACGATAAAGAAGCCAGAGTACCCGCGGCAAAAAACCAGCCATTCAAAGGGGGAAAAAACCGATCAAGCACGTAATACCACCCACCTTAATCATAGTGAACATAAACGCCAGAAGTGTCGTCAACAAAACTACAGAACTTGAAGCATTCATTCTCGAACACTCTCCTGATATTGTCGCAATCACAGAAACATGGCTTTCTCCTGATATTTCAAGTAGTGATGTCTTCCCTCCTGGTTACACTGTCATGCGCAAAGATAGGTGCTCTCGCGGCGGTGGTGTGGCAATCTTGATCAGGGAATACATTTACGTCACACCCATGCCAGAAATCATAGGCGCTGAAGCACTTTGGTGCAAAATCATGGTAGACACATCCGTCTTTTTTTAGGCACTATGTATCGGCCCCAATGCTACCCTAGATATCTTACACGTGCTAGCAAATTATATGGAAAGTCATTTCACCCACAATACTAAGATAATCCTTACGGGAGATTTTAACCTGGCTGGCATAACGTGGGACACGCTTGATAAAAAAAATGCCGATACAGCTCATACAGATGCACTGCTTGATGTAAGCTTTAACTTTGGCCTTAGACAGCTTATCCAGGAACCTACACGTGTTACCGCAGTAAGCAGAAATGTACTCGACTTGATTTTTGTGAGTGATAGCATTGCAAATGACAGAGTTTCATGGGAAGTTGTGGATGGCGTATCAGACCATAGAGCAGCTAAATGCTTCTTGCTGCTGGGCGTGCCATCACCTACGGTAAAGATGAGTGCACGAATTTTCGACTGGACAAACGCCGACGACGTTAGTGTACTGGATTATCTAGATAAATCGTATTCCACCTTTAGTTCTCTCGCCATGAATAGTTCAGCTTCAGTAGACACATTATGGTCAGCGTTTGAAAGAATTATTCAGCACTGCTTATCAGCACATATTCCCACAAAGGTCAAGCCGGTGCATAAGAAAAACCCTTGGATAACAAGAAAAATTATACAATTAAAGCGCCAGACTGCAAGACATAGGAAACTGAGGAATAAACTGCCGCTACCCGTCTACACTGATAAATTACGCGAAAAGTCTCATGCACTAAAGGCAGCTATAAAAAGGCTAAAGATGAGTACATGAACGTCACCCTAAGTAATTTTATCAAAGTATCTCCTTCCAAGTTTTGGCGGTACCTCAATTCGAATTCACGTCAGGACAGTAATCCACCACCCGCCGAGGCTATCGCGAAGGCTACAGACTTCAATGATTACTTTATATCAGTATTTACGCACGACAATGGGACAAAACCTGACCTAGAATATCCTCCGAGTAACACAGCAAAAATAGATGATTTGATCATAAATGAATCGGCCATTCTTTCCCTCTTACTTGAAATAGACCCTAAAAAATCCGGTGGTCCCGACAACATACTAAATGCATTTCTTAAGCGTTACGCGGAATGGATGTCAAAGTTCTTGCTGATTATTTTTGAAAAATCACTGCAAACAGGCGAAATCCCGGAGAAATGGAAAATTGCCAAGGTGATTCCTATACATAAATCGGGCAACATTACCAACGCATCCAATTATCGACCAATCTCGCTTACTTGTACAACATGCAAAATCCTCGAACATTTAATTCTTAAACATATCCTATCATTTCTAGAAAAAAATAACATAATTGTGCCTAACCAGCATGGCTTTAGAAAAGGTTTGTCTACGACTACTCAATTAATAGAGACAATTCACGACCTAGCGTTTACAATAGACAAATGTGGCCAAACAGACATGATATTCTTAGACTTTTCGAAAGCGTTCGATCGGGTCTCCCAGCCTAAGCTCCTCCAAAAACTTTTCCATTATCTCGGTGACAATAATATTACCAAATGGCTGAAAGGCTACCTTACAGGCCGGCGCCAATATGTACACTTTAAAGGGCACTCTTCAGATTGCGGCGATGTGATGTCTGGCGTGCCACAAGGCTCCGTTCTGGCCCCTGTCCTCTTTCTTCTTTTTATCAACGACCTGCATAATAGTACTAACATAACAGTAAGAATGTTTGCAGACGACTGCATCATTTACAAAGAAATAACCTGCCATGCAGACCAAGCAATTCTAAATAGTGCCCTTGAAAGCATAGCACAATGGTGTGAAACATGGCAGATGACGATTAATGTAGAAAAAACGGTTTGCATGACAGTAACAAATAAGAGAGCGGCAATAAATCTCCCTTATTATCTACAAGGGCAGATGTTAAGGAAAGTAGAAGAATATAAATATTTAGGAGTAATAATTTCCTCGGATCTTAAATGGAACAAGCAGGTAGCCTGTATTACTAATAAAGCACTGGCAGCTCTCTACTCGATTAAAGGATCGCTAAAATCCGCATCAGTCGACACTAAGCTCTTAGCATACACTTCACTTGTTCGCTCCATAATGGACTATGGAATAATATGTTGGCTCCCCTTCCGCAAACAATACATAGAAAGATTAGAGGGCGTACAACGAAAAGCGGTCAGATTTATTTTTAACACATATCGCCGTCATGACTCCCCTACACAGCTCTTAAGACAAGCCGACCTTCCCACTATACATAACCGAGCCAGACTACTGCGCCTCAAATTTCTTTTCCTTCTGCTTAATGGCGGTATGAAAATCGATACGAGTAAGTACTTAATAAAGTCAAACACGCGCACTACCAGAACAAAACACCAACAGCACTTAACCGAGTACAGATTTCACAACGATATGTTCAGGTACTCTTTCTTCCCACAAGCAATCCGTGAGTGGAATAGTCTGCCTTGCGATGCTGTCAACTGCGCATCACTCAAAGATTTCATCGCCAACATATCACGCTTTATTTTGCAATAACGACTACGATGCTGGTGCGCTAACTCTTGCACTCTTTTTTCCTTGCTGACGATGACATCCCGACTTTCTTATCTTACTCTCGGTTATTATATTTTTTTAACCATGTTGCTCGTTTTTTTACCTTGCCGAAGTCCTCAAACATGCTACTTTTTGTTTTACCTTTGTTTTACCTTTTGTTTTACCTTTTGTATAATGCATATTGCCTTGTTGGACTACGATCGCCTTTGTGTTGGCACTTACTTGACCTGTATTATTTTAGTGTATGTGATGTCCCACTCCTGCGACGGCCTCAAATGTGAGGCCAGCAGTATGTTCAAATAAAATAAATAAATAAAATAAATCTCGACATGCGTGTCAGTAAGCAAGCGTGGGGTGCCTGACAAACCAAAGATCGCCTCTGGATATTGTATCTCCCTACTCCTTGCACGTTCTGCTCACTCTGCATTTGTTTTGTGCGTGTCCCACTCTCCTTTTTCCTATCTATGTTTGTTTCCTTATTTTTACTTGTGTATGTTTTTACTTCCACCTACTTATTTCTGTACTCTCCATCCCTTTTTCGCTCGCCACTTCTGTGTCCCACCCTTATAAACGGGGAAATACCAGCAGAGACAAAATCACTCTTGAGAAAGATCGGTACTCCGATCGAAACGTCGATTTAAATAATGTTTCCTTTAACGAAGCATGACGAAAAAATAGCGCAAAAGAAACAAGAGGTACGGAAAGGGAACGACGCAGACGAGCGTGTTCCCTTTCCGTCCCTCGTGTTCCTTTTGCGCTTTTTTTTTTCATCATGAATGTTATTCAACTCGCCCAACTTTGGGATTTGTTTAACGAAGCGTATATACATATGAGGTTGCCACAACATGAATTTCTTCACTCCTTAATGTATTTATAGCGAAGTATACACTTCGTTAAAGCAAACAATTCTTATTTGACTCGACGTTTGGATCAGAGGATATGTTTTTCAAGATTTATTATTCATCGCTGATGCTTGCCCTTTTATAGGGGCTGGGCAAAGAATACGTGAGCGAGAAACGGAGAGAAAATACAAAAATAAGTAGACAGAAGTAAACAATAAAGAAATAAACATGGGTAGGAAAAAGCAAAAAACTAGGAGTGAGAGAAGCACGAAAAAGTGAGGAGTGCGAAGAACGTGTAAGGAGTAGGGGAATACAATATCCAGATGAGACTTTCTTTGTTGAGTAGCGCATGTTTGCTTCTTGACAGGCGCGTCGAGCTGAGCTCAGATGGATGACCGCGTGCGATACTGTGCAGATACATTCGTTGTAGAATGCGAGGTCTTATCGCTCCTCCTGGCCGCGAGGGCAGGGGGGAAAGAATCTTGACCCAACAACAGAGGAAGGGGAAAAAAAGTCGCTACGTTTAATTTTGTATACTTTGCTGGGAACAGTTTCTGAATACATCTTACCGATGTGATGAGCAGGCTGTAATTATAAGTCAGGAAATTTGTAAACTCGATAAACCCATCATTTTTCGGCCCTTAAAAATTTCAAATTGCGACTTAGCGACACCCAAATGCTACCACGGCAACGTATTTGCCGCTAACCCGCGCCTATCCGTGATGTTCGGTTGCGTGCGCTTCACCAGCAGTGGGTGCACACACTTTGTTTCGTAAGATTGAACCCTAAGGGTACCTGCCGGGGAATGAAAATTTATTCGTTAGATCAGGAAGTTCGTAACATCGGGTTTCGTTAGATCGACATTTATTTGCAGTGTTGTCTCTGCCAACTGCATAGTATTACACGAGAAGAACAGTGGACGTTGAAGAATTTCGAGTTGTCTGAATTCATCCAGAAACATCCACTACGGCGTGTATCATAGTCCGTGTCCATCTTTGGGTATAGTTAAGCCGCACAAACCGAATCAAACCAACCCACAGCATACGGAAAGATTGTAAGTTGGTCACTCATTAGTGCGGCTGATTGCACATCATCGTCAAAACTTCTCACTGAGAGACGCCTACCCTCTCAGCATGATCATCATCAGCCATATTTAGTTCGGTGCAGGCAGTCTCATATATCCAAGCGATTGTAGCAGGCTCCAGCATATTAGTGCACCCATTTGGCTCCAGCAGAGCTTTAAGAGGTAAACAAAGCCGATTGAATATCTTATTATAGCACACAGCCCCGGTGGCGCCTACAGACCTAACACGCTTGAACTGCTTCGTTCGCAGGCGATTGCGCGGTCACCGACGGCTACACCGGCGAGCAGCCAGCCAACGACAGACCGTGCACCGTCCTCGGCATGCCGCCGGTATCGTTCGCGCTGAGCTTGGTTCTGCTCACGGCACTCGTTGGCGCCTTCATCTACACGTTTTTCCTTTTCGCCTCCGGCCGAGTTCCTCCGCAACGCAAGAACATTGTGCCGCGATCGGCGAATGACACCTCCGTAATTTTATGATGAAATAAAATGAGTGTTTCTCCAGAATCGAGTACCATACTTCTGTGTAGTGTTTCGGATGCAACCCAATTAAAAGTCACTACCGACATAAAAAAAATAAGGGCACGCTTTTGCTTGCATTGCCTGTGTGTGTTTTCGGACAGCAAGATTATCAAGTGCCGCCTCGAAAATGATAACAAATAGCATTCAGACTCCGAGCTGCAAATAAGTTGACATCACAATAGCGTCTCTATGGCAATTCTGTATAGTTAATGCAGATATCTTGATGCGGAGGGCGACAACGAGGTTTACCTGACTTCGTGAATCGCGATTGTCTTCACAGAGAATCGCGGTATTTAGCTTGAGTGGGGCAGAGAGAACAAAGTTAATAAATATCGACCATCATCTGGGCGTTCTGAAAACATCTGTGGGAAATACAGTATCACCTGTTGAGATGCCTTTTCATGGCCTGTGACTGTAAACCTCACTGTAGACCTGTACGGTACAGTATGTGGGGTTTGACGTCCCAAGGCGACACATTGGCCTAAGGGGTTCCATAGTGGAGGGTTCCGAATTAACTTAGACCACCTGGGGTTCTCTAACGAGCACCAACGTAGCACAGTGCAGGGGCTCATTTTTTGTGTTGCGCCTGTATCGAAACTCGCGGTCCGGATAGTCCTGGTGCAGCGCTGAAAGGGACTGAAGCCGAGGGGAGGTGCAGAGTGTTTCTGCCTCAGTGACGCTGCGCTTCTCATTCTAGCCTTCGTGTTTTAAGTATCGCTGGTGGCGATTAATGCAGCATTATTAACTTCCACTTTCGCTTTGTTTTCAAGAAAGCACAAGATTACTGTGCATTTCAATACACCTCTATGCACATGGTCAGGTAGTGTTTCCAGTTCATGACAATGTGGTTATCTCTTTTATTCTAACAATGTAAATGCAAATATTCTTGCATATCACAAAACGTTTGTTGCATATTTGTATTTGCTATGCTTTTAAAAAATGTTATGCGGATATAGCTTCATTTAAAAAAATAACTATGCGTATATATTTATTCAGTTCGTGATATGAAGTTTTCCTGAACTTTAAGTAATCCCTTGGACAATCTCATGCAGGCAGTCATAAGAAAGCGATCTTTGTACTTCTATCGCTTACGTAACACCCCCAAAAGGGGGCCCTTAAGATAATAAAGAAGCGAAATATGAGTGTTGAGGTACAAGCGGGGAGGGGGGAGCTTCATGTTGAAGGAAAGCATGAGGATAAAGCTGCACGTGAGCGAGGCGCGCTGAACCACTGCACGCTGGACTGACCTCGCAGCCAACTCGCGAGCCAGCAACTGCCGTTGCTGGCGTTGGTGGCGTTCGTCCTGTTCATCGCTGCCCCCACGGCTCTGCTCTGCTGGGAACGATCGGCTAAGTTTCGGGTGGCTGATTGTGGCATTTTCTCTCTGCGTCTTTGCACGGTAAGGCCGTAAGCCCGGGCTATGTCCACCCAGTCTCTCGGCCAGGGGAGTTCCCCCTGGTCGGCTTCTCTGTCCACTGATCTCCTACCGTTGGAAGCTTTTTTGCGCAGTGGTGTCGGCAGTATCCCTGTCGCGCTGGTGCCTAAGGATGGTGGTGCTATCAAGATGAACAACCCTGGTGCTGTTCGGGCTGCTCTCCAGTCGGCGACTTCTCATTATGAGTCAATCTCAGAGGTTCGCCAGTTTAGACACGCGGCGGGATTCTCTGCAGATCGCCAGACCTCGCCTGTGTAAGAGATTTACTAAACTCCTCATCCTTTGCCTCCCTTCGCGTAAGTTCCTTCATCCCTTCCCATCTGGCGTGCACGAAAGGTATTGTACGAGGCGTAGACTCTTCCCTGTCTCCGGCAGAGACTCTTGAGCTTCTGTCGGCTGCAAGTGTTGTTGCTGTGCACCGCTGTAGCCGGGATGTAAACAACTTGCGGATGCCCACTGAATCAGTGATTGCTACCTTTGCCGGCACTTCCTGCCCCTCTGAAATCAAGGCATGGCCTCTAATTTTTCGGGTAGACCCATTATCATCTCGGCCTCTGCAGTGTAACAACTGCTGGCGCTATGGAAATAGCGCCGGCGGTTGCAAATCCAACTTGAGGTGTTGCAACTGTGGGGATGGTCATTCAACGAGCACCTGCACTGAGAAGAATGAGAAGTGTTGCCTTTGCGGTGGTGCTCACTCTGCAAACTACTCAAATTGTCCCTCTCGAGCTCAGGAAATTCAAATTCTGGAAATAATTGACAGGAAACGCTGTTCGCGCCGTGACGCTATTTCAGAGGTCAAAGAACGTGCCCACGGTTATGCCGGTGTGACCGCTCGGCAAGGTGTCATGTTAGACTCAACGCTGTCCCAGGCAATTGCGGCTGCTGTGGAGGCTTCGATGTCTAAAATGGTAGAAAAGATTGTCGCAAGTGTGTCGGAGTGCCTTACAAATGTTCTAGCGACTCAGATTACACATGCCGTGCAGGCTAGTTTGGCACCTCTTTCGACAGCAATTCCTTCTCCTCTTATCCGGTCTCCAATTCCAGTAGCATCACAACCCCAGTAACAAACTTCTGTCCCTTCCGCTGTACCTACCTCGGGTACTTCGAGGGATGTTGATATAATGTATGATTCCGAGATGGTGGAGCCGGATGCGCGGCTTCTTAAGCGCAGTGGGTCCCCCATGTCTCATTCGTTGTCTTCTGTGGGCACCCAGCCCAAATCAAAGAAGAAGCAGCTTGGCACTAAACCCAAGGATACCATTTTGGAGCAGGCAGTTGCTGCTGCTAGACTTTCGCAACCATAGCGTCGTTGCGAGTTCTGCAGTGGAACTGTCGCTCTATTCTTTCCGCTTCCACAGATTTACACTGCCTTTCTACTCAGCTTAATCCGGATGTCATAATTCTGCAAGAAACGTGACTTTAAACCGACAAACATTTTCATATCAAAAATTAGCGTTCATTTCGCCTAGACTGCCAGTCAAGAGGCGGGGATTTACTAACATTAGTCTCTTCAAAATTTTGCCACAGGGCTGTGGTATCTTTTCAACAGATGTCTCCAGACTGTGAGATTTTGGCAATAGACTTTGTACTTCCTAGGTGCTCTCCATTTTCAATAGCAAATTGTTATTTCCCCAATGGAGTCCAGGATGTTAGACCTCTGAACTTTTTACTCGTAAACTGTAAAAACCCAGTTCTCGTGGCTGGGGACATCAACTCTCACCATGTGTCTTGGGGTTTTAGGACTAATACATGCGGCAAGCGCCTTTGGGACTGGGTTTCTGATCACAACCTGATGTGCTTAAATTCAAGATCGGCCACTTATCTTCGCTCACACACTCAATCTGTTTTAGATCTCACGTTCATTAGTCCTGGAATTGGCGTAACGAATTGGTCGACAGTTGATAGCGGCACCTCAAGTGATCATATACCTATTCATTTTGATATCATATGTCGTGTTACTCCGGCGTCTTCTCAGTTGCGGTGACATGTAAATTATGACAGATTTCAGACGGCGTTGCGCTCTGCCCTTGCTCCAGTGTCTAACATCGCCGAGGTCCACCAGTCAGCAAGCATATGTCTGGCTATTGTGGAAAGCCGTAAAAAGTCGGAGTTCCTGGTGAGGCCAACAAAAGGGAATTCTTCTAACTGGTGGAATGCGGACTGTATAAGAGATTACAGGCGGAGGAAAACAGCATGGAAAAAGCTTCTTCATAACCAATGTCCGAATAACTGGAGTGGTTATAAATTTATTGCAGCCACCTTTAAACGCACAGTTTCTCGCGCAAAGGAAAAATATGACTCAGAACACTTCGATTATCTTTCAAAGGCGGGCAACCGACGTGCACTATTCAGTTCTCTACGGTCTAGGAAACAGCTCATGTCCTCTCATAATTTTCAGTCATTAGTTATGTCACCTGTAGAAGCTATACAGGCGGTTGAATTAATAGCCACAGGCCTGCAGAAGCGGTTCTCGTCTTTACTACCTTTGTGACCATTGTTGTTTGCACCAGTCGTGCCAAATGATAATGCCTCACAAGTAAATCTATCAGAGCTTTCACAAGTTGTCCAGAGATTGCCAGCTGCTGCTCCTGGTCCTGATGGTGTTACCACAAAGATGTTCAAGATTCTATTTGAAGAGTCTCCCAACTCCTTATTGCACCTAATAAACTACTCTCTCAAACACGCTTGGATACCTTCTGAGTGGAAGCTGTCCAAGGTGATCCCTTTACTTAAAAATCAGGGTGGAGGCTATGAATTGGATAATATTAGGCCAATTTCTTTAACATCAAACGTGGTAAAGTTGATAGAAAGGTTGTTACTAATTCGGGTGTCAGCCATTGTGGACAGCAAAAGTATACTCAGCCCGTGCCAACTCGGTTTCCGGCCACGGTGTTCGATATGGAATGTACATGCTGATCTTGAGAGCAGAATTCTCCTTGCTCGTCGTCAACGCTTGGTCCCGGATTTGGTTACGTTAGGTGTCGCCAAAGCTTACGACAGTGTAGAACACTCCATCCTGATACATAGGCTACAGTCTCTTCAATTTCCAGATTATATAGTTGCATGGATATCTGCATTTCTTCATAACAGGGAATTCTTTTGCGTCCATAATGGTGTTCATTCAGAGAGGTATAGACAAACGCGAGGTGTACCGCAAGGAGCTGTTCTTTCTCCTGTGCTCTTTAATAATCTGTTGAGCTCAATTCCTCTCCACCGCCATGTACGCACTTACGTCGATGCGGACGACATTGCGTTTTTTGCTGCTGCGCGGGATATACATTCTCTGTATGGTCTGTTGCAGTCATATTTGAATACACTTGAGCACTGGTTGAGCGCATTACACCTGAAGTTAAATGTTGGCAAGTGCGCCACTCTTGTTTTCCCTCTATTCACTCCTGTAGTGGTCTCTCTCACTTGGCAGTTAAAAATAATACCGCAGGTTCAATCCCTAAAATACCTAGGGGTCATTTATGACAACAAACTCACCTGGCGACCTCAGATTGACCATGTCGCGGCGAAAGGGGCTCGTGCCGTGGGCATGTTACGGAGATTATGTCATCACCAGTACGGCATGCGCAGAGATGCGCTATTAATGATCTACATAATGTATGTCAGGCCAATTTTAGAATTTGGATCAGTGTTGTTTTCAGGCTCGGCTACATACAAACTTCGCCCTCTCGTCTTTTTAGAGAGGGAAGCACTTCGCATGTACCTCGGCCTTCAAAAATTTGTGGCTATCAATGTGCTGTACCTTGAAGCCCGCATTCCGTCTCTCTTATCAGGACTTCAATTTTTAACTATGCAAACTTACCTCAGGATCTATGAATCCCATTTCCACCGTTCCCAAAGCATTTTCTGTTCTCAGCCGACCTCCTTTTTTGGTGTCCCCTGGTCTCGTTTCAATTCCCCTCAGGTAGTGTTTGTACAAAGATTACTTCAGCCTTTAGATGTAAACATTTATGATATCCTTCCTGCGCTTCGCAATGGGCCCGCTATCCACATTGTTTTCGACGACATATTCCCAAAAAATGCAAAACTTTTGCCACCGAGTATTCTAAATGGTCTTCTAGGAGATCATCTGAGTACCCTACCTACAGATATAGCAATAGCCACTGACGCATAGCAATGCAATGAAAAAGCAGGTGTGGGAATATTTTGCTCGCATTTAGACTGGTCCTTTTCTCTGCGCCTTCCAGATTTCACCCCTATTTTTCAAGCAGAGTTTCTAGCAGTTGTACTTGCTCTACGCAAGCTAGACCCCTCTATTACAGCAGTTGCAGTAATTACTGATTCTTTATCTTTCTGTTCGTCCCTCGCTGCACATGTTGACGGTCCCATTTTATCAACTTTCTTATCCCTACTTCCTCCGCATTTGAGCCTTGTTCATTTAGTAGGGTTCCCGGTCACAGCAGTGTGACAGTAAATGAGATTGCTGATAATCTCGCAAAGGCTTCCCTCAGCGGCCCCATGTTGCCAATCATCCCGGCTACAGCCTATATTACAGCATCTAGATTTCGGCGACGTGCGTTTTTAAGCACGCAAGACACATCACTTTTAACATCGGCGGATTATGAGCACCTTAAATATTATTGGAACAGGAAAATGTGTTGCTCTCGGCAGCTTGAAGTATCACTGACGAGGCTGCGCTGCCGCATCCCTCCTCTAAATTTCTATTTACACAAGTCGGGTTTGGCGCTCTCTCCCCTTTGTGCATTTTGCCGTGAGCCTGAATCTATTGAACATTTTTGGTTGTATTGTCGCCGATTCAACTCTCTGAGAAAAAGGTTGCTGGAGGAGCCCTTTCAACATCTTGGCCTTAGTTTGAGCAGCCCGCTCTTGCTATCATTTGGCGCCACCACATTTGGGTTCAGCCACAGATCTGTTTGTACCGCTGTACTAAATTTCCTGATAGAATCTCACCGACTGCCTTGCTAAGTGTTCCAACCTTTTCTTTTCTATCAATTATTACATTTGACTAAATCATTAATATTTAATCCCTCTCTTTATTACTATTCTTAAAATTTTAAAATCAAAACACTCATCTCTTTTCTGTTCATGACAAAAAATTCACCGGTGTTGCGCTCCCACTGCGTTCAGGTGAATAGCCACCCGATTCTTGGCCGATCCCCCAGTGTGGGTATGTGCCATCTTTTGATAGGCTAACAACAACACTGCACGTAGTGCCGCTGGACGACCGGTAATTGAAGCAGTAAAGAGAACTGAATTGTAGAGCTTCTAATTTGTAAGCAACATGTTACATTTTCTTTCGACACAAAAGCGCCAACAAGAAAATTTAATACTAACACAAAGGGAAGTGAGCAAATGTTGAGGGAACCTCAGTTCACTGGCCAAAGTTTCGACAAGAGAATTTTTCTTCGTGTTCCTGGAAAACAAGATGCCACAGGGCCATTTCCAGACGTTTATCAGCTGCGCTAGAGAACTAGCGGTTACGATTACCACCCCACTGCGTGCAAACTAAAAGGCTCCTACAAGCGGCACATTGCACTGTTCACAAGTAACACGTCACCTCGTTGAACGTGTCAGGCAGCGTCAGTCTTGCAGAGGCACCGGCGTGTTACATTCTTCAGATGGTAACCACTACCACAGGTCTGAGATGGTAGCCACGACAACACGAATCGAGAGCGCACCTCGCAAAACTATCACCAATGGCACGCCCAGTGGTTTTCGTCAATTGAGAGCGTTCACGCGTGTCGCGTAATGCGCTGGTGGCGAGGGCGGCCACATTTATTGCAGGTTACCTCAGAAGCCGCGTCTGCTGAAACCTGTAGCCAAGATGCATTCTACTGAGCGAGTGTTTGCCTCCGCGAGCCTAAGGCGTGGCTGTGCTGCATGTGCGTGATGTCCGTGCTGTGTAGAATTTTTTTCGACATTAGGTTCTTTTTTCGTTTAAACAGAAAGCTTTATTGGCCGCAAGCTAGCGATTTCGCCGTGGGGGTACTCCATCGAGGCACGTGACGTCACAACGCGCGCCTCGCTACGGAAGGTTACTGTGCTTCGCGCGCTCGCCGCGCCATCTGGCATGACGTCACACCGCGCCGCTCGCCGCCGCCGCCGTTTGGCAGGACGTGACACTGCGTTCCTCGTCGTTGCGCTCGCCCCCGCTCGCTTCGACAGCTGCGTCCCATGCATGATGTCACAGGATTGAAAACGAGAGCTGGCGTGCGCCGCAACCACAGTTGAAGAGATGAAGAGACAGTATGGACGGCGACAATTCTGATAAGCTGGAGGAGGCCTGGAATCGACAGCGGAACGAGATGAAGAGGAAACGAATCGCACACGAAACAGATGAACAGCGCGCCGAACGACTGGCTAAACCCCGGCGTGAATATGCCACCGCGAGAGAGGCACGTTTAACGTCCGGTATCTCGACCGCTAGCAGCAGCGACAGCAGCCTGAGAGACCTGAGTCCTGCTTCACTGAAGACGGCCCGTGATAAACGATGGAATACGACCAAGAGACTTCAGCGGCGGGCTCAAGAAACCGAAGAACAACGTACCGTTAGCCTAAAGAATAGGCGTAAGAGTGAAGCGACCCCTTCAATCCTTGAATAGCCTCGGTGCTGAAATCAAACATGGACCTGCCGGTCATACAGGACGTTTATGCCTGTGCTTCATACATTGTGGAATATGACAAGGCCAACCGGGGAGTTTCACATTTGCTTTCGCTAGATATATCGTGGCATAGCCGAGCTAAGCCACTGCCATTTTCTTTTCACTGACCTAGCGGATGTTTTCGTGCAGAGCGTACGCGGGCAACGTGCCTTGGGCATGCTGCTTGCGCTCAAACTACTATATTTGTAGGATGTCGCGTCTCGGCTACCTGCAGTGCCCGAGAAGGGGCTATGTTTCGCTCGCGCGTCCGATGCGATGATAGGAGCGCAAAGGTCGGCTCGCGCTCAACGCGCCCCCCCCCCCCCCCCGCCTCTTTTTGGAAAGGATGGTAGCGCGAAGGTCCGCCTGCAAGAGCAGCGCGATCGCTGGCGGAATGCGGCCGGCGCCGAGGCCGTGTTTTTTTTTTGTTAGTTAGTGGATTTGCCATGGGGCGTAAGATAGGGCCGTCGATATGCTGTATGTAATGGAGGCTATTCACATCCAGACACCTGAGCAGCCTGAGGCTCTGTGTCAATTGTCTGTCAGCCACTGGACTCCCTTCAAGCCGGAAGTTCAACGCCGCGTTTGGACGGAGGCGAAGCGCTAAAGGCTCCCGTGTGCTCTGCGACCTAAGTGCACGTTAAAGAAACTTCGGTTGCGGGAATTACTCTTGAGTGCTCCGTGGCGACTCCACTTTCTCTCTCCCTTCGTTCACTCTAACATTGATCATTTTACCCACGGCGCAGCGTGAAGGCAGACAACACCCGGGTGAAAGGCGGCTTGGCGATTCTGTCAACTGCTCGCTCTCCCAAACTCCTCCTCATGGCTTTTTTCCTTAGGTTTTTTTTTAGACTCGACTCGTGGGACTACGCACTTCTCCTCTCCTCTTTCAGTGACGTCCGCGGTCAGCGCGTCCTTTCTCAAAAAGCATAAATAGACTTGCGGACTCTACGTTCTACTGAACTTTCAAAAATAAGTTTCTCTTCATTGGCTATATCAATTAAGATTTCAAGGGGCAGCTAAATCCCTGACGGGGAATGAGATTTTAAAATTGGACGAGAGGCAACGTCGGAATTTCACCTGAGAAGTGACCATGCTAAAACGCAGCAGTCGGTATGGGTTTGCGGCAGTTGAAGAAGAAGTAGACAAGCAGCGAAGAAGAAGAAGATCCCCTAGAGGCTGGCGCGGAGCCCTCATCGTTCCAGCATGTCCATCATCGAGGAAAATGTGTCCAAAACTGAGGATCCCGTCAGCGCAGAGGCTGCGACCGCGTCATCAGGTCAACGCGCACTTGAGCGCACCGGCGGCCTTGACGAGTACCTCCAGCAGGCGCTCAGCCTCGACGAGGAAGAGATGAAGCAGCTGTGGGCCATGGCCGAGGAGGGGCCGCGAACGCCTACCAACAGCATGATCGCGGTGGAGCCAGGCTCGGAGTCATCCGCAGCCCAGCTGCTCGCCCTCGGTCCTGCGGCACGCTGCGGCACCCAGCCGCAGTTACCACAGACGACAGGTACGTGCACTTAGGCCCGAGGGGGACATCCGCCTACCAGTCATATGCAAGCAACAGCGTTTAGTAATGCAGAGTAAAACTGTTATTAGTAGAGCTTCTACCTGCCTATTTGACGCGCCGCACCGACGGACTGGCTCCACGTTGCTTTTTAGCTTTTCGCCTGGAGTGCAAACGGCAAGCCCTGTACGCACTAAAGCGCCATTAGTTGGTTTTGAAAACAAGCTGGTGGTCGCCAGTGATGTTCACAATACTGAATGGGCAAGCGCTGCTTTGATACATGTATTAATGGCCCAGCTGCACGTGACGTACGGTCGGCACCAGACTGGAGTGGAACGTTACATACATCGCGCATCATGAAATAGTTCGTCGATAATTTAACATGTAAACGATAAGCCTATGTGTAACAAAAAAGCAGGGTTACATTCAACCCACGGCTGTGAACCCCTTCTTACAGCGACATGCGGCATCGCACCCAGCGCTGCGGTGCTTTAACAGCGGTGCTCACAGCGCACCGCTCGCTAGTCGTTGCTGGGCAAAACTTCCTTCGCATCGAAGCTGATGTCAACAGTGCTCCGGAACTACGAACCTGCTGACGTACAGGTCGCTTCCGTGACGCCTTCGATAACAAATCACTTCACGCGGGGGCCTGCGCTAGGATCTAGTTAGGTTGGCTTCACTGAATGACCGTGAGTTACCGTGTAAAATGAGTACAAAATACCAAAGGCCCCCCTTAAGCGCCCCTCACATTTTTCCCGTCATGCGGTTTCAGAGCGCTAGGACTTCTAGGAGGAGGGCGCGCAGCGCCGTCCGATATATCGTATGTTCCACTGGACACGAGTTCGATAAATACGACCACCATAGCGATATTTCGTCATGAAATTTTCATAGGGTGTTGCGACATCGATATAAACGCTAATCCGATATATCAGCGCTCGACTTTATATTACCCGGCATGCGTGGTGGTGGTTCACTTGGCTTGCCTTTTCACTAAGCAGCCTGCCCCATAACGCTTTTATTTTGCTGATTTGGTGCCCGGCAAGGTGGGCCAAATCTCAAATAGTTTTCATGTGTCCTGTTATATTCGTGGTGCAGTTTTCGTTGTACGTAGAGGCCGGAGGCCCACCCATAAAGGCTAGCTCCAATTTCTGTAGGCACCGAAGAGGTAGGATAAGTTAGTTGAAAGACCCATCTCGGAGAGGGCATCAGAACAATGGCTGCTGACATCTCCCCAGGCCTCCCTGTTTTTGGCTTTGGGTTAAAAGGAGGATTAGCGAATCATTTGCTTGTGGAACAGTTTTTTTTTCACTTGCCGGCAATTGAACCAAAACCCTGACAGCCGCAGGCGGCCCCGTCGCTACCGATTCTGCCTGCGCGAGGCCAACGGCCAGTCAGCGACGGCCCTCCATATTCAACACTGCGCCCCTACCTACTGGCCTGGTCGTGGTCCTCCTGGTCGGCATCGTTGCAGCCTTTGCCTTCGCAATCATTTTCCGCGGAGGCCGGGTGTCCGGCCAAAAACAGAAGCTGTTCCCAGTGCTGATCAATGACACCGCAGGGATTTCCGGCTGATGAAAAACCCGTGGCAGGAAATGCCAGCCTGTCCGGTAGAGTCTGTCGGACGCAGCTTGGGTGTTGTTGTCTTGAGGCTCACTGACTGTTCACATGCAACTGGCCGCTTTAGAGTCAAGTGAATTCAATAATTTAAGCGGTAATTCGACAGTTCTCGTTTCCCTTTTTGCTTTTCCGCTGGAGACAACCCAGAATAGACTACTGAATAAGAACTAAAGCGAGAAACGGAACCAGAATTTGTGTTTGCCTTCAACCCAACCGGTAATTTCTCAGTCATCATGGACCTGAACCTGAGCTTGAATGGATGATATTAATCGTTCCGAAGAGGTTCAAGAAACTTTAAGGGTAGTTTTTGCGCCACACGTTATACACTGTCCCCCACATAAAAAAATTTTTCTTGCTGATGCTCAATGGAGAGTAGTATACGGTAGTGCCAAAGTGGCATGCTATAACTACATCATACTGATATGTGTTTTCAAAAAGGGAACTCCGGCTACCAAAGGATATGGCTTGACTGCATCCGAAAATACTCCACCGCTCTTTACTCGGACTCAGAATTTAATGCTGTACGCTACAAAATAAGTGCCATCTAATCCGCTGTCATTTTAAGCTAACAAAGCTCTACTGAAGATAGTGTTAGTTGAAAACAGAAAAACGAAAGTTCAGAAGTGGAAAGAAGGTAGAAATTCATTAAGTAAAGACCTAATTCAATGGCTACTTGAAATAAAGCTGGGGAACAGATAACCATGACTGAGGCCAGAAGGTGAGTAAACAAGGTGAGTAACACGACCTTCAAATGTATAGAACACTGGCAGGCTCATAACTTTTTCTGGTGTATTGCAGTGAGCAAATTATATTTCCACTGATGTAATCCTGTAGAACCAGTTCTTACTCAGTGCAGGTTGGTTGGGACACATTTACTACGCCCCTGTGACCTTTGTCCTGCGTGGTCATGGAGCTGATGATGATAATGTGCAGCTGGGGGTGGGGCAGCCCTTCAATTCCTCAAGTCTGTCGAATGTGGGGAACGTTTGGGCAATAGCAAATTTGACTGGCCCCTCTCGATCCTGCATAGCTCGCATATCGGCATAGCAAGGGCTAAATTAGCGCCAATTCCTATATCCAGCCCACATCTCTTCCTTGTCGGAGGGCTCCAGAACGATTCCGGCCACGAAGCCCTCCCGTTCGCAGAAGAAAGACAAGAGCGTGATCAGGCCATTGAGGCTGCTGCTCTGCTGTGCTGGGAACGACCGGCTAAGTTTCAGGTGGCTTCTCGTTTTGTGGGCTTTAAGCACGCGGTAAGGCAGTAAGCCCGGGCTATGTCTACCAGTCTCCCGGCCAGGGGAGCACCCCCTTGTCGGCTTCTCTATCCCCTGATCTGCATTTGGAAGCTTTTTTGCGCCGCGGCGTCTTGCAACCGAAGTGCACTATTCGGCTTTCTACGGTCTGGAAAACAGCTCACGTCCTCTAGTAATTTACAGTCATGTCACCTTAAGAAGCTATCCAGGCGGTTGAATTGATTGCCACGGGCCTGCAAAACCGGTTCTCGTCTCTACTACCCTTGCGACCAATGTTATTTGCGCAAGTAGTGCCAAATAATATTGCTTCACAAGTTAATCTATCGGAGCTTTCACAAGTTATACCAGCTGCTGCTCATGGTCCTGATGCTGTCACTACAAAGGTGCTGAAAATTCTCTTTGAAGAGTCTCCCGACTCCTGATTACAGCTAATAGACCTAATAAACTACTCTATCAAACACGCTTGGATACCTCCTGAGTGGAAGCTGGCCAAGGTTATCCCGTTACATAAACATGAGGCTGGAGGCTGTGAATTGGATAATAATAGGCCAATTTCTTTAACATCAAACGTGGTTAAATTAATAGAGAGGGCGTTACTAAATCGGGTGTCAGCCTTCGTGGACCGCAGAACTATACTCAGCCCGTGTCAACTCGGATTCCGGCCACGGTGTTCGATATGGAATGCACATGTTGATATTGAGAGCAGAATTCGCCTTTCTCGTCGTCAACGCCTGGTCGCGGCTTTGGTTGCGCTAGACGTCGCCAAAGCTTACGACAGAGTAGAACACTACACCCTCATACATAGGTTACAATCTCTTCAGTTTGCAGATTATATAGTTGCTTGTATATCTGCATTTCTTTATAAAAGGGAATCCTTCTGCGTCCGTAATGGTGTTCATTGGGGGAGGTACAAACGAACGAGAAGTGTACCGCAAGGAGCTGTTCTTTCTCCTGTGCTCTTTAATACTGTGTTGAGCTCAATACCTCTCCATCGCCATGTTCGCAATTACGTCCATGCGGACGACATTGCGTTTTTTGCGGCTGCGCCGGATATACATTCCCTGTATGGTCTGTTGCAGTCATATTTGAATACACTTGAGCACTCGTTGAGCACCTTACACCTGAAATTAAATGTTAGCAAGTGCGCCACCCTTGTTTTCCCTCTATAGAATCATATAGTGGTCTCTCTCATTTCCCAATTACAAGCAATGCCGCAGGTTCAATGCCTAAAATACCTAGGGGTCATTTATGACGATAAACTCACCTGGCGACCCCACATTGACCATTTCGCGGTGAAAAAGGCTCACGCCGTGGGCATGTTACGTAAATAATGTAGTCACCGGTACGCCATGCCAAGAGATGCACTACAGGGCAATTTTAGAATTCGGATTTATTTGTTTTCAGACTCGGCTACATACAAACTTCGCCCTCTCGTCCTTTAGCAGAGGGAAGCACTTCGGATGTGCCTCGGCCTCCCAAAAGTTGTGGCTACCAATGTGATGTACCTTGAAGCCCACATTTCCCCACTCTTATCTCTACTTCAATTTTTAACTGTGCAGATTTACCTCAGAATATCAGAATCTCATTTCCACCGTTCGAAAAGCATTTTCTCTTGTCAGCCGGGACCCGCCGCGGTGGCTCAGTGGTTACGGCGCTCGACTACTGATCCGGAGTTCCCGGGTTCGAACCCGACCGCGGCGGCTGCGTTTTTATGGAGGAAAAACGCTAAGGCGCCCGTGTGCTGTGCGATGTAAGTGCACGTTAAAGATCCCCAGGTGGTCGAAATTATTCCGGAGCCCTCCACTACGGCACCTCATTCTTCCTTTCTTCTTTCACTCCCTCCCTTATCCCTTCCCTTACGGCGCGGTTCAGGTGTCCAACCCTCTGGTCTCATTTCCATACCCCACCGGTAGTGTTTGTGCAAAGATTACTTGAGCCTTTAGATGTCAAAATTTATGACATCCTTCCTACGCTATGCAGAAGGCCCGCTGTCCACATTGTTTTCGACGACATATTCCCCCAAAATACGAAAATTTTGCCACCCTGTATTCTGAATGGTCTACTGGAAGATCATCTAAGGACCCTACCTACAAGTATTGCAATAGCAACCGACGTACCGCAATGCAATGAAAAGGCAGGTGTGGGAATAATCTGTTCGAATTTATACTGGTCATTTTTACTGCGCCTTCCAGATGTCACCCCTATTTCTAAAGCAGA
Organism: Amblyomma americanum; assembly: GCF_052857255.1. Lineage (NCBI taxonomy): Eukaryota > Metazoa > Arthropoda > Arachnida > Ixodida > Ixodidae > Amblyomma > Amblyomma americanum. The sequence goes on from NC_135498.1 coordinate 151,406,648, forward strand.
GTTTCTAGCAGTAGTACTTGCTCTACGCAAGCTAGACCCCTCTATTACCGCAATGGCAGTAATTACCGATTCTTTATCTCTGTTCGTCCCTCGCCGCGCATGTTGACGCTCCCATTTTTAACACATTCTTATCCCTTCTTCCTCCGCATTTCAGTTTTGTTCATTTAGTATGGGTTCCCGGTCACAGCAGTGCGACAGTTAATGAGATTGCTGATAATCTCGCAAAGGGTTCCCTAAGCGACCCGGTGTTGCCTATCATCCCGGCTACAGCATATTTTACCGCATCTAGGTCTCGGCAACGTGCGTTTTTAAGCACGCAAGACACAACACTTCTAACATCGGCGGATTACCAGCATCTCAGATATTCTTGGAACAGGCAAGTTTGTCGATTTCGGCAGCTTGGGGTATCTCTGACGAGGCTGCACTGCCGTATCCCTCCTCTAAATTCCTATTTGCACAGGGCGGGCTTGGCGTTCTCCCCTTTGTGCCGTGAGCCTGAATCTATTGAGCATTTTTGGCTCTATTGTCGCCGATACACCTCTTTGAGAAGAAGGTTGCTGGAGGAGCCCTTGCGGCCTCTTGGCCTTAGTTTAAGCAGCCCGCTCTTGCTATCATTTGGCGCCACCACATTTGGGTTCGGCCACAGAACTGTTCATCATCATCATCATTTATTGATCCCTTAAATACCCTTCACAGGGTATTAAATTAGGGGGGGGGGGGGGCGCCGTACATATGATAATACAAGAACAAAGCTAAAGAGGTTGAAAAAAAAGAAAACCAAATCTAGTAAAAACATATATATAAACATACAATGAGGACAATTAGGACAACGAATACAATCAGTGACATCATATGAGAACACAATTAAAACAGTTAAAAAAATCAATCGAGTAGAGAATGGGATTTAAAACGAGTTGCTCAAGCACATCAAACTAAGGGCGAGAAAAGAAATATAGACAAATTTAATGTTCAAAGACAGACAGTAACCGCTCTTTGAATTTGAGTCACTTTCCATGACAGTAATACCTGGAAATCCATTCCATTCCTGTATTGCAATTGGTAGAAATGATTTACTAAAAGGAGATGTTGATCCATGCAGGCGCTGCATACTTAAGCTGTTGAATAAGCGTCGAGATAATCGTGCTGGTGGGTGAAGAAAAGATTGGCGCAGATGCCTGAAATGATAGAATATCTTGTGAAAGAGGCATGGTCGTGATATCTCGCGGCGAAAGACCAATGAGGGGAGATCCACTGATGATTTTATACTGCTGATACTGATTTTGTAGTCGTATTTTGAAGATATAAAGTGAGCGGCGCGGTTCTGCACAGATTCTAAAGAGTTGACGAGATAATTCTGATGTGGACACCAGATTGCGCATGCGTATTCCAATTTGGATCGTATGAAGGTTTTATATGCCAGTTTACGGAGGGCCGGGGACGACAACGATAATGTTCTTCGAATAAAGCCCAGTGTTTTGGAGCTCTAAGCGACCAGTTTATTGATATGCTCGGACCAATTTAGATTGCTTGAGATTAGGACACTGAGGTAACGATACGTTACTACTTGCGAAATATTGACTGAGTTTAAAGAGTACACATGGGTGATGTTAGAGCGTTTGCGCGAAAGTTCCATAAACTTGCATTTTGAAATATTAACCACAATCAGCCACTTATTGCACCAGTCAACTATTAAAATTGAGTCATCCTGAAGCATGGTCCGGTCGGTTTGAGATGAAATTCGGCGGTAGAGGACACAGTCATCTGCGAAGAGACGTATTGATGATGAAATGCCACAAGGGAGGTCGTAAATATAGACGAGAAAAAGGAACGGGCCCAGGACTGAGGCCTGTGGAACGCCAGAAAGAGACTTGGTTGAGGCTGAAGGATGCCCTCCTATGACGGTGTACTGATAGCCGTCGGTGAGGAAGCATTTGATCCATGTTAAGAATAATGGGTCCAGGCTGAGAGAAGAAAGTTTACAGATGAGTCGCAAGTGAGGAACACGATCAAAAGCCTTCGAAAAGTCTAAGAATATAACATCAGTTTGAAAAAAATGAATCAAGGTTTAAATGAAGATCAGTCGTGAATTCAAAAAGCTGCGACTCACAAGAAAGACCAGAGCGGAAAACGTGCTGATTAGCGAAGAAGAATGCGTTGTTATCAAGGTGTATGGCAACTTGAGAATAAATGACGTGTTCCATTAGTTTGCAGGCGATGCATCTTAATGATATTGGGCGATAATTTGATGGATCAGAGCGGTTGCCACTTTTAAATACAGGAATTATACTTTGCTAATTTTACAATCTGTCGGAAGAGCGCTTTGAGCGAGGAACTGGACAAATATCTGCAACATACGGCTGGTTAGGACTTAGGTGGCTTTAATTACTTTAGCAGAAATGCTATCAGGACAGGGGCTACTTCAGCTTGTCGATAAGCTTTTCTATACCTTCCGCGGTGACTGTAATGCGCGTCATCCGTGAAAAACTGGTACCAGGAAAGTTGGGAATATTATCTTTCAGCTCATGGGCAGAAACTGAAGAAAAGTACGAGTTCATTACACCGGATCGTTCGTCTGGCAGCACATGTGAACCATCAGAGTTAGAAAGTGATATGTTGTGCGTATGATGACAGCGGGGAAAAAAGATCCCCAAACTTTTGCGGATTTTTGTTCATTATGTGCAGAAGATCCTCGTGGAAGAACTTGCCTTTGGACTGCTTTGGACTAGTAGGCGTGCACAGTCTCTGAGACACGTGAAATATTTTTCCCACCTGACGGCTGAGTTGGATTGCTTAGCAATGCGAAAAAGGCGTTTTTTCTTACGTGAAAGCCTCTTTAGAGTACCACTGAACCATGGCTTACCTGCATTGCCACGAATGGAAATGACTGGGACATGGGTTTCAATTAATGTCAACCAATTTTGCTTGACAGTTCTTGAAGAAGCAAGCTGTTTGAAAGTGTGGAAGAAGTCGTCCAGTTCGGCGTTTATAAGAGGGAGAGGGAAATTTGCCCTCTTATAATCGCGGATAACTTTAATGGAAGGGTAGCGAAGCGACTTCGGCACTGCTACATTAAATAAAATTAGGTTGTGATCGCTGTGATCATTTATAGAAGACATTGAGTGGATCATTTCTGGATTCGAAACAAAAACCAGGTCAAGCGTGTTGCTGATCCTAGTTGGCATGTTAACTGTCTGGGTGAGGTTAAACAACAGTGCAAGATCAATGAATTCTTTGGATTGACGAGAAGTGGCGGTTAAATTATACCCAACAATGTCTGGGTGAATGAAATCGCCACAAAGTATGAAATTTGCTCTTGGAAAACGGCTGTTTAAGTCGATAAGTAGCGAGTGCAGTTCATTGACGAAGGAAAGATCACAATCAGGTGCTCGATAGCACGCGATGAGTATGATACAGCTTCCAGGAAGGGATATGTTTACGCTGAGGATTTGATGATGACATTAAATATCAATAGTAAATCAAGGCATGGCTCGATTAACGAAAACTAGGGTACCACCGCCTTTGCGCCCCACCCTGTCCCGCCTGTGTATTGTGAATGACACATCATTCAGCAGCTCTTCAGATGAGATATCAGGGGTTAGCCAAGTTTCTGTAAAAATAGCAATATGAGTGAGGTTATCTTCGAGGATGGCTTCGACGCAGTCCCTTTTGGGTAAGTAGCTGCGGATGTTTGTGAGAACAGCTGATATTTCGTAGTGCGCAGCTGCATGGACACGGTATTGTACTGGCTGTTACGATGCAGATTGAGGAGGCCTTGAACTATTCAGTGAACGCTATGATTTCAACTCGTGGACAGAATCTGAATCGGCATCGTAGGTGTACTGCTTTTTTCCCATGACCAACTTATCAAAGCGTATCTTAAAAGGTAAGTTGCTATCAAAACCATAGGAGTATAGTTTTGCTCGAGCTGTAAGTACACGCGCTGAATAATCTTCCCGAATCGAAAATTATTTACTTATTTATTTATTTAATACTGCCAGCCTTGGTAGGCATGGGCAGGAGAGGCAATACAACGAGATACAACATGGTAACATTTAGCACAAAAATTAAAAGATAAACAAACCAAGGACAACACATGCATGATTCGAACAAAAAATGGGTAAATTGAACACAATTTTTTTTCGCCAGAACTGAACATACAACATCCAAAAGTCTTTAAAAAAAATTGGCAATGCTCTCAGTACTTATTAGTCCACTCAAAGGAAGCTGATTCCACTCAGTTATTGTTGGGGGAAAATAAGAATATTTGTACAAGTTTGTTCTGGCACGATAAGGTGTTAAGGACAGGGCGTGACGATGTCTCGTTAATAGCGTCACTAGTGGTTTTGTGTAAGGGTCTGGGCTGATTGATAACTTGTCATTTTTCAATAAAAAGAGAAAGTTTAGTCGCAAAAGCTTTCTTCGAGTTTCCAGAGTCTGTATGCCATTAACATGCAATAAAGTTGTAGGGGAATCGGTAGTCCGGAATTTAGAAAAAATAAAACGAACTGCTTTCCGCTGAATCATTTCTGACGCATGGATATTAGTTTTAGTGAAAGGATCCCACACTGTACAGGCATATTCTAATTTTGGTCTAATTATTGATGTATAAGCTAAAAGCTTAGTTGCGGAAGGGGCTCGTTTGAACTTATATCTAAGAAAACACAGTTTACGGAAGGATGATGCACAAATGTTAGAAATGTGAGTATTCTAACTTAAGTTACTAGTTATTGTTACACCAAGGTACTTGTACTGCGTTACTTCTGATGGGCACCGTGATGATAGGCGGTACTGGTAAGATAGACTGTGTTTTCTGTTAGTTATTCTCAAGAAAACTGTTTTTTTCGGCATTTAGTTTCATCTCGTGTCTGTAACACCAATCGTCAATGCTGTTGAGGTTAGAGTTAAGCACTACTTGGTCCTCCGGAGTTGTAATTTCTGGGAATAAAACGCAGTCGTCCGCGAACAGCCTAATTTTAACTGGTTCTGAGATAACGCTAACAATATCGTTTATATAGATAAGAAATAATAACGGATCAAGGAAGCTTCCCTGAGGGACTCCAGATGTTACCGGGAGGGAGCGCGAGGAGTGACCACCAACACAAACAAATTGGGCTCTGCCAGTGAGGTATGCAGTAATACATTTGATTAAGAAAGAAGGTAGACCAGCGAATATGAGTTTACAAATTAGTTTGTTATGTGAAACAAGATCAAACGCTTTCGTAAAATGTAAAAAAATTACACCTTCTTGGCCTGATCTATCGAGGATTTCTGCGAAGCTGTGCACAACTGAAGTTAATTGAGTTACGGTTGAGTAACCTTTCCTAAAACCATGCTGAAGTGGAGTTAGAAAACCCTTGTTATTTACATATTCAGTTACGTAATTGACAATGATGTGTTCTAACATTTTACAACATGGTGACAGCGATGAAATGGGGCGATAATTCTGCAGGATGGTGGAGTTGCCTTTTTTGAGGACAGGGACTATACGAGACGCTCGCGAGTCAGAAGGAAGGTTTGCCGACGAAATGGACGCTCAGAAAATAACGACTAAGAACATTCATAACATTTCAGCGCAACGGTGCAGGAATACATTGGGTATATTATCTGGCCCTGGGGACGAACGCTGTTTTAAGTTCAGAAGCATTGCACAGACACCAGGCAAAGACACCAAGTCACATTGATCGTCGATTTGCTGGTGGAGGACATCGCTTTGCGCATGTCTGACTGGAATGGAAAAAACACTCTGAAAATATTCATTAAAATGATTCGCGATTAATTGCTTGTCATGAATGATAGCACCGCCATGCAGTATATGATCTACGGGCTTTCTCTTTTCGGACAAATGGCTCCAAAATTTATCGGGCTTATTCTTTATAAAATGTGGCTTCCTTTATCTTATATGCGGCGGAAAGAATGCTTGACTGTGTTTTACAGCTGGATAGTTTAACAATAATGGGACGTTTTCTATCTTCGCGGAAACGGTCAAGTCGGTGAGCTCTATCAATATCTGAGCTCTGGATAGGTACTTCAAGGTGCTCAGCGCAGAAAGATGCGACTTCCGATTCGGACTTCGCCCACGTTTCGTCACTGGAGTCAGGGATTCCGAAAAAAAGCAGATTGTTGCGGCGAATGCGGTTCTCGGAATCGCCGCATTTCCCTGCGAGCACCTTAACTTCGGCGGTCAGCGTTTCAATGACAGTGCTAGCGGTAGGTTGGTCGTAAGATTGGCAAGCTTACACTTTTTTTGCTAGTATGTCAACACGCCTGGAAAGACGGCTTACAAGGGATTCGATATTTGTTTGGGCAGAACGTATCAAAGCAAGCTCGGACAACATGGTGTTTTGTGAGAGCTCCATTCGTGCAATGGCCTCTGATATCGATTCAAGCGTTGGTGGTCCAGGTGTCAGCTCAATGTCACCAGACAAAGCCAGTAAAAGCAAAACCAGGTGTGCATTGACACAGAAAGGACAAAGCATCGGGCCTAACAGATTCCGCCAACTGTCAAGGGTGTCGAGGGGGCACGGCACCGTAAGTAAGAAAGGATAATTACACCCAGAGCATTGAGCGTTCGGGAAATAACTGACCTGTAGCAGAATAGGCATCTCTGTGACCTTTCTCGTAGCGTTGGCGTGCCCCAACTGGCCTCTGTGCGGCGGCTGATTATATAGGCTAGGCGGATCACCCGCGCTGATAGTAGCGCTCGGTTGCCAGGCGAAGCAGCTGTCGATGTCAGGAACAGGTGAGTGGATGGTGTCGTGGCTGCCCGTCGTGTGGGGATCAGGAAACCAGCAGTCCGGGTCGCTGAAGGGTAAAGTCTTGTTGGAGTCGGCGGAAAGGACGTTGCTGAATTCCCAGGGGAACGTCAAGAGCAGGAAAACCTGCAGCAGAATAGGCATCTCTGTGACCTTGCTCGTTGCGGTGGCGTACCCCCGCTGTTCTAAATTTCTCGCTAGAATATCACCGACTGCCATGCTAAGTGTTACAAAATTTTCTTTCTATCAATTATCACCATTTGACGCAACAATTTTGTTTAAAACCTTGTCTTTATTATTATTATTATTATTATTATTAATTACTAATTTTACAATCAAAACTCGCATCCATTTTCTGTTCATGAGGAAGTATCCTCCGGTGTTGCGCTCCTGCGTGCTTTTCTTTTTTCTTGCCTGAGTACAGGTGAATAGCCACCCGATTCTTGGCCGATTCCCCAGTGTGGGTATGTGCCATCTTTTCATAGGCTAACAACAACAGTGGGTGTGTCGTGTTACGCCCAATGAGACTTTCGACGCAAACGGCACTCAGTCCTACATCGGCCACGGCGTGGCTGGAAAACGGGCACGTCTGCATACTCCCACACGGTAGATTTTCTAGTCCATAAGGAAATAGCGAACGAACATGTGTATGTTACGCAGGACGAACAACGGCAAGCGCAAAATGGGGTTGCCCTCCGAATATCCCTGTTTGTAGTACATCGGCCGCGTCGACGCTCGCAAGTGGAAATGCCTGCCTGCTGCTCATATAGGTTCCTTGTCAGGAACGCCACGTGTTGTGTTGGGCGGTACATGTCCACGATATATATCAAAAGCATTCAGCAGGAGTCTGTTTCGAGTTCTCTGCTTTTTTCAAACATTAATCAGTGGTCCGGCTCCAACCGTGTGTATGTGTAATTCAGCAGAGGCCAAAAACACGAACACTGGTTGTAAAGGTATCTTGTCGTATCAGGTTGCACGCTGTTGAATGTTGCATTCATCGCAATGTATACTTAAGTTTGTTCAAGAACCAGAATGGCCTTCATTCAATTTTATTAACGCGATAACGTTAAAGGCCCCGTTGTCCAGAATATCCAATGTCCGCGATTTCGGCGTTGGCGTCATCAGGGTCCAGAGCAGCATCTGCACCTGCACATATACAACTTTCTTGTACCTCCTTGCTAGCTGGTTGCGCGGTTTCGTGCACAACAGCGGTACTACGACTGAACTGTGGGTGGCGGTGCAAGGCAGGCTCTGAATCGAGGACTTGAGTGCAATGCACCATGAACAGGCGCAGGCGGTACAGTGAACCACTTCTCAATCGAATTCAGCTGTCACAAAGTACAGTCGGCACGCAACGTCCGCTTAAGAGGCGTCTGCTACACGGGGCGAATCTTCCTCGGCAGTTTTTTGCTCTTGCCGCGAGGTGCTGCATGAAACGCTGGAGTAGCGAATAGCGTTTTGCATTCATCAAAATGCGATCGCCGCTGCCGGTATCCAACCGGGACCTTTCGCGTCGGCAGCCGAGCACCATAACTAGTGAGCCAACGCGGATGCTCTCATACTCTCATATCCTCGAATACGGCGCACTCCAACGAAGACCACTTCCACAACTCCACCCATCCGTATCCAGAGCGGATGCCACGGCGTGGCGCCAGCTCCTGACGAACCCTTTCCCGAACCTCCACACCACAAGCACACCTTTTAAGAAGAAAGCCTTACTAGCCCCACAGCTAGAAAAGCTGGCCGCGTGTGTATGTTGGTGTGTGAACTCGCCGACAGCACAGAAACCCAGAGCGATGGCTAGAAAAATAGGGTGACGTCGTCAAGCGGCCGTAGGAAGCACACAGCACGCCTAGCGGCGCAATTTCTGACAATCATATGCATTTCGTCACTCATATATTTCCACTGGCTGACCTCAATGTAGCGACAGTTTTCCCGACTACACAATCGTACAAAAATTCTCAGCAATCCTTTGTCGTACGGCGTTACGGGTGGTGTCATACGCTTTCTCTTTGCATATATAGCTTAGATGCGCAAGTTAGAGGCTAGCTTGCGACAGGGGTCCGAACCGACGACATATGCACCTTCAATTGTATGCCTTCCCACACTTTACCTCTTCCCTTAAGGCGCGGTTGAGGTGCCCCCCCCCCCCCCCCCCCGACACAGTTACTCAAAAACTCAAAACACTTTCCCCAAAAAACTATTTTCGTAGTAAAATTGTGACGCAGCTGCTCCTCGTACACCGTTTCAGGTTCAATATAGCATACGTTTTTCAGTTAGGTTAGAGGCTAGCTCGCGACTGGTATTCGAACCGAGTGTCGGAGTGCTTCGTATAGGACCTTTGTGGATTCAGAGTTCCTGGAATCAGCGTTCGGAGGCGCGTCTCCGTTTGATTTCCCAGTGTCCAAACTGCGTGAGGTCGAATGCTCATGATGACGCACTAATTCTTTCGCCTTCACAGCATGTAAGCAGCCTTAAGTGCCCTCTGAATTTTTTTCCTCCGACAATACCCTTCCCACGCACTGCCCGTCATGCATGCAGCAGCACCTAAACCCCCCTATACCACTCTACGTTAGGGTGTCCAACCCCCTCTCTCCCTTCCCAGCAACCATCTACAACCCATGCCACTACCTTCTCATAGCAAGCTGTTCTGTCCAATTGAACCATAACGATCAGCAACGCCTGATCACGCGAGCCCGCAGGATAGCAGAAGCTATCGGTGTCCTGGACAGAGGTCCACGCCCGTGAGGATCGTTTCCACAGACGCCGCTCCTATAAAATAAGTTTCCACCGTCACCGCCCGCAGGACCTGTGACTTGCCAAAAGAAAAACACGTTTGCGAGAGTCCTTTAGTTGACAGAGCAGCCCACACAAGAGTACAAGAACAAAGTGCAGTCGCCACTCGCTGGTAGCCTGTCCGTCTAAAAAAATTAGGCGGCAGCGTCCCTACTTTTGGTGAAGGTGGCGTGTTGCTATGACTAGACACAGCTTTTTATCGGGGTTGATTTTTTCTACAGAGTTTCAGTAGTGTTCACGCTTGCCTATATTACTTACAGAGGCTTCCCTGTTCACTCGGAGCGATGAATAACCATTCAAATCACGCCGAAGTATTTATTTTTGCACTTAAAAAACGAGTCTAGAAAATACGGGAAAATGTCTGTTTTTGTACCAGAGGCTTTTGTGCATCAGTCAGTCAATCAGTCAATCAATCAATCAATCAATTTCTTTTTTGCACTAAGAAAAACCGCTAACAAGTTCAGGCCTGCGAAATCCTCATTGGGCTTGTACGGCAGCGCCTGGCAGACAGCGAAAAGTCGCGGACAGTGCTTTATATCAATGAGGAAGGTTATATAAGTAAAGAACAAAAGCGAAATTAAAAGTAGGCCACAAAGACCCAGATTTAACTCGCCAGTGTCGATAGGTAATTACAAAAAGAGCCGGATGCACCCAAAGGCATGAATATTAAGAGTATGTCAATACTACATGGGATACTAACAGGGATACATGGATATACAAAACTACATGGGATACAAACGAGCCAGCAGCTAGAACAAGTGGGATGACTCCATCAAGCTGGGTAACGTCATCTTTTATACCGCCCTAAGTGAGGTCATCAAGCTTTGCCAGAGCTACGACGATCTCCGCAAGCAGCACATTTCTATGCGGCGCTCCGGTGTCTGCGCCGAGGCCCTCTTCACACTGACACTGGGCGGTCCTACTCCTGAGGACTCCCCTCTGCTCCACCAAATTAAAGCCGTTCGCGAAGAGGTCGCTCGCCAGCTATCCCTTACTTCACATTTTTACAAGACCCCGCCCGCCATGTTCCTGACTCAGCCCCGTCTTTGGCCCCTACCATACGCCGTGTTGTGCAGGACCACGTCACTGATGTGCTGCCGTCTAGCTCTGTGCTCCCGCCTGTGACAGCACCCCTGACGTATACCCAGGCGGTGGCCAGGACTCAACTTCAGCCGCCACCCGATTCCTACCAGGCCGTTCCTTCTTTCCGTCCTCCGACGCCGTCTGAGTCCCCGTCTCATGCTCCGTTCTCAAGAGCCCGCCCACATCATATCTTTACTGAAAAGATATTTTTTTATAAATTCAGCCACACCCCCTCCTTTGCCTGTTGTTTGTGTGTGTATGCAAATATCCGGAAACCGGGTATAGAATAGCAAAGGAGACTATATTAAATGGCATTATTTCTGTGAGGACCACGGGTTCGAAAGATGAGTGTAAATGTAGTGTTAGTGCACAAAAGTGATCCCAATGTTTACGAGTGCTGCGAAAATTGGCGAATAAAATACGAATAGCACCACTGTTGGCTGCGAAAAGACCATGAACTTGTGAAACGTCGGTACAAATCGATGGAGCTGAATCACCCTTGACTCCACAATGTTTTCAAAATGTGCCACTCTTTTCAATCGAATGACGGAAGCGCCCTCAGATTATCTCGCAAAACCCTTTGCATCTCAGGTCGAAACATATTTGAAACCTTGCTGCTTTCCTTTCGCCCAGGCCCGGTAAAACAGTTCACGATTTGCTCGGGTCAGATTGTCATTGAAAAAGAATTTCGGGAAAATGCTATCCTGGGCCAGAACCTCAAGCCCCTTCCTAGCTCCAATGCATTGTTTTTTTAATGCGAGGCGTATCATCTCCACCAGGATGGGCGGACCAGTGTTAGGGTTGGCTGGCAGGCGGTGAACAGCAGCAATTTCAATGGCATAAAAATCTGAGAGCTCTAATTTTACAGATAACTCTTGCAAAAATGACATCGTTTACAGGATTTCCGTGGATTACAAAATAGGATTTCCGAATGTATTGCTCCATAGCACTCAAGTCAGCGCTTAGCTTCTCAACAAGTGATTTCTGAGCAACGAACTGTAATTCGAGAGAGAGAGAAATACGAACGGAAACGCAGGGAGGTTAACTAGGCCACGCCCAGTATGCTACCCTACACGTGGGAAGGGAACACAACTTCACTACGCAGTGTCTTAAGCTCTTCCTGATTGGAAGCTGCAGTAGCATACACTGTCTCATATTTGTCCGGTAGGAACTGAACTAACTGGGCAAGCATATCCGTTGCTGTTTTGAAAATAAGCATCTCCACTACTTTTGCCATTAGAACTCCAACAGTCCTGTCCAATTTTCTGCTAACATCAGGAGTAGTTGCGCCAAATAGCCATCAGCCGATGCAGAGAGTCATGCAATAAATACTTTGGCCATGATTCCTTTTCAGAATTGAGATGGATTAACTATACTTTCGCAGTTTTCTTCTGAAATTTGTAAGGTTTTAGGGCTGTTGGTTTGGTTTATGGAGGTTTAAGGACCCAAAACGACTGAGGCTATGAGGGACGCCGTAGTGAAGGGCTCCGGAAATTTCGACCACCTGGGGTTTTTTAACGTGCACTGACATCGCACAGTACACGGGCCTCTACAATTTCACCTCCATCGAAAATCCACCTCCACGGCCGGGATCGAACCCGCATCTTTCGTACCAGCAGCCGAGCGCCAATACCACTGAGCCACCGCGGCGGCTTTTGGCCTGCTGGGTATCTGCGCGAAATTCCCGAGGCTTTGTTTGTTTCCTTCATTGCATTTTGGTGCACGCCAAACGTTCTAATTTTGCTGCAAAACTCCTAAGGACTATAGGGTAGCTACGTGTGGCGCAGTAACAATGCAATCCTTAAATTTCTAGTTCACGTACTCTAAACTGAGATATTCCAAAAATAATTTTTTGAGGCTGACTTCGGATCGAAACAGTGACCAATCAGGTGGAGTTTCCAACGTCGCGATTTTCTTGGTAATATTCATCGTCATTATGTCAAGCTGATTACAACAGGCAAACGATCACTTGCGACCGGGTTTTAAAGAACATGCGATTTGAAATCTGAAAAACGAGATGGTGAACACAAAGATTAATTAAGCAGCTGATTTTTCCAATGTTTGGACAGCAGTAGGTGTGCTTGCCTGTATTCAGCGGGCAGACATTATTGCAGAGAATAAAATCTGAAATAAAGCCTCCAGTGTCCGCTTTTTACGCCACCAAAATGGAGTAAAATCCCACACAACCATACATGGCTGTTGTAGCTGTTTTGAAACTGCTTCCAAGGCATAAAGTGTTACTGTCAGATGTGGCTACAGATATAGAACATATTGGGATTGTTTTAAAATGCAAAGCAGTGACTGCAAGATCTTCACAATTAGTCCGAAGTTTGATTTCGCTAGTTGCAATACAACTCTGGACCACAACAGCAGCACCTCCAGAGAGCTTAGTTTCCTGCTCTCGGCCACAGCGGAAGGCTAGTCAATTGTAAACTTAAAGCTATCGGGGAAGTGGGATCAAAACATCTTTTACATCGCTGCGGTTTTTATCAGTCGTTGACAATTGCAATGTATAGGAACGTCATGTCTAATGATTTATGGGTGTAGGGTTAAAAACTTAGCTTTTTGCTTTTTCCTGCCCGTTATTCAGTGTTCTTAATTTTGAGCCCGCTAAAGCGAGCTGTGCCGACGCTCTAATACGGACGAGCCCGACGTTGTGGCCATCGCCTCACCAGAGTTCAGCGGAGAAGCTGGGGTTGTAAGTGTTGCAAGCAGCGCTGGATTAGGGGGAGGGGGTCTAAGGGGGCTGCAGCCCAGGGCCTCACCTCGGACAGTAGGAGAAGTGGGCCCATTTATTCTAACCTGCTTTGTATATGAAACCATGGGCAACGGAACTTCGAGCGACATGTATGAAGCGAGAAAACCAGAACGAGCAGACAGGGCTTCCCACCTAATGTAACAGCATGCGTTTAGCCTGATAATTTGGGGAGAGCTTGTCGAGCTGCGAAAACAGGAATCCCCGCCACCCCGGCGGGGCCCTCTTTCTTACGAAGCGAGGTGCGTTTCCTTGGAAGGTTTTTCGTGGTTTCCGGTCAGTCCGTCTGTCCAGTGCTTTCTGGAGAGGAGGGGAAAGGGGGAAACACCTAAAACATGTAATGTGGGATGAGGACCTAAATCTCCCTTGACCCTCGTCACCAACACGCCACCCTCCACCTCTCAAATAGTTCCATCGCTATCCTTCTCATAGAAAGGATGTGCTGCAGTACCCAACAGTGCCTCCCATTCGACTTTTGTTTACCGTGATGGTAATTTGGGCGGGGGAGGATGAGTCCGATAGCAGATGATGAGTCTGATGGCAGAGTCTAGGCAGGAAGGGAAAGAACACGTCACAAGTGCTTTTGTCTGCGTGCCATGGGACATGGAATGTTCATTGTTCGGGCTAGGGTTGTGAAACAGTGAAAGGGGAAGTTGGAGAGCTAGACACAGAGGCCTGTCTCCAGGGCCCATTCCTGCCTAGTGGCCGCGCACCCTCGCGCGCGCTCGACGGAAAAAGTAGGTCAGACTGTCCGCCGAACTTTCCAGAAAGAAGTAGAAAAACACGACTCAGAGGCGACGCAGGGCGCGTAACTTCGCCCGGGCTAGGAGTCGTCCTCGGGCTCGGCATCGACGGGGCGAAAGTAAAATCGAGAACCTCCCAGAACAGACGATTGCTCCTAGCCAATAGGTAGACGAGACCGGAACGGGAGAAGGAGTGAGTTTGTATGGAGAAGGAGGGAATTTGTACAAGGAACTCTATGCGTATGTGAATGGCTGCTTTGGCGCTAGTAACCGACAGACGCCGCGCGCGTCTATGAAAGGAAGTTGATCGCGGGCTGCGTTTCAGCCCCGAGCCGCCGCTTAAGCTTGCATAAGCCCGCACGCTGAAGAGCTCCCGGGGGACGCACCACTCTCGACCAGCCACGGACCATCCGGGCAGTGTGCGGCAGTCATCGTCCGGACAGCTGCGGTCGCGTCGGACTGACGAAGTGCCCGGTGCGGTAAAGAATTAGCATCCATTCACGCGAAAATACTCGGTTGGAAGCATCAAAGTGGTGCGTCTAAACGGAAGGTGAAGTTAGGAAGAGAAGGGCGTGAAAAGAAGCTACCAAAGATGACAAAGTACCTACTGAATGCAGCTCCGCGGAGCAGTATGATCGCTCTACCCAGAGTCCGTGTCAAATTCCCAATAGTACCGACTGTGCTTCTGCGGAGGACTTGCCAACGCCATAACCACGATTTCCTGGCAAGAAGCAAGGTTTGACTCATCTTGGTTGTCTGGATCCTGTGGAAACGGTGCCAACCTCGTTCGTCCATATTTCTGAGCAACCGACGCTAACCGAGCCCTGTCCTGTTCTTCAGTCAGCAACGTCTATGCTACTCGGCCGGGCCCCTGCCACAGAGCTCCAGGTATCCGGTCCGCCACGCCCGATTTCTACTACTGCTGATCAACAGGTGCCAAACCTCCCCGATGAGCCTCCTTCTACTTACAAGCGCCAGGAAACAACACTCCAAGAACCGACTCACTTGTTGCCTGTTAGTTTGGCTTCAAAAAGTCATGTTCCCGCCCACAAAGTGTGCCGCGAGAGGACGAATGAGACGGCTTCTCGTTGCGGCAACAGAGAAGTACAGACACCCCCGCAGCAAGAGGTACGTTGCGAGTTTCTCTGAAGTCACTCTGCTAAGTGGCCGGACGTTATTACTGACAGCTTTCGGAGTGTATGCCTTGAGAAAGGGCCATTGTAATTTCAAAATCCGGTAGAAAATTTTCCGTCTTCCGAAAGGCAATGCAAAACTCAGAAGCGCTATATGTCACCTCATCTTTCCGTGCGAAAGGCTGTAAATGGGGAGGCGTCCGAGCGATACTGGTTAAAGTACTCGAAGTCCAAAGGTTCCGTTTACTGTTTGATGTGCAAACTATTTTCGATTTCAAGCAAACCCAGTGCTTCCACCACGCACGGCTTTTCTGATTGGAAAATAGCAGAAGAAAAGGTTCGCGCACATTAAAATAGCGTCGAGCACCGGAACTGTATGGCAGCATGGCTCGCCCGCTCTAACTCGAGCAGCACAATTGACAAGGAGCTGGTTAAGCATCTTGTCACTGAGACCGCTTACTGGACATAGGCGTTCAAGCGCGAAGTCGTTGTAGTTAAGCTTCTAGCTGAGCGCAACCTAGCGTTTAGGGGCAGTGAGATTTTTGGTTCACCGAGAAATGGCAATTATATGGGAGTGCTTGAGGCCATTGCCAGGTTTGATCCCTTTCTAGAGGAGCACATCAAACGCTACGGAAACAAACAAAGGAAAAGGTCCCCCATCGTATTTGTAAAAAACCAATTGTGCTGAATTTATCGAGCATATGGCAAAAGCTGTCAAGGAACGTCTCGTTGACGAAGTGAAACGCGCAAAATACTTCTATTTAATTGTTGATTCTACTCCAGACCTTACTCACGTTGATCAGCTGTCAGTTGTTTTACGATATTATTTAAATGGGAAAGTGTACGAACGCTTTCTTGGATTTGTTCCAATCGAATCGCATACCGACTTGTATCTTTTCGATACCGTGATGTCTCTATTCACGACCAATGACATCTCAATTGATGATTGTAGGGGCCAAGCTTAATGTAATGCGAGTAATATGTCAGGAAAATACAAAGGACTGCAAGCTCAAATCAAACACCTGAACGAATTGGCAGTCTACGTCCCGTGTGCTGGTCATTGACAACTTGGCGCGTGTAGCGTTGACAGTTGCCTTGAGGCAGTCAAAATTTTCACTGTGATTCAGAGACTGTATGTGTGCTTTGCTACTTCACCTAAGCGATGGAGGTATCTTTTGGACAGCATGGGCGGAACTGGCCAGCAGCTTGTTTTGCAAAATCTTTCTGAGACCAGGTGGTCAAGACACGCAGAATCATGTAAGGCCATTCTGAAAATTTTCATTGCAGTCTTGTGCTGCCTTGAAGCTATATCAAAGAACGAGGAAGAAAACGGTGACACCAGGAACGAAGCGCACTCTCTCTTCAAGAAAATGACAAAACTAGAGACTGCATTCATGCCGATTTTCTGGAGTTAAATCTTGGAGCGCTTTGACAAAACGAGCGTAGCACTTCAGAAACCAGGCCTAGACATTTCAACTGCTGTAGACCTGCTGAGCTCTCTAGAAGGCTTTGTTAATTCTTTGCGACCTCTCTTTGATACCTTTGAAGAGAGAGCACGCACGCTACGTACCAATCAATGTTATCAGGATGAAGGAAAACTCATCGTTTTGAGTAAGCGCCCGGACGGAAAAAGCAACAGTGCGCTACAAGGTAGAAAAAAGTTTATCGTAGAGACCTACAATGTTGTATTTGACAGTCTAGGCTCTGCTTTGCGAGTGCGAAAGGCTGCCTACACTGAACTCTGCGCACTTCGTTCTTTTAAATTTGGTGCAATTAAAATAAAACATGGCATATTTACAGTAGCGTAGTAGGTGACAGAGGTGGGGGGGGGGTAAGTATAGGGAAAGGGGGCCTGCATGCGCATTAGCACCAGGACCCCCATTTTTCTTAATTCGGCCCTGGTTGCAAGCCTCTCAGGATGGGGCAAGCCTTGCGGGCTTGCGGGTGGATTCCTGTGTGGTGTCACCGCCACGAGCCAGATCGGCGTAGCTTGTTTTTGCATTGAAAAACAGTCTGCCCTTATTAACGGTTTAACGTCCCGCAGCCACCCTGGCTATGAGACACGCCGCAGTGAAGGCCTCCGGAAACTTCGACCACCTGGGTTTCGAAACGTATTCGTGATTCTTTGAAACTGATGTTTTGCATCAAATGTTTTTCACGGCTATAATGCTTTTTTACTATCGCCGGACTGACACGACCTAGAGTATGCAGGGTGCTCCCCGTCACAGTTCTCACAATGCGGCGCAGCGTGCCAGTCATTGGGTGGGTGGTAATTGGAGGCACACCTTGCACATGCTTGACGGCCACGGTGACTGCGAATCATGGCCGAATTTTTGGTGCTTTAAACATCATCTAGGAACCAGTATATGCGGTAGAATATTTTATGTACCCCGCTGCGACTGACTCTGGGAATGTGCAGGAAATAAAGGTAAGAACAAGCTAGGTGTGTCGTGAGTACCTCCTTTGGCGTTTTTTTTTTTATTTTAATACTGTGGATGTTAGCAGCATTTTGCTACCTGAGTCTCTCGAGCATTTCTTCCTCGGCGAGGCACAGGAAGTCGTTTTGGGTCATTACTCCGGAGTTAGTGGTCAGTTATCTGTGGGCTGAGACTGTGATGGGTATGACCTGAAACGAAACAGGCTCTGGAATGCTGGAGTGTTGGACATTGTCTCGGACTTCAAGGAGAAAGTACCCACTGGCCATTTTTCATGCTCTATGCCCTGAGCTGAGGGCACCTGTTTGATATTTGGAAACAAAGAGGGATATTGTCCGGCAAGTTTATCTGTTCGTTTAGCTGCTACTTCAGTCCGCCCTCTTTTCTGAGGGTCAACGGTATAACGGAGGAGGAAAAAGTATGTGTTTCGGCCAAGGTGCCAGGCGCTCCCCATGGAGCTCAGCTATGGGACGGGACAGGAACTTAAAAGAAAGCCCTGGCCACGCCAGCTGTGCACCCCAATTATAAAGGGGAGGAGGAGTCAGAAAAGTCGTGAGAAAGGAATATGAACGAGAAAAATGGCAAAAGGCGACTGCCCATTTCCTTCGGTCGGATCAGGCCGGAGTTGCGGTCTGCGGGAAGTGGGGCCAAAGTGCTGTGTCGCACCCTGTTCTGGTTTAACCGGCTCGATCCGCTTTTCTCAGACGCAGTGAACCGCCACGCACTGCAGAGACCACATGAGCTCAGCAACCCGTGGTGCCGCAGCTGACCAGCATCTGCATGCCCCTGGTGGTAGTGTTGCTCCTGTGTCTGCTCTCACAAAAAGGTTGACTCTCCCTACCCAAAGCGGTGGCTCAGTGGCTCTTGCGTTCGGCAGCTGATCCCGAGGTCGCGGGATGGCATCCCAGGAGCGGCGACAGGATTTCGGAAGAGACAAAGCCCAAGAGTCTCCCATGTGGTGTGCAGGAAAATGCACGTTAAATACCCCTCAGGTGGTCTAAGTTAATCCGGAGCTCCCTACTATAACTCCAATTTCTCTGTTTCTGCTTTGACTCCTTGCTTAATTTCTTCCCTTATGGCGCGGTTGAGTTGTGAAGTGAGACAGCTAATGCGCCTTTCTTTTCCTTTAGAACCAATTTTTTTCAGCGCCCCTCGCAAATATTTCTGCCGCAGAGCGAACAGATGAATGGTGATAAAGACAATGATATCCAATGCACAGCAAGAGAGGCTACCAGTTAGAGCGGCGCTCAAGGATGAGGCGAAGGCAAACCTCCTGACTGGTTGCCATTTCTTGATGCATGCCTTCCTGGATTTTTATGTGCAGTTGCACTAAGGTGAACGATAGAATGAGGATGTATGATAGGATCGCGGAATGCGATCAGTGTATTTATGGCATTAGCCGGGTCACGGGGTTGAAGAACAAACTTAATCAGATATTCGTAACACTTGACATGGCTTCGCTATAAAACTGGTAAGGGCTACGAGCCTGTAATTACAAAAAGAGGGTGCTGGTTCTCCGGGTTGCATGAAAGGTAGGATAATACCCGAGGTTATTTTTCCTAATGGCACATTTTACTAAAAAAACCTTCAAAAGTACCTTTAGTGAGGGGTCATTTCATTTTTGGTTCGGTTTCTTATTCTGTGCATAGAGTAACTTATGTTGGGGTGTCTCCAGCGGAAAAGAACAAAAAAGCGTCTGAGAAACATTTAAATTCTTGCATTCGTATCGACGCTGAAAGAGCCGGTTCGGTGAAGGAAGAACCGATAAGCCCGAGACTGCGACGCCAAACGTGCGTCCCACAGGTCTCTATTGGTTTGGCTGGCGCTGCTTTCACGCCTTTTGCATCAGCCGGAAAACCCAGCGGTGTCATTCGCCAACCCTGGAGATCTCTTCTCTATTCGGCCGGACACCTGGCCTCCGCGGAAGATGATTGCGTAAGCAAAGGCCGCAATAATGCCGACCAGGAGGACCGCGACCAGGCCAGTAGATAAGGGCGCAGTGTTGAATATCGAGTGCTGTCGCTCAATGGCCGCTGGCGTCGGGCGGACAGCACCGGTGGCGCCGGGACCACCTGCAGCGATGAAGATTATGATCATATCGGCAGGAGATGCAAAGAAACGAAATTCACTGAAAATTGCCAGCCAATCCATGTTTTTCTGCTGAGCGGACAACTTTTCCGTATTGAGAGACATGAACTAAAGATCTGAGCGAAGATGGTAGTAGCCATTCGTACTCTCGCCGAGATAACGCTTGTGAGAAAAGCACTTCTGCTCGGTCTGGACAGTAAAAAAGCAAGTGGCCAAGATGAAATTCCAAACGCCTTTTTAAAACGATATGCCGAACCCTGCAGCAGGTACCTAGGTCTAATCTACCGTAAATCCCTTGCCACTTGCAGACTACCAGACGACTGGAAAATCTCCAAGGTATTGCCGATCCATAAATCAGGCAACACTTCTTTGGTTTCCAACTTCAGGCCGATATCACTCCCTAGTACCGCATGTAAAATACTAGAACATATAATTTCAAAGCACCTAACAGTTTCTAGAGTGCAATAACTTATTATCGCCTCATCAGCATGGATTTCGCCGCGGCTTATCAACCGTTACTCAATTAACAGAAGTTGTGAATGACCTAGCTTTAAGTATTGACAAAACAGCCAAACTGACATCATATTACTCGACTTTGCTAAAGCCTTCGACTGCTTATGCCATTCCAAACTAATCGTAAAACTACGGGGTTACATCGGTGATGGGGAACTTTTGGCTTGGATTGAAGATTTCGCGTGGCAACGTTCCCAACTCGTTTTGTATAATAACATTCAATCTGAAACGGTACCAGTCACATCCGGAGTTCCTCAAGGGTCTGTCCTTGGGCCACTGCTGTTTCTTATATTTATTAATGACATTACCACCGACATTACCTGTAACATCAAACTCTTTGCAGACGATTGCATAATTTACAGAGAAATCAGAAGCCATCAAGATCATGCCATACTTAACAGATCATTGCAAAAACTTTCGGACTGGTGTAGTGATTGGCAAATGTCAATTAACAAAGTGAAATCTGTAGCAACTGCAGTAACTAGAAAAAGCAACCATCAAATTTCTTGTACAAAATCAATGGTACTCCACTGGCCTTCGTCAATGAACACAAATACTTAGGAGTTACATTAACTAACGATCTTAGACGGGGAAAACACATTGACAACATCACTTCAACTGCATTACGAAAACTGTTCTTTCTTAAAAGGTGTCTTCGTCTTGCGCCAACACAAACTAAACTTTTAGCTTATAAAACGTTTGTTAGGCCTGTACTAGAATATGCCAACACTGTTTAGTTTCCTTAGTCTGTAACCAATATTTCGCGACTTGAAAGAATTCAACGTAAAGCAGTGAGGTTTATTCACAACAGATACAAAAGAAAGACTCACCAACACAACTAGCTGAAATCTCCAGGCTTGAAACGCTGTCAAAAAGGGCAAAGCGCGCGCGACTAAAATTTCTTTATCAGCTCCTTAATAACACTTTTAAGATCGATTCATCTAAGTACATTTCACTGTCACTAAAACGTGCATTAAAAAACCAGCACGCGTATACGCTAACCGAATATCCTTATCACAGTGACACTTTCAAAAATTCTTTCTTCCCGCTAGTAACAAGAGAATGGAACCGTCTAGACGAATCCATAACTACCGCCGATTCATTTTCAAATTTTTGTACCGAACTAGAAGCCGTGTTTTAAAACTAGAGGAGTGGCTAGAAGATTTTTCTGCATTTTTGTCTATTTTAAGGAGTACACGACGTGTTGTGCCCATGTTAATGTTCCTGTTTTCGAACGAGCATGTTTTTTCTTCAGTTACCTGAGCAAATCTGTCAACTTCTTTTGAGTTTTTTTTCTGTGTTATGAACTGTCTAGTTTATACCTGTCTTTCGCACAGCCGCTTTTAGAAATGTTATCCTCTGCTGTGATACGTGTTATGCCCACCTGCTAAGGTCTCAACTTGAGACTGGCAGTATTTCAAATAATAAATAAAATAAGGACTTCGGGACTCCGTGTATAACGACAACTGTACGATAAACTTTCAAGGACATAAGGAAAGTATTCTGCACCTGCTGCACTCTGGCGAGCACTGAGAGAGGTAGATTGAAACCTTTTTTGAAGCGTAAGTGTAGTGTCTCTTGCCTATGTGGAGCCCTCAGCCCTTCCGCGGTGTGGAATGTCAGTGCACGTTAAAGAACCTAGGATGATCGAAGTTAGTCGGGATCCCTCCGCCAGGGGTCCTTCACAGTCCGCGTTCGGTTTCAGGATGTTACACCTCACATATATTTACACCACTCCTACCTCACTAAAAAACAAAAAAACTAACACAGAACAAGAAATAAACAAAAATCTATTGATAGTATAATTAATCTCCTGCAGCAAAATTTACTGTAAGTACAGCATGAAGTTTCACGCTTCAGTAAATTTACGTTTTAAGCTGCGGAGCAGCGTCAGGTGTGATTTACAGAAGCGCGCACAGGTGAATTCCTATATTAGTGAAATAGGAAGGATATCCGCATGATGTAAGGATAAAGTAGCCGTTTATTAGAGCGCGCAGTAATGAGCCACAAGTAGAACATTCGACGGCAAAGTACATGACAGGGGTAACTTGGAAGCATAAAACAGTCATCCTATGTCACCCACAGCAACCAATGAAGCATGCTATACCAGTGTACTGCACGGTTAAGGGTTTTCCGCAATGTTTAACGGCGTAACGCTCTTAAAAGCATACAAGAAAATCGAAGCCCCTAGGGACAGACATAAATTGACCACATCTCCTGGAAAGTGTCTTGTTTCAAGATATTTACCGAGTGGTCGGTTGCGATTCAGGTCGTACACAAGGCAACGCGCCTGAATTCCGCAGGAGAGAAAACCGTGATTTCCAGGGCTAAACCTACCTCTTATTATCACTTGATTCCGTAAAGCCTCCTACGGGGGACATGCAATTGTGTTGTTTCAGCGGGAGACGCGGAAGCGGAAGGCCAGCGGACAGTAGCAACGACCCCGCGGGAGCAGCCCCGTCGCTGCTTTGCAAAAGCGGCGACAGGCGGCGCAGCCGGTGCTGGGCGGTCTTCCCCATGCCGCTGCCTGGCCCCGAGAGTGACGACCTCCGTGAGCCTGTCAGGAGCGCCGTGCGTGAAGAGTTGCGGAAAAACTTCACCCTGTCGAACAACACCCGAGTTTCGGCGCCATTTCGGATGTTGCTCGTGAAGAACTAAGTCGAGCGATGCCGCCAGCGCCATCTCCCCAGCCGCCACCCGCGGCGTATATCGTGAAGTACAGCGAATTACTATGCAGCCCTACACCCGCACCACCGGCGCTCTACTGCCCTGCTCCTCGCACATCGTATTAGCGATTTACGAATTCGCCTGCCTTCCCGGACGCACGACCACCAGTCGAGAAAAAACACGTGTGGCTCACGTCTAATATCTGGCTTCACTGCTTCCACTGCGGTGAAGCAGGCCACATATTTCGGCACTGCTCGTATCGTCGGATTCCTGCGAGGGTTTTCACCAAACGACCTCGTGATATCGACCATTATTACCTCACTGCCAACGTCCCTCCTGCATACTCGCCACGAAGAGGTCGCCGTCACCCCGACGGTTTTCTTCCCCAAGTCGCCAGTCGTCTCTCAGGCAGCCCGCACCGGAAAACTGAGGACGGCGACTTCTAAGGGTAGGGCCTCCGTCGCTCGGCATTTCGAATGTCATCCACTCGCCGACTTGACACTACAGCCGACCTCCGACCCCACCGCTACAACAACCTTCCGACTATCAGAGCAGCCTCCGCTCAACGCCCCAATTCGACGAACGCCACAAACTCTACGTCCGACCTCCCTCCACGACGCACGTTCTAGGAAGTGAACTGTTTACCTCTGAAATAGCCGTCGCTGACAACCAGTACGTGACTGCCCGCATATATACCGGCGCAGGTTTCTTTGTTATGAGTCGTGGTCTTGCCACTGTCTTCAGATGCGCACTGACAGCCGGGCATGGAACGCAAATACGGACAGGTGGCGGCCATGTGGTGACGCCGCTCGAGTCTGCACCGTTAGGATAGAGATTCGAGGCGTAACCTTCCCTGGCTCCTTTGTCTGAGTGCTTGAAGGGCCCGGTCCTCGACCTCAATTTTCTATGGGAAAATGGTGGGGCCATATACATCAGCAAACTCATGTGACATTCTCCAGCCCACGCGTCACTGCCGGCGACATTGAGCCGGGCGGGCCAGTTCTGCGCGTGTTCGACAACCACGTTATACTACCGCCGCGTGCCAGCTAGTTTGCTGCGGTGGAGTGTGACAGCACACGCTAGTCCAACGGCATCGCGGAAGGAAACATCGCTATTACTTAGCTAGCCAGTGTGAGCTGCTCAGAGAGTACTTGCCCTGCACGACAAGCGAACACGGCTTCTGGTAAAAACTTTAGGGCCGAACACCGCCATTTGCAGAAAGATATAGCCATCGCCTGTTTCGATGAAGTTAGCGAGCCAGCGGCCCACTGCGCCTTTGTCACCGTTCAATGGCACACCTCTCCAGGAAGACCTAGTAGGAGAGTTAGTTAAAGGGACACTGAGGACAGCGCTATCAATTTTTTTTTTGTTAGTAAAATCCGACAGTTCGATTTTTATTCCTTTGGTGCCGCTTGTCCGGCAGCGAAAGGTGCGTTTATTAGCACGAGATTTGGATTCGAAGGACTTTCTGATGAAGAAATAGGAGAACGGCGGAAACGGAAACGGAGGACTCCGCGATTGCTGGCGCGAGCGCTGTGCTCCCACATAGAAGCAGACGAAATGAAAACTAATGCCGGCCGACACTGAAAGACTCTATGATCCGTCGTCGCTTTGTTTACGTTCGCGCCAACGTTACGATGGACCCCGATTCCGACATCGAAATTCTCGAAAATAACTGCAGCCTGCACTCAGCGACTTCAACTCCACACAGCGTGCGATGCTTCTGAGGGCTGAGGTGGCGTGTCTGGCAAGTCAGCGCCGAGGAATCGGCAGCGTGCTGTCACCGCCGAGCCACCGCCTCGACTGATGTGTAGCGACTGGTACGTGCGGACATATGTAAATTCTGTAACAACAGTGCTCGTAGGGCTGGTTATGTACCCCAGCGTCTTAATACGTTGACGAAGCGAACAAGCCGAGCTGTGCGTTTGCTAACGTGAACGCGCGTTGAACTGGCTATACACCGCTCTATTTCGTTGTCGCAGTTGCGGACCGTTGTACAAACTTCATCCGAGGAGCACTTCGAGGTCATCTGCTTCTCCGCCCACGTAAATCGAGGAGCATAACGAAACCATGCGGGCACACAGAGCACATAGCCGGGAAGCGCCCCAAAACATACTGAAACTCAGCTGGCCGCCTGTTGGCGAATGACGTGCCTGTGCATGTCCCCACTGGGCATCATAGAGAACCTACCCGTCGTCTGCAATAACTGCGACTGGTGGCCACAGCGTGCCGCCGGAGCGAGGACGGGGGGCTGGGCTGCAGCCGGCGCCTCGGCAGACGGCTCCGAGCCTGGCACCACCGCGGTCATGCTGTTGGTAGGCGTTCGCGGCCCCTCCTCGTTCATAGACAACAGCTGCTTCACCTCCTCTTCGTCGAGGCTCAGCGCCTGCTGGAGGTACTCGTCCAGGCCGCCGGAGCGCTCAGAAGCGCGCAGTCCTGACGACGCGGTCGCCGTCTCTGTGTTGACGAGGTGCTTGATGCTGGGCACGCTTTCCTCGTTGGCAGACATGCTTGAATAATGACACAACCGCGTCGACTCAGCCTGTCGACGGCGATCATCTCCTTCTTCAGTCTTCGTTTTCTTCTTCAACTGACGCAGGCCGGCAGACAGTGCAGCATATTCTCAAAGATAGCACAATAATAGTCATAGTAAACACAACGAAGGCTGTCGCACTGAACCGTGAATAGGACACATACTAGGCGATACCTTTTTAGCAAGCACTGACCAAATTCTAGCGTCTGCTCTTAACCCTAGTAATCAAAGTATGTCGATACAGTGACAATTTTTTGCCCTTGGGCCAAGTACAGGACTTTTTAATCTTTAAAAAAGACACGGAAGAATGGGCTTCGTTTTCGCAAGATCAACTGAAGATGCACTTCAACTCTCCGACTCATATGTGAAATCATCCAGCGACCGCCGTATGTGCTTGGCGTCCGTATGATGCGTAGAGAAACGGCTTTTGCCTTACAATTCGAACCATTTTAAAGAATGAAAAGAAGCTCCCTTAATATTCTAATGACTCAAGGAGAGCCGTGCAGGTAGCCGTAAGGAGGAACCCACGAACGAGGTCGGTCCTGTTAGGGGATGGGCATCCTCACTAACCTGATGAGGATTGCACTCGGTGAGGTGAGGGAAGATAGGCGCATGAAAATTCGCGAGGACGAGGGTGAGGGAGGAAAGACATAGTGAGGTGAGGGACGGAACACATGATGAGGTCAGGGCGATGGAGGGCACCGAGCACGGCCTGAGGGCGAGCTTGATGGCTCGAACCGTACTTCGGGCTAACGCTTTTTTTTCTGTGCAGGCTGTTATGAAGTCCATTTTTAGAGCACCAGTTAATAGGTTGAAAGTTCCCGGGGAAGACGTAGTTTCTGCAGTCTGGAAGTGCGCGCGCCGAAGACGAAAGGCTGGGAGCCGCATACCTTCTCCGTCGCCGCGATGTACTGCACCGCTGACAATGCTATGCCGAAAAAAGTGCTATTTTAACTAAAAATGCCTATTTAAAAAAATTGTGTACATTTTTAGGTGAAACACTGTATAGTGCTTTAACAAGAAGGCACTGGTCGGGCCGTGCAGG
This sequence comes from Amblyomma americanum, assembly GCF_052857255.1. NCBI lineage: Eukaryota > Metazoa > Arthropoda > Arachnida > Ixodida > Ixodidae > Amblyomma > Amblyomma americanum. The sequence goes on from NC_135498.1 coordinate 151,433,191, forward strand.
TGGCCGCCTGTCCAACGGGAACCGCGGTACCGCAGTTAGCATTTCCATAATCAGCCCTGAGTCTGTCAGATCATCAGAGTGTAGAGCAAAGCATGTAGAAATTATACCTAGTATTGAATTCGCATATTATAAGCCTTGTTTCCCGGAACTAAGCTCGATATCAGCTAAGTAAGTTTTCAAAGAACTGGCTGCAGAGCAAAAAATGCTTCTATGAAATTCCACTGTCAAATCAATGCCTGTTGGCGGCGTTGGTGAGGACTTTTTCATTCACACTCTGAATAGTTCGGTACAGTCGTATCTTCTTTCTATTTTTTAATTTTCGCTCGAATTGCGGTATAGGACCTTCTGCCCAGTGTTGAGAGAAAAACAAGATTCACAAATGGCCAATATTAAAGGTTTCAAAGGACGCTGGGTACCCTCATCAGCCGTCCTTGGCTGGGCAAGGACTGGAGGCCCACAACCAATCAAAATAAAAAACCTCAGCCCTTCTCTCAGGAATGAGAAAGTGACCGAGGTGCATCCGGCAAAATACTGGGTCATGTTTTGCATATTTTTAAGAACACCAGCTTCTGTTAAAAATCCAAAAATGCAGGACATGTCCACAATTGCATTTTCACCTAAGAGCAATGATGGATGAAAAGGGATGCATTGGTTATAAAACGGAGAGAAGCACTTTTTCCGCAGCGTTTCCATTTTCGAACATGAAATTAAAATGTGACTGGCTGTAAGTTCATCTCCACATGCACAAACTGGTTTGTCTACTTTTGTTAGCAGAAAGTTGTGTGTAATGTGTGTGTGGCCTATACGGAGACGGCAGATAATGACTTCCTTGAAACATTTCTGGTGCACACAAGACTTCCATTCACCAAGAACTGGTTTTATTAAGTGTAGCTTGTTATTTACTTCGCTCTTCCAAGTGGACTGCCAAATTTTCCTTGGATTACATTGTAGTAATTTCATGCAATCTTTATAGGGCACATTTACATTCATTTGCTTGCCACAAGCTTGAGCAGCGCACAAATCTGCTCTTTCGTTGCCTTTGTGCCGGGTACCAAGTCATGTTGGCATAACTCTTATGTTTTGTCCTTCAGCTATGGCTCTTGTGATGTTGTGTATGAGGTTGCCGAGCAGCGGAGTTATTGCATTTCTAGAATGAAGGGCTGTGAGCAGATTTAGCGAGTCTGTTTAAATAATACTGTTGCCAAGGTTCTCATTTACTATCTTTTATATGGCTACACAGCGTAACATTCCGCAGTGAAGATGGAAGCACACTGTGGAAGTCTTACTATTTTATTCTAATTCCCCTGTACCACTGCACTTCCAACGTAAGCGTCAGTTTTTGAACCGTCTGTATAAAAAGCTGCTTAATTACTGTAGTTTTCTTCAAGTGTGAGGAATTCTTGCATTATATGTTCTTGCGGAATTCGTTTTTTACGGAAGTGTGTAAGAGCGAGATCACAGATTTCCGGAAAGTTGTACCATGGCGGAAGTGGACCTCGCCTTCGAGCAATGCTTGGCAATATGTCTAGTACGCCGAGGTTCTGGCACGTGTCTTCAAATCGCAAGAGCAGTGGCCGAGTAGCTTGCGGTTTATTGTTAAAGAGTACTCTAGATGGGCACTCTGTAGCGATGGGGTAACAAATATGCTTGTGCAGTGAACGGATTATTAAAATGTACGAGCATGTGAGCATGGCTCTTCTGTCTGTAAGTTACGGCTCGTTGGTTTCAACATAAAGACTGTTTATAGGTGACGTCCTGTAAGCACCAGTTGAAAGGCGTAAAGCTAAATTGTGCACTGGGTCGAGTCGTTTCAAGCACGATGGCCTTGCTGAAGCATATACTGTACTGCCATAGTCTAAGCAGGATCGTACCACAGAGCGATAAATTTTTAGAAGGCTTGACCTGTCAAACCCCCAGTGTTTATGTGAAAGGACTTTGAGTATGTCCAAAGATCGGGAAGTTTTCTTTTTTAATGCATTAATATGAGGCACGAAAGTGAGTTTTTTGTCAAATGTTATATCTAAAAATTTGTGTTCATTTTTTACGGGCAACTCGGTTTCGTTCAGATGTAGGGTCGGATCTGCCTCTAATCCTCGTTTGAGTGAGAAAATAATGGCTACTGTTTTCTGTGCAGAAAACCGGAAGCCATTTCTGCCTGCCCATGATGACAGTTTGTTAATTGTTAAATGTGTTTGTCTTTGACATGTTGATAAGTTGGAGGATGTGCAAGCTATCTGGAGGTCATGTAGATTAATTGAATACATAGCAGACCTCGGTTTTATTTTGCTAAGAGAATTCATTTTTGCAATAAAGAGAGTTGTGCATAAAATATACCCTTGAGGTACTCCATTTTCTTGAATAAAATTCCTCGAAAAGGTTTAGCCTAGGCGGAAATTAAATGAGTGGTTAGACAGAAAGTCTTTAAGGGAGTTAGCATTCTGCCACGGATACCGAGCTCACCTAAGTCCTGAAAAATCCCGAACCTCCATGTTGTATCATATGCTTTTTTTAATCGAGAAAGACTGCAAGGCAGTAATTGTTTGTGGATAAAAGCTTCTCTGACAGTATATACTAGACTGACTAGGTGATCTGTTGTGGAGCATCGCTTTTTAAAACCGCATTGATGGATATCTAGAAGGTCGCAAGATTGAAGGATAAAAGTTAATCTTATATTCAGGACACTTCTAAAGGATTTGGTAAGGCAACAAGTAAGGGCTATGGGTCTTTAATTGCTAGGAGATGTTGGAGGTTAATTAGGTTTAAGAAACGGTACAATAATAGCTTTTTTCCAGGCCTTAGGTATTTTCCCTGATGTCCAAACTGTGTTAAAGAATCCTATAAGTGCTTCTACGGCAGTCTCAGAATGATGGGCAAGTATTTCATAGTGCATCTGGTCGGCTCCTGGAGCAGTTTTTTTTTTCCGACAGACAGTACTTTGTTTATTTCTTGGAGAGTAATTAAATTGTTGTATTGTTCTTTTCAACCTCCACTTATTGGAAGTCTGTTTTTCGGTTGCATTTCTGTGTTTTATAAATGACTGCGTATATTGCGATGAACTGGAAACTGCAGCAAAGTGTTCACCCACAATGTCTGCCTGTTCCCTTATGCTTGTTTCTGTGCCAGGTGTTGTCAGAAGAGGAATTGTGAGCGGTGAGAAGTGGTTTAATTTTCGAACCTGCTCCCACATTTTTTAGCTTATATTTGACTGTTTATAGATGAAACATAACTCTGCGATGAACCTTTCTCGGCAATGAGACGAATGCACCGAGCTTTAGCTCTTGCCTTTTTAAAATTTACGAGATTTTGATGTGTCGGATACCTGCGAAATTTACCCCAAGATCTATTTTGCTGTTTTTTTTTTGTTTTCTTCCTTGCAGTCTTTTTTCCACCACACTTTGTGGGGTTTTGTCGCACTGCACCAGAAGACTGCGAAATAGCTAATTCTGCAGCCGTTACGATATAATTGGTGAACTTTTCGTTTATCTGATCGATGCTCAGGTTTTCTAAATCTGTATTTTGTAAAGTGGCTTTTGCTCTTAAACGTTGTCACTTTGCTATATGCAGATTCAAGCGTCCCCAGCTTCCAGCGTTGGGATTAATTCCGGTGGAGATATTAAACTGATTAGTATAGGGAGGTGATCGCTATAATATGGGCTGTCAATGACATCCCATTTAAAATCGTTAAAAAAAGAAGGTGAAGTAGACGACAAATCTAAACAGGTTATTGTCCCCGAGGTAGGGGAGCAATATGTGGCCTTTTCAGCATTTAAAAGACATACATTATTTGCGAGGATAAAATCTTCGATTATTTGGGCCCTAGAGTCACAGCGCTCGTTTCTCCAAAAAAGGGAGTGACCGTTAAAATCCCCAACTACTAGATATAGTTGTGGAAGCTCATGGATGACATCTTGTAGATGATGAACTGTTAATGTAAAATGTGGGGGAATATATACAGAACAGATAGTAATTGTTTTATAGCTGACGATGCTAACCGCGAGGGCTTCAAGTTTTGTTTTGATTTCTCGAGCAGGGACGCCGCTTCGAACGACAATCGCGACGCCTCCTGAGAGTCAATTTGAGAGGCTGAAACTGAATGCCTAATGTTACAGCAATACTTTCTCCAAAAATGAGAATTGCTTTCAGCGAGCTGTAGAAGCATTTATGCAATTTCGAGCAAGACGATTTGGATATTTTTATATGCCTGGAAGCAATGACCTTATGTTAGCTGCAGTGTTTTGTGGGTGCCCAAATTTTTTTCTCTGCAAAATAAGCTGCATATTTTTAACTGCAGTAAAATTTCACCCGTTTTGCTGCTATGAATTCATTCATCTGAGTCTGGCTTTGGTTTCCCGCCACTGCTCAAAGGCCTTTAAATTCTCACCACAGTTCCCTGCTCCTCTGTTCATTCAATGGCCATTACAGCTGCACATGTAGCAGCGTCCAAGTGGCCTTTTAGTTGATAGACAATCAGTTAAGGGGGCTTCAAAGTAGCACTCTGACCGCGATACATACAAGTCCTGGTGTTGGTTGGTTGGTTGTGTTTGGTGTAATGGCACATAAGCAACTAAGGCTAACATGCGCCAAGCTCAAGGTATAAAAGGTTGTTTCTGGATATTTTTAGGAAGATATAAAATATGGCGGTGTGGAAAGCTGAAAAAGTTATTTTCTTCTGCCTAGTATTGACAGCAAAACAATATTGATAAATAGCTAATATTAAAAGTTTCAAAGGAGTTCGGGTAACCTCATCAGTCGTCCTTGGCTGTGCAAGGAATGGAGGTCCCCAACCAATCAAACACAAAACCTCCGCCCTTCTCTCGGGAATGAGAAAGTGGCTGGGGTGCATCGGCGAAGCACTGCGACATGTTTTAAATCTTTTTAACAACACCAACTTCTGTTGAAAATCTAAAAACGCAGGACATGTCGACTATTGCATTTTCACCTAAGAGCAGTGCTCTGGTTGCGAGCATGAAAATAAATTGATTAACTGTAAGTTCATCTCCACATGTACAAACTGGTTTGTCTTTTTTCGTAAACAGAAATGTTTGGTTTGGTTTATGGGGGTTTAACGTCCCAAAGCGACTCAGGCTATGAGAGACGCCGTAGTGAAGGGCTCCGGGAATTTCGACCACCTGGGGTTCTTTAACGTGCACTGACGTCGCACAGTACACGGGGCTCTAGAATTTCGCCTCATCGAAATTCGACCGCCGCGGCCGGGATCGAACCCGCGTCTTTCGGGCCAGCAGCGGAGCGCCATAACCACTCAGCCACCGCGGCGGCTGTAAGCAGAAATGTGTGTAATGTGTGTGTGGCCTATAGGGAGACGGCACATAAGGACTTCCTTGGAACGTTTTTGGTGCACAGATAACTTTCATTGGCCTAAAACTGGTTTTATTAGGTGTAGTTTGTTATTTCTTTCGCTGTTCCAAGCGCACTGCCATTGTTTCCTTGCATTTGAATGTAGAAATTTTATGCAATCTTTATAGGGCATACTTACATTTTTAATGTGCTTGCCACAAGCTTGAGCAGCGCACAAATCTGCTCTTTTGTTGCCTTTTATGCCGACATGACTAGGTAGCCAGCAGTCTTATGTTTTGTCCTTGGGCTATGGCTGTTTTAATGTTGTGTATGAGGTCGCCAAGCAGCGGAGTTATTGCATTTCCAGAATGGAGGGTTGTAAGTACACCTAGCGAGACTGTAAATCATACTGTTGGCGAGGTTCTCCTTTAATATATTTTCTATGGCTACACAGATGGCGTAGCATTCGGCGGTGAAGATGGATGCACACTGTTTTATTTCAGTTCCCAATGTACCACTGCGCTTCCAACGTACGCCTCTGTGTTTGACCCATATGTATAATATGCTGTGAAAGTACTCTCTTTCCTCGGGTGTAAGAAATTCTTGCATTATAGCTTGTGGAATTTGTTTTTTGCGAAATTGCGTGAGTGTGCGTGTTGAGTTTTATGGCACATAGGCAGCTAAGGCCATCATGCGCCAAACACAAGGTATAGAAAATTGTCTTGTGCTAGATTTTATACAAAATATAACAAACTGGTGCCGTGAAGGTCTTAAAGTTTTATTTCACATCACCTAGTGAAGGTAAAGCACAGAAATATTTTAAAATGGCTAATGGTAAAAACTTTAAAGAAGGTCAGGTAAGCTAAGCGGCCATCGTTTGCAGGGCATTGATGTAGAGGCCCTTAACCAATGAAATAGACACCTTAGCCTTCTCAGGACTGAGAAAGTGGCTGAAGTGTATCAAGAAAAAGTGAGGCGTTCACAGTTTATAAAGACAGCTAGCCTCTCGTAAAAAGTTAAAAACATCAGAAATATCAACAATTGCATTATCACTCAAGAGTAGCGCCGGGTGAAACAGAATGCATTGATTTTAAAATTTACTAAAATATATTTGCCTTAGTTTTTCTAGGTTTGAACATGCGAATAAGATAGGGTTTAGTGTGAGCTCGTCTACGCATCTTTCAAAAACAGGTTTGTCTTCTTTTGTAAGTAAGTAGTTGCGTGTCAGTGTGTGTGTCCTATGAGAAGACGACATAAGATTACTTCAGTGAAAAGTTCCTGGAGTCTGCATTACTTCCATTCCCCCTAGGTGTGCTTTATGAAGTGTAGTTTGTTGTTGAGTTCATTATCCCACTCTTTCTGCCATTTGTTTATTTTTTTATTTATCAGCTTTATGCAGTCTTTAAAAGGTATGTCCACATTTTTGATTTCACCATTTTGAGCTCGTACTGCTGCTGCGTCTGCTCTCTCGTTACCCTCTATGCCGACGTGGCTTGGGACCCAGCAGAACCTTACCGTATGTCCTTGTGTTGCGAAATTTTCTATGTTGTGTATGATGCTGCCTACTAAGAGTTCAGTTGCATTTATTGACTGCAGCACTCAGAGTACGGTCAAGGAATCGGTGTAGATTATACTGTTTTCTATGTTCTCGTGTACTATTTTCTCCACAGCCATACAGACAACTTAACATTCGGCAGTAAAAATTGATGCATAACTTTGAAATATTACTATTTTTCCCATTTCCCCTGTACTACGGCACTTCCAACGTGCATCGCTGTTTTAGAGCCACCTGTGTAAAACTACATGCAGCTTGAATATTTCTCTTTCAAAGCCAAGCATTCTTGTAGTAGGTGTTTATGTGGTCTTTGTTTTTCACGAAACTGTGTAAGCGTGAAGTCACATGCAGCGGGAAGGCAGTACCATGGCGGCAAATGATCGTGTTTTAGGGCAATTTTAGGTAGAGCATCTAGTATTCCCAGTTCATGATATGCATCTTTAAAGCGTAATAACAAAGGTCTGATTAATTGTGGTTTATTATTGAACAGTCTTCTAGATGAACACTTGGTAATTATGGGGTAACAAAGGTGTTTTGGTAATATCTTATTTTCAGTGAATATGCACAGGTAAGCATTGCTCTTCTGTTTGCAAGAGATGGTTCATTTGTTTCTACATACAGACTGTTTATGAGGGATGTTCTGTATGCACCAGTTGATAGACGAAGACACAGGTTATGTACGGGATCCAGTTTTTTGATGTATAATGGTCTTGTAGACCCATACACAATGCATCCATAGTCCAAAGTGGACCGTATTACGGAGCGGTAGATCTGTAAAAGGCATGACCTATCGCATTTCCAGTGTTTCCGTGAGAGTATCTTCAGTATATTTAGCGATCGGGAAGCTTTCTTCTTGAGGGTGTTTATGTGGGGTAAGAATGTGAGCTTTCTGTCAAAGGATATGCCTAGGAATTTATGCTCTTGTTTTACTTGTAGAATGGTTTCATTCAAGTGCAGGGTGGGATCAATCTGCATGCCTTCTTTCAGTGAGAAAAGGGCAGCAACTGTTTTTTGTGGAGAGAACTTGAATCCATTTTGGTCTCCCTCAGTAGCTAGTTTGTTCAGTGTAAGCTGTATCTGTCTTTCGCATGTTGATAAGCTGAAAGATGTGCATGAAATTTGAAGGTGGTCAACATATCCGGAATACATGATGGACTTGGGAATTATCTGCCATATTGAGTTCATTTTTACATGTGGTACTTAGAATACACCCCTGCGGTACGCCATTTTCCTGGATGAATGTTTTCAAAAGCGTGCTACCTAGACGTACACGAGATGAGCGTTCAGATAGTCTCTTAAACAGTTCAGCATCCTGCCACGGATACCTAGATCCGCGAGGTCACGAAGAATCCAAAACCTCCAGGTGGTATCATAACCTAGCTTCCAACGGCGTGGTTTTGTTCGAATGATGGGTGGTGGCGAAGAAAAGTTAATTACTACTGGAAATTGATCACTCCCGTGTGGGTTATCAAGAACATCCCACTTAAAATCGGTAAAAACGGATGGAGAGCTAAAAGAAGAGTCTATGCAACTCATCTTTCCTGAAGATGGAGTGCAGTATGTGGATTTGCCCGTATTTAGCAGGCAAACGTTGTTGCATAGAATAAAATCTTCTAAAACCCGGCCTCTAGTGTCCACCTGTTCGCTCCCCCAAAATGGGGAGTGCGCATTAAATCTCCGACTACCAGATATAGCTCTGGTAACTGAATAAAAAGTGCTTCTAGGTCATGGAGTGTTAACGTGAGGTGTGGTTGAAGATACACTGTGCATATGGTAATTGATTTAAAGGTAATGACAGTGACAGCAACGGCTTCTTAATTGGTCTGGAGCTTGATTTCATGTGTTGCAATACCGCTCTGAACTACAACAGCAACGCCTCCGGAGAGACTATTCGCCTGCTCACGGTCATGGCGAAAGACTTTATACTTTTCAAAAATATTTTTGTGTAAAGGTCCCAAATTGGTCTCCTGAAGGCACAGTGCCACAGGAGAGAGATAATGTAAGAGAACCGTTGCATAACCATAGTTATTTAAAATTGCACGGGAGTTCCAGTGGATACGAAACACCATATAAATTTTTAAGGGGATGTATTCAGAACCTCAGGTCCCTCCTTGTTTAGGGCCTGTTATCTTGATTTTTTCTTTTGTTCGGTCAAGGGAGCCCCGCCGCCGTTGCGGCAGAGGCGAGCTCTGAGTTGTATCCATCGCCTCAATGGAGGCGCTGGAGTTGCGCGGGGAACCCACGGGCAGGGGGGTGGTGGACTTCTCCCCAACGCTGGAAGCCTTGCGGACTGCCGACTTGGTGGCCGGCGGGCCCGTTTGTGGGGGTGGCATAGCAACTTTCGCTACATCTGCCAGGGGCGCAGATGGCCCTGTCTCAACCTCACTTAGTGTGAGCTGGGCAGGTGCCGAAGGCCGCTGTGGTGCGCCGCGCCCACGCACCACATCCGCGAAGTTTGAGTTGAGTTTAATGGCGCATAAGCGACTAAGGCTATAATGCGCCAAGCTGAAGGTATAAGAAATTGTTTTCTGTAGAATTTTACAAAGGTATAAAAAATATGGCGGTGTAGAATGCCTAAAAGGTTATACCCTTCTGCCCAGTATTGAAAGCAAAACAAGGTATTAAAGGTTTCAAAGGAGGCTGGGTACCTTCATCAGCAGTCCTTGGCTGGGCAAGGACTGGAGGCCCCCAACCAATCAAAATAAAAAAACCTCAGCCCTTTTCTCTCGGATGCGAAAGTGGCTGGGGTGCATCAGGCAAAGTACTGGGTCATGTTTTACATATTTTTAAGAACACCAGCATCTGTTAAAAATCTAAAAACACAGCACATGTCCACAAATGAATTTTCGCCTAAAAGCAGTGATGGGTGAAAAGGGATGAGTTGGTTATAAAACGAAGAGAAGCACTTCTTCCGTAGCTTTTCCAGTTTCGAACAAGGAATTAAAATGTGACTGACTAAGCTCATCTCCACATGCACAAACTGGTTTGTCTTCTTTTGTTAGCAGGAAGTTGTGAGTAATGTGTGTGGCCTATACAGAGGCGGCAGATAACTTCGTTGAAACGTTTCTGATGCACACATGACTTCCATTCACCGAGCACTGGTTTTATTAAGTGTAGCTTGCTATTTACTTCGCTGTCCAAAGAGGACTGCTAAATTTTCCTTGCCTTACATTGTAGTAATTTCATGCAATCTTTATAGGGCACATTTGCATTCTTTATTTGCTTGCGACAAGCTTGAGCAGCACACAAATCTGCTCTCTCATTTCCCTTTATGCCGACGTGACTTGGTACCCAGCAGAGTCTTATGTTTAGTCCTTGAGCTAGGGCTGTTGTAATGCTGTGTATGAGGTCGCCAAGCAGCGGGGTTACTGCATTTCTTGAACGAACGGCTGTGAGCACACTTAGCGAGTCTGTGTAAATAATACTGTTGGCGAGGTTCTCATTTACTATTTTTCTATGGCTACACAGATAGCGTAACATTCCGCAGTGAAGATTGAAGCACACTGTGGAAGTCTATCTTATACCAATTCCCGTGTACCGCCGCACTTCACACGTAAGCGTCTGTTTTTGAACCGTCTGTATAAAAGGCTGCGTAATTACTGTATTTTTCTTCAAGTGTGAGGAGTTCATGTATGATATGTTCTTGCGGAATTTGTTTTTTGCGGAAGTTTGTAAGAGTGAGATCACAGATTTCCGGAAAGTTGTACCATGGCGGAAGTGGACCTCGCCTTCGAGAAATGCTTGGCAATATGTCTAGTACGCCAAGGTTCTGCCACATGTCTTCGAATCGTAAGAGCAGTGGACGGGTAGCTTGCGGCTTATTGTTAAAGAGTACTCTAGATGGGCACTCTGTAGCGATCGGGTAACAAATATTTTTGTGCAGTGAACGAATTTTTAGAATGTACGAGCATGTGAGCATGGCTCTTCTGTCTGTAAGTGACGGCTCGTTGGTTTCAAGAGTGTTTATAGGTGACGTCCTGTAAGCACCAGTTGAAAGGTGTAAACCTAAATTGTGCACTGGGTCGAGTCGTTTCAAGTACGATGGCCTTGCTGAACCATTACTGTACTGCCATAGTCTAAGCAGGGTCGTACCACAGAGCGGTAAATTTTTAGAAGGCTTGCCCTGTCAGACCCCCAGTGTTTATGTGAAAGGACTTTGAGTATGTTCAGTGATCGGGAATTTTTCTTTTTTAATGCATTAATATGAGGAAGGAAAGTGAGTTTTTTGTCAAATGTTATACCTAAAAATTTGTGCTCATTTTTTACGGTCAACTCAGTTTCGTTCACATGTAGGGTCGCATCTGCCTGTAATCCTCGTTTTAATGAGAACAGAATTGCCACTGATTTCTGTGGGGAAAACCGGAAATCATTTTTATCCGCCCATGCTGTTAGTTTATTTATTGTCAATTGTATTTGTCTTTCACATGTTGATACATTGGAGGATTTACAAGCTATTTGATGGTCGTCTACATAGACTGAGTACATAACGGACCTCTGGATTATTTTACTAAGTGAGTTCATTTTTACAGCAAAGAGGGTAGTGCTTAAAATAGAGCCTTGAGGTACTCCATTTTCTTGAATAAAAGTTCTCGAAAGCGTTGAGCCCAGGCGGACATTAAATGAACGGTTTGACAAAAAGTCTTTAAGGGAGTTCAGCATTCTGCCAGGGATGCCGAGCTCAGCTAAATCCTGGAGAATGCCGAACCTCCATGTTGCATCGTAAGCTTTTTCTAAATCGCAGAAGACTGCAAGGCAGTATTGTTTGTGGATAAAGGCTTCTCTGACAGTATTTTCTAGACGGACTAGGCGATCTGTTGTGGAGCATCCCTTATTAAAACCGCATTGATGGATATCTAGAAGTTCGCAGGATTGAAGGACAAAAGTTAATCTTATATTCAGGACACTTTCAAAGGATTTGGTGAGGCAACTGGTAAGGGTTATGGGTCTATAACTGCTAGCAGATGTTGGAGGCTTATTTGGTTTAAGAAACGGTACAATGATAGCTTTTTTCCAGGCTCCAGGTATTTTCCCCAAAACCCATACTTTGTTAAAGAATCATAAAAGTGCTTCCACATCAGGCTCAGAGAGATGGGCGAGCATTTCATCGTGTATTAGGTATTAGGTATTTAGGAGCAGTTTCCTTACCGGCAGACAGTACTGTGTTTATTTCTTGGAGAGTAATCAAACTGTTGTATTCTTTTTCAGCTCCACTTATTGGAAGTCTTCGTTTTTCGGTTACATTTTTGTGTTTTACAAATGACTGTGTATATTGCGATGGAATCTGCAGCGAAGTGTTCACCCAAAATGTCTGCATGTTCCCTTATGCTTGTTTCTGTGCCAGGTGTTGTCACAAGAGGAATTGTGAACGGTGAGAAGTTGTTTAATTTTCGAACCTGTTCCCACATTTTTTTAGATGTGATTTGACTGTTATAGATGAAACAGAACTCTGCCATGAAGCTTTCTCGGCAATGCGACGGATGTACCGAGCTTTAGCTCTTGCCTTTTTAAAATATACTAGATTTTCATGTGTCGGATAAATGCGAAATTTACCCCAAGCTCTATTTTGCTGTTTTTTTTTGCTTCCTTGCAGTCTTTTGTCCACCACTATTTGTGGTTTTGTCGCACTACTGCAGGAGACTGCGGAATAGCTAATTCTGCAGCTGTAACGATACAATTGGTGAACTTTTCGTTTATCTGATCGATGGTCAGGTTTTCTAAATTTATATTTTTTAAAGTGGCTTTTGCTCTAAAACGTTCATAGTCTGCAAGATGCAGCTTCCAGCGTCGCGGTTTTGTGGGGATTATTTCCGGTGGAGATATTAAACTGATAAGCATATGGAGGTGATCGCTACCGTATGGGTTGTCAATGACGCCCCATTTAAAATCGTTAAAAACAGAAGGTGAAGTAAATGACAAATCTAAACAGGTCATTTTCCCCGAGGTAGGGGAGCAGTATGTGGCCTTTTCCGCATTCAAAAGACATACATTACTTGTAAGGATAAAATCTTCGATTATTTGTCTCCTAGAGTCACAGCGCTCGCTTCCCCAAAAAGGGGAGTGAGCGTTAAAATCCTCAACTACTAAATATGGTTGTTGAAGCTCATCAATTAGTTCTTGTAGATCATGAACCGTTAATGCAAAATGGGGAAGAATATATACAGAACGGATAGTAATTGTATTGTAGCTGATGATCCTGACCGCAACGGCTTCAAGTTTTGCTTTGATTTCTCGAGCAGGGACGCCGCTTCGAACGACAATCGCGACGCCTCCTGAGAGTCTATTAGCCTGCTGGCGATCGCGTCTAAAAGTTTTGTAATGTTTCAGGATTTTCATATGTTGTGGACCTAGATTGGTTTCCTGAAGACATAAGGCTACGGGCAACATTGACCCTAAAATATCTGTTATGTCACTGTAATTCCTCAACAGGCCTCTACAGTTACACTGAACTAAAAAAGCCACGTTTATGTTTTGGGGGGGAATGAAGCGGGGTTTGTTTATGTGGTGGGCCCGTTATGAGGGGCCTGTCTTTTTTCCGCTCAAGAGAGCTGTTCCGCCTCTCTAATGGAGGCGGAGTGGGCGTTGTATCTATCACCTCAACAGAGGTGCTGGAGGACCGCGCAGCCGCAGTTGTGTTAGTTTCAGGCCTCTCCCGATGGGGGGAGGTCCTGCGGGATGCCGACCCATGGACCGGCGCTCCCTGCTTTGGCAGTGAAAGGGCAGCTTTCGCTGGCCCTGCCTGGGGCGTGGATGGCATAGGTGTTACAGCCGCGGCAGCTCTGTAGGCCGTGACCGAACTTCTGCCATTTGAGACAGCGTCTAGGGCTGGGCATATATAGGCGAACGGAGATTTTTGCATAGCCTACCACGATTAACTCGGGTAGGGTGCAAGAGGCAAACGTTAGGACCAGGTGTCTTGTTGCAATTTGTTGTCTTTGCGGATTGTAATTCTATAGACGCTGGTTACATTTTGCGGAGAAACTCCTTCAACCAAGCTGCAGACGCCACCCTGCGGGGTACTGTGTAAGAGTGAAATCACAGATTTCAGAGAAATTATACCATGGTGGCAGTGGACCTCGCCTTCAAGGAATGCTTGGCATTATGTCTAGCACGGCGAGGTTCCGGCACATCTCTTCAAATCGCAAGAGCAGTGGCCTGGTAGCTTGCGCTTGAGTGCTAAAGAGTATTCTACATGGGCATTGTGTAACGATGGGATAACATACATGTTTGTACAGTGAACGGATTTTTAAAATGTACGAGCATGTGAGCATGGCTCTTCTGTCTGTAATTGATGTTTCATTAGTTTCTACATACAGACTATTCATCGGTGACATTCTGTATGCACCAGTGGAAAGATGCAAGCCGAAATTATGTACCGGATCCAGTCGCTTAAGGTACGATGGTCTCGCTGACCCATAAACTATGCAACCATAGTCTAACGTAGAGCGTACTACCGAGCGACAGATTTCTGACAGACAACTCCTATCAGAGCCCCAGTATTTCCGTGAGAGTATTTTTAGTATATTTAAGGATTTAGAAGCTTTCTTTTTGAGGGTGTTAATGTGTGGCAGGAATGTGTCTTTTATCAAAAGTTATTCCCAAAAATTTGTGTTCAACTTTTACTAGTATTATGACTTTATTCAGATAAAGAGTGCGGTCAGTGTGCAGTCCTCTTTTCAGCGAGAACAGAACAGCTACTGACTTTTGCGTAGAAGACTTGAAAGAATTTTCATCTGCCCATGTCGTTAGTTTTGTTTACTGTCAGTTGTATATGTGTCTCGCATGTTGTTATGTTTGAGGATGTGCAGGCTATTTGGAGATCGTCGACGTAGAGTGAATACATGATGGACTCTGGGATTATTTTAGCTATGGTATTCATATTTATAATAAAGAGGGTAGTGCGTAATATACACCCCTGAGGAACCCCGTTCTCTTGAACGAAGCTCCTGGAAAGCGTTGATCCCAGGCATACTTGTTAGTTATATTGATTTTAATGGCGCAAAAGCAACTGAGGCTATGATGCGCCAAACACACGGTTAGAGCTTTTGTTAAAGGTTACGCTATTTAAATCTAAAGTTTGTTTAAAACATTGGCTTCTCTGAGAAACTTAAAAATGCCTGAAAAATCAACCAGTGCTTGATCACCCAAAAGAAACATGGGTTGTAGTAGGATGTATTTATTGTAGAATGTTGTGAAATATTTTTTCCTCATTTGTTCCACTTTGGTGCATACAATTAAAATGTGGCTCACCGTGAGTTCATCGCCACACATTTTGCAGAGAGGTTTGTCTTTTTTTGTCAGTGATTAGTTGTGTGTAAGGTGTGTGTTCCAATGCGTAGTCGACACAAAATAACTTCTGTAAAACGTTCCTGATGTTTACATGATCTACATTCTCCCAAAACGGGTTCTATAGAATGTAGTTTGTTGCTTGTCTGTTCTTCCCATGCAACCTGCCACTTATTCCTGAGTTTTCTGTGCAGCAATTTAGAAAAATCCCTCTGTGGTATGTTAACTTGTTTTATATGGCCAATTCGAGCTTGTGCTGCGCAAGGATCTGCTCTCTCATTACCTAAATTTCCAACATGGCTACGGACCCAGCAGAATATAATGTTATGTTTTTGCTTCGTGATTTTAACTATATTATGTATGATTTTTCCTATTATGGGTTCAGCAGCATTTGTAGAGTGCAGCGCTTTGAGCATACTCAGTGAATCGGTGTAAATGATGCTATTTTTATGTTTTGTTTTACTATTTGTTCTACGGCTACAAAAATGGCATGACACTACGCAGTAAATACCGACGCATACTGTGGCAATAGTATCATTTTTTTCGTTTTTTCCTGGAATTACTGCACTTCCGACATGACTATCTGTTTTTGAGCCATCAGTGTAAAATTCAGTGTAGGTGTCATATTTTTCTTGTAGTGCAAAGAACTCTTGCAGTATGTGCTCGTGTGGCATTTCCTCTTTGTTTACGCGTGTCAGTGTGGAGTCACACACCGAAGGGAGGCTGTACCATGGTAGCAGATATTCATGTCTGTGCAATATTTGGTACAGCGTCCAGTACTGCTAACTCTTCACATTTATCTTCAAAGCGCATTATTAGTGGCCTGACAAAATGTGGTTTACTATTGAATAATCTTCTAGATAAACATTTGGTAACAATGGGATAGCAGAGATGTTTAGGAAGAGAACGGGTTTTTAGGATGTATGTACGTGCATGTAAGTGTGACTCTTCTATCCTCTAGTGTCGGCTCATGAGCTTCAACATAAAGACTATTTACCGGGGATGTTCTATATGCTCCAGTTGATAGGCGCAGACCAAGATTATGGACAGGGTCCAGTCGTTTCAAGTAGGGTGCTAAACCATATACAATGCACCCGTAGTCCAGCTTGGAGCGCACCAAAGAGCGATATATTTGTAATAGGCATGGTCTATCGGACTCCCACCGTTTTCGCGAGAGTACCTTTAATACATTGAGGGCTTGGGATGCTTTCTCTTTAAGGTTGTTAATGTGTGGTAGAAATGTAAGTTTCTTGTCAAAAGTGACGACTAAAAATTTATGTTCTTGTTTGATTGGCAGTGTGGTTTTATTCAAGCACAGGTTGGGATCGACCTGTAGGCCTCGTAGTAAAGAGAACAGAACAGCTACTGTTTTTTGAGGAGAGAACTTGAATCCATTTTTATCTGCCCAAGCAGCCAGTTAATTTAGTGTGATTTGTACTTGTCTCTCGCAGGACAGTCTGCTGGAAGAAGTGTATGCTATCTGTAGGTCATCTACATAAACTGAATAAATTACGGACTTGGGTATTACTTTGGCTAAAAAATTCATTTTTACTATGAAGAGTGTCGTACTTAAAATGCATCCCTGGGGTACGCCATTCTCTTGGGTGAATGTCATTGACAGAGTTGCTCCTAGACGGACTCTGAATGTGCGGTTAGTCAGGAAGTCGTTCAAGCAGTTCAGCATCCCGCCGCGGATCCCTAGCTCTGCTAGGTCATGGAGGACGCCGATCTTCCACGTGGTATCATAGGCCTTCTCTAAATCGAAGAAGACCCCGATACAGTGCTGTTTGTGGATGAACGCCTCCAGGATGGTGTTTTCTAGGCGGACAAGGTGATCAGTGGTCGAGCATGCTTTCTTAAATCCACATTGATGCACATCTACCCAAGCAGCACAAGTAATTGGCCCAACATTGGAATTGTATTGGCAAAGCTGGCCCTACAAAGGACCAGGATGGGACCATCGTGTCACAATATTGGGCCGATGACCTGTGCTGCTTGGGTAAGAGCCGACGAGATGCAAGTGTGAAGGTCAGTCTAATGTTTATTATGCTTTCGAAAGATTTAGCAATGCAGCTGGTGGGAGCTATCGGTCTGTAATTGTTAGGACTTGGTGGTTTTCCGGGTTTCAGAAAAGGTACTATTACTGCTCTCTTCTACTCCTCAGGTATATTCCCAGTTGTCCATATTTTGTTAAAGAATTTCAACAATGCCTGCACGGCAGCCTCGGAGAGATTGGCAAGCATAGTGTAATGCACATTATCCGGGCCTGGTGCTGTCTTTTTACCAGAAGATAATACCCTATGCAATTCCTGGAGTGTGATGGGTTGATTGTAGTCCTCGTGCATAACTGCTGCAAATGGAATTTTTTGTTTTTCTGCTATTGCTTTGTACTTCCGGAACGTGTTTGTGTAATTGGACGAACTGGAAACTTCAGCAAAATGCTCACCCAGTATTTTGGGCCTGTTCTTCTAATGATGTTTGTGTCCCGGGTTTAGTCAATAGAGGAAGTGTGAAAGGGGTATGGTCACTACTGAATCTACGAACCTTTTCCCACATTTTTTTTAGGTTATTGAGCTGTTTATTGAGGACACATATTTCTTCCACGAGGATTTCTCGGCATTTCTTCGAACGAATCGCGCGCTGGCCTTGGCCCTCTTAAAGGCAATCAAGTTCTCCGCTGTGGGATACCGACGCAGAGAGCCCAAGCTTTATTTTGTTGTTTTTTTGCCAATGTGCATTCTTGTGTCCACCATACTTTATGTTTTTTTGTGTACGAGTCCTGTTGTTTGCGGTATGGCTAGTGTAGCGGCCGATATTATGCATGTAGTAAACTTTTCATTAATTTCGTCTATGTTCAGGTCTTCACAAAATTGTTTTTCTAGTGTGGCACTTGTAAAAAGTGACCAGTCGGCGAGGTGAAGCTTCCAACGACGCGGTCTTGTTGGGTTGATTTCCGGTGGGGATAATAAACTGATTAAAACAGGGAGATGATTGCTGCTATATGGGTTGTCAATGACATCCCATTTAAAATCGTTAAAAACACAAGGGGAGCAAAAAGATAAATCTAGGCAGCTCATTTTCCTACTGCTTGAAAAACACTAAGTGTGTTTACCCGTGTTCAGCAGGCATACATTGTTGCAGAGTATAAAATCTTCCAGAATTCTGCCTGTGGCGTCCGTATGTTCACTTCCCCAAAAGGAGGAGTGAGCACTAAAATCTCCAACTAAAAGATACGGCTTCCGTAGTTGAATTAAAAGCGTTTCTAAATCGTGAAGTGTGACGGTTAGGTGAGGCTCAATGTATATGAAGCATATTGTTATGGTTTTAAAATCGAGGACGGTCACAGCAACTGCTTCATATGATGATTTTAGGCCAATTTTTGTGTAGCAACACCCCCCTGAACCACAACAGCAGCGCCTCCAGAGAGCCTGCTTGAGTTCTGTCGATCACAGCGAAAGACTTGATACTTTTTAAGAGTGTTTTTTTCTGTGGTCCTAGGTTAGTCTTTGGAGACACATTGCTACGGGGAAGAATGAATTTAAACTATCTGTGATGTCAATGTGGTTCTTTAAAAGTCCACGACAATTCCAGTGAACTAGAAATGCCACTGTTAAGACTAGTTGAGAAGTTTAAAACCCTAAGTTGGTAGCTCCTTTGGACCAGTTATTGGGCTTTTAATCCTTTCTTTTTCGCTCGATAGTGCTTTGCCGCGGCAGCAGCGGAGGCGAGGGAGGAGTTGTGTCCATCGTATTTTCCGATACGCTGGACGATTGTGCTGAGCGCACGGATGTCTTCGTTTTAGGCCTCTCCGTATGTGGAGGGGCCTTGGGGCCGGCTGACCTGGAGGTCCGCGCGGCCTGTTTTGTGGATGGTGGTGCAGAACTAGCTGCCCTGTTGCAGGCTCATTGTGTGTGAGCTGTGCAGGTGCCGAAGGCCGCTGTGATGCTGTGCCCTGCTGCACCACGGCAGAGTAGCTTGGATTTTGCAATGAAAGTCTTTTGCGTGCTTCTCTGAATGATATATTTTCTTTGACCTTAAGTGTAATAATTTCTTTTTCCCTTTTCAGGCTGGGCAAGACCGTGAGTAAGCCGGATGGCTGCCCTCACAATTTATGCAAAGGTGCGTTTCAACATCCCAGTTTTCAGCGGGGTGGTCGTGGGAAGCGCATTTCGCGCAGGTCTGTTTGCCCCGGCAGCTGTGCGAACCGTGGCCTTACCTCTGGCATTTGAAGCATCGACGTGGATTTGGTATGTACGGTCTGAGTTGGAGCTTTGTGTAGCCTACTTCGACGGAATCCGGTAGTATGCTAGAGCCAAATGTGAGAACAATGTGCTTTGATGGTGTTTCGATGTTGTCGCGTCTTATTTTGATTCTGTGGACATTTGCTACGTTTTGTTCTTTAAGTTCTTCAAGCAGTTCTTCTTCTGTTAGGAATTTCAAGTCATCACCTGAAATTACTCCGCGAACAGTGTTCAATGATCGATGCTGGCTGATTGTCACTGGTATGCCACCAAAGCTTGTTACTCCTGACTTCTCATACTGGTGGTTATAGAGGACTTCCAAAAGGAGTTCACCATTTGCAAGTTTCTTGAATTTGTAGCCTTGTCCAATGCTTTCAGTTAGGGTTCTTGTAACGGGAAACGGTGACACTACTCGTGCAGTTATGTCCGCGTGCTCACTGTGGACCCCGTGGAACCTCGGAAAGTTGTTTCCATTCTTTCTGAACAAATTTGTAGTGACTTCGGTGCGCCCTCGTTTGAGAGGGCGATCGCTTGCGAGAAAAGATGTAGCCATAAAATACTTATTTATTCAGCCGCGGTGGCAGCCACCCACCATGGAGCCCAACAAGGGGACGGACCACGAACTTGTAAACAAGTCCAGCCCTCGCCAGCTGTACACCGCGACTATAACCAAATATGGGGCAACTGAGGGTAGCTACTCCACACATGGTTAACCCTAGCCGCCCATGAAGGAAGAAAAAAATGGGAAACGAGGAGGAGACAGGACAGCAGTCAGAAAGAAGATACGGAAGAAACAGATGGAGAGGAGGACAGGAAAAGGCGACTGCCGATTTCCCCCGGTCGGGTCAGGCCGGAGGTGCCGTCTACAGGAAGCTGGGGCCAAAGTGGTGTGTTGCCTCCGCCGAGGGGCCTTAAAGGTCCAAACACTCGGCATCGGCTCAACCACCAGGATAACCTTTTCCTCGGACACGGCGATGCCACGCACGGCTAGGCGCGGATGCTCGGGTCCGTGGTGATACACTGTTCACCATCATCCCCCTGGGGGGATGTCCCTGCGGATGCTCGGGAACTCACGGTGTCGCCACTCACCGACGCCTGCAAGCTGCAGACACCCCCCTGCGGGGACCAGGCGTACTTGAAATCAGCGGTCGGAATGGAAGTCATTCAGGCAGTTCAACATCCTGCTCCGGATACATAGGGCGCGGAGGATCACAAATTTCCAAGTTGTATCATAGGCTTTCTCCATATCGAAGAAGACAGCGAGACAGTTCTGTCTGTGTATAAATGCTTCTCTAATTGTGTTTTCGAGACGTACAAGACGGTCTGTTTTTGAGCATGCCTTTTTAAAACCGTATTGATGAACGTTGAGAAGTTCGCGGGATTCGAGAACAAATTTAGTCTTATGTTTAGGACACTTTCGAAAGATTTTGCGAGAGAGCTTGTAAGCGCTATTGGTCTATAGCTATCAGGAGAAGTTGTTGGTTTCCCAGGCATCAGGAATGGCACTAAGACGGTTTTTTTTCCACTCCTGAGGTATTTTTCCTTCTAGGAATATTAAGTTAAAGAAAGTTAGGAGTGCCTCTACGGCAGGCTGGGAAAGATGGGCAATCATTTTGTAGTGTATCTGGTCGGGTCCTGGAGCAGTTTTTTTTTTTTGCCGGCAGACAGTACTCTGTGTATTTCTTGGAGAGTAATTAAACCGTTCTATTCTTGGTATGCACACCTCCACTTGTTGGAAGTCTGTGTTTCAGCTATATTTTTTTTCTATTTCAGGAAAGACTGTGTCGTCCATAAATAGTTCATTTTGGGGGAACACTTCGCTGCAGTTTCCAGTTCATCGCACTATACGCACAGTTTTTCCATGAAGCTTTCTCAGTATTGCGACGTATGTACCGTGCTTTTGCTCTCACCTTTTTAAAATTTATGAGGTTGTTGTGTGCGGAATATCTTCGGAAAGTTCCCCAGCATTTGCTTTGTTTATTTTTTCTTCTCTGCACTCTGGTGTGTACCAGAGCTTATTATTTTTCGTACAACTCCTGACGATTGAGGAATGCCTCGACGTGCCGCCGCAATGATACATGCTGTAAAAATTTCGTTTAGGTCGTCAACGCTAAGATTATCTGAAAATATTTTCTCCAGACAGGCGTTTTCTTGAAATAGTGGCCGGTCCGCTAAGTGCAGCTTCCAACGGCGTGGTTTTGTTGTGATTATTGGTGGTGGTGATGCAAAGTTAATTACCACTGGAAAGTGATCACTTCCGTACGGGTTATCAAGAGTATCCCACTTAAATCGGTAAAAACCGATGAAGAGCTAAAAGACAAGTCTATACAACTCATCTTACCTCAGGATGAAGAGCAATATTTTGGTTTGCCTGTATTGAGCAAGCAGACGTTGTTGCACAGAATAAAATCTTCTGAAACCCAACCTCTAGTGTCTGTTCACTGAACCAAAACTAGGAGTGCGCTTTAAAATCCCCGACTACCAGCTATGGCTCTGGTAGCTGCCTAAAAAGCTCCTCTAGATCTTGTAGTGTTACACTGAGATCTGGTGGAACATATTTAGAGCATACGGTAATTGTTTTAAAGCTCAGGACGGTAAATGCAACGGCTTCATAATTCGTCTGGAGCTTAATTTCATGGATTGCAACGCCGCTCTGAACTGCAACAGCAACGACTCCAGAAAGCCTATTTGCTTGCTCACGGTCACGGTGAAAGTCTTTATACTTTTTAAAAATATTTTTATGAGGAGGTCCCAAGTTGGTCTCCTGCAGACACAGTGCTACAGGGGATAGAGAATTTTAAGATATCTGTTGCGTGAATACTGTTATTTAGAATTACACGGCAGTTCCAGTGGATAAGGAAAGCCATGATGATTTGGGGGGGGGGGGGGATTGTATTGAGACCTTAGGTCTCTTCTTGCTGTGGGCCTGTTATTAAGTTTTTTTTTCTTTTTTGCAATCAAGAGAGTTCCGCCTCCGCAGCGGCGGAGGTGAGCTCTGACTTCTGTCCATCGCCTCACTGGAGGCGCTGGAGTTCCGCGGGGAGCCCGCGGGCAAGGAGGTTGTGGGCTTCTCCCGAACGGGGGAAGCCTTGCGGGCTGCCGACTTGGTGGCCGGCGGACCCTTTTTCGGGGTGGCATAGCAGCTTTCGCTGCATCTGCCAGGGGCGCGGATGGCCCTGCCCCAGCCTCACTAGGTGTGAGATGGGCAGGTGCCGAAGGCCGCTGTGGTGTGCCGCGCCCACGCACCACGTCGGCGAAGTTTGTAAGTGAAGTGAAAAGAGAATGTGCCCTGAGTCATTGCGTAACGCTGCATTGCCTCTTTCAATGTTATCTTTTGTTTGGTCTTTATGGTAATTATTTCCTTTTCTGTTTCCATGCAGGGCACGACCTTGAATAAGCGGCGTGGTCGCATTCGCAGTTTGCACAGCATCGCAGTCGTTTGATTGATGATCATTGAAGGCACATTTGCCGCAGGTATCATGGCCGCGGCAGCTTTGCGAGCCGTGGCCAAACCTTTGGCATTTGATGCAGCGTCGAGGGTTAGGTATATAAGGACGGACGAAGATTTTTGCATAACCTACCTCGATTGACTCGGGCAGGGTGCAGGAGGCGAATGTCAAAACCAGGTGCTTTGTAGGAATTTCTTTGTCATATTTACGGATTTTGATTCTGTGTACATTATTCGCATTCAGATCTAGCAATCCTTCCAGCATTTCTTCTTCGGCTAGTTGCAGAAAGTCATTATCAGAAATGACACTGCGTACTATGTTTAGAGGTCTGTGTGGGGTGACGGAGAAAGGAATATCACCAAAGGTTTCTTTGTTTGCCAGCTTTGAGATCTGAATGATATCGATCAGTTCGAGCAAAAGGTCACCACTAGCTAGTTTTGTTACTTTATACTTATGACCCAGGGAATCTGTGAGAACTTTTGATACCAGAAACGGGGATATTAGCCTGGCTGGCTTTTCTTTTTGTTCGCTATGAACGATGTGAAACTTTGGAAACGTATTTTTCTTTTTGTTGAAAACTGAGAGGTGACATTGGTCCGCCCTCTTTTCAGAGGGCGATCATTTGAAAGGAGAGAGGCAGTGAAAGTGTTCTTCCAAAGCAAAAACTGCGTTCTTCGGCCATGGTGCCAGCCACCCACCATGGAGCCCAACAAGGGGATGGGACAGGAGCTTGAAAGTAAGTCCTGCCTCAACCGGCTGTACACCACTACTATAACCAAATATGGGCAACTCAGGCTAGTTACGCCACACAAGGTTAATCCTAGCCGCCTATGAAACCTAAGAAAAAAAATGAGAATAGAGGAGGAGACAGGAGAGCTGTGAGAAAGAAAATCGGAAAGTAAAAGATGGAGAGGAGGACAGGAAAAAGCGACTGCCGATTTCCCTCGGTCGGGTCAGGCCGGAGGTGCCATCTACAGAAAGCTGGGGCCAAAGTGGTGTGTTGCCTCCGCCTAGGGGCCTTAAAAGTCCGAACGCTGGGAATGGGCTCAAGCGCCAGGATCCCCTTTTCCCCGGACACGGCGATGCCATGCACGGCTAGGCGCGGGGGCTCGGGTCCGTGGTGATGCGCTGTTCACCATCATCCCCGTGCTGCGGGGATGTCCCTGCGGATGCTCGGAAACCCGTGGTGTTGCCACTCACCAACGCCTGCAAGCTGCAGACGCCCCCCTGCGGGGCTAAAACCCTAAGTTAGTGGGTCTTTTGGGCCAGTTATTGGGCTTTTATTCCTTTTTTTCGCTCGATAGAGCTTTGCCACCGCTGCAGCGGAGGCGAGGGAGGAGTTGTGTCCATCGTTTCCTCCGATACGCTGGACGAACGTGCTGAACGCACGGTTGTCTTCGTTCTGGGCCTCTCTGTGTGAGGAGGGGCCTTGGGGCCGGCTGACCAGGAGGTCCATATGGCGTTTTGTGGGCAGTGGCGCAGAACTAGCTGCGGCCACTAGGGGCACGGATGGCCCTGCTGCACGCTCATAGTGCGTCAGCTGTGCAGATGCCGAAGGCCGCTGTGATGCTGCGCCCTGCTGCACCATGGTGGTGTAGCTTGGATTTTGCTATGAAAGTCTTTTGCATGCTTCACTGAATTATATATTTTTTGACCTTAAGTGTAATAATTTCTTTCTTTTCTCGAGGCTGGGCAAGACCGTGAGTAAGCCGGATGGCCGCCCTCACAGTTTATGCAAAGGTGGGGTTCAACATCAGTTTTCAGTGAGGTGGTCGTGGGAAGCACATTTCACGCAGGTCTGTTTGCCCCGGCAGCTATGCGAACCGTGGCCGTACCTATGGCATTTGAAGCATCGACGTGGATTTGGTATGTATGGTCTGAGTTTGAGCTTTGTGTAGCCTACTTCGACAGAATCAGGTAGTATGCTAGAGGAAAATGTGAGAACAATGTGCCTTGTTGGTGTTTCGATGTTGTCGCGCCCTATTTTGATTCAGTAGACATTTGTTACGTTTTGTTCTTTAAGTCCTTCAAACAGTTCTTCTGTTAGGAATTTAGAGTCATTATCTGAAATTACCCCGCTAACAGTGTTCAAAGATCGATGCTGGCTGATTGTCACTGGTATGTCACCAAAGCCTGTTACTCCTGACAACTTCTCATACTGGTGGTTATAGAGGACCTCTAACCGGTGATCGCCATTTGCAAGTTTCTTGATTTGTAGCCTTGTCCAATGCTTTCAGTTAGGGTTCTTGTAACGGTAAAGGGTGACACTAGTGCAGTTATGTCCGCGTGCTCACTGTGGACCACAGAGAACCTCGGAAAGCTTTTTGCGTTCTTTTTGAAAAAATGTGAAGTGACTTCGGTGCGCCCTCGTTTCAGAGGGCGATCGGTTGCAAGAAAAGATGTGGCCATAAAATACTTGTCTATTTAGCCGCGGTTGCAGCCACCCACAATGCAGCCCAACGAGGGAACGGAACAGGAGCTTGTAGCAAAGTCCTGCCCTCGCAAGCTGTACACCGCGACTATAACAAAATATGGGACAACTGAGGGTAGCTACTTCAGACAGGGTTAACCCTAGCCGCCCATGAAGGAAGGAAAAAACTGGGAAGCGAGGAGACAGGATAGTAGTCAGAAGGAAGATAGGAAGGAAACAAATGGAGAGGACAGGAAAAGGCGACTGCCGATTTCCCCCGGTCGGGTCAGGCCGGAGGTGCTGTCTACAGGAAGCTGCGGCCACAGTAGCGTGTTGCCTCCACCGAGGGGCCTTAAAGGTCCAAACGCTCGGCATCGGCTCAACCATCAGGATCCCCTTTTCCCCGAACACGGCGATGCCACACACGGCCAAGCCCGGGTGCTCGTGTCCGTGGTGATGCACTGTTCACCATCATCCCCTTACGGAGATGTCTCTGCGGATGCTCGGGAAGCCGTGGTGTCGCCACTCACTCACGCCTAAAACGCTGCAGACGCCCCCCTGCGGGGGATAAGTTCTAATGTTCCGCTGCCTCTACAGACAAATATTTTGGTTTATGGGAGTTTAACGTGTCAAAGCGACTCAGGCTATGAGAGACGCCGTAGTGAAGGGCTCCAGAAATTTCGACCACCTGGGGTTCTACGTGCACTGACATCGCACAGTACACGGGCCTCTAGAATTTCGCCTCCATCGAAATTCGACCGCCGCGGCCGGGATCGAACGCGCGTCTTTCGGGCCAGCAGCCGAGCGCCGTAACCACTCAGCCACCGCGGCGGCTAACAGACAAATATTTTTCTCAGCAATTACAGTGCCTTGCTTGTTATTGTTGTCCATTTTCAGATAGACATCCTGGTGTCAGGCGTTTCTGCTACGTGGAGAAACCAGGCATCAAGCATTGGTTTGATGTGTGGCATGTTGCTAAAGGTAATTAAGGCACCGTGTTGTTAGTGCGAGAGGCCCAGGATATGCTTTGCAAGCAGGGTAATTTTCTCTTTGTTCTAGGCCTCAAGAAAAAACTTCAGGCATGCAGCCGCACACACATATAGTTCTCGAGGGATAGATTCTGAGCATTATTTACAATCTTTACTGAGTCGCTGCTATGGGCCGAGGAGATGGAGACCTCGTGGTCAGCATGTGGAACAGCTTGCTAAACCATGTCTGCAAACAAGCACAATGGCCACGAGGGACCTTACCAAATTGCATACATGGCCCTCTTGAAAAATGCCAGTGGATGAAGCGAAGTAAGTGGTGGTGCCGAATGCCATTACTTTAATACTTAGCCAATATTGAACTTTAGGCTCCGGTAGTGATATTAAAACAGCGCTTGACCAAATACCATTTCTTCCAGACTCAAAGGCCTTCCAAGAGCTACAGAAAATTATGAACTCCCCTTTGTTGTTGCGTGACATCTGTCAGCTCTCTCGTGATGTGCAAACAATTTCGTTAGAGTCGTTCCACAGCCTGCTTATACAGTTCGCTCCCAAGGCAACTGCCTTCTAGGAGAAAGGGATGCAAGCAAGGCACATGCGCACATTGACCTGTGGCATGCAAGCAGGTGATATGATCATTTCTCTTCATTCAGGACTCAGCTGGCTGTCATGCACTACAATGAGAACTCCACGAAAGTGCAAGCGGAGACAGCTGGCGGTGAACATCGGAGGAAGGTGAAAACATCAACGGCGAGAAAGGGGCACTTCACTGTCTGTCCGGTAAAAGAGGAGACAACATACAGTAAGCAAACAATACACACCTTAAACTTAAATGAAATCATTTTTCTGGAGTGATAGACTTTTCATACGGGCCATTAGACTTGCAGTAATACCAAAAGACTTTGTAGTTTATCATTCAGTGGAAACACACATGCTGAATTATCAGTAACTTCCCCACGACACTGGTGAATACCTTCAATAGTTCTCCCTTGAATAGCTCCCATGTCGTAAGGGACGACTCGTAGTTTTCGTACCACGTGCGTGCGGAGCCATCCAGTGAGAAGAACACGTGTTCAATTTTTGCCGCATTATCCCACTTGTTGAATGACGCCACGCGCTGAAATTGATCCAACCATTCTCGAGGGTCTTCGCCTAGGGATCCATTGAAAGTTGGCGGCACCCGCGGCTGCTGTAGTATGATCGGTGTCGATATCTTGGGCGAGATTGCGGTGCTCGTAGCAGCGTCTTTTCGCTGTCTGGTGCAGTCCGGCAGTTTCCCGAACTCAGGCTCCTCTCCCTGGAGACATCGGCTGGTTCGCTGAGCTGCTGGCTCGTCCTCGGGTGCAAATCGCTGAGGGCTGGCTTCACGACTTGAAGGGGGCGTCCGGAACATGGAAGGCTACCCCGCACCTCCACCAGATGTCACGTAGTGGTGACGGCAGTCGAAGCAGCGATGAAGACGGACGAAAGGGTCTTCTAAAAGAAAACTGTTTATTGGGCTGACTTGCACCCAAAATGGACTGAATCACTCGGCGGCGGCGAAGCGACAAGCGTGCTCGGCGGTCGTCGAACAGAATGCACGCCGCTGTCGGCCGTGCTCAATTTAAAGCTGATAGCGAACTTTCGAGATAAAGAGCGCAAAGTTACTAGAACATTCCGGAACAACGTAGAATCAGCTCTGCCTGGCTGCGATCAATCGAGATAAACCTAGTCGCGTCTTGCGTCGCAAACAAAGCGATAAAGTGGTGTGGCGGCAGATTTGAAAAACGAACAAACACTGCAAATATTCGCGGGAATATTTCATCTGACACCACTGTTGTGTACTCAAAAAACATCTAATTTGGTGTTTTTCTCCGCAGGCTTTGTTGACAACCTCTTACAGAACGTTGTCAGAAGTTACGAGGGCTCCTCCTACAAGAAAAACTCTGAGGAGTGAGCCACCAACTCTACACCCCATGACTAGCCACTACAACAGGCCCGAAAAGCAAGACCTCATTTCTACCAGACATTCCCGATTTTCAAAAACACTACCACATCCACTCTAACTGCACCCCCCCCCCCACTATCGACATCATCATCGTGAGCAACACGTCTGAGCACATCGCGGCAGAGTCCTCCAGTCTGGCCCACAGAAAAAACACTCGACCATTTAATATCTTGGCACCATTCACCCTGCCCTGTGTTTGGACACTACATAGACTATATCACTGTCATCTTGCTGGTCTCGCACTACTATGCGTGTGTGCGAAGCTATACCCCCTCTCTTCGAGTACAGTATGCCTTTGTGGAAGGTGATCTACATTTATTGGATGTCCCGGTAGCAGCGCTGGTGAGCCGGTGGAGCGGGCTGTCAACGTTGCTGGCCAGGCCGGTTGCCGAACGTGTTCTGTTCTGCGCGAGCCAGGTCGCGCTCCGAGCTTCATCTTCATCAGCGCCGCTGGCCATGCCAGCGCCGCTACACGTGCTGCTCCCGTAGTGCGATGCGCGATGAAAGAAAAAAATAATGTCACGTAGTGGTGACGGCAGACAAAGCAGCAATGAAGACGGACAAAGGGGTCTTCTAAAAGAAAACTGTTTGTTGGGCAGACTTGCACCCAAAATGGACAGAATCACTCGGCGGCGGCGAAGCGACAAGCGTGCTCGGCGGTCGTCGAACAGAATACCCGCCGCTGTCGGCCGTGCTCAATTTGAAGCTGATAGGGAGCTTTCGAGATAAAGCGTGCAAAGTTACTAGAACATTCCGGAACAACGTAGAATCAGCTCTGCCTGACTGCGATTAATCGAGATAAATCTAGTCGCGTCTTGCGTCGCAAACAAAGCGATAAAGTGGTGCGGCGGCAGATTTGAAAAACGAACAAACAGTGCAAATATTCGCGGCATTACTCCCCTCTCGAAGAAGCATCGACCCGATGCAACAAAATAAATAATGCGACTAGTAAGAGAACAAAAACGGACCTTGAGGAAATAGAGCGTGGAAATGCAGCGGCCTTTAGCGCGCATAATACGGCTTCAGACGGACTACATGGACAACTTCTGGTCGCACGCGGCGTCGCTGGGATGCAGTCATTGCGCTTGTAAGGGCCGAAATAGCGGCACAAAAGCTTTTCACTCAATCCACGGCGGCGAATGGGCGTCCACACCCAGACTTGGTCTCCTGGCTTGTATTCCGCGTTGCGTCTTCGTGAGCTGTAGTGTCTGGCGTCGGACCGCTGCCGATCTTTGATCCGTAATCGGGCAAGCCTTCGAGCTTCTGCGCGTTGAAGGTAGGCGGCAACGTCGACGTTCTCTTCTTCTGTAACGTTGGGCAGCATGGCGTCTAGCGTGGTCGTGGCCTCCCTGCCATGGACGAGAATAAAAGGCGTCATCTGGGTGGTCTCCTGCACTGCGGTGTTGTAGGCGAAGACGACGTAAGGCAGGATGACATCCCAGGTTTTGTGTTCGGCATCGACATATATGGCGAGCATATCGCCGATGGTTTTGTTCAGGCGCTCGGTCAGTCCGTTGGTCTGCGGATGGTATGCAGTTGTCCTCCAGTGGCTGGTTTGGCTGTAACGCAGGATGACTTGCGTTAGTTCCGCCGTGAATGCTGTTCCTCTGTCCGTGATGAGCACATAGGGGGCGCCGTGTCGAATGATGCATTGCACGAAAAATTTGCCGACTTCTGCTGCTGTTCCGTTCGGTAGGGCTTCCGCCTCGGCGTAGCGGGTCAGGTAGTCGGTCGCTATGATCATCCAATTATTTCCAGATGTTGACGTTGGAAAAGGGCCAAGCAAGTCCATGCCGATCTGCTGAAAGGGCCTTGAGGGAGGTTCAATGCGGTTCAGAAATCCAGCTGGTCGTGTGGGAGGGGTCTTTCGTCGCTGACAATCTCGGCAGGATTTCACCTAGTGTGCGACATCGGCAGACAGTCGTGGCCAGTAATACCTGTCTTGAAAGCGGCGCAGGGTGCGAGTAAACCCGAGATGTCCAGCTGTCGGCTCGTCGTGTGAAGTGTGTAGAACTTCTTCGCGGAGACAAACAGGTACAACAAGCAGGTAGGCTGCTTTTCTCGCTGCAAATTTCTTCACAAGGACCTCATTCTGCACACACAAGAAAGACAGTCCTCGCTTGAATGAAGCGGGGGGTGAAGAAACCTTGCCTTCCAGGTACTCGATGAGGCGTTTTAGGTCGGGGTCCGAGCGTTGCTGCTGAGCAAAAGAGCTGGGGCTGATAAGTCCCAGGAAGGCGTCCTCATCATCGTCCGGCGGCGGTGTATCTACAGGGGCTCGTGAGAGGCAATCGGCGTCAGAGTGCTTGCGTCCGGACTTGCAAATGACGGTGACGTCAAACTCCTGGAGACGCAGACTCCATCGAGCGAGTCTGCCAGAGGGGTCCTTCAAATTGGCGAGCCAGCACAGCGCGTGCTGATCGCTGACCACCTTGAATAGTTGTCCATACAGGTAGGGGCGGAATTTTGACGTGGCCCAGATGGTGGCAAGGTACTCCTTCTCAGTTGTCGAATAGTTAGCCTCGGCCTTGGAAAGGGAACGGCTAGCGTATGCGATGACCTTCTCCAGCCCGTCGCTTTTTTTAAACGAGAACGGCACCTAGGCCCACGCTGGTTGCGTTGGTATGAACTTTAGTATCGGCGTTTTCATCAAAATGCGCGAGCATCGGTGGTGACTGTAACCGACGCTGAAGTTCCTTGAAGGCTTCTGCTTGCGGCGCTTCCCATTTAAACGGCACGTCTGTTTTCGTTAGTTGGGTCAGGGGCTCGGCGATGCGCAAAAAGTTTTTCACAAATCGTCGGAAATATGCGCACAGTCCGAGAAATCTGCGCACTGATTTCTTATCGGCCGGCGGTGGAAACTGTTCAATAGCAGCTGTTTTCTGCGGGCCCGGGCGTACTCCCTCCTTGCTAACGATGTGGCCTAGAAACAGTAGCTCTTCGTAGGCAAAGTGGCACTTCTCTGCCTTCAAGGTTAGACCAGACGACTTGATGGCGTCTAGTACTGTTCGAAGTCTTTTGAGGTGCTCTTCAAAGTTCGAGGCGAAGACAACGACGTCATCTAAATATACTAGACAAATTCGCCACTTCAGGCTTGCCAGCACTGTATCCATTACTCGCTGAAACGTCGCTGGTGCGGAAAAGAGACCAAGTCGCATCACCTTGAGCTCAAACAGCCCATCCGGAGTGATGAATGTTGTCTTCTCGCGATCTTTTTCGTCTACCTCAATTTGCCAATAGCCGCTTTTGAGGTCCATCGATGATAAATATTTGGCGTTGCAGAGGCGGTCCAGTGTGTCGTCGCTGCGGGGGAGGGTGTAGACGTCCTTCTTTGTTATGTTGTTCAAGCGGCGGTAATCCACGCAGAATCGAAGTGCGCCGTCTTTCTTTCTCACTAGAACAGCCGGTGCCGCCCATGGGCTGTTTGAAGGCTGGATGACATCGTCGCGAAGCATTTCTTCGACTTGGTAGCGGATGGCTTCTCGTTCTCGCGCTGACACACGGTAGGGGCTTTGACGGAGAGATCGGACGTGTTGGTCCGTTATAATGCGATGCTTGGCAATCGGCGTTTGTCGCACCTTCGGCGATGTCGAAAAACACTCACTGTAGCTTTGAAGCAGATTGAGGATCTGGTCTTGGTTTTTCCGGTCCAGGGCTGGATTGATGTCGAAAGTGGGCGAGTTCTCTTGGTCAGGCGAATCTTTTGCGGAGGGGTCGGAGAGGGCGAAGGAGTCTCGTAGGTCGTATATTTCGTCAAAGAAAGCAATTGTCGTTCCTCTGTCCATGTGTCGGTATTCTCCGCTGAAGTTAGTCAGCAGTACTTCGACGTGGCCACTGCGGAAATGTGCGATGCCTCTTGCGATGCTGATTACTCGGTCTAGAAGCAACTGCATGTTGCCCTCGATGATGGCTTCAGCGTTAATGGCTTTCGTGGCGCCTACGGTCACGATGACGCTCGAACGAGGTGGGACGCTCACTTCTTCCTCCGGGATACTCAGGGGAACGTGATTTTCCCGAGTTTTCATCGAAGCGATGGCTTCGTCCGTCGAAAGCGTGATCAGCTTGGATCACAGGTCGATGATCGCCTGATGCTCTAAGGAAATCCATACCCAAGATCACTTCGCGGGAGCATTGCGGTTGCACAACAAAGGTCGCAGGATAGGTATGTCCTTTGACAGTCACTCGCGCTGTGCATCGTGCCGATGGCGTAATGAGGTGGCCCCCTGCGGTGCGAATTTGTGGGCCGTCCCAAGCAGTTGCGACTTTTCTCAGCTGCGCAGCGAATGTTCCATTCATCACCGAGTAATCGGCTCCTGTGTCGACTAGAGCGGTAACTTTCCGGCCGTCGATAGTCACTTCTAAGTCGGAGGTCCTGGCTCTTGCATTGCACGTCGCTCTCGGCGTCGGATCACGGCTTCGTCGCGTATGCGAGTCGCGGGTGCGGCGTGTGGTCGAAGCTCTTCTGGGTGGCGGCGTCGTTTTCAAGGCAGCTTGCGTCGTAGTCGGGGTTCTCATTGTGTGCGGCGTCGGTGCAGCGAGTGTCAGTTCTTCATGCGGCGTCGCGGGTGCAGCGTCTTCATGGGGCGTGGTCGGTGGAGGATCTTCGGCGTTTCGCTCGTGAGCAACCTCACCTCCAGAGGTTGCTGCCTCTAGTTTCCGCTACGGGGGCTGGGAGACCTTCCTCGTACCGCGGCTGCGTAGCTGCTGCGTGACGATGCAAAGCGCGAGGTTGACGGCGATGATGAGCGCGAAAAGCGGTTCGGCGTGTACTCTTCTCGACGCAGATACTCGTCGATTTCCTGCGGACGTTGTCCGAAGCGTGGTCATGGGGCGTTAACGGCAAATCCTCGAAGACCAATACGTCGGTACGGGCAGTGACGAAGAATATGGCCGGCCTCACCGCAATGGAAGCACAACGGCCGGTTGTCGGAAGTCCTCCAGGCGTCGCATTTCCTGGGGCTTGAGCGTCGGTCAGGCTGGGCGGGCGGGGGGTGGAAGGCGGCATTGTGGAACAAGTGGCTCATCTCGGGGAGGACGTGGGGTTGTCGTTGGGGCTGAGGGGTCCTTACTGCAGCGGCGTAGGTCATGACCTGGGGTTCTGTGGCCGTCGGGGTGCCAAGTGCCTGTTGCATTCTTCCCGTACCACATCCATCAGTCGCTGCTTGTGGCTGTGGGGAGGATGGCAGTAATCGACGTAGCTCCTGTCGAACGATTTCGCGGATAACTTCCCGCAAACTGTCGCTGGTGATGGCCGGCGTGTCCGAACGAATTGCACAGGCAGAGGAAGGGCGATTGTACTGCCGAGCTCGAACGTCGAGGGACCTCTCAATCGTGCAGGCTTCTTGCATGAATTCCTGTACTGTTTTTGGCGGCTGGCGGACGAGGCTGCCAAAGAGTTGTTCTTTTGCGCCCCGCATTAAAAACTGAACTTTCTTTTCCTTGGTCATCTCGGGGTCGGCGCGGCGAAATAGACGCTTCATCTCCTCAACGTAACCGCGGACGGGCTCATTTGTAAGCTGGATCCTGGACTCGAGGAGTCGTTCGGCTCTTTCTTACCTCACGACACTGGTGAATACCTTCAATAGTTCTCCCTTGAATAGCTCCCATGTCGTAAGGGACGACTCGTGGTTTTCGTACCACGTGCGTGCGGAGCCATCCAATGAGAAAAACACGTGTCCAATTTTTGCCGCATCATTCCACTTGATGACGCCACGCGCTCAAATTGGTCCAACCATTCTTCATGGTCTTCGCCTAGGGATCCATTGAAAGTTGGCGGCACCCGCGGCTGCTACAGTATAATCGGTGTCGACATCTTCGGCGAGGTTGCGGTGCTCGTAGCAGCCAGCGTCTTTTCGCTGTCTGGTGCGCTCCGGAAGTTTCCCCAACTCAGGCTCCTCTCCCTGGAGACGTCGGCTGGCTCGCTGAGCTGCTGGCTCGTTTTCGGGTGCGAAGCGCTGAGAGCTGGCTTCACGACTTGAAGGGGGCGTCCGGAACATGGAAGACCACCCAGCACCTCCACCAGATGTCATGTGGTGACGGCAGACGAAGCAGAGATGAAGACGGACGAAAGGGTCTTCTAAAAGAAAACAGTTTATTGGGCTGACTTGCACCCAAATTGGACAGAATCACTCGGCGGCGGCGAAGCGTCAAGCGTGCTCGGCGGTCGTCGAACAGAATGCCCGCTGCTGTCAGCCGTGCTCAATGTAAAGCTGATAGCGAACTTTCGAGATAAAGTGTGCAAAGTTACTAGAACATTCCGGAACAAAGTAGAATTAAATCTGCCTGGCTGCGATCAATCGAGATAAATCTAGTCGCGTCTTGCGTCGCAAACAAAGCGATAAAGTGGTGTGGCGGCAGATTTGAAAAACGAACAAACACTGCAAATATTCGCGGCAATACGATATCTACAAGTTTCTTCATGCTAGTGAAGTTCGGGTCAAAGTTCGTGACGGTTGCCGGGCGGGAGAAACGAGCTCGGGCGGTCGAGTCTGGCTGCTTCGAAAAGGGCGAGTGGAGCCAAAAGATGAGAATGATGATGGAATGAACAGGCGGCAAAAATCGACGAATTGGAGGGGAGCAAGGCGTGCTTCAGTCGTAAGGTCTACTAGTGGGGCCACCAGTTGTGTTGATGTTGGCAGGGAAATGTCCATGCAGGAGATGCAGCCAAGTGTTGATTTACAGGAGGGATGCGTTGTTCACTGGCCCAGTCGGTGCGGACAAAGGTTTGGCGTGGGGAAGCCGCAGCTGTAGAAATGAAGGCGATGCATCGACCGCTGGCAACAACGAAACGACGGCGCACAACACTGGGCTGGAGATCTGCTGCGTGGGGCCCAGACTGCCGTTTAGGGAAGTGTGTTGTGTTGCGTAAGGTTTAATGGCGCATAAGACACTAAGGCTATCATGCGCCGAGCTCGATATATAAGAAATTGTTTTCTGTAGATTTTTTACACAGGCATAAAAAATATGCAGTTTATTTCCTTCTGCCTAGTATTGAGGGCAAAACAAGATTCACAAATGGCTAATATTAAAAGTTTCAAAGGAGGCTGGGTAACCTCATCAGCTGTCCTTGGCTGGGCATCGATTGGAGGCCCCCAATAAATCAATATAAAAAACCTCTGCCCTTTTCTCAGGAATGAGAAAATGAATGAAGTGCATCAGGCAAAGCACTGGGTCATGTTTTACATCTTTTTAAGAACACCAGCTTCTGTTAAAAATCTAATAATGCAGGACATGCCCACAATTGCATTTTCACCTAAGAGCAGTGATGGGTGAAAAGGGATGCATCCGTTATAAAACGGAGAGAAGCACTTTTTTCGTAGCTTTTCCAGTTTCGGGCATGAAATTAAAATGTGAATGACTAAGTTCATCTCCACATGCACAGATTGGTTTGTCTTCTTCCGTTAGCAGAAAGTTGTGTGTAATGTGTGTGTGGCCTATACGGAGACGGAAGATAATGGCTTCTCTGAAACGTTTCTGGTGCACGCATGACTTCCATTCACCTAGAACTGGTTTTATTAAGTATAGCTTGTTATTTACTTCGTTGTTT
Source organism: Amblyomma americanum (assembly GCF_052857255.1). Taxonomy (NCBI): domain Eukaryota; kingdom Metazoa; phylum Arthropoda; class Arachnida; order Ixodida; family Ixodidae; genus Amblyomma; species Amblyomma americanum. The sequence goes on from NC_135498.1 coordinate 151,468,943, forward strand.
AAAGTGGACTGCAAATTTTTCCTTGCATTACAATGTACTAATTTCATGCAGTATTTATAGGGAATATTTGCAATTTTTCTTTGCTTGCCACAAGCTTCAGCAGCGCACAAATCTGCTCTTTCGTTGCCTTTTATGCCGACATGACTTGGTACCCAGCAGAGTCTTAAGTTTTGTCCTTCAGATATGGCTGTTGTGATGTTGTGTATGAGGTTGCCTAGCAGCGGAGTTATTGCATTTCTAGAATGAAGGGCTGTGAGCACACTTAGCGAGTCTGTGTAAATAATACTGTTGCCGAGGCTCTCATTTACTATTTTTTCTATGGCTACACAGCGTAACATTCCCCAGTGAAGATGGAAGCACACTGTGGAAGTCTTACCATTTTATTCCAATTCCTCTGTACCACTGCACTTCCAACGTAAGCGTCTGTTTTTGAACTGTCTGTATAAAAAGCTGCGTAATTACTGTACTTTTCCTCGAGTGTGAGGAATTCTTGTATTATATGTTCTTGCGGTATTTCTTTTTTACGCAGGTGTGTAAGAGTGAGATCACAGATTTCCGGAAAGTTGTACCATGACGGAAGTGGACCTCGCCTTCGAGCAATGCTTGGCAATATATCTAGTACGCCGAGGTTCTGGCACACGTCTTCAAATCGCAAGAGCAGTGGCCGGGTAGATTGCGGTTTATCGTTAGAGTACTCTAGATGGGCACTTTGTAGCGATGGGGTAACAAATATGTTTGTGCAGTGTACGGATTTTTAGAATGTACGAGCATGTGAGCATGGCTCTTCTGTCTGTAAGTTACGGCTCGTTGGTTTCAAGAGTGTTTATAGGTGACGTCCTGTAAGCACCAGTTGAAAGGTGTAAACCTAAATTGTGCACTGGGTCGAGTCGTTTCAAGTACGATGGCCTTGCTGAACCATTACTGTACTGCCATAGTCTAAGCAGGGTCGTACCACAGAGCGGTAAATTTTTAGAAGGCTTGCCCTGTCAGACCCCCAGTGTTTATGTGAAAGGACTTTGAGTATGTTCAGTGATCGGGAAGTTTTCTTTTTTAATGCATTAATATGAGGCACGAAAGTGAGTTTTTTGTCAAATGTTATATCTAAAAATTTGTGTTCATTTTTTACGGGCAACTCGGTTTCGTTCAGATGTAGGGTCGGATCTGCCTCTAATCCTCGTTTGAGTGAGAAAATAATGGCTACTGTTTTCTGTGCAGAAAACCGGAAGCCATTTCTGTCTGCCCATGATGCCAGTTAATTGTGTTTGTCTTTCACATGTTGAGATGTTGGAGGATGTGCAAGCTAATTGGAGGTCGTCTAGATACAGTGAATACATAACAGAACTCGGTATTATTTTGCAAGGAGAATTCATTTCTAGAATAAAGAGAGTTGTGCTTAAAATGAATGGTTAGACAAAAAGTCTTATAGGGAGTTCAGCATTCTGCCACAGATGCCAAGCTCAGCTAAGTCCTGAAGAATCCCGAACCTCCAGGTTGTATCATATGCTTTTTTCTAAATCGAAAAAGACTGCAAGACAGTGTTGTTTGTGGATAAAAGCTTCTCTGACAGTATTTTCGAGACGGACTAGGTGATCTGTAGTGGAGCATCCCCTTTTTAAAAGCACATTGATCGATATTAAGAAGTTCGCAGGATCACAGGACAAAAGTTAATCTTATATCCAAGACATTTTCAAATGATTTAGCGAGGCAACTGGTAAGGGCTATGAGTCTATAACTGCTAGGAGAGGTTGAGGGTTTACTTGGTTTAAGAAACGGTACAATAGTAGCTTTTTTCCAGGCTTCAGGTATTTTCCCTGATATCCAAACTGTTTTAAAGAATCTTAAAAGTGCTTCTACAGTAGGCTCAGAACGATGGGCAAGCATTTCATAGTGTATTTGGTCAGGTCCTGGAGCAGTTTTTTTTTTCCGGCAGACAGTACTCTATATATTTCTTGGAGGGTAATTGTTGTATTCCTCTGTTCCACCCTCATTTATCAGAAGTCTGTTTTTTTTCTTATATTTTTGTGTGTTCTAAATGACTGCGTAAATTGTGATGAACTGGAAACTGCACCGAAGTGTTCACCCAAAATGTCTGCCTGTTCCCTTATGCTTGTTTCTGTGCGAGGTGTTGCCAGAAGAGGAATTGTGAACGGTGAGAGGTTGTCGTTTAATTTTTGATCCTGCTCCCACATTTTTTTAGAGGTGATTTGACTGTTTATAGATGAAACATAACTCTGCTATGAAGCTTTCTCGGCAATGCGACAGACGTACTGAGGTTTAGCCCTTGCCTTTTTAAAATTTACGAGATTTTCCTGTGTTGCAAACCTGCGAAATTACCCCAAGCTCTATTTTGTTATTTTTTTGCTTCCTTGCATTCTTTTTGTCCACCACACTTTGTGGTTTTGTCGCACCACACCAGAAGACTGAGGAATAGCCATCTGTGCACCAGTTACGATACAATTCGTGAACTTTTCGTTTGTCTCGTCGATGCTGAGATTTTCTAAAACTATATTTTGTAAAGTGGCTTTTGCTCTAAAAAGTGGCCAGTCTGCTAAATGCAGCTTCCAGCGTCGCGGTTTTGTGGGAATTATGTCCTAACAAGATGCTCAACAAATTAGTATAAGGGGGTGATTGCTACCATTAGGATTGCAATGACATCCCATCTAAATTCATTAAAAACATAAGGTGAAGTAAACGACAAAACCAAAAAGGTCATTTTCCCCGATGTAGGGGAGCAGTATATCGCCTTTTCCGTATTTAAGAGACATACATTATTTGTGAGGACAAAATCTTCGATTATTTGACTCCTAGAGTCACAGCGCTCCCTTCCCCCAAAAAGGGGAGTGAGCGTTAAAATCCCAACTACATGATATGGTTCTGGAAGTTCATCGATGACTTCTTGTAGATCATACACTGTTAATGTAAAATGTGGAGGAATATATATAGAACAGATAGTAATTGTTTTATAGCTGACGATGCTGACCACAACGGCTTCAAGTTTTGTATTGATTTCTCGAGTAGGGACGCCACTTTGAATGACAATCGCGAAGCCTCCCGAGAGTCTAATTGCCTGCTCGCAATCGCGTCTAAAAATTTTATAATGTTTCAGGACATTCATGTCTTGTGGACCAAGATTGGTTTCCTGAAAATATAAAGCTAGGGGCAACACTGACCCTAAAATACCTCTTATGTCACTGCAATTCTTCAACAGTCCTCTACAGTTCCACTGAACTTCTTAAAAAAGCCATGTTTACATTTTGGGGTGAGAACGCTAAGGCGTTTACTTATGTTCTGGACCCGTTATAAGGGCTGTTTTTTTTCGCTCAACAGAGGTATTCCTGCTCTGAAAAGCGGGCAGACTGGGAGTTATATCCATCGCCTCGCCAGAGGTGCTGGTGGACCACGAAGCCGCGGTTGTTAGTTTTAGGCCTCCCTGACAGGGGGAAATCCTGCGGGATGCAGACCAATGGACTGGCACTCATTGCTCTGGCAATGGCAGGGCAGCTTTCGCTGACCCTGCCTGGGGCGTGGATGGCCCTGCCATAGGCTCAGTGGAAGTGGCCTCGGCAGGTGCCGGAGTGCTGTGTGGGGCGACGCGCTGTGCACATCAGCGAAGTTGGGTTTTGCTGTGAAAGAGAATGTGTTGGTAAGCGCAAAACGCTTCCTCACTTCTTTGAATGAAATGTTCTCCTTGGTTTTTATGGTTATTATTTCTTTTTCCTTTTTCCAGGACGGACACGCCTTGGAGTATGCAGCGTGGTCTTCGCAGTTTGTGCAGTGTAGAGCTGGGTCACATTCTTCAGAATGATGGTCCTTGGAAGTGCATTTAGCACAGGTTTTGCGACCGCGGCAACTCTGTGAGCCGCGCCCGAATCTCTCACAACTGAAGCATCTGCGTGGATTCGGAATGTAGTGCCTGACATTAACTTACAAGGTATCCGACTTCGTTGGTTTCAGGTAATATGCTTGTGTTTAATGTGAGAACCAGGTGTTTAGTATGTATGTCTTTGTTGTCTTTGCGGATTTCAATTCGATACACATCTGTGACATTTTGGTCGCTGACCCCTTCTAGCATTTATTTTTCGGTTAGATGAATGAAATCGTTTTCCGAGACGACCCCACGGACAGTGTTGAGAGATCTGTGTGCTGTTATGGAGACTGGAATATTTCCAATAGATGAATGTCCGAGAGTTGGGAGTTTTGGATGTGGTCACGGATTTCTAGCAATAAGTCGCCACTGGCCATTTTCGATAGCTTATATCCATGGCCCAAGGAATCTGTTAGGCACTTTGATACAAAAAAAGGGGATAGGATTCTTGCCCGCTTTTCTTCTGCTGCACTATGTACGACATGAAACTTTGGGAAAGTTGTTTCCTTTTTGGCGAAAAAGTCTGTTGCTTCGTTCTGCCCTCTTTTAAGAGAGCGATCAGGTTTGGAACAGAGGAGAGTTATAAAAATAGTATTTCGGTCATGGTGCCAGCCACCCACCATGGAGCCCTCCAAGGGGACGGGACAGGAACTTGCAAGCAAGCACTGCCCGCGCCAGCTGTACACCTCAACTATAAACAAATATGACGAAACCCAGACCAGTTTGCCACACAAGGTTAACCCTAGCCGTCTGAAAAAACGAAAAACTAAGAAGTGAATAGGAGACAGGAGAGTTGTAAGAAAGAAGATAGGAAAGTAAAAGATGGAGGGGAGGACAGGAGAATGCGACTGCCTATTTCCCCCGGTCGGGTCACGCCGGAGGCACGGTCTACAAACTGGTGACCGCCGCAGTGGTGCAGTGCTTATCGCTTTCGGCTGCTGGCCTGAGAGACGCAGGTGTGATCCCGGCCGCGGCGGTCGAATTTCGATAGAGGCGAAATTCTAGAGGCCGTGCACTGTGCGATGTCAGTGCACGTTAAAGAACCCCAGGTGATCAAAATTTTCGAAACCCTTCACTATGGCGTCCCTCATAGCCTGAGTCGCTTTGGGACGTTAAACCCCCATAACCCATAAACCAGTAAACTGGCATGACGGCCAATATAAGAAACCTATCTACTGCAGAAGTGGTTCAGGTAAAAATAAATATTTCGTAGCAGACAGAATAATAATAATAATAATAATAATTGGTTTTTTGGGGAAAGGAAATGGCGCAGTATCTGTCTCATATATTATTGGACACCTGAACCACGCCATAAGGGAAGGGGAAAGGAGGGAGTGAAAGAAGAGAGGAAGAAAGAGGTGCCGTAGTGGAGGGCTCCGGGATAATTTCGACCACCTGGGGATCTTTAACGTGCACTGACATCGCACAGCACACGGGCGCCTTAGCGTTTTTCCTCCATAAAAACGCAGCCGCCGCGGTCGGGTTCGAGCACGGGAACTCCGGATCAGTAGTCGAGCGCCCTAACCACTGAGCCACCGCGGCGGGTAGCAGACAGAAGCTGCAATGCACAAATTATGACACACAAAGGAAGGAAGAATGAAGAGAGCAGATATAAAAAAAAACGAGATGCCTACCGTGTCCTTTCCTAATAAAAATAACTCACAGCTGCCATAGATCTCATTACTGCACCCACGGAAAGCAGCCCAGTTGTTGCTACCCTTTGACCACTCGTGTCCTCGTGACATCCAAACTCTACTCAATGTTGTTCCAGCAGGCACAAGTTGCACTTCGTGCTGCATGTTGTGATTCTACTACATTGGTGAGAAAAAAAGTGGCGTGTGCACGATACTGCACAGGTAAAGCCATTCACAAAACATTAAACGCATAAAGCACATGTATCTGTAGGTCCTAGAAGGGTCTATATAAACTTGTTGCTGCTGCTGCCTCGCTGAAGTAATGCCTCTTGTCAACAGTACCAAACAGTTGACAGACATGAGCCGATGGCGGCACTAAGCAGCAAATAGACAGTAATATAGAGTAAATAGAAAATGTGAACATCATGGCATTAGTGGACCATTACCTGCGCTATTGGGCAGGTGCCGAAAGCCCACATAGCTGGCTGAGGGAAATTCCCTCCAAATCCTGCACACAACGCATGCTGGCAGCATCACACGGTTGGCTTTCCCGAGCGTCCCCGATATCCAATGGGTGAATGTCCGGTACGCAAGGAACCGATTAGCTCTGAAACAACCAAGGGTTATGGTGAACATGTAACTGTGTTTGAGTTGTAAGACACTTTTGGATTACCTGTGCAGCCCCTTTTCCTCTTCCAGGTGGGCGCCGTTCTCCCGCATTGCCCAATACACCACTCTGAGAACCTCAGGGGTGCAGCATACGCTCTGGAATGCACGATGCTGAGTCACTCACCCTTCCTCGCACTCCGCAACTACTGCCGAAACGTCGCGGCAGCAAACATGCTCCAGGGGTGTCGGCATTACACCGCAGAAGCCGCAACTGTACCTGCGTTAGCTTTCGTCGTCGAAATTCAACGCCAGTTTTTTGAACGGGGTATTATTGTACGGTTCGAAGCCCATCTCGGCACTCATCTGTATTAATCGTTGCTCGAGACCGGGGTCCATAACGGCGATAAATAAGCTAATCTCGTCGATGGCAGACAATGCGATGATGCACCAGGCGTGAAGAGAGCGAGCAAGAGAACGCGGCTACCAGAAGTAAACAATGGTCATGTATTCGTAGGTGGAGCGTCGATCCAGCTTGCATCCTTCATTTCTTTATGGCTCCCTTTGGCGTATGAGTTGAGAGGGAAAAGGTGGACTGTCATTTTTAATCACCTGTATCTCTGGTGTTGCGCAAGCTACGTCGAAAATTTTTGCGGGAGAATGATGGGCGGTTCAGTATCTATCAGTATTCCGGCTTTTCTTACCTTCGGTACAAGCCCCTTTCTGGGTCCCTTAAAGGAAACGACTCCTTTGCCTGCTTTAAAGTCATTTCCAGCCTGCATGTGAAAGGAATGAGAATGACGCTACACAAATTGTGATTGCTACAGCTTTCGCCTTCCTTACCTTAATGATGCTGAAGGTGTCACGTTGTACCTTTCCTAGCATACGTTTACGCTATCTTGCTGACACCAATGTCATCAGATAGTGTGCTAGAGCACACAGGTGTCTCGTTGAGAAGCCCGACACATTCCTGGCGCCCCTGTTAGGGGCGCAGATGACCCTGCCTGAGGTTTTGCCTGAGCAGTGGCAGGAACCTAGTGTGGTGCAGCGCCTCCGCTCATCATATCGGCGAAGTTTGTTCCGCTGTGAAGTTGAATGGGTTTTTTGCATGGAACTGTTGTTTCGCTTCCTTGAAGTTATATTTTGCTTTGTCTTCATTGTTATGTCTGATACTTCCATGAGGGGCATGAACTTGAACAAGAGGGTGCTCACCTTCACAGTTTGCACAATGTAGTACTACTGCTGCGTAGTATTTAGAAACGTGCTCTTGTGAGGCGCATTTCACACGTTATCCAACCATGGCAGCTCTGCGAGCCATCACCATATCGCTGGCAGTTAAAGGGGCTCTGAAACACCTTCCAGGGAGGTGACATCAACTTGTTCAATAACTGCATTATGTTGTCATGAACACCTGAGCCAAATAATACACTTCTACACGCAGCAGAGAACCCACAATCGCACGCTAAAGTTGGCGAGCCCTTCCCGGCGACTTTTTCATTCTCACACCCTCCTCCGTCGCTTTCATCTACGTATACATGTTGAAAGATGGCTACTGGTCAGATTCTTTCAGGCGTCAGGCAGCTACCAAGGCCGCGGCCAATAGGCCACGTAGCTCCGGCGTGTAAGGAAGATTTCCCCCGGAGGTGGGGCCGGCGAAGGAGCGCCGACCTTCCAGCGGGAAAAAAGTGACGAGAGGAGAGGGAAAGGTGCGAAGACGCTGAAATTCAAACTTTGACAACAGATAACTCAGCTTGTACAAAGCGCATTAAAAAATTTGTTGCTGGACAATATTCGTGAAGCGGCGTGCTTTAACATCCCAGGCGTACCGCAACTTTATTAGAGCCCCTTTCAGGGCCCCTTTAAAACACCATCGTGGGTTTGGCTGGCTGAAGTGTACTTGAAGCTCATGACGTGTTCTCTGGTAATCAGTTCGGATTTATCAAGGGTTGTGGTATGCTGAACGCGCTTGATAAACTATGTGATCTTCTGAACAGCTGTATTGAAGAAAATGAATTTTCTTGTGCTTTATTTTTGGATGTGTCCAAAGCGTTTGACTTGGTTAATCATGTTGTGTTGCCAGATAAACTCCATAATTATGGGTTTAGGGGTCCTTTTCTGTCTTTTCTTGTTAACTATCTATCCAATGCTCGTTGTAATAGATAAATATAGAAGTGGTCTGCTGCAGATTAAATCCGGTGTTCCTCAAGGATCTATACTTGCACCTATTTTGTTTAATTTATATGTCAATGACTTGAGCTCTGTCTGCAAACTGTGCAGTGTTTTTCAATACGCTGATGATACGCTCTTAGTTGCTAGACATAATGAATATAAGATTGCATTATCTCTTATCCAACACGACAGCGAGTTGGTTATGGATTGGTTCAGCAATAACTTAATGTTAAGAATAAAAAAATTCAATTAGTATTTTTTTACAATTACTTAAAGAGAATTCCTAATTATATATCTATTCGTTTGCACAGACCAAATTGTGCTCATTGCAAATGCCCTTCTATCATACCTGTGTCAACGGTCAAATACTTAGGTGTGTTCTTCGATTCTGACATGTGTTGGAATACCCATTTGTCATTTCTCTGTTCCCAGCTTCAGAAAGTTGCATGTTTGCTGCACTCTATAATAAAGACCCTTTGCCCTATATATGTACGCAAGCAAATAGTGTACGCCTTAGCCTACAGTGTGTTAGGCTACGGAATTTGCTTTTATTTCTGCTCTGCCTTTTGGCGAAAGAAGGTCCAACAGCATACTGATGCCTACCCTTAAATCAGTATTGTATGGTAGGGCACGAAATGAAGATAGTAGCGTTGTTGAACTGTTACACATGCCTCACTTTTCTCACCTTTTTTCTGGAACAGTAGTTTTTAAGCAAATCTGGACAAGCGATTTTTGTACACCATATGTTTCTGTGAAACATCTGCAAACTCGCGTTCGTTTTCTTGTGCCTAGAGTGCGAACCCATTAGGCAAGTGTCTTCGAAAAAATTATGTTCCTTCTGTTCTTAACGGGTTACCGAAAGAAATATTTTCTACTAATTACCAAAAGATAGTGAAAGCTTGTCTAGTGAAATTACGTTCTTACTTCCAGTATTCTGTTTTGATGCTATGATTTTACATGTTCTGTGTTTTTCTCCGTTTCTGTGTATTTTGCATCCGCTCTTTCTGAATCCATTTTACTTCTCTCATCCTTTTTTTTCTTTGTTTGGCAACATGTGTGCTCGGTGCATGAAATATATGCTGTCTGCTGCCGGGCACAGCCATTCAAGCCTTCTAAGGCTTTGGCAGGCCCGCATTTGTACTGGAATGAGGAAATAAAAATTTCATTGTTATTATTATTATTAAAATTGAACAGACCAGTGCGCAAAAACATTTAGAGCTTCTCGAGAAATCCAGTTTCTCTAAGAAAAGTAAAAACGCACGACATAACAATTGCATTATCACCTAAAAGCAGCGCAGGATGAAAAGGAATATACTCGTCATAAAACTGAGTACAGTACTTTTTCCTTACTTCTTCCAGTTTCGCACAAGAGAATAAAATATGGTTAACCGTAACTTCACCTCCGCATTCCTTGCAAACAGGTTTATGTTGTTTTGTCAGTAGGAAATTGTGTGTTAGGTGCGTGTGTCCTATACGAAGACAGCAGATAATCACTTCCTTAAAACATTCCTGGTGGGTGCAGGATTTCCATTCACCTATAATCGGTTTTACATCGTGTAGTTTATTTACTTTGTTGTTCCACCCAGACTGCCATTTGTCTGCTGTACAGTGGGCCAATTCTTTAACAGTACCACGCGAGCGCCGACCAAACTGCTTGTCAGCGCCTTATCGCGGCGCGGAGCGGCGAAGTCAACGAGAATAATCGCGCGCGCACAAGTTTGCCCACACAGCGATTTTCGTCTGCTAGGCTCTTCCCGCGATGGCGACACAACCCCGGCCGTGTTGTTCTCCCCCCGATTGATGACAGCGGCGTGATGAAGCAGTAAACGACAGGCTGGGCAAATCTTTGTTAACGTTTTAGGTATGCCGCTAGCCTTTACTCAGCCGCAAAATGCACTACGAAGGCGCCCTTGGTGACAACGCAACTACGGTTGTGCATAAAGTGTGGTCGCCCCGTCGAATGTTTTTTACTCGCTGTCTAGGAGCAAGAAGAATGCCCCCACGCATCCCGGAAGAAACGCGGCTGCGTATTGTTGCACTAGCGACAGCGGAAAAATCTCAAAGGGAGATAGCTAGGGAAGTTGGTGTGAGGAAGGCAACAGTTAATAGGATTATTCAGGCCTTCCGTGATGAAGGCCGCATTGGAGACGCACCCAGATGTTTAAACCGGAAGACAACACGAGAGCAAGATATGGCCATCGTTGCTGTAGCTGCTGCGGATCATTTCATGACGGCGGGCGAGATAAAGGACATTGTCGGCTTGGACACAAGTAACGAGCTTGTGCGAAAACGGCTACGTGAAGCAGGCCTCACGAACAGATGTGCGGCCCAAAAACCATTGCTTTCGGCCACCAGCAAGACAGAAAGGCTGCGGTTTGCGCACGAGCATCTGCAGTGGACAGTGGACGACTGGGGTCAAGTAGCATTCACTGACGAGTCGACGTTCTGCAATCAGTGGAACCAAAAGCAGAGAGTCTACCGTCCAGCCCTGTCAAGGTATGCAGAGCTCAGTATGTGTGTGATTGTAAACGATGCCCATGGTGGACCTTCTACTCAGTTTCATGTTACCGTCAAATTCGCAAAAACGCTTACTGCCTTTGCCACAAATGAATTGAGCAGCTTTGTTTCTCCGATGTAGCCTACGTTATGCCTTGAAAGTGCACCGACAATATGGTATTACATTCAGATATTAAAAGTGGCTGTTTTTGTTTTTGTAGGTTTGAGCCGTGCTACAGCCAAGCCGTACAATCCAGCGGTCGCACGAGTGTCAACGTCTGGGGAGTCGTTACCAAGGACGGACTCGGGCCCATTTGTCGGATTCCCGGTCGTTTCTTCTCGGAGGCATATATTGAAATTATTGACAACAAACTCTTTCCCCACGTGCTTGATGGACCTTTTAAGGACGGATGTTTTTACCTTCAACAAGACCTTTCTCCTATCCACACTTCCCGGTCTGTGAAGGCTCACCTAGAGCAAGTTGGTGTCATGACACTGCCATGGCCGCCGCAAGGGGCCGACCTCAAAATAATTGAAAATGTGTGGGGAATAATGAAAAGAAACTTGTCAAGAATGGGCCTGCACCATGCGACTTCCGACGAGCTCTGGGAAGCCGTCAAGGGGGAATGGGAATTGCTTGAAGCCGACACGGACCTCGTACCAGCTCTGTATGAGTCCCTACCTCGACGCATGGCTGGGGTTGTTCAGTCGGATGGAGCTTGCATGGCTTACTGACCACGCACGAGTGCGCACATGAGCGCTGGAACGCACGCGGCCGCCATCACATGGATGATGATGTGCCTCAATAAACAGTGGTTGTGCGTCAACATCCAACGAGGCGTCTTTATTCTTTATCGTAAAACGAAGCATTTGTCCTGTTTTGTTCATGTTTTTCCAGGGTATGCGCAATCATGCGATAAATTCTGGCAAAAAAATGCAATATAGTTACTCGTGCCCCTGCTATTTCGGTTCGGTCAAGAATATGCGCACTCAGCAAACCGTGAGAGGGGTTGTGTCCCATTAGTGGGAAGAGCCTAGTCGATGACCGTCGCGACGGAAGAGACGTGCGCAATCGGTTATTCTCGCTGGTTTCGTCGCTCTGTGCCGTGATAAGGCGCTGACAAGCAGTTTGGTCGACGCTCGCGCGGTACTGTTAAAGAATTGGCGAGGTGTACGACGAATTAAGTTAATGAAATATTTGAACGGTATATTTACTTTCTTGATTTGCTTATCATGAGCTTGAGCAGCGCAGGAGTCTGCTCTTTCGTTGCCTTTTATGCCAATATGAGTAGGTACCCAGCAGAGTTTTATATTTTGTCGTTCACTTGTGGCTGTTATGTTGCGTATAATGTCACCAAGCAGCGGATTGATTGCATGTCTAGAGTGAAGGGCTGTAAATACACTTAGCGAGTCTGTGTATATAATACTGTTTGGGAGGTTCTCGTTCACTGTACTTTGTACGACTATAGATATGGCGTAGCAATCGGCAGTGAAAATGGAGCCACACTGTGGAAGCCTTACTATTTCATTCCAATTTCCTTGTACCACTGCACTTCCAACGTAAGCATCTGTTTTTGAACCATCTGCAAAAAAGCTCTCAAAGTACTGCACTTTTCCTTGAGTGCACGAAATTCTTGTATGATATGTTGCTGCACCGTTAGTTTCTTCCGGAAGTGTGTAAGAGTGAAATCGCAGATTGCAGGGAAATTGTACCATGGAGGTAGTGGGTCTCGTCTTTGTGCAATACCAGGTAATGTGTTTAGCACGGCAATATCCTGGCACATCCGTTCAAATCGCAAGAGCAGTGGCCTGGTAGCTTGCGGAGTGTTTGCCAGCGTATCAACACTGAAATGGCGGCTTGCGGAAGGTGGTCTCCACCGCCGCATGGCGGCGGAAAAACGCCTTGTCCACCAGAAACGAAACTGTACGCCTGTTGCTCATCAGTATACATGCTTCTAGGGGCGTGAACAGTGGAAGGTAGGCATGTTCAGTGACGAATCAACTTTTTCGACTGTTTGGGATGTGAATAGCCGCATCTGGCGTCGAGACTATGCGAGGTATGACCCCCACTATGTGCAGGAGGTTGCTCGCAGCAGGCGATGCACCGTCAGTGTGAGGTGCTATTTCGAAAGATGGACTAAGCATTTTGTACAGGATAGATGGAAACTTTACAACAGAGAAATACTGCTAAATTCTGGACCGTGTTATGCTTCCACATGCTCTTGATGCGCCATTCCCGGACGGCAATTTTAATTTACAGCAGGACATCTCCCCAGTGCAGACAGCAAAGAAAGTGAACGAACTTCTCACTGAACGCGGCATTCGAAGGATTCAATAGCCACCGAAAGAAGCTGATATGAACATTATCGAGCACGTGTGGGGAAAAAATTGAAGCTGAGCCTGTCGAAGAGCGGCCTCCAGCGTGTGTCCGCTGAAGGTCTCTGGAAGGCTGTGGAAAGGGAGTGGGACTGAATGAAGCGTGACACCAGCCTCGTTGAAGCTTTGTACAGATCACTGCCGTCAAGAATGCAGCACGTGATAGCCCTTCAGGGAGCCATGAGTAGCTACTCAGCCCCAGGTCGGCGTGCAAAGATATACCAACTGACTGGAATTTGACATCGCCTATAGCTCCGGACTTTCAGTGTTTTCGTTTCCTTCACTGTTTTCATTTTGAATGTTATCAACTGCATTGGATCACCCGTGCATTTCACCGCTTCAACTTAATGACCCTTAGCTTCAATGACGATGACGACGATGGTGGTGGTGGGTTTTTCTAGCGCGAGGGTACATCTGACCAAAAAGCGCCAAACACAAGGTGATTGGTCCTCACGAGTCAGTCAGCACAGATGCAATTGACATTTTCTGAACCTGCGATAGAACCAACGATAGAACAAAAGAGCGGTCAAGGATTATTGTTGTATTCAAGACCAGGTCAGGCATCCTCAGCAGCAGCTCTTGCTAGGTAAGAAGGGCAAACCTTGTGACAGCTAAGAATGGAAGCTCAGCCATCTCCTCAACACTGAGAGGGGATTGAGGTGATTGTGAATAAGAGATTCCACATAAAACGCCTACGTTAGTTAAAAATCATAGGCACTAAAGAGGAGAAAACTTACGCCTTAATTGCATGATGCAGCAGCGTTAATGGTTGCATGCAAGGTATGCAAGAATCAATTGAACGCTTAACTTCACAAAATAACTTTTTACAAAAACGCCTAGACGATATGGAGGACAGGTCGCGCCGCGATAATTTGATTTTTGAATCTGTCAGCCCATAATAATAATAATTGGTTTTGGGGGAAAGGAAATGGCGCAGTATCTGTCTCATATATCGTTGGACACCTGAACCGCGCCGTAAGGGAAGGGTAAAGGAGGGAGTCAAAGAAGAAAGGAAGAGAGAGGTGCCGTAGTGGAGGGCTCCGGAATAATTTCGACCACCTGGGGATCTTTAACGTGCACTGACATCGCACAGCACACGGGCGCCTTAGCGTTTTTTTTTATGGAGGAAAAACGCTAAGGCGCCCGTGAGATGTCAGTGCACGTTAAAGATCCCCAGGTGGTCGAAATTATTCCGGAGCCCTCCACTACGGCACCTCTCTCTTCCTTTCTTCTTTGACTCCCTCCTTTACCCTTCCCTTACAGCGCGGTTCAGGTGTCCAACGATATATGAGACAGGTACTGCGCCATTTCCTTTCCCCCAAAACCAATTATTATTATTATGGACTGACAGATTCATCTGAAACGTGGCAACAAACTGAAAGCACACTGACCAATGCACTAACGAATGTTCTTGACTCGCTACCAAACGGCCAATTTCAGCGTGGTCATCGTTTAGGGATATTTTCCGCTAATAAATGCAGACCCATTATTGCCAAGTTTACCAACTACAAAATAAGAGTTCTTCCTATCACATCGCAATGATTTCAAGGAACACAACATTTCAATAAGCGAGGATTTTTCACCCGCCACTCGAATTGCGAGACGGAAACTTACCGAATTTGGAATCGGCCATCCGGGATCACCCAAATTTCGCCTTCGCCACAATAAGCTATACATACGCGGCAAATGCTTCATATACAATCCATCTAACGAAACAATCGATGAAATCGAGCTGCCATCTGAACACGCGCCCCAAGGATCAGTCGCTTCGCCACATGGGGCATCCTAGTGGCGCGAGAGGGGCAGTGGTCATTCATCACCATCTGATGTGATTCTTTATACTAACATCAGAATTATCTTGAGTAAGAAAACTCTTTCATTGGCAATCGACACCTGTTCTGCGCATATAATCGCACTTACTGAAACTTGGCTATCATCTCAAATTCACGATAACGAACTATTTCACAACGCACATCGCTTCGCAGTATATCGCAATGACCGAACTAATCAGCGGGGAGGCGGCGTACTCCTTGCTATTTCGAAAGACATACCGTCATCATGCACCTACACTAATAGCGTCTTGGAAACTGTCTGGGCATCAGTTACTCTCGACCATCAGAAAATAATATTCGGCGTATGCTATCGTCCTCCTTCTCAACGCTCGTTTATTAACGACCTTCATGACGAACTTGACATAATACACACCAGATTTCGATCTGATTCCTTCTTTTTACTAGGTGATTTTAACTTTCCGACTATTTCTTGGGTTACCCAGCCTCCCACCCTATCTCAATTTTCAGCTGATGCCAGTGATTTTCTTGATTTATGCTCCCTTTTTTCATTTACACAATTAGTCACTAACGCTACCAGAATCTCTGTCAACGCAGCCAACACTTTAGATTTGATCCTAACAAATCGAGCTGACTTTGCTTCAGCCATGACCTACTTACATAAGTGATCACTCTTTGCTCATTTTCAACATTAACACTGCCTGTCCTATAAACCTGCAAGAAAGAAAAAAACCATACTAGATTATATTAGAGCAGACTGCGATGCCATTAACAATGAATTATCAGTTTTTACTCAAAACTTCTTCAGAAACTTTGACGATCGCTCTGTGCAAACTAACTGGGATATGTTCACGGCCAAAGTTTACGAACTCAGAAATATGTTCCAAAACGCACCATCCCTTCTAATCCTCAAGAACCATGGTATACCGCCCATATAAGACTCCTATCTAACAGAAAAAAGCGCCGATATCGCACAGCCAGGCTATCACTATGTAACGCTCACTGGGACGCCCACAAAACTGCCGCTGATGCCTATATAACTGCGCTTAAGCAAGCAAAAGATAACTTCCTTTCTAACACTTTACTATCCATGCTGTCTACCAACATTAAAAAATTTTGGCGCGTCAACCCGCATACCGAAGAATCTATTAACGGACGCGTTAGGTGACCCTATTCCGGCTCATTTATGCGCATCAGAACTTAACAAAACTTTTGTTCAGAATTTCTCACGCACATCAAACACCAAACATCCCGTTCCATTCCGGTATAATTTCCCAACTATGCCTCAAATTGTCATCGCTTCATCTGGCGTTGCTAAACTTATTGATGCCCTACAATTTCATTCATCGCCCGGTTTTGACTCCATTCATGCAAAATTAAAAAAAAATGCAATTGTCTACAGTTCCTTAATACTAACAAAAATTTTTCAGCACTCTCGATAGTTCCATTCTGCCAACACAATGGAAAGTCTGGAAGGTGGTTCCATTATTCAAATCAGGAAATAGAACCTCCCCAACAAATTATCGCCCCATCTCGCTCACTAGTACTTGTTGCAAACTATTAGAACATGTCATCTTCACCAACCTTGTGAACTTTCACGAGTCTAATTCGTTTTTTACACCCGCACAGCATGGCTTTCGGAGGTCATTTTCTTGTGAAACCCAACTTGCCAGCTTCACCATCAACCTTCACCATATTTTAGATCGCGCATCAGAAGCTGACTGCATTTTCCTGGATTACTCTAAAGCATTTGACAAGGTATGTCACCACTTATTTTTAAAGCTAACCCAACTGAATATTGACTACAATGTTCTGAAATGGGTTGAATACTTTCTTCTTAACCGATCGCAGTTTGTTTACGCTAATAATTTTAATTCACCTTTCAGCGAAGTTTACTCGGGCGTGCCACAAGGGTCAGTGCTTGGGCCCTTTTATTTCTTATTTACATCAATGATCTCCCTTCCATTGTATCATCTAAAATTCTTTTCTTTGCTGACGACTGTGTTGTTTTCCGCGAAATAAAATCCCCCAACGATGCTAACATTCTCCAGCGTCATCTATATAGCATTTCTCTTTGGAGTATTCAATGGCTAATGGAACGTAATACTAATAAGTGCAAAATTATGGGAATATCAAGAAGTTCCAACTCTCCGCCTGTGTACTACCTAAATAACGTTGCCTTTGAAGCGGTTACTTCATATAAATACCTGGGTGTTCATATTTCTGCTGACCTTAACTGGACGCGCCATATTCAGTACATAGGCAAACAAAGCTAACCGCATGTTGGGCTACATGCGCCGTAACTTTTCCAAAACTCCATCTTCTTTGAAATTATTGCTTTATAAAACACTAATACGTTCTAATCTAGAATATGGCGCAGCGATATGGGATCCTCATCATGAAAAACTGATGACTTTGCTTGAGCTGGCTCAAAATAACGCTGCTCGTTTTATCATGTCCAACTTTAACCGTACCGCAAGTGTAACAAGCATGAAAGCTAATCTTTCTTCACCTCCTTTAGCATCCCGCCGGCAGACAATTCGTTTGAGCCTTTTTCATAAACTATACCATCACCCCACGCTTCGATTCCCTCTCTTCGTCCCCCAGATACGTGTCACATCGCATTGATCATCGTCACAAAGTCGGCATTGAATCATGTAACACTAAAACGGCATTTCAGTCTTTCTTGCCTCGTACATCACGTGAATGGAACCGCCTTCCCGCAGATATCGTCGACATAATTGATAACCAGCATTTTCGTTCTGCACTAGCTAACATTGTATAACAGGAGAATGATAATACTTGTTCTGTAATATGCATTGTATCTATGTATTTTTGTTTTGTAACCACTCCCCTCTTTAATGCCTTTGGCCCTGAGGGTTCAATAAATGAAATGAAATTTGCTACTTTCTTATTAGTACCTCTAATTACATTAAACACACACATTAGCATGTATCAGTGGGCATACTAGATCGCTTAGTAGGCCACAAGACACACAAGGTTTCCTTTTCATTAAGTCCAATGAATGGAATTTCGACCACCTGGGGATCTTTAACTTGCACTGACATCGGTTTGGTTTATATGGGTTTAGCATCCCAAAGCGTCTAAGTGCCTCGTAGTGTATGTATGTGTGTGTTAGTGTGCAAGCGGCGATCAAGATCGAATGTATTTTTTTATTTCATTGTCTTTATCTTCTCTTGGACAGAGGAGGAGACAGGATTAAAAGCTCGTAAGCTTGACAGAGGTCCTGCCCCCTTTATTAACTTGGCAGTACAGTACACAGGCAGAGATTTTCAATTTTCGAAATAAACACTGAAACAAAATAACAAAACACTTTGTAAAAAAGCAGCGCTATGCATTACAGCACAAACATAGGTATTAGAAAAACAAATAACTGATCACGGGGAAACGAAAAAAAATAATAACAGGTATAGGTTTAAACTGAGTGCAATATTACGTAATCTCGTCGTGATGCTGGATGCGGCGTTTTATTGCCCAGGGCTCCTGAATGGACCTGAGCCCATTAATTAAATCACAGTGACACAACAGGGCACTGCGGCACAGGTGGCCTTTCTTTATTGGGGTTTAACGTCCCAAAGCAACTCAGGCTATGAGGGACGCCTCAGTGAAGGGCTCCGGAAATTTCGACCACCTGGGGTTCTTTAAAGTGCACTGACATTGCACAGTACACGGGCCTCTAGAATTTCACCTCCATCGAAATTCGACCGCCGTGGCCGGGATCGAACCCGCATCTTTCGGGTCAGCAGCCGAGCGCCATGAGCACTGAGCCACTCCGGCGGCTGCGGCACAGGAGGATTCCTCGCTCGTGGCTGAGTGGTAGCCGATGTAGCCAGGTAGCCGCATCTGGGGCTCTGTCATGTGAACGTACGTATACGTCTCCTGCAGCGTTATAACTTCTGGTGAATCTTCTGCAATGCGAACTCTCATTTCGGAGTACCGCGCTGCAAGAAAGCGCACGTTCCACTGCAGGATGGATGGTATGCGGGAGGGAGTCCGGCGACTAGCCATGATGCTGGATTATCTGTGCGGGAGCACCTGCTACTTCTAAGCAGGCCTGGTGTCCATCAGTGCCCAGAAAGTGCACTGAGGGCGCGCAGCGCCAGCTTTAGGCGCACAATCTCAGCGTCCAGAGCGTCAGGAGGCTGGCCATGAGAAGCGGCTGCAGGCTCGGTCCGCACTGCACTGGACGCCGGGCAACCAGATCGCCGCTGCCGGCGCGGCCGCTGCTTCGGTTGCTGGCGCTGCTGCAGGGGTGCTCTCCTGGCGGCCTGCGCATAAGAAAGCGCGTGCGGCGCTTACTGATACTGCTGGGCTGGGGCCGCTTTTTTAGCCCGGACGACGGCTTGCACCAGCCGCCTGGACATTGGTGCCATGGATGTGGCCAATAAAGTGGCCATGTGATGCTCAAGCTGCCTGCCCAGGTGAAAATTTTTAACTGGGAATCAATTGGTTCCAGTTTAACTGGTTTAAGGAACAATTCCCAGTTGGAGCTGGACTGGTCCCAGTTGCGACTGGGACCAGTCCAGCTCCAACTGGGAATTGTTGCCTAAACCAGTTAACCTGGGACCAGTTAGATCCCAGTTGCAACTGGTCAGAGCCGCTGAAAAAAATGCGCTTCATATATGAAATAACAGTATTTACACCGATGCGTGTTTATTTCATGATTTACAGCAGTGCTTGCTGTGTGAGCTGCTGTCTCCGCTCTGACTTTACACAGTCCTGTATCTTCTCACAGAGAATGTTGGTCAGATTCTTCATGGCAGCCCTAATGTCATTTTTGTTTACTTTCCCCCAGTGCTCGAGGGTTGCTGAAAATGAAATGGCAAAATGTCAGTCAATGCGAGAGGCATCTATTAATGGGTCTCACCTGCCACAACGTCTACCTTTTCAGGAGTTAGCCGTGGTTTAGCCGTTTCGGCAGTGCCCCTCTTCCGTGGTGCCCTTAACGCTGCGCATGGCGAGGCCTGATTGGGTCCAAATTGCTTGCGCAGTCTCTTTTACAACAAGAAAACTCTTCTTGTGGCTCATGATCCTATTGGCTTGGACTTTTGTGAGCAGAATACCCTTGCGGAGGTGAAGCTGTAATCAAAGTTTATGCTCAAAATATGAGCCTGAAAAATGAGCTGGTTTTGCACCGGCAAGTTCACTTAAAAGTACAAGGCTTGTACTTACAGAGCCATCAGGAAGGTACGTAAAATCTTGAGGAGGTTCCTTGCTGGTCCCTGAAAGTTACACCCCATTAAACATTCAAAGACTAGTACCTTTCAACTGTTAACAGCATATAGGCACGCATGGGCTAGGTAGCTGACAATTCTCTTAATGTCTCCAGGCAACTCACCTGTTGCAGAACCACTGGCTTGAGGCAGCCGAGTAGAGGGGCCTGTGTGACAGAGTGTGTTGCATGTTTCATGAGACTTTTGTATGCTAGAGCCTCACCTAGCATCACACTGAATTGGCTAAGCTTACAGTTCGGCTGCACAAGCTACATATGGTACTATCAGCAACGAATGAAACGCAAACAGGAATACTGCAGCAAGATTTTGATTTGAGCTAGTTGGTTGTAGCATGACATCAGTACTGAAGTTCCAACATAAAGGCACCAAATGTATTAGTTCCTGGAGAGAGGAAATATAAGTGACATTAACGCTTCTAAAATTTAGATAGTATTTGTGCCTTCGAAGTGAAATTACCGTCCACTAGAATTGAGGTTCCCCCTTCTAAGAGGTTCTCGCTTTGCTGTTCCATGATTCAATTGCCTTGTTCGCATTTCATTTGTTGCTGATATAGCACATGACGTCTAGCATCCTAAAGCGACACAGGCTATGATAAACGTCATAGTGGAGGGCTCTGGAATAATTTGGGCCACCGGGGTTTCTTCAGCACTGACATCGCATAGTAGATGGGTACCTTGCATTTTGCTCCATCAAAACACGACCACTGCGGCTGGGATCAATAAAAAACCCACGTCCTCGGGCTTAGCACTTGAGCTCCCTAACCACTGAGCCATCGCAGCAAGGCTGCACAAGCTATAAATACACAAAGTAGAACTGAAATCTTAAATTTCTAATGGCGAAAGGATGCAAATATAAACTCACCTGCAGTGGATGTGCTGGCAACAGCTTTAAGTGTGGGTTGTTTAGCTGTAAATATAAGCAACAGAATCAGGATGAGGCATTTCAGGTACGAAATTAACCTGCAGTAATGTCGCCTCACCCGTTGTTGAACAGTCCCGCTCAGCAACACATCGTGCTGGCAGCCCAGCATTTTCTGTATACAATTAACAACACAATAAAGATCATACACACGAAATCCATTCAGCTGCTTGCAGCATCCAACTTACCGTCTTTTGCAGATTTCTGCCCAATAGCGGGGCACACTTCTTTACAAAAGACCTCATCTGGCGCTGCATGTAAAGAAAATTATGAGTTGAAAGTCAGCTTGCTTAGGCACGCCTCCATGCAAAAAAAAAAAAAAACTACCACACAATCTGCAAATGTCCTTAGTTATGTCACGTTTTCAAACTGCACAAGAAATTTGTGCTCTGCAGGTTGTAAAGTATAACATACATGTCTGGAATGGTTTGCTAAATAAGTAATATTGAATTTGACTTCTCAGAATATAAAAGACTAAAAAAGGCATATACATACGTGCTGTGTCAAAATCCGCAATGGCCCCTTCGTCTTGCTTTTCTTCCGCTGTTGAAGGTTTATTGAGGTTAAAAATGCAGGCCAAAATGTGTGAAGCACTAGCTTTCACAGTTTGTTACGCCAGTGCTACACACTATTAAGTACATTGGCTTGAATTTTGGTTCCCAAAATACAAGAGACTGAAAAAAGTGTATACATATGTTCTGTGGCAAAATCCATGTTGGCCACTTTGCCCTGTGCCACTTTGTCTAGCTTTTCTTCAACTGTTGAAGCAGGATTATTGAGGTTAAAAATAAAGCCCAAAAAAGTGTGACACACTAGCTTTCACACTTCCTTAGGCTGGCATTATATATTATTTAGATTATAGGTTTCACATTACAATAGCAATATGCAGCAGCTTCACACACAGACAAACGAGTGCAAAAGTTTCACTTACGCCTAAAAATATTCGACTGCAGGAGCACCTGCTGTCCACGGACTTGCTCTCGCAGGAACAGATTCTCCTGCTGCAGTTGCTTGCATCGTGCTTTCCAATGTTGCACTTCTTTTTTAGCTTCTCTAAGCTCACTGCTTGCAATAAGCGAGTCATCCGACTCAGATGATGTGCTTGATGCACGCTGGATTTTGCGCTGCACATAATGTTGCAATATAAACAAATATTGTTAATGTTAAGGCAACAGTGCAAAAGAGATTTTGAGCTATCAAATACAACACTTACAGTAACTGTAGAATTTTTGCGATGTGCTTGGCCTAACTGCATTTTCAGGATGGAATTATAGTTGTCCTTTTTGGCAGATGCCTGATTACTTCTTTTCTTCTTGGAAGCCTGGAAATCGTGCAATGAACAATTACTTTCCTGGAAGAACCTGCATTGCATACATGTAATGTGTGCGGGCGGTCTTCAATCGACGTCAATCTGTCTACACACATATACAGTCATGGGTGCGATTTGCGAGGAAAAAAAAATTAATTCTACGCAGTCAGGCAAAGCAGGTCAACGAAAACCAAAGAAGCATGAGGGGTAATGCGTGCTCTTCCAAATGCTCTCTCTATATGGCCAAAGGCTCCCAAGGATAACTTGCTCTAAGCACACAAGCCCAATTTGTTCTAGACTATCACAAAAAAATGGCACTCGCAAAGTATAATTTATTGCCATAAGTGTTGCAAAGAATATACAGTACTCAGTATCAGGCTCTATATGCAGGAAAGTGGAAGTTTAACAAGAGAAGTGTGATAGGTTTACAAAGATGTATCGATGCGGAACCCGAACGAAATTCTTAAGTTCAGTCAGTTTCAGTTTCCCAGTGGCAATATCAGTTTTAATATAATAGCAATGTACTCTAAATCAGAATGAGTTTCAGCGTTAAACAGTTGGTAGTTCACCTTGAAAAGTGCTATTCATAATCTGCCATAGGCACTTGTACAGTGTTCTAGCTGTCATATTTTGTCCACATTTTCGGATGCTTTTACCATGAAGTGGAGAATGCAATTCGTTGAGAAGTAGTTGTGCTCATTGGACATGCCAACGTGATGTCCACACAAAAGTGGCATGCGAGAGAACACAGCCGGAGCACAGCCAAAAGGTAA
The DNA here is from genome assembly GCF_052857255.1 of Amblyomma americanum. NCBI lineage: Eukaryota > Metazoa > Arthropoda > Arachnida > Ixodida > Ixodidae > Amblyomma > Amblyomma americanum. The sequence goes on from NC_135498.1 coordinate 151,492,134, forward strand.
CCAATGGTACAATTACTCTACACAAGTGTGTGTAGTCTCTTTCTTGTCCCATCTCGTGCGCCCATTTCCGCTATGTTTGATAGTCACCAACTAGCCAAACTCCCAACTGTTGACAAGAGGTTGCTAGCTTCCTATCAGATATTCATAAAGAAAGGAAGCTAGTAACTTCTGCTTTACCTCCTGATCAATCCTTCTACAAAGAAGGCAAGATGATTAACATAAATGCAGAGAAAAGTGTCATCTCGACGGGTAGCAAAATTTAAGTAGTTGCATGCAGGGCTGCTTGCAGCTTGGACAAACGCTAGGGAACCCAAAAAAGCACCCTTTTCCTTTCACAAAAAAACATATTTGAGGCCCTTTATAAGAGGTTCATTGCATATCTTCTGCTGTGAACTTGTCTGCAAGTTTCAGTATGTTGTCCACTACAAGTATCACTCTCATGTATCCCATGGCTTTCTTCCTACATTCTGGTATTGATTCTGCATTTGATTGTTTTGATGTCTAGACTTCCGTTACCAACTGAACTGAAGGAAACTGAAAAAGAAAAACTGAAGGCAAAAGCATATTACACATAGTTATGTCAATATGGATGCAGCTGTATACACAGAAACTGCAACCATTTTATTTCCATACAATCCATCGCCTTTTCTATTAGCACTTACGTAAGCACAAACTTTCATTTTGGGAAGAATAGGATTTAAAACCATGCCAAAAGCTTTACAAGTTTGTGGGCGGATCACCGACACAACCATAGCAGCAAGAGCAAAGAACAGATCAAAAACTGCACTAAACAGCAGTCCGTACTTACCACGCATCACAGATAATTTCGCAGGGATCAGCGCAGTCTTTCTTGGGCGGTCTGGAAACTGGGCAATGTCTGCCTGTGGAAAGGGACATAATAGAATGCAGCGGAGAAAAAATAAAAACTTTGTAAAAGCTTCATCTATTCAAAAATCATGGTGAAAAGCATTGCTATGTTATTACCCTGAAGGGAATGGTTCCGTAGCGCTGCCGTACTCAAGATCGCTACCAGCAGCTCTTTAACAAACAGGCTGTCTTTAGGCTGCTGCTTAATTCTTAGCCAGGCACTGTTCGATATTTGCACCCCATGTCCAATGTCCACCTGAAGAAATAAAAAGAACAGATCTTGTGTGTTCTACACATGCTCATTTGCCATGTCTGTATCTTGCAACCTGATTAAAAAAACTATTTACGTATCCTCAATCCTCCCAACTTCCCCTGACCCCATGTCAGCCAAAGCTCCAACCTTGTGGAATAAGTGTTTTTTTAACACCATGCATTGGCAAAGTGAGAAATAAAAAAAAAATATGCCAGGGATCTGCGAAGGTGTATGTACCGAGCAGAAATTTAAAATGTTTGCATAGGCAAATTTCATGTACCAGTGTCAAAACATTAGTAGTTAGCAACGGCTGCAGGAGCATGTAAAGCATGGACAATTATTCGACAGCACTTTGAGTTGGCATGCACAATACAAAATGAAATTAAAGCATATTCAAGACATAAGATGCAGCTGTCTGCAGTAATGTTTACAACATAACAATTGCATCGGTAAATCTTGTCCAATTATGTTGAAACCACATTCTTATTGTTTCAGGCTTTTTAAGAAGCATTCCGGGATACCATATCAGCTTGACTGGGGAGATGTGAGGCCACATTTGAAACTGTAGTAGTCTCTATTGCAGGGGGTGCTGATGGCAGATCCACCTTGTCCTGAAGCACTGAGGACAGACTCTTGAGGGCTTGGGCATTAAAGGAAGAGTCTAAAAACATAGTAATACACCTTAATCACAATGGTGCACACATGCCAAGAAGCTCACTATAAAAGTTCAAAAACTGTCTCCACTACATAATATAAATGCAAGAAGGGGCCCCTTGTTTTTCAGTTTTGCATCACAAGAAAATCGGACAGTACAAACTATAAAGTATTTTCCGAGTTCATATTTTAGAATGAATTCGGTGAATGAACATAACTTAGATTTTTTGTTCAATACTTTTTCCTGGAACACAGCATGCTACCAATATCTCTGTTGTAGCATTCTCGCTTCTATAAAAATGCTGCCTAAATTTACCTACTAAAACAACCACATAATATACAAGCATCAAAGGTAATTAAGTTTGAAAATTTTTTGCAATAAATACACCTAATTTCCACGTGTATCGTTGAGCTTTATGCATCGGCAAACTTCAACATCTTGTGCGTAGTTTCGGGTAGAACTATGTTTAGCTGGATTTATCTCGGAATCTGCTCAGGCTTTCACCAGGAAATAAGAGGCCAAAATAAAAGCTCTGCAGATAACATTAATGCACAGATGATAAGTCACCATGTGGCAGCAATACTGAAAGACTGCAGTATATGACATTATTAATAACCTTTGTCTTTCAAGTGTGGTTAATATACACCATTTTGAATTCCAGCACCATGCTAAAATTAGTACTGAGAAATCAAAAAGCCATCATACCGAGCTCATCCATTTTTCCTATCACTCTCTCCTGGAGTCTCTCGTTCAGGTCTCTGTTTCTTTATTTCCAAGTCTTGCTCTTGCAAGCGTTTTCTGAGGCTGCTCACCTCTGCCAATGCAGCTGACAGAGGATTTTGTTCAGTTTTTTTTTTTCACTTTGTGGCAGCAACTTTCTTTTTTCTTGCCAAAGCCTTTAAAAGATTCTCTTTGTTGGCATTTTTCTGCTTCTTAGGCTCCTATAAATGAATGAAACACAAAGAGATATATTAATATTATTAATAATATATTATATTAATATAACATTATTATATATTAATTACTTTTCTCAGCCTCAGACTCTCGAGAGCCCCGCAGTTTCTGTGTATTGAGGAGTATACATACCACCTCGCGTTCCTCTTGCTCATTCCCGCCGGAATCGACAATTCACCTGAAGCGAACACGACGCTGCCTTACTTTATTTTGTAAGTCTTCTTTGGAGTCTAGAACATTGCCGCACATATCAATAAATTACAAATAAAAATGCATAGGGCTTCTAGGGTAACAAGTGAAAATGCATCCCGAAAAATGTATTTCAAGAGTGGAGTGGAAATGGAGGCAGTTAGTTGCAGACACATCAAATACATATTATTTCTGTGCTGAAGATTAAAACCTAGAGTTGCAAAAAAATAGAGAGTATATATTAATTACTTTTCTTATGATGGACTGATATCACAATATCAAATAAATAAAATCAATCAGTAAATTTCGCTTTTGAAGCAGCGACCTGTTATGTATGGTTATAAACTTACAAAACAGTTTAAAAAGTGCATTCGCAAAGTTAATTCTGATGATCAAGCATGATATTTTTTATTCTTAAAGTGCATCTAGGCCTGAATATTCCAAATGAAATTGTGGATACAGGAATGATAAAGGAGCACGCGTTACCTTAACCACCAAAAAATGCGCTCATTACCAAGTCCTGAACTGTGTCAACCAGATTACAGCCACAACAAATATACAGTAATGCCACCACTGTAACAAAAGCCACTCTTAAGTAGCCTTAATCGTAAGTTTATAGGCCAGTTGTTGCCCACGCGGTCGACTATCTACAACACACGTGTTCTCCCACTGATAGGGCAGCTTTTCGCTCAGTCTAATTTGTGGCCGGCCATCACAGAAACAAATGCCTTAACAGCTGCATCCTGTGAAGTGCACACCAGCCACGCTTTAGCGATTTATGCCACACGCTTTCTTACCACTATATCTGTGACTCAAGTTGGTCGATCAAACAACCTTCTCAGAAACTCATGCGTTCATATCACGATATCTGCAACTCAGGTTGAGTGATCAAGCATACTTCCTAGAAGTGTCTTGCAGTAAATTAAGCTACCCATCAGTTACTCTGCATGCACGAAAAATGGTCGCTACCGCAGGCGCAGAATAATAACAGTTCAAACTTACCTCCAAGCAGCAATATGCGGGCTCGATAATAGTCTGACGAGTCATCCTCCTCAATCCATTTTACTAAATAGAATGTAGACGCGTAGCCCCCGTCAGCTCTAAAATCAAAACCTCGCACGCATTCTATAGGGACGATGGCGCAGCGCTTATCGTCTTCATACCTAACGTAGGCATGCGCACCCATTGTGCCGACAGCCAAAAGAATTTCCACTGATGCGCACGAGGCTGCTGCAGAACACCAACTGCCACTAAGTCCAGTCTTGCAGCTGCGAAGTGCCATAGCCCACCATGAATGTATGGACAGACGATTTTTCGAGCAGCAGCTCGCGCCACCTAGCCTAAAATTCCCTTCTTCCTCTTTCTCTTCTTTTTTTTTAAATCTGATTTGCCAGTAATTATCAAAATTTTACTCGTCCCTTGACTTTTTTTCATGAAACTTTTAATCTCTGCTTTGTTAACACAACACTATAGTATTATAACACACTTCTCGTCATACAGTTTCTTACTGTTAATAGTAAGAAACTCTATGCTTCTCGTCTAATCAGTAGCGATGGCAATGCAAGTGGTACCAAAGTGCCAAAGCATCGCACAAAAAATTATTTCTATATTGCAGATTTAGAACGCATTACTCCGCACTTGGGCTTCAAATCGTATAATTGCAGAATTGACCTTTTTGTGAATGCGGCCGAACTAGCCAAGCCGAACTGTAGTCATAGCCGAGGTTCAATGTAGCCGAGGCAACATCGGCAACATGTCGGCAACAGAAGCTCCTGGCAGCAGTGGTCTTTGCTCCGAAATCGCGATGGCGCGTACGCAGAAGCGAGGAAATTACAAACAGTATTTAAACCCTGGTGCAAAAATCGAGCTGCCGAAATCGATGCATTACTGGCACAAAAGCTGTCAGCAAGAAAGAGGCGTAAGTATGAGCGTATATATACTGCGTGTGCTCGCCAGTTGTGCTTGGATCCGAACGCCGCTGACATACTTTATACATTGTTACACAGGCTCTCAGCTACATTGTTACATTGGCTCTCAGCAGCAGACAATGTAGATAGCTGCAATTTCCACCAGAAAATATTGAGGAAGCAGTCACAATGGATGAAGAAAGCTGCCGACAGCCATTCGCTGCCAATGACTGTGAATACGCCACGCCGGGAGGTGCACTCAGTTCAGCGGTACAGAACTCGGGTTCTGTTTGCGAGCCGGATGCAAACGATCGACGTGATATCCTGGTGAGTATAGGACGCGATATAGGTTTCACATCATGAATTGCCACATATGATGTGGCAAAGATTCAGTATTGAAGCCTTTATCTGGAAAAAGCCACACCCTGTCACTTCTTGCAACATTTCCTCTGATAGGCCTTTATCTTTCCCGCCTGTATGCTGCGAAATGAATTGTGTGCATTTGTTTAACTTTTATTTGTGACTTCGAATGTTCTACTACTTTTGCTTGTGCTGATGGAAATGCTATTGTGTTGTGAACACTGGTTATTCTATTGCAAAGTGAGGGCTTCATTGTTTTATGCTGTCTTTGGATAGCTTTTTACTTTGGGCCCCCGCTTTCATAAAAAAAATTCACGAAATAAAACTTAAGTGGTTCCTGCACGAGAAATCATTTTGACATTACCCTAATTATGTTAAATGCATGAGAACTTTTTTGTGTTGTATTATGTTGCAGAAATACTTGTACAAAAATGCCCATTTGCTTCTCTCACTGAGACTGCAGTATGTTCAAATAAGTAATAGATACCTTCTCTGTGTGTGCAGGAACACCATGCCCAAAGTGAGAGCACAAGCCCAAGCTCAAATGATGCTGCACTTGGCAGTCTTTTCCGAGATATTGTGTCATCAAAGTTGGCAGTAACAGAAGGTGACATGTTCTTAATGGTCCTCAGGTATGCACTCAACTCGAGGCTGACATTTAGTGCACTTCTTAGCCTTACTGACATGGTCAATGCTTTTTTGAATGTCCTGTTCTGCCACATTCGATGTATAAGCTAAACAAGATTTTTGAAGGTAGTGGGGCAGGAATGTCATTTCATTATTTTTCCCACAGTGCACAATTTATGTGGGTGAAGCTGTGCCAGGTGTATCCCTTCACTGCTGTGAATGTGGTCAGCCATGTGGAACATCTGCCATGGTGGATGCACCCTTTTTGTCCTTTTAAATCTGCCATCACAGTTATGCAAAATTTTAGAAACATCCACCTTTCTTGATTTAACAAAGGCCCTCAAGTTGAATAGTACCTTGTTCAACATTTATGATGGCATTATGTATCGCAACTTTGTTGATGCTACTAGTCAAGCTGGCCACAGAATCAGCTTCACACTGAATGCAGATGGCAGTGAGTCCTGTATTCAAGTCGAGTGGCACATCGATTTGGCCTATCCAACTTATTATTATTGACCTGCCACCGACAGACAGGATGGTGTTAGCAGGTCTCTGGTTAGGAAAAGACAAACCCCACATTGGCATCTTTCAAGGTGCCTTTGTGGAGGTCATGAACAAATTATCGCAGGAAGGATTTGACCTTAACTATGAAGGCAGAAAACAAAACTTCAAGGCCTTCTGCATTTGCTATGCTGTTGATTCTGTGGCCAGAGCCCCCACGCAGGGCGTAACTGTTTAATGGATACCACGGCTGCAATTAGTGTCTACAGAATGGCGAAAGGGTTGGAAGAGCGACGAAATACGCAGTTGAAGATAAAGACAGTGCCGAAAGGAGTGAGGAGCAGATGGTGTCAGGTGTGAAAAGGGCAATAGTAGAAGGGTGATCTGTCAATGCTGTAAAATCTCTCCCCACTCACCAACATGCAGCAGTTTAATATAGTCTGGAGCTTTGTTCCAGGCTATAAGCACTACATCCTGTTGGGAGTGGGGCGGCAGTTTCTGGACTTGTGGCTTGAATCGCCAGGTTCTTCATTCTATTTGGGTCGCTCTCAGGCTGCAATAGACAAACGCCTACTGACCATTGCACCTCCCAGATGTGAAACGCACACCTAGACCTATGAAAGAGAGAAGATAATGGAAAGCGAAGGAGTTCGAAAACTGGCTGCTGTTCTACAGTGTTCCTGTGCTGGAGGGCATCTTGAACAGTCAGTACTTGCAGCACTGGGCATGTCTGGTGGAGGCTGTACACATCATGCTGGAACCCACGGTGTCATTTCCTGACCTTACTCTTGCAGAGAACCTTCTTTTGGACTTCTTTGTCCACGCTCAAATCCTCTATGGAAAAGAGTGCATGACCTATAACGTGCATCAACTTCATATTGGAAAGATTGTGCGACACTGGGGTCCATTGTGGGCTCACTCTGCATTTCCGTTTGAGACGGGAAATGGCACCTTGAAGGAGGCTGTGAAGGCTGCCAATGGCATCCCTCACCAGGTATGCTGTGTGTTGCAGATTGAGGGAGCAGTTGAGAAGTGCATTAAAAGTACTACTCATCAAGGTGCCATCCAGTACTGTGCCTCACTAGACACAGCATCAACACAGAAAATTGTGTACATCTATGGGGGGTTGCGCTTCTTTGGTCGAGGTAGGCCATATGTCCCTTCAAGCAGCGCAACAAACAAGGAGCTTGTGGCTGAAAACAGTATTGAGTATCCTCGTTTGTTTCAGAGTGGCCATATATTTACTGGTGAAGGCTATGCCAGGAACAAAAAGCAAACAACTCTATGGTACACCTCTCAGATGGCACTTTTGCTGTAATTGTGCACATTGTCAGCAGCACTCAAACATTTGCAGTTGTGCAGCCTCTGAAATGCAGGGTGTTGAAGTGTTGAAGTGAAGTGAAATGAGGGTGTTGAACATGGTTGAGATGAACCACCTGTATAAAGTTATTTCATTCTCCAAGAAACATGAAGTTGTGTCATTTTCGTAAGTCAGTAACATTTGCGTCTTCATGAACGTAGGAAGTGTATTTATTTCACCTGTTCCTAGTTCCTACACCCTTTAGCCAATTACCTTTTGCTTATGTCTGGTCAAATGTTTTTAGGGGATCCCACAAGGTGTGTAAATTTGTAATAAGGCAGTAATTACTCATTGGCATCCACCCAAACGCAGCCATATAGCTACAAAGGAAAACTATACAGGTTTCTCAGAAACTGCGCAGTTACAGAAAAGTTGGAACCCGGGACCGCTGCTTCACCGTAGCAGTCGCTCTACCAACTGAGCTAACCGGGATGGCAAGCTTATGGTAGGGCGAGAGCGAATTGATCAATAACTTGAAGTGGGAACAGTGTTGGTCAAATGTTTTAGGGGAATCCCACAAGGTGGAGTAGATTTGTAATAAGGGAGTAACTACTCATTGAGATCCACCAGAACGCAGCCAAATGGCTACAAAGGAAAGCTATACAGCTTTCTCAGAAACTTCGTAGTTAAAGAAAAATTCATCCTGGTCCAGGGTTCGAAACCAGGATCACCGCTTCACCAAAGTAGTTGCTCTACCAGTAGTGCTAACCGGGATGGCAAGCTTATGGTTTCTTAGGTTTCTCCTGAAAGTGTACCTGGGCTACTACAAGGCCTGCGGCGGCCCCTTTGCATCATCTGGGAAATATTAGTCAGGTAGCATTCTACAGGATGTTTAATGTCGCCACCATACGTGTGACCACCAAAGTCCAAATTACCTAAAAACTCATGTTCAAGCTGCAAACCACTTCAGCCACTGTCTATCGCAGTTTTAGGGAGCGAATATTTTGTTATATGCAGGGGTGTGTGTGTGTGTGCCTGCATGCGTGTGTGTGTAGATGAGTTTAGAGTGTTTGGTGGGATATGGTGAGGAAAATGAGCCCACTCAGAAGCCTGCAGCCGCATTGGTGTAGCCGCGACAGGCGGTTTACGATGACCATGGTACTGGGGCAAAACGGCCGCTTCGAGAATCTCCTCTGCGAGGTTCACTTTCCAGTCTGTGTAGGGAGCCGATTGCTGATTGCTTTGGCAGATAAGACGTAGCTGTTATAAACAGCGATGTCCATAAAATAAAGGAAGATTTTCTCGTAACCTTTGGCGCATCTTCGCATAATTGGAAAGGAAGCCAGTTGTTGGTCCTCGCGATCCACTCTGCCCATGCCTCAGCTGTAATCGATTACAACTTGCGGCTTCAGAACTAGCAAGCCATTCTTGCGACCCTTTTTTCCGGTATCAGTGAGATCAGTTGAACTGTGGCAGGTTGACAGCATTGCGACCTGCTTTTTGTCCTGCCAAGTGAGGGCCATGATGCCTCGCGCAAAGAAGGACTTGCATTCGCCTTTTTGCAGCTTCGCCCTGAAATCCTTCGGCATGTTCTTTCGGTGAAGGCGAACTGTGCCGACAGCATTCGAACCAGCTTCCTTTAACTGCGAAATAGCAATGGCGAAGAATACCAGTTGTTCATAAACACTGTGTGGCCATCGGGCAGACGTTTTTCTAGAAAGCCGATTACAACCGCCTCACTGCACAACAATCCAGCGGTAACTGAAGTCTTCTCCCTTTTTTCTGTGTAAATCGAGAACTTCAGGCAGTAGCCACTTGAAGACTCGCACAGTTTGTAGAACTTAAGGCCAAATGTTGCCCGTTTCAAGGGGTTAAACTGGGCGTAGGACAGCCGACCACGAAACTTCATAAGGCTTTCATCAACTGCCAGACACTCTTTGGGATCATGGGCTGTATCAATGCATTTCAGTACGTGGTCGAGCACAGGGCGCAACTTCCACTCTGAGGGAGAGTGGTCGCAGAATTGCAGACATTTTGAGAGTGCCCAAAAACGCTGCCTCGACATCACAGAAGCAAAAAATGGTGTGCTTAATATAACAGCTCTTGTTGACCAGTAAGATTGAATGCTGCTCTTTTTTACTCGACTCATCAGCACACACATAGCGAAATAAGCTTTCATTTCATCCGGTGTTGTTTCATGCCAACTGGGATCGGGATGCAAATGCTGTCTCTCGCATGCAAAGGCATTTTTGTGTAATGCGATGGTGCTCCAAATCTCGTCTCCTAGGAGAGCATTGAACATTGCCTGAGCATTGGGGTTTGCACCTACTTGTAGCTGGATGGCTCGTTTGATGCCTGGTTGACCACGAAAGGTGTTCTTCACAACCTTTTCCACTGTGTCATCCGCTTCCCATTGCTAGCCTTCTAGTTTTCGCGCCTTCGGATATGGTGGCCGAGAGTCGCACGGATCTTGTGCTAAACACAAGTTGTCTTCATTGTCGCTATCACTGTCCGTAATCCAGTCACTCTCGTCATGTGACACATCCTCTTCATCATGGTTGTCACTCTCGAACACAAGATTGAGAATTTCTTCTGCAGTCAAAGTGCATTTTCTCCGCGACGCCATGTTTGGAAAGAGACGGAATTGCGAACTTTTTGTCGATAAAAACAACAAAACTAACCTCAGACAGTGGACAACTATGTCCATCTGGTGGAAAACACATGAATCAATCACTACACAAGTTGTGTTGTGCTGCCGTCTATTGAATAAACCCAAAACAAACCACACTCTGAGCAGCCGGCGATTCGCCGGCCAAAGTGACTTTGGCCTCAGCCAGTGCGGCCGGAGGATCGCCGGCCGCGGAAGAAAATGGATTAAGCTTGGCACCAGCGTAAGTGGAAGACAAGACACAGAAGAGGCACGCAGGACAATCGCTGGCCCGTGTGCCTCTGCTGTCTTTTTACTTAAGCTGGTGCCAAGCTTAATAATGAATCACCAACTCGCTCAACTTTCTGCATTACTTGAAGTCCCCTAGCGTAGCCTGGGTTGAACAGATGTGGTGATGAGCCGCCCAGGGCTGTCAGGCTCCTTGTCCAATTTTCACAGTTTCGACGCTCAAAGGAAGTGGTCACTTGTCACGCATCTTCCATGGCCAGAACCAATGTTATGCATGACTACTCCCATGTTTGCTGCTAAGACGATGAGTGCCTTGCCTGCTTACGGCAGCTGAGATGCTTAGCCGCGTTGGTTTGGACTGTGGGGTTTAATAGCCCGAAGCGACTAGGGCTATGAGAGACGCCATAGTGGAGGGCTGTGGATAATTTTGACCACCTGGGGTTCTTTAACGGGCATCATCATTGCACAGTACACGAGTGTAGCTTTTTGACTTGGAATGCTACTGCCACTGCCGGGATCGAACCCACATCTTCCGCATTAGCAGCAGAGCACCATAACTACTGAGCCATCGCGGCGGCGAAACCGAAACAGGTGAGAGAAAAAACTCAACGTGGTTTTAGTTTGGTTTTGTAGGTTTAACATTCCAAAGCTAATCAGGCCATGAGGGTCGCTGTGGTAGAGGGCACCGAATAATTTCAACCACCTGGAGTTCACTGACGTGCAGAGACATTGCACAGTATATAGACCTCTAGCATTTTATGTGACCACCGCAGCAGGGATTGAACCCGTATCAGGAGAAAATCAATTATAAATTATATAGCAGTCATAGGCAAACACCACATGGTTATCCATATAATGTTTGGTGCATCATTCGAAAGAAGGACACACACAGCTGCAGTTGCGAGCCGAATAAGCTTTGCATTATTGCATTTGTGTTTAGTAGAGGCACAAAGAGTGAGCAGGTGAAAGATGTATGAGTAGTTTCTTCAGAATTCACAATAAAGGGACCGAAAACTAACCAAAACGTGCCTTGAGGCTGTGGTGGAAATGATGTGTTGCCTCATGTAGTAGAATTGACCTTTGCAATATGGAACAAAGATTTATATTTTTATTTTTTGTTGAAAATTGCATGAAACAAACTGAAATGCCACGTTGCAGCGAGATCTTGCCACTAGATCAGTGCATCCCACGATGTGACCACATCTCAGTAAAATATTATATTTGTTGAGTGTAGAATTTGTTTTCTCTCTCGGAAGTATTCGTCATATTTTATTTTAGTTTACGCTCTCTCCAATGCGTCCTTCGAAAAAAAGGAATGCTCCCTTCGCACTGCAAATGAGGTGTTTTGAGCTTTTGTCACCAGATGCTGCCAAAGGTGTTTTGAGCTTTTGTCACCAGATGCTGCCAAAGTGTTCTGCATTTATTGGTTGAAGCGGTAACAAAAGTTTCGTCGACAAGCCACGCATCACTGCGCCATAACAGCTTTTGGTCTGGAAACTGAAATGGATGCTGTTCTATAGAAGAAAATGGCAAAATTACTGTCTCGCAAGTGTGATTTTTATTACTTTTCAAAATGCATCTTTTTTCAGTGTGAAACGGCCATTCACTCACTGATCATGGTTTCCAGCTTCTTTGGGATACATAAAAACGGGCATTCGGTGATCAATAAATTATCAATTACAATCTTCTACAGCGTTTCTGACAAAAATGTTGTGGAATTGAGTACTTTAGAAACACGCTTTCCATTGTGATGAGAAAAATTCCATGTTTAAAGTTCAGTTGTTGGCGCGCTAAGAGTTGAGAGACAGGTACAGTGCTGGGAAACATGCGGGTTCTGGATGCTTGACAATTTCATACTGAGGACAACTCTGTAATGCATACGATCCATGCGTCACACACTGTGTGTATTTGACAAGGTCTAGATCACATGAACTGTCAAGAGAAGCAGCTGTGGGCATGCTGCACCGATGGTTTTATGCTGTAGATCATCAGGTGTCCCAACAGGAGAGGTGTCCTACCAGGGAGAGGGTGATTACAGCCTTTGCAAAACTCCTCAGAAAGGTGTTGAAGAGCCCCAGAACTCGTCCATCAAGACCAGCCAGCAACGCAGCAGAAAATGATCATTCACAGTTCAAGACAAGACAAAATCTTAGAAACGGCACAAGAGCAAGCCGTAACAGGGAGCAGAGACATTGCAGAAACTTGCTGATATGCTCAACAGGATGGAATTGATAGAGCAGAAAATGAGCATTCACAGTTCGAGACAAGACGATATCTTAGAAACGGTACAAGAGCAAGCTGTAACAGTTGCCAGCATTAATGTCTACTTCTTCTCCAGGCCAGAGGTTTTCCCCTTGGTCGGCATCTCTTCCTCAATGCCAGCTCCCAATCGATCTCTTTTTCCGCAGTGGAGTTTCCAGCATTCCAGTCGCTTTAGTTCCTTCTGGTGGAGGAGCGATCCGACTGAACAACCCAGAGGCTGTACAGGCAGCTCTTCAATCCACATCGACGCCCTTCATGCGCATTACTGATGTCCGGCAGTTCGGCAGAGGTGGTATTTTGTGCAGGTCACCGGATGAATGTGGTGAACCACCCGGTGAGCGCATTCATTCCGCCTCATCTAGCGTGTTCCAAGGGCTTCGTCCGAGGGGTCGACATTCGATTGAGCCCTATGGAAACGCTTGAGAACCTCTCGCCTGCGGGGGTGATTGCTGTCCATCGATGCAGCAGGATGGTCGACGGAGTAAAAATTCCTACGGAGTCCGTCATTGCCACATTTGCAGGAATATTCTGCCTGTCAGAGATAAAGGTGTGGCCATTGGTATTTCAAGTAGATGCTTTTAACTCTTGGCCCCTTCAGTGTCAAAACTGCTGGTGATTTGGCCACAGCACCAAAGCCTGCAAATCGACCTTATGCTGCTGTGCTTGTGGGGAAGGTCATGGCTGAGAGGAATGTCCCGAACAGCAAGAGAATTGTTGTTTGTGTAATGGTGCTCACCCTGCTGATTCACCTAACTGTCCTGCACGAGCACTAGAAGTTCAGGTGCTCGAGCTTATAGACAAGTGCAGATGCATGCGGAGAGAAGCTTTTGCCGCAGTCAAGGAGAGAGCCTAAGTCTACTCTAGTGTGGCCGCCAAATGCCCACCCATGATGGATGCCAGTTGGTCCGAGGCTATTACAGCGGCAGTTGAGAAAGCTGTGGCAAATGCAAAGGATCGCATTATGGAAACCGTATCCACGTGCATTTCGCATGCAATAGCTACCCAGATGACCAATATGCTGCAGGTGCCCACCGCTCCGCTCTTGCCTTCTTTGGCTTCGGAAGCTGCTCCTCCTTCTGTGGTAATCAATTCCGCTCCACAGGGCCAAAAACAGTATGAGCAACAAAAGACCTCTCAGGCGTCTCCTCCGAACAGCGTTATGGACGCATCCTCTATGGACTATGTGGATATGGAGTCTGATCTCCGCGCCCAGAAACGAAGTGGATCTCGTTTGAATATTGCAGGTCCATCTTGCCCCCCGTCGAAGACAAAGAAAAGTATCGCTAGTCAATATCATAGGATAAGGTTCTAGAAAAGGCAGTCGCGGCTGCGGCACTCCCGCCAAGATAGGGTTCTTAAGTGTACTCCAGTGGAATTGCCGATCTATATTCTCAGCTTCAACAGGTTTAAATTGCCTATGCAACCAGCTTCTACCAGATTTAATTGCATTACAGGAAACATGGCTAACTACAAATTCCAATTATCATCTCAAGAATTATCGTCTGTTCCGGCTTGACCGGTCATCACGAGGGGGAGGGTTGTTAGTGCTCATCTCTACAAAGTTTTGTCACAGGACATGCATTTCTTTCCAATATGTGGACAATGAATGTAAAATCCTTGCGGTTGACCTCAGTGTCCCAGGTCAACAGCCCTTTACGGTAGCTAATGCATATTTCCCGTCTGGTGTGTGTGACACTCGGCCGCTTGACTCACTTATGTCTAGTAGCCATTCTCAGGTTTTATTACTTGGAGACTTCAATTTGCACCATGTGATGTGGGGGTTTATAACAGACAGCTTTGGTTCTAGACTATTTGACTATTTGATTGGGTTTCTGACAACAACCTGATATGCAACAATTCCGGATTGTCTACGTTTGTTCGCAGTCAATGCTGCTCTGCCTTGGATTTAACTTTTTTCTCCCCGGGAGTCTCTGTCATGTCTTGGGAGCCTGTTGAATGTGCAACAAACAGCGATCATCTACCGATTAGTTTCAGGTTTGCGTGCAAATTAACTCTTTCTGAGCGACATCAGCGCACGTTATTAAATTACAGTTGCTTTGAAGACACACTAAAATCAGCTCTCAATCACTTCAGACCATTGCGCTAAGACAAGTGCCGAAAGCAAAACTACACATCTATGTTCAGTACTGGACCATGCAAGGCAAAAGTCTGAATTATTGGTTAATAGAACCAAGGGTGCAATCGCCAACAATTGGTGGAATGCTGAGTGCACGCGTGTATACAGACAACGGAAAGCAGCTTGGAAGAAACTCCTCTCAATCAATGCCCAAAAATTTGGTTGGATTATAAGTATGTTGCATCAACATTTAAGCGCACAGTCGCCCGTGCAAAGGAGGAGTATAATACAAGTCATTATGATTTCCTTTTGCAATCAGGAAATAAACAAGCTTTGTTTAATTTCATGAGGTGCAACAAGGTGATTCCACCGGTTGCCAACATTGAATCCCTCGTTCAGTCCTCTGCTGACATGGCAAAGGCTTAGAGGACATTGTGTGTGGCCCAGAGCTTCGCTTTACATCTGCTCTACCGTCTCCAGCTACATTCACATGCACCCCAAGTGATTTCACTCAGGTCTCTATGCCTGAAATGTCGCAAATTGTTCTGCGCTTATCCCCAGCGGCTCCTGGCCCCGATAAGGTCACTTCATCTATGATCAAAATTTTTTTCAATGAATCTCCTGAAGACCTGTTGGCTGCAGTTAACCATTCCATTAAAGGTCCTTGGATACCTCATGAGTGGCGTCTTGCTGAAATAGCTCCGTTGCTTAAAAACCAAGCGGAGGGCTTTACCTTAGACAACTTACGCCCTATTTCATTAACATCAAACCTAGTGAAATTGGTGGAAAGGGTCCTTCTCAGTCGTGTCATGTCATTCATTTCGGGAAATGCTGTATTGAATCCATGCAAAATTGGTTTCAGGCCGGGTTGTTCAATTTGGTGTGCTCATACTGACCTAGAGAGAAGTATTAAATTAGCTCACAACAGAAAACAGTTTGTTGCGCTTGTCACTTTAGATGTCAGTAAACCATACGACAGCGTTGAGCACTCAACTCTGTTACTCAGATTACAGAAACTCAACTTCCCAAGCTATTTTGTAGCCTCGATTTCTGCTTTTCTGGAAAATAGAGAATTTTATTGCTGCCAAAATGGTGTTTCCTCAAGGAGATTTCAACAGACAAGAGGTGTACCGCAAGGATCAGTTCTCTCACCTGTTCTTTTCAACATTTTTCTAAGCTGAATTCCATGCATTCCAAAATGTGAGAACTTACGTGTATGCCGACGATATTGCATTTTTTGCACCAGCAGGTGACATTCACACTCTTTATCGAACCCTGCAAAATTAACTCAATGTTCTTGGCAACTGGTTAGGAAGAATTAATCTGTCCCTCAATGTGAAGAAATGCGCATTGTTAGTATTTCCGGTTTCTGTTCCTGTAAATATCCGCCTGGTCTATAGAAATAACATAATTCCTCAAGTTCAGGCGGTGAAGTATCTCGGAGTAATATACGACTCTACTCTATCGCGGCGGCCACACATTGAGCAAGTTTCTGCAAAAGGAGTTCAGGCCATTGGCATCCTGCGCATGCTTTGTTGTGCTAGGTCAGGCATGAGAAGGCATACACTTCTGATGATTTATAAAATGTACATCCGCCCAATTTTAGAGTAGAGCTGTGTTTTATTCTCAGGAGCTCCTGCATATAAACTTCGCCCTCTGGTGCTCTTGGAGCGTGAGGCGTACCACCTCTGTCTGGGGCTTCCAAAATATGTCGCCAATGCTCTTCTGCACCTTAAGGCGCGAATCCCATCGTTATCAGCTAGGTTTCACCTTTTAAAAGTTCAAACATTTTTAAAAGTTGCGTAACTCACCTCTTCGCACCACCAGTATAATATTTCTTAGTCAACCTTCCGCCTTTTTTAGTGCCGCCTGGTCTCGTTTTCATACTCCGCAGATACGTTTCGTGCAGTCCCTCCTTGATCCCATAAACATTTATTTCACAATGTCCGCCAAATGTATAACAACTCATCTTCTGTCCAGATTGAATTCGATGACATTTTCCCATCGAATGCAAAGCTGCAGCCCTTTCCTTTTCTTCAAGGTTTGTTGCAGGACCACCCAAGGTCCTTTCCCTCTCATATTCTTATTGTTACCGATGCCTCGCAGGATTGCGAAAAGGCAGGTGTGGGAACATTTTCACCCTCACTGGATTGGTCTTTTTCTCTCCGTCTTCCTGACTTCACTCCAATTTATCTAGCTGAATTATTAGCAGTAATCTTAGCATTCCGAAAATTAGAAACTGCTGTTTCCCAGGTCGTGGTTATGACGTACTCTCTGTCCATTTGCTCTTCATTATCCTCACCCACTGAGTCTCGGGCATTACGCCTCTTTAAGTTCCTGATCCCGCTCTATCTAAAATCGGTAAGGTTGCTTTGGGTACCGGGGCACATGGGCTTTCAATTAAATGAGGTTGCAGATTCCTTAGATTCCTCTCTCTGCAGCCCAATTATTGCTGTCCTGCCAACCTGTGCATACAAAGCTGCTGTGAGGTTTCGCAGCTCCACAATATTTCAGGAATTTGCTGCCTCGGCTCTTACATCATCAATAGCAAAGACTGGCGCTCGCGCAAACTAGAGGTCTCTTTCACGTGTTTGCGTTGCAGGGTTCCCCTTCTAAATTTCTACCTTCACAGATCTGGCCTGGCAGTTTCCCCATTGTGCCCTTTTAGTGCCGAACCTGAGACAATAGATCACTTCCTGCTGTTCTGCTGCCGTTTCTCTCATTTGAGGGAGCGTCTTCTGCAAATTCCATTTCATCAACTGGGTTTGACTGTGTCCTTTAAGGTTGTCCTTTCCATTGGCGCGTCTTTGCTTGGATGAAGCGATACGAGTGTGCGCTCTGCTGTGCAAAATTTCCTTCAAGAAACGCAGCGATTCTCATTCTAATTTCTTTTTCCCGCTCTCATTCAGTACAACGTTGAAACATTACAGGCATTGTATACTATGATGCACATTAAGCCATTGTCACGTCTTCGATCTCCAAGTTAACATGACCCCTGTCCTTGAGTCTTCCAATCTATCAGCGTACACGCTATTACCACTCCTTTTCCCGTCAAAACGTTCTTGTATCCAGCATTTAACTGCCTGTGTCTTGGCCACTCCCCCGCAGTAGGTATGTGCCAGCATTGTTTGAGGCCTACCTACCTACCTACTTAGAAGAACTATAATGGGTGCACAAATTTTAGACCTATACGGATGGTACGTGAATGCAAAGTAGTTTGCGTTCAAAGAAAGGTATAGGAAATGTGTTGATTTACTTCATGTCAATATAAGAAGTATTCGTAAGCATTGGAATGAATTTCTTTTACATTTATCCGAGAAGCCATAGCAAACAGATGCAGTAGTGTTGACATAAATAAATGCGGAAGAACCCACATGTGAAACATGAGCTGTCAGCTTATCAGTCATATTACTTTTGCCGTGAAACTGGTCGAGGATGCGGTATTCTGCTGTACATTAGAAACGAATGGATTACTGAACGCATCGCCATACCTACACAACACATGGAAACAGTGATTGTAAATACAACGTCTGATGAACACACTTTTGTCATTTGTGCAGTTTACCGTCCGCCCAGCAGACCGATAGGTGAGTTCTTGTTCGAGTTTGAAAAACTTCTGGGAAAACTTGGCCATAGGGACAATTTAGTACTGGCAGGTGATTTCAACAGATACTCTGTGCTTGAAGAAAATCTGAGCAAGTGACTACCTAGATACTTTAGCCAATTATAATTTAGAACACTTAATCACTGGTGTTACACAAAGAATATATGAAGGAAAAACTTACCAGATCATGCATTGATCATATTGTGCTTAGAAGTAATATTTTAACATCTTTATCCAATACTGTGAGTAAAAAATTAGCGGATTATTACTATTACCACCCCAGTGCTTTTAAATGACGGCGTACGTGCAGATGCTGGTACGGTTAGGCGCGCAATCAAAATTGTTGAAAATAGGTCAATGATATGATGCAAAGCTGCGACTGGGATTTACTGTCAGCCGATGATCATATAGAACTATATGACATGGTTGTAAACCAATTTAATAAAATATACAAAAACTCAAGAAAACGAGTGAAAATCAAACAAAGAAATATAAAAATAAATTGATCACCAAGGATATTTTAGAGTTTTATTTTTTAAAAGAAAAAGCTTGGAAAAGATGTAAAAATAAATATGACAATGATACTCTTAGGAAAGAATTTCGCGCCCTATGCAGTCAGGTTAGAGCAAAGCTTAGATGAGGAAAGTAAAGATATATTACGAAAGAATTAGCCCCGGCAGAAGGGAATGCCAAAAGGATGGTTTGGTTTATGGGAATTTAACGTCCCAAAGCGACTCAGGCTACGAGAGACGCCGTTGCCCTAGTGAAGGGCTTTGTAAATTTCGAACACCTGGGGTTCTTTAACATGCACTGACATCGCACAGTACATGGGCCTCTAGAATTTCACCGCCGCAGCCGGGATCGAACCCGCATCTTTCGGGCCGGCAGCTGAGCGTCATAACCACTCAGCCACCGCGGCAACCCCCGAATGCCAAAAGGACCTGGTCATGTTTGTATCAATTAATGGGGCGCAGTACAGACCACAATGTAGATAAAATGCTCCAAAAAGTGTTTGGCGACTCATATGGCGCAAATTAACTTTGTGAAAATTTTAACAATTATTTTTTAACTGAACCTGTATTGCTAAGACAGAAAATGCACCCTGAAGATCTGAATGAGCTCAACGAAGAAAGTAATATATACTCTGCATACTTACCCGAAATGACTTGCTTTGATTTGTTTGATATTACACACTCAATTCCCTTCAATAAACCAGCTGGATACGATGAAATAAGGCCTCGTGACCTGATCCTTAAAATAAACAAGTTTACTAACTTGTTATAAGGTATTGCGAATGGTGTATGGGCTATAGCCAAAATGCCTGAATAACTGAAAATTTCATTTGTTCGGCAATCAGCTACATAAGTAACTATAGACCAATAGCCATTCTTCCTGTAATAACGCATACAATAAAAAAATATCTGCATGGGATTATGATCAGTTTCTGTGACGAACGCTCACTATTAGCTAATACTCAGTATGGATTTCGAAAACATCGTAATACTACAACATTATTAGAAGATTTCAATGATTTCGTTTGTGCAGCTCTAGATAGCAATGAAATAACACTAACATTCGTAGACATGACTAAAGCCTTCAACACTATCGATCATAGGAGTATAATTGAAAAACTAAACTTAATGGGAATTACAGGCAAGTTTGTTGCATTCTTTGTAGACTGCATAACTGGATGGTTGCAAGTAGTAGAAACAGGAATGTCAATCAGCAATAAGAAGTTAATAGAGAGTGGAGTTCCACAAGTCTCGACAATTGGGCCACTTCTTTTCAACATTTATATAAATAACCTGAATACCTTAAATCTTTCATCATAGTTATTTCAGTACGCTGATGATACAGCACTGGTACTTCCCCATTCATCTTTTGACTATGCGTTATCCGCAATGCAAGGAGATGTAAGCAGAATAATAAATGTGATGTCTAAAAATTACATATACGTAAATCGTGATCAAACAAAGTTCATGTGCATTAGGAATCCTCACAAGCGCGTTGAACTTAATGGCGAATTAAGGCTTCATGGACTGCGATGTTAGAAGTGCTGTTGTATCCCAGTTCCTTATAACCACTCTGTCGAATATCTGGGTCTGCGCATAGATGAGTTCTTTACCTAGGATGAACATGTCAAATACATTTGTAAAAGGTTAAAGCAAGTTGCGGCAAATATATACAAATTATGAGAAGGAGCAACAGTCAAAACGTGTTATACCCTAGTTACACGGCCGGCTTAACTGCGGTTAAGCGCAACTAGAGTGTACTAGAACTTTTGAGTGGAGCGACTGAAGCCGGCGCGCCTTGCATACCAGCGTCCCCCCTTTTTGAAAAAGTAGCGGTGGCGCTGGCGTCGTACACTCTTGAAGCAAGTCAGCTTGTTCCGACCTGTATGCGTGTGTGTGCGTGCACGCATGCGAGCTCCATTGCAGATTTGCGACTCAAATGGAAAGAAAACAGCGTTTAAATCACTGTTATGCACCTGGGTGCAAGACTGGGTATGCTCGCACGGTCCAAGGCCGCAAGGTATCGCTTTTTAACGCCCCAAGAGATGAAGAGCGACGACTTGCCTGGGAGAGAAATCTGTGTAGGCTTGATAAGCCCCTCGACGCTGATTGCGCTGTGTGCGAGCTTCACTTTGAGCCTCATTTAATCGTGAGATTATGTGCACATAATTAACGGAACAGAAGTTCGAGTGCAAAAAGGCAAACCAACTCTTCGGCCTGACGCGGTGCCGACGATTTTGCCGAATGTGCCTTCATACTTCCCCAAGAAAACACCGGCACCACGGCCACTGACAAAACGGCGTCAGTTCACGTCTGATAACGACGTCGCATTGACCGAGGTAAAGTGGCGTCATCAGACGAACGTGCAACAGCCGCTACTGAGAATAACGAAGCCGATGAAGCGGATCACGCAGTCGTCGACTCTGCTTCTGAGCCAGCCGCCTCCCTTGACGACCTTCGCAAGCTTGCCGTGCCATCGAGATCGTGGGCACTACATGAATTCCCCGAGTTCAGTGGTGTGACGTACGTTGCGTGCAAGTTGAACTTTTGCACAGGCGTACTCGCCATCGAGAGATCAGTGTTTTTCAAATGCACAGAGGAAGGCAGCGTGGATTGTGAAGTGTTAGTGCGGAACAAAACAATCGAGAAGTGCCACTTAGTAACCGTGACGGAAGCCACAGACGCTCTTCAAAGAGCTGCAAGCATTCCACTTTGTTGCGGGGCTGTGGAAGCTTCGTCTCTGTCTGAGTTGACGACAGGTCTCCAGGCACGGATTGAGAACAGGAAAGGAGTTTTCTTCAGTGTGAAGTTCATGGGCAAATCAGCAAAAGAAGGTGAGACACAACAAGAGTAAAATTATTATGAAGCATAGCTTGATCAGCTTGTGCATGTTTTGCTGTCATTTAGTATTTCTCTGCAGAATGATCACTGCCACTTTTGAGTGGTGCTTTTTAATTTCTTGTTTTGAGTTATTAGCAATACACTTGAAGAACACGGACACAGAAATGAGTGCTAGCTTCTTGTATGCCTTTTTTCCTGTCACCGTGTTTGTCAAGCGCTCTGCTTATTAATAACTAAATCATGAGTTATGAACTAGTTATTTCCTGTTATTTTTATGAATTATTTTATCAAGCAAATAGAATTACAGTATGTGTTGCAGTCACTATGCCCTAGTGTAATCTTTTGGTTGCACATGTAGTATAAGTTATATGCACTTGTAGGTTGCCACTTTAGATAACGTCTGTTAGATAGAGAAGCATCTCAATGTTATTTCAATAAACATTTCAAATAATTGCAGGGCAACCCTGTATGTCCTGCAAGTACCTGCGGAAAGCTCTGCAAACCAGAAAGTGTCGCCTTCAAAGGAAAACGACAAAACCCTGCAATACGTCCCGCAAGCTGCGAGCCATTAAGAAGAAAGCCAAGCGGCTACAGTCAGTTGTTGACACTCCTGGTAACAGCCTTGCTGGAATGAAGGCAGCAACAGCAACGAGATCTGAGGACGTCTTGGAGCAGAAACTGCAAAACCTGTCTAGAAAACAGCAGCTTGCTGTAAAGCATTGCTTTGAAGCGGAAAAAAAAAAACACGCGAGGAATGTCTTATGACGAAGAGTGGATGCTAGGGTGCATCCTACTGAAGATGCGTAGCCCTAAGCTCTACGACTATATCCGCAGACAAGAGATATTGGTACTTCCGGGAAGAACCACCATAAGAAAGTACACATCGAACTACATGGCTGCTGTGATGACCCCCATAATGCGCAGGTCCACACGGGACGGAGAGGCAAAGAGACACCGTATGGCTCAGTTTAAACAAAGATATATTCAATAATTACACATGATTAAGATTATACATCAGAGGCTGGGGCGTCCGAGCTTACGTGCCGACGACTTCATGGGGGCGATGGAGTGGCTCCGGAGTTGGGCTCGAGCGGTTGCTGGCAGAAGCTGCACGCCGTCGGGCTTCGGCGCTGAAGGCCGTCTTGGCGAACGATGTCGTCCTGAGCGTCCCTCTTCCGTACTGCTTCTCCATTTTTATATCCTCTTCTCCACACCCCCTAGGGTGAGGACGCCCACGCCGGAGGGGAAGGAGGGGGGGCCAGGGCTTTCACTTGGGCGCACAAACATACCACCGCACTTATTGTCTCGCCCCCCTCACGTGTTGAGTCAGAGGGAAAGAATGTTGTCTTCGAGGTAGCGCACAGCGTCGGCTGTGGTACGGCGCGCTCTGGACCGCTGACAGTTCCCGCGGGTCACCGGCCTCCATTCTTCATCCATCAACCGACACTCGCTCCTCAAGGCAAGGCGCGCTCTGGATCGCTGACAGCTCCCCTGTCCTGGAATGTGCCCGGGAGGGCCGCCCCCGGAGCCGCCACGCCAATTGGGGAGGACAAAGCCTGTTTCCCCGCGGCGGCGGCGGCGGGTCCGGCTGGGTCCGGTTGGGCCCAAACCCCTTCGTTCCGGTCGTCACTCAAAGTGCATGGCTGGGCAATTGATGACGCCGCTGTCATCTGGGTCCCCGTCCACGCCGCGCCGTGGAACGCGGAACCTCGCAGCACACACAAGGAATGCACCTCGTAGCACACACAAGGAATGCACCTCGTAGCACACAAGGGATGTCACACTCGCTCACCCTCCAGAAGAATGTTCTCCGAACATTTGAGTCCCTGCAGCTCCCCTTGTCTTTCTGAATCGCCTCACACAGTGCGTCCGACAAAACACTTTTCGCTGCACTGAACACCACTGCACAACACCATATGCCTCCGCTGTCATAACTGGCGTCTCCAGGGGCAGCACAGATCTTCTTTTACAGATAAACATGAAACTCAGCACCCAAGCCTCTCCTTTCTAGTCCAAACTGGACGAAATAAATTTACCACAGTTACAAAGGAGCTCCCACTTCTAGCACGATCACGGCACAGACAAAAATAGATAACGAAAGGAAGTAGGGCAGGTTCTGCATGCTCCGCATGCTCTCCTGTGAAGGTGTTACTTAATGACAGAAAGGTTTAACTACTAACTCCGATAACTTAACACATACGCATATAGCAATGTTATGAGCTGCGGCATTACACAATTCTGACCAGTTCACAACTCCGCTCTGTTTACACCATTAGTCCGACTTAGCTTTCCGATTTCGCAGCGGATATCGGCCTTCATGAGTCATACTAAGTAAGTCTGTGACCCTTTGTCTGCTTTGGGACTCGCGAGGGCTCGTGGCAGGAGCCTCTCCTGGCGTTATCTGCGCGGCAACCTCGCGCGCTTCTTCTTCTAGCAATGCATGAAGTAAATCCGGTGGCATTCTGGCCGTCACCTCTGGCGCCTGCCGAACAAATGCAGGAGAGGGCGTTTCTTGCGAACTATCTGCGCGCTCCGCTTCACTTCTGTCCCCATCAAAATCCGCGCTTTCCCTTTCCTCATTTCGTGAATACTGAACCGGTGCCGACTTGAGGCGATTTGCGTGTATCCTTATCAAGCGCCGGTTCACGTCTCGGACTCTGAAGTTTACCGGAGAAAGCTTCTCGACAACCTCGCACGGTCCTCTCCACTTCGTCTGGAACTTACGAGCTAGCCCAATCTGCCTTTGGCAGTTTTCAATGTACACGCTGTCCCCCACATTAAACGGCGCGTCTCTAGCACTGCGATCATGCACCTCCTTCCTGCGCTTCGCCGCTTTCTTTAAGGCCTCCTTTGCGATGTCCCTCGCCACTTGCAAGCGCGATTCTAGCTCCACCTTATAGTCGTCCAGTGAAGCGTATGGGACACGACGGGGGCCCTCTGGCACTTCACTAGGCTGGTCCGGGTCTTGGCCGTAGAGAAGAAAGAATGGCGATTCGCCCGTGCTCTCGTGTGCTGCGGAATTGTAGGCAAACATTGCATACGGGAGCCACAAGTCCCAGTCCCGCTGGTCGCGCGAAACAAAATGCGACAGGAACCCGGCCACGGTTTGGTTCAGTCGCTCCACCGCGCCGTTGCAAGCCGGATGGTACGGTGTTGTCTGCTTCTTAGCGATCTTAAGCAGCTCGCAAACTCTCCTCATTAGCTGCGACACGAAGTTCGTTCCCCGATCTGTCAAGAGTTGCCTCGGGGGTCCATGTCGGAGCACGATCTGTTCGACAAATGCTCTTGCAACCGTGTCTGCCTTCTGATCTGGGAGTGCTACCGCTTCCGCGTATTTTGAAAGGTGGTCGACAAATACTAAAATGTACTTGTTTCCGGAAGTGGTCGTGGGCAATGGGCCCATTATGTCCATACCTGTCCGCTCGAAGGGAGCCGAAACCTCAGGGAACGGCTGAATTGGAGCTGGTCTTCGTCCCTTGGGTGTTTTTCTTTCGAGACAGGAATGACACTTCGCACAGTAGTCTCTAACATCCTGTCGCATGCCACTCCAAAAGTACAAACGCTCCACACGCCTGCGTGTCTTCGCTACGCCAAAATGACCGGCGCATGGCGCATCGTGAAACGCGCGAAGAACCCTTTCTGTCCACGACCGAGGTATGACGACTCTCTCCCAAGCGGTTTTCTCTGGTCTCCCTTTCCTGGTTGGCCTCGTGCGCCGACACAGGGTGCCGTCTTTGCCAATGAAATAACCTAGCTGTTCGGGGTGAGACGGTGCGCCCTCTAAGCTTTCGATTATTCGCTTCAGGTCAGGATCTTTGCACTGCTCTGTGCGTAATTCGGCGGGGTCGACTACGGGGACAAACTCATCTATAGCTGCCACGGCCGCTGTGCGGCTGAGTGCATCAGCATTCAGATGTGTCTTTCCTGACTTGTGCTCAACTTCAAAGCAGTATTCCTGCAGGTGTAGATTCCATCTAGCGAGTCGCGAGCTAGGGTCCCTGACACTCATCACCCATTTCAGAGGATGGCAGTCTGTGACTAGCTTGAATTTGCGGCCGTAAAGGTAGCATCTGAAGTGCTTTACTGCCCAGACAACGGCGAGGCACTCCCTTTCCGTAGCTCCGTACTTTTGCTCTGTGGGGCTCAACTGTCGGCTAGCAAAAGCAATGGGATGTTCTTTGCCCTCGATAACCTGAGATAGCACGGCACCAACTGCGAACTTTGACGCATCTGTGGCCATAACGAAGGGCAAATTAAAATCCGGGTGGCGCAACAGCGGTGCACTCATTAGCTTCCTTTTCAGGGCCCCAAAAGCATCCTCCGCGTTTTCGTCCCAGCGAAAGGCGACATTTTTGGCTGTTAAGGCGGTGAGCGGCTTAGCGAGCTTGGCGAACTCCTCTATGTGCCTTCGGTAGTAACCGATCAGGCCGAGAAACTGCCGGACCTGGCGGATGCTAGTCGGGGATGGAAAATCCGAGACACACCTTAGTTTCTCAGGGTCCGGTCGCACGCCGTCAGCTGAAACAACGTGCCCGAGGTATTTCACCTCGTTTTTGAGGAATTGGCACTTAGAGGGCTTCAGCTTGAGACCCGCTCCTCTTAGTCGCACCAAAACCTGCTCAATATCGCGCAAATGGTTCTCAAAACTGTCACTGTATATGA
This sequence comes from Amblyomma americanum, assembly GCF_052857255.1. Lineage (NCBI taxonomy): Eukaryota > Metazoa > Arthropoda > Arachnida > Ixodida > Ixodidae > Amblyomma > Amblyomma americanum. The sequence continues at coordinate 151,518,601 of NC_135498.1, forward strand.
TAATGTCATCCATATACACGAAGCACAGCCTCCCCAGAAGACCTGCCAGGATAACATCAGCGGTTCTCTGCCAGACAGCAGGGCTGTTGGCCAGACCCATCGGCATTCTTTTCCATTCATAGTGCCCTGAGGGCATGTTGAATGCCGTTTTCTCGGCATCTGCCGGATCCATTGCTATCTGCCAGAATCCCGCCGCCATGTCCACTACCGTGAAGTACCTGGCAGAGCCCAGCTGAGAAAGCGTCTCCTGTATATTGGGGATGGGGTATGGATCGATGCGAGTTACGGCATTTAGTTTGCGGTAGTCCACTACCAATCGATACGAGCCATCTGGCTTTTCCACCAATAGTGCTGGTGCTCCCCAGGGTGACTTTGAGTGTTCGACAATGCCGCGATCAATCAGGTCCTGCACCTGCCGCTCCATCTCCTCACGTTGGGAGTAAGGAATCCTGTACGCACGCTGGTAAACGGGCGATGAAGTGCCGGTTTCTATCCTGTGCTTTATAACGCCACAGCAGCCCAAATCCAGGTTGGACGCGGCAAATACCTCCGAGTAGTCGTTCAGCAAACCAGCCAGAGCCTCCCTCTCCCTGGATTTTACGTGAGAAAGATCGAACGACACCTTTGGAGCAGCCGAAGGACTAGCATGCTCTACAGTTGCGAGTACCGTATCGGTGGGCTCACGTTGCTCTATCGCAGAGGTGAAGAAAGCCAATGTTTTGTTCTTGGGAAGGCTCAGTGGCTGCTGGCTACAGTTAACCACCCGTAGGGGCACTCTGTGGGCGTCATTAACTGTCACGAGGCACGCGGCTGCCTTCAGGCCATTGCTGAGAGAGTCGACCGGCTCAAGCACTCCCATGGCGCCGCTCTCTACATCTGAAGGCACAAACGCGTACAAAATGTGCTCCGACCAAGGAAGGACGACCGCCTCCTCGACCAGCCTGACGGCAACCCGCGAATATACCTTCTCCAATGATCCCACTGTTTGACGGGTGTCAATATCAGTAATGCGAATCTCAGCCTCTCTCCTGTTCAAAAACGGAACTTTTGAGCCGCCCGCATTAACCTCTTCCTCAGAGAATGAGACTACTACCTTCCCTTTTCTCAAAAAATCCTGCCCTAATATACCTGACACTCCGTTTGGCAGAGACACCGGGTCCGGGCATACGTAGCAGGGGTGCTCCAATGCAATTCCGCCGAGAGAGAAGTGTAACCGGTAGAGTCCACTTATGCCAAGAGGATCCCCCGTTATGCCTACAAATTTGGTTGCCATACCACCAGACGCTTCCAACACCTCGCGGTCCCCCTTCCTTCGAAGCGTGTTAAAACTGCTCTCCTTAAGCAATGTCACCTTTGACCCCGTATCTATCAACAATTCCATACAACAACCATTTAACTTGCAACGCACAACAGGGCATGCCTCGTCGGCCACACAAACTACCACCACCTCATCATCTACTGCTCCCTCCCCACGCTCCTCAGGCTGGGGAGGACTAACTAGTTTTTTGTCTCGGTATCTGGAGCCCCGCTGTAGGCTTGCTTAGGGCGTGTCTCGCCTGCTTCTCTTTGTGGCTCCCCACGGCGCACGTTTTGGCAGAACCTGGCGATGTGTCCGCGACCCTGGCAAGCGAAGCATACGATTTCTTCAAAATCTCGCATACCGCGCCTGTAGCTTTGTGGCGGTCTCCGGCTTCCAGCGAATGGGCGCTGTTGAGCGCGCGCTTCAACCTGGCATTCAACCTGGCAAACATTTCCGAACAGAAGACCAATAAGATTCGCTAAGTTGAGCTGCAAGGTGACGATGTTGTCGGAGCTTGCTGGTAGCGAACTGTCCACTCCCATGCTGAAGGCAAATGATGGTAAGCATTTCCTGCAGATGACCCACCTGTCTCCACATTTCAGCCTTGAGAACACGGCAGATTCGTTTCCAGTGTCCTATGGAAGGCTTCTGAAGACCAAACAAACCAATGACGTCCTGCGGCGGAAGATCGTTTTTTATGCAGTGGGAATAAAACCGGGCTTTGCAGGAGAGGTTGGCAATGGTGCTGACGCAGAAGGCAGCCTGGTCTGATGGAGGCTGACCATGTAGAAAGATGCCCAGAAAGGATGCATAGTATTGAAGAAGCGTAGCTTATCCGCTACCAGTGTGAGTGCCAATTCCGCCTTTTCCGTGGACATCGAAGACCTCTTCTATTCAGTTCCCCAAAAGGACTTGTTAGTTACTGTGCGGGATCTCATCGAAAACCGAGGTGCAGTGGCCTTCCAGAACAGCTCGGGCATATCGGTGAATTCCTTTTTGGAACTTTTGACTTGCTACCTTTCTTCCACTGTGGTAGAACATGAAAATTGCAGGTACATACAGAAGCAGGGCGTTCCCATTGGCTCGTGTGTAGCTCCTATTTTGTGACATATTTTTATCCCATTTTGACAATTTGTTGCATGATACCCTTATTGACGATCGAGTAGTGAAAGTTTTTAGGTATGTAGACGATTTCTTAATTTTCTTGAAACTAACTTCCCGTGACAGTGTCGAAGCGGCTGCAAATGACATTTTGACCTTCTTTACCTATACCTGTCCTGACTTGAGTTTTACTCATGAAGTGCCCCTTGAGGACTCAATTAGATTTTTAGATTTGACTCTCACCTTCTCTGATGAAAGCCATGTTTGCTGGAGCTACTCTCCACGGACTAAGAAAAGCCTGCTGCCCTTCTCCTCCTCACATTCCAAACTTGTGAAGAGAGGCATTGCCAACCTTTGCCTTGGTAATGCTCTGCGCAGGTCTTGTTCACACAATATGCAAAAGAGTTTCTTAGCGCAACTTGACCGCTTGAGGTCAGCGGGCTACCCTGAGGACGTCCTCGTTTCTATTGCTGAGTCCTTGACCAGTAAATTTAAGTCACAGTACAAAAGAGATGAAACGCCTAGTGAGGAATCCAGACCTGCTGTAATGCCATACCCGCATAAAATCTCACATAACGTTAAAAAGGTAGCCATGAAATACAGTGTTAAGGTAGTCTTTTCTGCGCCCACCAAACTGTCGTCGCTTTTTTCACGTATCTCAAAAATCAGCACAAAAAAGAAATGTAATGTTAAACACCAGAGCATGTTCACCAAATGCACAACCGATGTTGTTTACTCGCTCCCATTGTCCTGTGGCAAGGCCTACATAGGTCAAACGGGTCAATGCGTCAACGACCGTCTGAGGCAGCACCGCACTGCAGCCAGGAAACACAGCAAATCTTCCAAGACATTGCAACCACTGCAAAGACTGCACTCCTCTGTTCCATAATGTTAACATCATCGGCCGCGGCAAAACACAGATAGAACGAGAAATCTTAGAAGCTTTTAAAATCAAGCAGTTAGGAACTGAATGCGTCAGCGACAGCTCTGTCAGGTTCACGGCAAAAGAATACACTTTCATGAATGGGACATAGGTTGCCACATGTTTCTTCGCTCGCTTAATCAGTTTTGTGTTTGCTGTTTTGATAGCGTTTGTGGTGCTCACGCGCATGTGCGCCCTGTTCTGATGTTGGCGAAGTAAAGAATTTTCAGTTGTGTTTCCAGCGTTGTCCTGTGTACTTCTCCTCCTTGTGAAAGCGTCCTTTTCGCTGGTTTTCCACATACCATGCTCAAATATCTTCACGCAGAGCTGGGCTATGCTTACTTGATGACCTCTCGCTTGAGTCAGGAAGATAGAAAACCTTTTTGGTATTGTGAGATTATCGTCTGGATGCAACGCCAACCCTACACCACAGCAGTTCTTGACGACCATTAACTGCCTCAGTTACTCCAACCTAGCCAGAAGTGTTTTGGGTTCGAATGTTGAGGAGGATGTATTGAGCTCTCTTTTGACTACTAAGGACCAAGCGGCAGGTTCCTACAAGCAGCAGAAGCTCATCGACTTGCTCATTAACGAGGGGGATTTTGAAGGAGCAGAGGCTGCACTTGGTAGCAGCTGCATAGGCACTCCAGGCCATCCTTACAATGCTAAGAGGAGCGACTCCAGACTGACATATTATGTGGCTGGGTACGCTGCCAGGAAGTTTGTACTAAAGACAAAATGTGATGAGTGCAAGGAACAACTCTTGTTGACTGCTTGTGAAGGGGAGCGCTTGGGTGTTGCTGGCTTCACCAATTCGTGTAACCAAGGGGGTCTGCTATATCCACCAGTAAAGGTATTCAGATTCATCAGTGCCCTCGAAGACAGCTTTACGGGCGGTTTCAGTAACACTGAACTCCACCATGACAGCATAATGGACGTGCTTGCCACCATACACGAGAAAGGCATGGGCAGTGTTGGCTGTGATGAGCACAGAAAGCTGTTGACGGCAAACTTGACTGGTTTCTATATTGTAAGAAGGCTCTACTTTTATGTTAAGGGACCTAACAAGTCTCGTGACATTGCACGGAGGAGGGCACAGCAGCACTTAAAGCTGAGCTGTTTATGAATACTCGCTAGATTGCATCTACGAAGCAGCGACTAGTGCTCCATTGTCAGCCTCTGAGGCTGTGTGCCCCCGAAACATTGCCTTTGTTTAGTGAACACCATGTACATTTTTTGTCTGTGTGAACGTTTTCCAGCTCTCTGTAAATAAAGTGTGTTTTCAGTTACACATTTAAGCATTTTGTTTGTCTTGCTTCAAATTTAGACCAAACAAAAGGCATGCATATTTAAATATATCTGGGAAGCTGGCCACAATTTAAAAGAATATTTAGATTTGTTACCAAATTACGTTTAGGGCAAGGTTATAGGTGTAACTCACCGGGTTTAGTTACCCATTGCGGTAGTGTGATTATTCCATGGAAAAAAATGCAAATAGAGTCTCATAGAGGTGGGAAATGTTTAATGCATATCATGTTTTTAAGAGGCAGCATTACTTTCGGCGAACGCTGATCTCTTATTCAAATCGACATGAAGCACTTAAGTGCTCTATTGAGGCAACTGCTGGACAGATTAGAATGAAATTTGTTTCATTAAAGAAAGTATGTTAAATTAAAGCAACTGTGTGCTGCACAATTTCGATTTCAGGTGCTGTGCTCTCTACAGAAACCTACGAAATTGAGCGCATTAAAGAAAAGATTAAACAAAGCTTATAAAACCTGCAAATCTGCTTGTAAAATGCGTCTGTTGCAGCCTCTCAAGCGGACAAGTGAGAAATATAAGTGTACAGCTTGGAAGAAATATTTACTATGTTTACGAAGATTTTGCAAAATTCTCTGAAATTACGGGTATATTCTAGAGTAGTGTATAATACATCAATTTTGTGCACTGTGGATGTCCCAGTCTATTATTGCAGTATAAAAATTTGTGACATATTTGTTTAGTACCGAGTTAAATTTGATGCTTGTTTTTTTTTTGTTTCTCGATATTTGTACGAAAAAGACAGACGGCGTTAATATAAACTATGCTTCCTACTGTTTGATAATTTGAAAGTTTTCTTCCAAAATGCAACAAAACCTATCAAGAACGGTGCAGTGGATGCCGAGCAAATTGGTCGTTCTATTCGCCTGCATTTAGGTCTGCATCTTACAGTTCGAATAAAGATTCTGATAAATGACCCTGTTTACATGTAGCGTGTTAACTATCGCGAGAACGTAGCGCCACATGCGTGAGTCGACTCGCTCCCGTAACTCAACCCTCATCTGGTGCATTAATGCGATGCGCCTTCCTAGCGCATTAACGCTGTTTACATGAAAGCGATGCGCTAGAAATTTTATGCGCCACTGTCGCATCCATATAAACACAGAAACTGACAATATCCACCAATTGCTTTCAGCAGAATTGCGACTGCAAAAATTATGCAGTCACCGCAATACTGCTCGTACGCTCCACTAAGCTCATTAGAATGCGTTTTGTACAGAAAACTTGATCATAAACAGGCTATAAAATGAATGAAGGGCACTGAGCGCTCAAATAGTGACGTTGATCCTGCTTACAAGCAGCAGGTTAATAATATGGTTTTCTAGAATAGCCTTTTGTCGTGCTTCACCACAGCCAGTCATGTTACAACCATTTCGCGCATCATTAAAAAATCTCTCCGAGCCTACAAGGTGCTCGCCCAGCGCAGGTTAGTTGTAGCCGGGACGGTAATGTAGTTCAGTTGCGATGAAACGTCCATTTTTTACGTTCTTTTTGCGAAAACTCGCTGTTTCTGCAAACGCACCGGTGAGCAGCCACCTGCGAGACCGGGGTAGCCGGGCGACGCTTTCAAGAGTGGGCGACTACAGCGCCGCCGCTACTTTTCTACACGAAAAGGCCCGCTCCACGGCAGCCGGTCGAGCCACTCAAAATATTCTAGTACACTCTAGCGCAACCATGGTTAGGCGGAGTTAACTTTGGTTATCGTGAACTGCAGTTTGGCGGTGTTACATGCGGAAGCCTGTTCTCGGTGTGCGCAGTTGTGTCAGTCATGTTGTTGCTCCAGAAGAGAAATCTGCAAGGCTAATTTAACAGCAGTGGTACACAAAATCTTATCTAAAACACAAACATAGGAACTTTTCTTCGAACAAAATTTGGTTACATCTATATAGCGAAATTTGTGGTCCCGAGGTTATCGAAATTCAGACAAAACTTAAGAAAGTCTTTCAACATGGGGTGCAGTCAACTCCGCAGGCGACCCTAGAGCCAAGTCAATCCCCGTCTGGTTTGGCCCTCTCTGACTTTCCGCCCGTCTTCCTGCCGCGCTCCACGTTTCATTTTATCAACTATTTTCCTATTTTAATTGTTTGCTAGATTAAGTGTTACTTTAAATTCTCTTCTATCATCTCTAATTGTGGTTTGAGTGTGAGTGCCGTGGCGCCATGCGTCTGCGCGAAGTCATACATCGCGATGGCTCACAGCAAGCCCGTGCCGGACGCTGTGGACAGAGGCTGCGGGTTCTGCAGCAGCGACGTTTGTGGCAGCTCACAATTCTCGACGAGCTGGAAGAACGGCAAGCTGAACAAGAGCAAGCGGAAAGAACGTGCAGGCATCTGCAAGCCTTAGCTTCAAGGCTGTGCTCGCGTGAGCGTAGTATGTGGACTTACCTCCGGGAAACGTCGTGGTATGAAATAACTCCCTCGCACCTTCCGGAGAGTGACTTCAAAGAAAATTTTCGAATGACCAGGAGCACATTTCAATACATCGTGGGTGTGTACGAGTGCATGAAGCGGCGCGATACGAACATGTGCAAGGCGATACCACTGCGCAAACGTGTGGCGATTGCCATATATCGCCTAGCCACCTCAGCAGAGAGAACGGTCGCAAATGTGTTCGGAGTGAGCCGCTCATCAGTAAACAATATTGTGAGGAAGTTTTGCGATGTGATGGTGGAAGTGCTGGAACCTCGGTATGTAAAAATGCCAAGGACGCACGAGATGGCCGAACATCTCCGCCAGTTTGCAGCAGTCGCAGGCTTCCCGCAGGGCGTAGGAGCTGTCGACGGCTGCCACATTGAAGTTTGTCCACCCTCGGAACACGCTGTGGATTACCACAATTATAAGGGGTGGTACAGCACAATTCTTTCGGCTGTCTCAGACCACCGGTACAAATTTTTGTACACGAACACTGGGTCTCCTGGCCGAAACCATGATGCAGCAGTTTTTGAAGTGCCGCGGCTTCCAAAGATTCTGGACAGTGATTTGTTCAAGAGGGAAGTGAGAGAAATTGAAGGTGTGCAGATTGGGCCTCTCTTCCTAGCCAACCAAGCTTTCCAACTGCAGAAGAATGTAATGAAGCCCTTCCCACATTCCGGCATTATCTGTTCAGATGCACAGGAATTTAATTTTCACCTTTTTAATGCCAGACGTGTGGTGGAAAATGCCTTTGGGCTCCTCAAGGGACGCTTCAGAATTCTACTGAAGGGCCTGGAATGTGACATTGCTAATGTACCCTATGTCATTCGATCATGCTGTGTCCGTCACAACATATGTGAAGAACTCACCGACAGCTGAGACTCCAACTGGCTGGATGTGGTGCATGTAGAAGAAAGGCAATGGCCACAGCCTGTCTGCACAAACAGTCAAGTGGAACCTTCAGGGATGGCCGTAAGAAATGCCCTGGCGAAGCACCTTGCTTCAAAGTGAAATGCCTTGCATTTACTACATGGGCCAGCAGCATATCGCCTCCATCGAAATGCGACCACCGCGGCCGGAATAGAAGCCCCGCCTTTCGTGTCAGCAGCTGAGCCCCATTATCACTAAGACATCGCGGTAGCTAAAAAATATGCACGCTACAAAGAAAATGTACGCGGTCAGTGCAACCGAGCTTAGTTCAGGATGACACTGCACCACGTACAGGAAAGGACAGGCAACTCATACTAAACTGTGTGATCTGCTCATGACCGGCAGCCGGTCGTGGTTCTGCTGAACGATGCGAGATTGGCGCTCACTCGGACGAGCTAGGCATCACTACGATAGCGGCTGCCGCTCGTCACGCACACACTGGTGTTTACACGCGGAACCAAAATAGACGGTAAACATCATTACTTGAGAAGGAACAACAAAAGATTTCGTGCTTACCGGTATTGCTTGTTCAAGTTTTCAAGCTTCTGCCGCACCTGCTTTGCTGTGTACGGTCCCTCACCAGACGGCAGGCACGCGTTCAACAACTCCGCCATTGCGTTATATATGCGCGCAGTGCGCGTGTTTGAGCACAGTGCGCTAAGGTTGTCCTCCCAGATTCGTATCAATGCCTCTGTAGTCACAGTAAGCCAGTTGACACACTTCTGGAAGGACGCTTCGCTAGCCGTGGCACTGGGCTCGACCAACATGGTGGCAGCCATCTTGTGAGTTAGCAAGGCTTGACTGACGTGGCCAACCTCAGTTTACGATAACCATGGTTACCGACATAACTGCGGTTATATTTTCCGTGTGACTGCGCATAACTATGGTTAGTATTAACTGAGATAAACTGAACCGCAGTTAAGTCGGCCGTGTAACTAGGGTATTACAATGTGTTTCAGTCTGTAGGCAGAAGCATCCTATGACACGCTATAACAATCTACGGCAGCTGCTCTGTTACTCGGCAAACAAAGTTTAATGAACTGCTGTATAAGGTTTCCAGAAATATTGTGTACGGGACACAACTCAAGAATAGACAATATGAAGATATCATGAATTATTTAAGCCTATTGAATTTAAGAGTTATATCAATATGTAATTCTAACAGCAAATTATTATGACATAAGTTCCAAAGAACCCGTGAACAAAGAATACTAAGGCCAAAGGAAAGATTTGTGATGCCACGAGTTTATACTAATTATGGGAAAAATAACTCGTAGGTATTATTTACCATAGTTTAACAGCTTACCTGAAGAGCTCCTGAGTATCAGCAACAGAAAAAAGCAAAATTCCTGTTAAGAAACTGGGTACTTTCATGATGGATTTTTCCTTTTACTTTTTTTTCTCTTTCCTGCTTGCCATAATAGTGTTTCTCAAAGCGTTGCCATTCTTTTTATGTCACTCTTTTGTACTTATTTTATTCGTTTATTTCAATTTTTTATCAGTCTCATGAGCATTACTGTGTCTTCAGTTACTTAGAAAATGAAAAGTGCACTCGTAGAATTGCTTGCAGTTAAGAGGCAGTGTATTGTTATTTTCTCCTTTCTGGCTCTATTACTCAGCAGAACTGTGTGTGAAAATTGTCACTACTTTTTTTATGTTTTATTCCTGTACTTCTCCATATTGTTACGTCTTTGAACTCTGTACAAGAGTGTGGTATCACTTTTTTGAGTATATACTTGTCCGTTATTTTTTAATAGTATTGATCTATGAGTCAACTGAGTACATTTGTGAGCGTTTCGTTGTCCGGTGTATGTATGTGCACTGCTTCTGCCGGCCCACCCACAAGCACCAAGGTGCTTAGGTGCGGCAGAAAATCTATATGTAAAATTACGGACAATAAAGTTTCTATTCTATTCAAGTCTATTCCTGAAAGAAGGAGACCAGAACTTGCTGGCTATCGTGTTATTCAAGTGAATTGAAACTGGAAGGGGGTGGTTCTTGACAGTTTCATTTTTAAAGAAGTGAAATTGCGCCTGGGCCTTTTATGTCAAAGTGAAAAGATGCAGGAGTATATCTGAGGAAGCTCTCTGTGGAATAGTCAGAACCCGCACTTGATTATATAGACCCAGGATGTAGTGCACATGCTGGCACCAACTGATGCTGTCTGGCAACACAGAAAGCACAGAAGCCCATCATGTTCTTCACTGTGCCCATGGAAAAGGTCCGTCTTTTGTGGGTCGTGACAGAGCAAGGATGTTTGCTATGACCTTATCAGTCACTAGCCATTTGTGGCAGACACCTTTTTACCTGCAATACTTTTAACTGCAAATTAAAGACTAGTGTTGATAATACAAGGTGTAATAATAAAAATTTTGCTTCTTGCCTTGCAACTTATTAGTTGATGAAATTGAAGGAAGTTACATTTAAAAGTAAGTTGACTACACTGTTGACTACACTAAGTGCACACTGCATAGGTGACCTATTCATGAGATGAAAGTTCGTACCCTTCAAATTTTCCTTCATCCTGGGGAAGCAGACAGAAGCCCATTGGCACAAGGTCTGTGCATAGGGTCGGTGAAGCAAAGCACGTGCTCTTAATTTTTGAATGCACAAGTGGTGGAAGTGTACTCCTGTTGCTAGGGGCTATACTGAGAATTGATGTGCTTATGGGAAGAGGACTGCATCTAAGGAAGAGGAGCAGCCAAACACTCTAGTGACTGCAGAATGACCGCAAATGTTCTCATTCACATGGACAATTTGTCTATATGGTACCAGTAGCACAGAGTGCAGTTCCCTGAAGGGTGCATGGACAGTAATGGAAAAGGTATGCCACCAATGCACAGGCAAACAATGTGAAAGCGTGCAAAATTTAGCAACTTCCTTGCTTCTTGCACATTGCTAAGAAATGACCTGTGTCAAACACTTGGCATCATGTTCTTTTCTGCATTCGTGTCCTTTTCTACCCTGTTCCATAAAAGATGAATTACCAAGCCCGGTCTTCTGTCTTAGCGAACAACCAGAAATTTTGAACAGATAATACAGTGGTAACCGTACATTTATGGGTCAAGAAAACTTAACACGTCACATACCTGCCCACTCATCAAGACATCCCAAATCTTTCCATCAAAACGTGTTTTGTATTGCTTTTCTTGTTCCAAATTCTGTCTCCAGAATTGTCTTTTCCAAATAATAGATTGTCTATGCACTTGAATAGTTCACTGAAAGCATTCTAGGTAAAAACCTCCATTGACCCTGCTTCATTCATTCTGAAATGCTTAACTGATTTTTATTGCAACTCTTTTGTACTGACTGCTGGGTACACACCATTACAAGAAATTGCAGTTTGGGCTGACTCAACAAATAGATGTATAATTACTGTGGAGCAATAAAGTATTGTTACTATTATTACATAAAACTATTAGCAATCTCTTCCTAAAAAAATGGATTTTTACAAATGTGTGCAATATGCAAGACTGTTCTTGACAAATGATGCTCATGTTCAGTTGACATGAATAAAGTAACGCTGTCCTCCATATGCGTGTGTGTGTTTCAGTGAAAAGTTTGAATTCTAGTCAGCACTTGTACTGGGCTGTGTTTCTGCTGCTGTCTGCTGCAATACTAACTACCGTTCTAAGAATTGCGTTTGTGAGCTATAGAAAAGAATGATGCTATATACCTATAGTGGCGTGTATTGCATGCTGAAAGTTGTTTTTTGGTGGCCCCTTCAGTGCTGTCGTTCTCATCACTATTACAGCTTACCTTATCAGAAAAACATTTTGGCCTGTCTCATCGCTAGTCATGACATCATCATCATCAAATGGAATGCCCATCATTTCTCTTTACAAAGGCATTTGTATGCACTCCCTCTGACTGCCATCTGGCACACTACAAAAAGCCAGAAACAGAGCATAAACTTAATCATTATCTGCCTTTGACAGCCGTATCTGCTGCATTATAAAAATCAAAATGGAGCAGATACACTCAAGAGCCATTTATCGGAAAAATATCCAGCATCCATACAGCAGTTTGTCTTCGCATATCATCTATGGACAATAGCTGTTAAAAGCCACAGATGATTTTAACAGCTTTCATGATGTGGCCCCATTTCACATGCTCATTAGAGACTTTTAGCTGAGGGTGTTTACGTTCCGCTCTGCTGGTAGTTCCCCAGCGCAGCACCAGCGGAACGTAGCGCGAGTAAAGAGTTATAGCGCAGCGTCTAAAACGCCCGAATGAGCGGAGCAGCGCAGAGTGCTGTGCTGCTCCACCTATCGGTGAAAAGCGGAGTTACGCTGAAACGAATATGAATCGCGCTTGATTTTTCTGTACTAAAGTTGCTAAATAAAGGCATTTTTCGTGTTTATGATATATATTTAAACATTAGAGGTCGTTATTATTCAATTAAAGTACGTCACCTTTGAAAAAAAAAAACATTTGGCGCTGTGATGGTCAAGTCAAGGCGGAGCCCCAGGCCGCAAGCTGTTTTTTGGTGCGCTGTGTGTAAACCAGTGCGAGTTCGCGGGTTACGACCGCATTTTGCCTCCACCACAGCTATATGGTAAATTCTAGAGATGCCGAAGAGCATACTCCAAGACCCTCTGCTCTTGTCACAGCTAAAGGGGTCAGAGATAGAAGATCTGCTGTGTCTTGAAGTGTTTGGTGAAACGCATGTGACCCACTCTCTGTGCGCGGGCTTCTGAACATTTACGATATCGACAGTGGTGTGTTCAAGACGCATTTCAGATTTGAGTAGCATGACTTGCATAGCCTGCAGAGGGCCTTATTAATACCTGAAGCTGTGGCAACTCCACAGAGGGTGGCAGTTCCCGGGGACGAGGCCCTGTGCATAACACTGCGACGGCTTGCATATCCGAACCGGCTCTGTGATCTTGAAGACCTTTTCAGGCGACACAGCTCGACCCTATCGTCTGTGACCAACGCAGTTCTCGGGCACATTGAAACGCAGTTTTTTCATTTGTTAGATGACCTGAACAACCATGCCTGGTTGAACCTGGACTTGCTGGAAACGTTCTCTCAGGTAAGCCGTAAATAGGATAAGAGTTTTGCGAGTAGATATTTCTCACATTTTCATTCTTTTTTCAGGCAGTTCACAAAAAAGGAGCCCCGCTTAAAAACTGCGGAGCGTCCATAGACGGCACGGCGCGGGCGATATGCCGACCATTAAGGAACCAAAAGGTTTATTTTAGTGGCCACTAACGCGTCCACGCCCTGAAATACCAGTCAGTAATGTGCCCAAATGGGATTATCTGTCAGTTAGACGGATCGTATCCCGGAAGCAAACATGATGCTGGTAAGTAACTGGCAAGCACAGCCGCCTCAACAAAGCGTTGTTTATCATTCTTTCTTCACTATGCCTGGTGCTTGGAAACAGGCAAGGTTGAACGTCGTCTCATTATACAATTTATTTTCCTTCTTCCAGGTAACTTCGGAAACAGCAAAGCATATGCAAAGTTGGAAAAGCTTGTTCAGGGGCGCAACTACGTCATCTACAGGGACCCTGCCTACCCTTTGCGGCCCCTTCTGCTGAAGCCCTATGGCGGTGGTTCCTTGACCCCTGAGCAGCAAGCATTCAACAAAGCTATGAGCAGCGTGAGGCAGGCAGTGGAATGGGGCTTCGGTAAAATTGCGAGACTTTTTGCCTTTGTAGACTTCAAAAAAAATCAGAAGCTTTACCTCCAGAACCTGCCACGCATATACAAAAGCAAGTGCACTTCTCGCGAACTGCCGTACCTGTTTGTACAGCGCCCAAATTTCTCAGTATTTTAACCTTGCGCCACCACCTCTAGAGGATTACCTTGCCCCTCAATAGTGCTTCATAACACCACGCAATTGCGAAAATGAAGAGTTTATTTCATAACTGTGAAAAAATAAATAAAGATGACAATTACCGTATTTATTCGAATCTAGGCCGATAGTTTTTTCAAAAAAACGAGATGTAGAACTCTTATGTCGGCTTAGATTCGAGGATTTCGTTTCGAGGTTTCGTATTCGTAAAATACGAATGTAGCACGCAGGTGGCGCCCCCACAAAACGCCAACGAAAGACAGCACTGTAGCCGTTGCTATCCGTAGCCGATACTGATCAAAGCACACATGAGCACTGGCTGCCATTTTGGCCTTGTTCTGTTCTCGTGCGGTGGCGTGAGCACATTCGCAGCAGTGAAGTTTTCGTGCGTAGTTTTTACCACCAACACCATGGCACCAAACAGGCGGTGCCATTATAGTGCCGCCTTCAAGCGGAAAGTTATAGTCGCTGCAGAGCAGTCGTCAAATCTTCAAGCCGGGCGGGACTTCGGCGTGGATGAGAAGAATGTTCGCCGTTGGAGGGGGCAGCGTAACGAAATTTTTGCTTGCGCGGCAACGAGAACGGCTTTCACGGGCCCCAAGAAAGGCCGCCATCCAGAAGTGGAGGTAGCTCTGGCCGAGTTTGTGGAGACGCAGAGGTCAGCGGCACTTCCAGTGACCGCGGAAGTGCTGCAAGCCAAAGCAAGAGAGCTGGCGAGAGAGCGAGGCGTCCCCCGGGAACTGTTCAAAGCCAGCCGTGGCTGGTTGCAGAAGTTCATGAAGCACTTTGGCTTCAGCCTCCGACGTCGCACGTCCATTTGTCAAAAGCTGCCGGGCGACTTCGAAGAGAAGCTGATCTCATTTCAGCGATTCGTAATAAGGAAGAGGATGGAGCACGGCTACGCCGTAGGACAAATGGGAAACGCTGACCAGACGCCGGTATGGTTTGACATGCCAGTGGCGTGCACCGTGAACGAAAAAGGTGCCAAGGAAGTGAAAGTGCGCTCGGCCGGATACGAAAAGCAGCGCATGACTGTAATGCTGGCCTGCACGGCGGATGGCCACAAGCTGCCGGCGTATATAATTTTTAAGAGGAAGACTCTACCAGCTCGGGAAGTGTTTCCAAGAAATGTGATCGTCCGCGCCAACGAAAATGGATGGATGGCGAGCGATATGGTTGAGCAGTGGATCAGAATGGTTTGGTAGCGGCGTCCAGGGGCCCTCTTGGCCAAACGTTCCCTCCTCGTCCTGGACTCTTACCGTGGACACCTCACTGACGGCGTAAAAGCTGCGCTTTCCGAAGCCGGTACAGACGTCACCATCATACCCGGCGGCATGACAGGCCAGCTGCAGCCTCTTGATGTGTGCCTCAATAAGCCTTTCAAGGATCGGCTGCGCAAGTACTACGTGGACTGGCTTAGTGAAGAGCGGCGCGAGCTTACACCAACAGGCCGAATAAAGCGCGCCTCACTGGGAGTTGTAGCCACTTGGATAGCTGCAGCCTGGGATGACATCCCAGAAAGCTTGGTTGCACGCTCATTCCGCAAGTGCTGCATCTCTAATGCACTTGATGGCAGTGAAGATAGTGCACTGTTCGAGGAGGCCAGCGATAAAGAAGTCAGCGATGATGATGACGAATGAGCGGGGGCTGATCCCGGGCTGGCGTTGAATATGTCTCCTCGCCCAACGCCGCCTGTCCTCCTCCTCTTCTCTCAAAGCGCCTTTGGCAGCTTTTTTTTTTCAACGGTCCCTCTCGGGGCCATATTATTTATTTTATTTATTTATCAATACTGCAATCCCCTCTGGGGATTTTAGCAGGGTGGGATACAATAAATACATAATGAAAACAATAACACAGACAAAGCATATAATACAAATTAGATCCATGGAGCGTATAAACAGTTAAAGACAACACATTTCTAAACAATACCTGAAATAAATGCCGATAGTGATGATTTTGAAATTTGATCATTGGTTAGTAGATTCCATTCAGTTACTGTTCGGGGAAAGAAAGAATACTTAAAACAGTTATTATGGGTGCTAAAGGCGGTTATTGTGCGACTGTGTCTCTGCCTTGTAGAATACCCAGATGAAAAACTATTCCCGTGAGGTCGGTTTTATAATGACCGTTAATAAGTTGAAAGAGGAATTTTAGTCGTGATACACGGTTTCTTTGCGTTAATGGTGGCAGGTTTGCTTTCATTAGTAGTTCGGTTACTGATGTACGTCCAAAGCTATTATGTATGAAGCGAACTGCTTTTCTTTGCACCATTTCCATCTTGGTGATGTTAGTCTTGGTGAAAGGGTCCCAAATTACACATGCATAGTCTAGTATCGGCAGAATTACACTTTTGTATGCGAGCAGACGGACAGAAGGGGTGGAAAGTCTCAAAGCCCTCCTCAAGAAGAATAATTTGCGGTTAGCATTACTTACTACATATTCAAGGTGCTTAGTCCAAGTGAGATCATTAGTGATCCAGAGTCCTAGATACTTGTAGTGTGTTACTTCGGAGAGAAATATGTCGTTAGTAGCATATGGATATTTAAGTTTGTGCTTCTTGCGTGTAATGGTCATAAAAACAGTTTTTTGAAAATTAATTGACATTTGCCAAGCTTTGCACCAGGCAACAACTTGTCCTAAGGCATTGTTCAGCAGTTCCTGATCAGCGGCATTCTCTATTCCCGAGTACAATACACAGTCGTCAGCATAAAGTTTAACCTTAACGGGAATACCATGCAGTACATCATTAATAAACAAAAGAAACAAAAGAGGCCCAAGCACCGAGCCCTGCGGGACGCCAGAGCCAACTGAAAGTCGTTCTGAATGGTGGTCATTAAAAACAACAAATTGTTCTCTGTTCTCAAGATAAGCCGCAAGCCAATTAATTAGTTGAAAATTTTTCAGTATTGCGCCTAATTTGTGAAGTAACTTTTTATGAGACACCTTGTCGAAAGCCTTTGAAAAATCCATAAAAACAGCGTCTATTTGTTTCCCATTGTTAATTGCTTTAGCAAAGTCATGCACTGTTAGAACCAATTGGGTATTTGTAGAGTAGCCTTTTCGGAAACCATGTTGATGCTTCGTAAGTATATTATATTTCTCCAAGAACTCTGAGATATGATTATGAATTATATGTTCCAAAAGTTTACATACCGTAGATGTTAAAGAAATTGGGCAGTAATTTTGAATGCACTGTTTTTTTCCTGCCTTATGTAGTGGCTTCACTGTGGCAGTCCTCCAGTCGCTCGGCACTTGTCCCTCGCACAATGATCGCGTGAACAGAACATGCAGGTATTTTGAGGTCCATTCTGCATACCGCTTTAAAAATGTGTTTGGAATGTTGTCCGGACCGCAAGACTTTTTAATGTCCAGATTTAAAAGCATGTTTAGTATTCCTGTTTCACTTATTTTAACATCGGGTATAGGTGACGTAGGTAATTCGAAAGACGGCATTACGCCATTATCTTTAGTAAAGACGGACTTAAAATGTTTATTAAATGCATTTGCTATTTCCTTGCCATCGCACACATCTTTACCATCAACATGAAACACATCACATTCCTTGGAAGTCGGAGAAATAGAACGCCAAAACTTTTCTGGAGCTGTAGATATGAAACTGGGCAGTGATTCACCATAGTAGCGTTGTTTATCGGTATGTACTTTATTTTTAAGGCGGGAGGAAATTTCGTCAATCTTGTTTTTGACCGCCTGTGCAGCATGGATTTTCAATATTTTCTTAAGATGCTTCAATTGCCTTTGGAGTCGTAACGTCTCACGGGAGATCCAGGGGTTCCTGCCGTTTTTCTTTTTAGTTATCAGCGGGACAAAACGGTCAATGCACTCTTTTACTAATTTTTTAAACCTGCACCAAAGCGAATGCACATCATCTGTGCTATCTGAAAAGGCATCGAAGTTAAGCGAAAGTATGTCAATGATTGATACATCGTCGGCTCGAGAAAAGTTTGGGTAAGATGGATATTTAGGCTTGCTATCCAAGACGGCATCAGCAATGGTGAGTAGGACAGCTTCGTGGTCTGAAATTCCAGGTACTATTTCGTAATTTGTATCTGCGCCTATTGATCCGCTGACAAAAAATAGGTCAAGGACTGACTGAGAACTGCCCTGAATTCTTGTGCTTTGTTCCACAATTTGCAATAAATCAAAGGAAAAAGCAATGTCCAACATTGCTTCACCTAAAGCGTCATGTTTTTCAAGTGAGAACGTCGACCAGTCTATATTAGGTAAATTAAAATCACCTGACAATATAATACGATCACCAAGTTTCACATTCGTGTACAAATATTGTTTGAGATCGTCTAGAACGGAAACGGTAGAACTAGGGGGCCTATACATTGCTGCATTAACATATCTAACATTTCCATAGTATGCTTTACAAAAAATACACTCTACATTGGGTATATCAGACATTGGGAAAATTTGCAAGGTTGACTTAAAGAGTATGCTAACGCCTCCACCTCTACCATCACGGTCTTTTCTGTACGAACTGTAGCCAGTGGGTACAAACTCACTGTCAAATACTGTGTCGTTAAGCCAAGTCTCAGTCAAAACCGCAATTTCTGGATCGTGCAAAAGCAGAAGAGCCTCCAACTCAGCAGTCTTGTTTAGAACACTCCTACAATTAACATTTAATATTTTCAGGGTCCATCAATCACGCTTCGGCAGAGCATGCAGGCACGATGCTTCCCGCTGTGTCTCACTCGAGTTCCTCTCTCTACACCAAGTCGCCTATGCGGAGACACATGGTGCAGTCGTTTCGCGCCACGCACTTTCACGTGCGCGGCGACGTAAGAACAGTTGTGTCGCGTCATAAAAATAATTGTGATAATGAGGTATAAACAGTGTTGTTTTTTCGGCCGGCCTACAATCGAGGTAAGTTTTTTTTTTTCTGTGGCCTTCAACTTTCGGGTCTCGGCTTAGAATCGTGGCCGGCCTAGATTCGAGTAAATACGGTATTTGGTTATGGATATTATTGATGTTGTGCATTTAGAATAATAGCCAGTTTTTTGTTTTGGTCATCGAACATTTTTTGCAATTGCTCAAAGAATTTCTGCTGGTTTGCTTCCCGAGAGGATGATTCTAATTGGTTTTTTTTCTTCGAGCTCCAGCTTGCGTTCTTCTAAAGCAAGGCGGCGCTCCTTGTTTTCCACTTTGCTCCTCTCAATTGCCAGCTCCTTTTTGCGGAGGTGAAATTCATTTGTCTCCCTCATTGTGAGCAGCTGGAGCCCCATGCTTTGTAGTCCTCGAATTCCTGCAAAGATAGACAAGCAAGGCAATTTCGGCCGTTAGTTCAAGCGAGTTCATGCACTGTGCGATTGCTGTGTAGTATTATGCCATAGGACAAGCACAGATCCTGTGATAAAGCATAACTACTCTCAAACCAGCTTCTTGTCATGCAGTTCGTATTCGACTGATTATGTGTTCCACGGTTTGCAAGCATGCATTTATGTGGCACCTAGCTTTTAGGTTACTGTTTTCGTGCCTAACGTACCCTGATAAACAAATTTTGTTCCTGTGCATTTATTCAATATTTCTATATCTATTCATGAAAGAGATGGGATTTGTTTCCAATTCTGTTAAGCATTCGTGTGATAAAGAAACATTTGGGTTATGAACTGCTGCGCCATGGCAAAATATGTTTTGATTTCTGCATTCTGTCTTCCTACTCAGGCAAGGTTCTTACTGTTCATATTTGTGGTTTGTATGCATATGTTTTAAAGGTGTCAGGAATGAGTCTCAATAAATAATCATGGTTTCGTTATAGCCATGAGCAATAATTTGTACTGTAGGGTTACACGAAGAGGGCTCTAGTTCGACTTCCGCAAATCAACGGACAAAGCTGCCCAAACCCTACGCATGTCAACATTTACCTGTGTACACTTATAATGCATTCCTGAACACCATTCCGCTCCGTGTGTACTGTACGTGGTAAATAAACATTCCTAAAGAACTTGCCTTTACCCATGGCCGGCATAATCTGTTGCCTAGTTGCAGGCTGGCACTGATCGTTGTCGATTGATGATGGTGCTGAGGGTGGATGCTCTTGTTGTGCTGACATGACTTGGCTCTGCTGCTGCTGGCCACCATCCATCCGGTCCCGCTCATTGTAACTGGTAGCTGCAGATAGTCCCAGCACAAGCTCCTCATCGTAAACGCTGAGAAACAGCTGGGCTGCTGGCGATCCTGTTTATAATGAATGAAAAAAGGAGGAGGCAAAATCATACAAGCAGGGTTGCCAGATTGGGCTACTGTTCCTCCGAGTTGGCATTGAAATTTTACATTTGTCTATGCGGCTATTTTTGGAATAAATTTTTTGCTGTGCCCATGTCAATATAATTTGTTTTGTAGTAAATATTCTGAATGTTTTCATACACCCTTTCTCTACTTTGTGCCAGTGTTCGAAACTGTTTTCTCCGTTGGAGCCCTGTTAGCGGATTGCAAACGATACTAAATTTTGTCTCGGCGTCGGGATATACTGGGCAAGTGTCCTGTGTGGGCGGCCCAACAGCCTGTAGACAAAAATGAAGGTAGAACATGCGTGCTTCTAAAGTGTGTGTATATCGTTTCCTAGAGCTTGTCTGTCATCAGGTGGTCAATGTGCTACCTCCACACTGCCTTGGCTGCTATTCTAAGGCAAGAATTCATGTGTACGAAACGTTCAAGTGGATTACACATTCTCCAAAAGGGCAAGAGAAGGGGGCAATGTCCCTCATTATCATTTGGGACCTACCCCAAGGTGATGGTGGCATATCTTGTGAGTGCCATCTTGTCGCACAGACACCTACCAGACTCAGTGTAACATGATGGATCAGCATTGCACCTGCCTTGCATTGAATCATGAATCAATGGGCTGCACTGAAAGTCCACTCTGAAGCAATGAAAAGTAAAGAACGCTGCAAGGCAGCAAGAGTGCATATTAAGCGGTATGTACACTGATGAGCAAAATCTACTTTTTGTTCCACTTATCGGTAAATTTGAGTAAATGTACAAGCTCATTCAATGCGAGGCCCTGGCCCCTGTCGGGCTAAAGGAGAAATTCATCTCTTTTGTGAAAAAGTTAATGGCAAAAATTTAAATAGCTGCACCTACGCAGGACAACTGAGCGAAATGGGAGCAGCATATACATATTAAATTTCACTGCATGGGAATTCTTTTCTTAACAGCCTCGAAACGTCTCTCAGCTTCTCTAACAAACGTTTTCTGTTGGATAGGCACCACAACTTTATTTTTGTGTGCACTAAAGAGGTTACCCCTAGCCTAAAGCTTTGGAGCAACCTGCGCCTTCCTGGATAAAAAATGCAAAGTACTCAGTGATTTTTATCTGGCACTCACTCAGTGCTTTTATAACTACAAATTCAATATATGCAATACAATCCGATGATTGCCAGCCATAAATGAAATTCGACGATCTGGCATAGCCTTCCCGGTTCAAAATGAATTCTGGGTAAGCTTGAGAAATGTATAAAATGTTCCCAATGATGTCTGAGCAGGCACTCTGTTGTCATTCACTTATGACACGTCACTGTCGAACGAGTGTTAAGCTAGGTCTCTGTCACTAAAACATCCTGACAAATAAAGTGCCTAACTAGATTTTACAAGCGCTCCTTCACGTGAAGTTTGGCTTGGCCAGCAATGGAAGCTGCTACAAGGATTTTAAACCGGCCATGAATTTTTGTCCCGTTTCAGCTGTAACATTTCCTATGGTCCAAGCAGTTAGACTTCGAAATCAGCTCATGATGCCCCAGATCCTTCTATAACCTAATTTGTTTTGTCTGTTGTGCTAGAATTAGGCAACTCTGTATACAAGTCGCGCTAACATATTCTTCACCTATCACTAGGTGCGATAAAAAGCTCAGCCCACTGGCATGCAACTGTCAGCTCCGCTATCATTTGATTCAGTCCGCAAAGAGTGGGCGCGCAGCAGCCTGTGATACACCTCTGTGCACAGTCATGCGGTGAACCCTCCCCCACTCCTCCCGAGAGGCTCAGAGAAAGAGAAAACAAGCTAGAACACAGACAACTACATGAAAACTCAAGTGTTTCATGTGTGCACACATGGGCTACTTGTAGGAAGCTCAGTACACGAGCTTACGGGCCGTGCATGCGGCTTTAGAGTTATCCGGTCGAAATAGAAAACACAAGAAGGCGAACTTAGATGCAGGCATGACAAAAACTTACCGTCGTTCTCACCAGCTATGCAAATTTGCAAAGCTGGCTCGGCCGAATAGGCGCAGTCACCAGCAAGTTCTTCCTCTAACTGGCTCCCACCTCATCATTCCTGAGCTGCCCTACTAGTCCTTGAGGCGTCATGAGCCGTTCCTGGCTTCTTCCAACGCACTGCGCAGCCTGCACTCCTTGGGGCAATCCTTGGCTCGTACTGCACAGCCCGTGCGTAGTCGGAGCGGTCCTGAAGAATTTGCTCCATTTCAGTGTACTGCTCTTCGGTCCCCGATCTGAATAGGCCAGAAAATGCACGTCACATAAACATGTGCGCCAGAGCTGCAGAGAGAACAAACAAAAACACACTCACTTTTTGAAATTCTTCGCGTCTTGCCGCCTCCAGTAGCCGATGAGAAGATCTACACGATCTTTTATACCGCGAAGCGTTAGCTCTCAGCCTACCGCCCGGTTAACGCTCGCGAGGACGCTCACCCACTTGAGCTCATCCCCGAATGGCCTTGACGCGGCCACTTCCCGCAGAAGGCAAATGTCGTCTTGCACGCTGAAACATTTGTGTGGCTTCCTTGCTTGCAGGCGTGCTTGCGCCGCGCCCGTGCTCGATGAAGCCGACATAGCAACGTCCGCACGGGAGGCCGCCATGTTAGTGCTCGACGACGCTCGCTCGCTCGCACTCGCTGGGCGATCTCCGCTGGAAAGATGAGATGAGCGGGCGAGCGCGCAGCGCCGTAAACCCGCTGGCCGCCTGAGCGTTCTGCGCATGCGCACTGGCGCCCTCTCTCGTCCGCTGCTCTCCGCTGGCCGCTGGCCCGCTCTGCTAAAAGTCTCTATTATAACCTACAGGCTTTAGAGGCTGGGTCAGGAAATTTTCTGGCTGAGATCAATGGGAGTAGTTAAAGGGCTCCACCATGTGTTACCCAGATTACCTAGCCAAAGTGTCGCTTTTGCTGCGTTATGTAGTCTCCAAGAACTCACGACGATGCATTTATGCTCAGTTTATGCATAAACCAGTGTTTGCGCTTACTATCACAGCAACTCGGTATGAATACATACACAGGAATATCGCATTTGGTAGCCTCATGCGGGCGTACGAGTATATCCACCTAAGCAAACATGCGTACCGCGCGTGGCCGCAGCAGCCACGGCGTTGAGCAAACGCACGCACCCCGCCGCTACCGGGGCTTGCGCAGCACGGCAGCGACAGGCAACATCCCTGCCGGTGCCGCGGCTTGCGCGACAGCGACAGGCGGCGCGGGGGATGCTGCCCGCTGCTGGTAACAGCCGGCCGCGAGAATCGCTTAGCCAACCAGACAGCGTCCTCTCCTCCTCGTTTCAGTGCTTTCCCTCTCGCAGCGCATTCGTGTCCAGCCGCAAAAAATATGCGACCCCTCAACATGGCGCTGCTTGCTCGTTTCGGTTTTTTTCTGATGGATGGCAGCATTTTTGCAGAAGGTCTATAAGCTTTACTCGAATAAGCAGCAAACCAAACCAATAACCAGACCACTGTGCCTGTATGTCACTTAATGTTCTTCTGTAATTATCATGGGGCTTTAGTATTGTGTAGTGCAAGGGCACACAGAAGCAGGCTGAAAAACAGTACACAAAGAACCATCCATATGATGACTCAAGGTTAGGTTACGTGGTCATTTGCATTCACAAGAAACCATACTAAGACTATTTAAATGATTATTCATGATTTAATTGCCCAATTAGCTCACAGCGGCGGCAAAAAGTTTGGTCACAATGTTCGGCCAAGTGCTGCAACCAGTGTTGTAGGTGTTACCGAAAAATAGGAACGCATTACCGGCCTACGTTCACAAAAAAGGTAACGCGTTACCGTTACCGAAAAAAGTACCGCATGTTGCTTTCCCGTTACTGCATGGCCACAAATTTTTGATCAGTGCATCTTCGCTGCAACAACTCAACAATTTTATGAAGCTCATATTTCAAATAGACCTTCTAGCCCATACAACAATTTTACCCGAATTCCTGATTTAACGAGTATACTTTGCACAAATGTACAGCAGCTTAGCAGTGTTATAGGGGCATAAAGTTGCCTGTAGAGTTACATGTGATGGCTTCTAACTCTGTGGCACATGGTGAAGCCATTTTCTGAATGTGACATTGAGCACAAAATGAGACATCGTCGATTCTAACTTCATAAGGAAAACATCGCTGAACTCTAAAAGAATTTACAGTAATTTACAGTAATTCTGAAAAATATGATGCAAAATTTTCGTCATGCTTCCACTCTTTAGAGAGAGGTGTGTGTGAGTGGTTTGGGAAAGGGAGTTAGATGAAGACAAGTATGTGAATGCGTGTTCGTGCTCGTGTTTCGTGCTTTATGGGCATTCTGTAATTTTTTTAACTGGGTGCATCGTCAAGGGCAGGTGTTCTCTGGCATGCATGTGAGCCGCAACAACGGTCGTTGAAAGCACCTGTACATTTTGTTTATTTGCAACATCAGTGTAGGTGCCCTGCACTTTTTTTTTTCGGAAAAGGGGGTGTATGGGGGGACAATTGGGAAAAAAGTAACTATTAACGTGGCACTTCGCGTTACCTAAAATTGTTAACGTAAGTATGTAACTCGCTACAGTTCCGAAATGGTAACGAGTACGTTACTAAGGTACCGAAAAATGTAACGTGTTACCGCCAACATTGGCTGCAACACAAACCATGAGGTACTGCACACTATGTCTTCCCACCATGTAGTACTGGTTCACAGCGCAATGCATGCAAGCTGTGCAAGCCCATGAATGACGAATGAGGACCTGGGAAAGCCCAACCTACATTGGTTTTATGCGACCTCATTTGAGGATTCATGAGACGCAGCAAGACAAGTGATCCATGATTTGAAACGCCTACAATCCCAAACTAGTTGGTGGAGGGTATGCTTCTGTTCAAGAAGACCCAAGTAACATTCCTTTAAAAAGAGTAAGCTGGACTGCGCCTGCATTTCCGCAGTAAAACCCTTGTTTTCTCTATGTTTTGATGTCTTGCGCACTTGCCATGCTACATTTAAGATGTCATCGCGAAAAAAAAAACTTTCTCCCCTACACACACACAAAAAAAGAATCCAGCTAATCCTGGATACAAAGCCAAAGCTGTGGCCATCCAATGTGTTCAGTGCCATTGGCGTTGACAACCTTCTAGACATGGATGATTTTGAGGAAAGGAAGGCGCATAACTGGCTTCCTGGGTCAGTGGGTGCCTCAATCACCGTTTGAGAGATGTGAGAGATATGGGCTGCATGCATTGCCAATTATAACCTTGTGGCCACACTTCACTATTAACTGCCACCTGCCAGGGTGGCATGGTGGGCATGCTGCCTATCCAGTGCCCAGACTCATTCAAAGCAGGTTTCTGCAGTTGGACACTAACGTCACCACACCACATACATTAAAGCGAGATTGAGATGTCCACTGACACCAAGGGGAGCCATTTGCACGCCTTTCCTTTCTTGAAAACGAACAGCCCCTACAACGATGTCAAAGCGAATGAACATTGTGCCAATGAACCCAATGAACTCCTGCAGCTCACTTATTTTGTTTGGTTTTTCAGAAAAGGAAATGGTGCAGTAACTGTCTCACATATCTCAGTGGACACCCGAACAACAGCCCACTGCCCTGCCCACCATAAGCGAAGGGATAAAGGAGGGAGGGAAAGAAGAAAGAGGAAATTGAAAACTAAATTTTGAGAAAAACCGGGGCACAGCGTCACTAGTGACTAGTGGCGCATACTGAGAAGTGATTAGCGACACTTGCGCTGCTGACTAGCCAAGTGTAGTTTTCGCTACAAAAATTTCTTTCACAATGCTCGGAGCATTATTTGTAATAAACACAACTGCCAGCTAGATTGTTTGTCTAAAAATAGTCTTCATTGTAGCACAGGAGTGTGCACGGTCAGTTAAAAGATGCAGCTCAATTTTTTTCACACTGCCACATGCTCACCTAGCTTATACACCATGTCAGTCATTGGTGCATTGCTGGTTCTTTATACACAGCTGGGCTGCATGTCAGGCTTCTTCTGTGTATCGTAGGTAACCAGCGATGTTGGAACCGTAATTGTCAATAACGTCTGAGAGTGAAGCTTCAAGTGTGTCTACGACGGTCTTGTTCAAGCATTTCATAAGGCTATTGGTGTATAGATAGTATGAAGCTGCCCTCCTGCAGCTTGTCAGATTGAAGTACAGAATAACTTGTTAGCTTGGCCATAAGAGCTGCTCCCATGTCTGTGATCACTATTTGAGGGCTACCATGCCAAAGGCAGATGTGTTCAGGAAAAAGCTGTCATCACCATAAACTTGCTTCAGTGAAAATGAGTCTTATCTTTTCGCAATTTCACCCGGTACGCTGCACCAGTGTGATCAAGTTAGCCGAGAAGTGCATTGTCTTCACAAAGCCACGCAAACGACATTCAATTGCCTTTTTGTGACTGCATCTAGTGGTTCTACCAGTGTGACTAAAAAGTGCATCGCCTCCACGTGTGGTTCATGGAGCGGTGACATGTGGTGTGGTGCACATGTGTTGTGGACAACGTAGCCTCGCTAGGTCCGTCAATGAAGCGTGAGAGGTACTCAACTCTTGACGCTTGAAAAGAAGGCAGCGATCATCAAGCTAGTGCAGAGTGGACCAACAGAAGCTGATAAGGACTGTCAAAGCAAACTATTTCGGGCCATGAAAACAATACAGAGATTTTTGCTGCCCTTGGGGCACCTCACTGCAGCACCCAGGAAAACGACAGGACGGGTGATCACCCTGAACTGGAAAAGGCCTAGCTACTTTGGCTAAAAGCTGCACAGTCAAAGGAACTTCCGGTGTCTCGCAACACGCTCTAAGGAAAAAGCAGTCACTGGCTGTAAGAGTCAACATACATGAATTCACGTTTATACGTGAAGAATACGTGAAGAGGAAGCTCAACCCTGCCTCCCTGAATGCTGCCACGCATGTGATGGGCGAATGTGCGGATACCGTGAAATCCTTGTACGGTCAGCTAAACTTCGGGAAACCCTGGCAATATTGCAGTCTCCTATGATGGAACATGGTTAAAAAGAGGCCATTCCTCGCACATCTGTATGGGAACAGTCACTGAACTGTTTACTGGGTATGTGCTCACATTTTGTAGTTCTTTCGAACTTTTGTTTAGGATGACATCTGGGCCCGCAAGAAGGTGACCCTCAATATGAAGAATGGCAAGCTGACCGCCTGTGTCAAAAAAACGGCTCGAGCAAGTCGGGCCAAATTATGGTGGCTAGAAGGGGGCAGTGTGATAGGCGATGTATCCACCCCTTGTGAGAGAGAGGCACGATGTGTGATGAAAATTCACGGCACCGCAAGGAGCATTGAAGCGCACTGGTGTGCAAGGACAAGCCACTGCACGGGCGGGTACAGCAGCGTGGACGAGGTCCGCTGGGCAAGCGTAGACGCACAGACTGCGCTTGTTTGCACGTGGATCGCGATCACTTTGAAGTTGGGAAACATCGCACGTGTGCAACTGTGATTATTTTGGGGTGTGAAGTGCAAAATACTGCTGTTCCTGTGTTATGCAGTAGATGGTCTCCTGGCAAGCGTAGACTGCGCTTGTTTGCAAGCTGGGAAGCGTTGCACGCATGCTACTGGGATTATTTTGGGGTGTGAAGTGGGCGATATTGCGCTGTTCCTATGTTGTGTCGTAGATAATGCTGCGTGCACTCGTGGTGTCAAAAGCGCCAACATGTTTTGCACCTGGGTGCAGGAGCGGGTCCAGAACGGGCAAAGCCAAGGCCATCCCTTTTCAGACTGCCTAAAGACGCAACTCGACGCAAATTTCAGGCAGTCGCGAAATATGAAACGTGCTGACAAGGAGCTTACAACAGAGTGTGTTCTTTGCGAATGCCACTTCGAATCGAAGTACGTCGAGAGAACCTTTTTGCATGTGATAAATGGGGAAGAAGTTGAAATTCCATGCGACGCGATTACTACTGTCTTTCCTGATGCCCCCAAATACTTCACCAAAAATGGACCTAGAAAACGGAAGAGGAATTTGTACAAACAAAAAACACAGTGAGGCCATCCTCGGGGAACTGCATGTGAACAAAAGCAGGTGATGCTCCAAAGATGCGTCAAGAAGGACCAGCGTTGGCTGGTAGCATCTGACAGGAAGCATGCAGATGCTGAGAACTTCCGGCAGGTAATGAAAAGAAAACGAGAGGGAAAGAGATTTATGCGATTATATGCCTGGAGGCTTCTAGCATAAGATACATTAAATAAACTCTTGACTTGTTCTCAAACTTCTTTCCTTGTTTTCTCAAAACTGATTTTTTAACCACTGCACATACTATTGCCCAAAATGTCTACAGATGTGGTGGTCAGATTTGGACAATTCTTGTTGCATTTTAAAACTCCTGAATTACTCTGTGCAATAAAATTAAAACAATGTAGCATTTCTATTTTCAAATTTAATAAAAGAGGGCTATTTTCGAAAAATTAAAATTTTTTATTATGTGTATTTCACAGGTCTGTAACTTCTATATCAGTGAAGCAAAAATTAAAACTATGGTATGGTTCCATACACTGGCTTTTATAAAACATACAGACATCAAATTTTTCCATAAATATTTTATGAGGAACTTAATAAAACCTTGGGCACAAAAATCGGATGTAAATTAATGAATATTTCAAAACCAAGAAAAGAAGGTAAAAATAGATTACATATTTGTGATCGCAACACAAAAATACATTAGATATGCTAATTTCATCAATATATGATAAAACTGTCAACATTAGATTAAAGAGCAGTGCCTCCCTAGAAAAATAAATCATTTTGGAGCCCCTTTGCATCAGAACAATTGCAGAGTAACCCGGGAGCAGCACGAACGAAATAAAGGAGTCACCCAGAAGAGTTTTGTTACTACCAAGATCATGCTCAGATATGTGTAGGTTGGATGAAAAAAAACAGAAGAAAGGTGTTCACAAAAAAACAGTGATACATTTTATTAATGCTGGCACTGTCTTGCACCACATTAATAAAATGTTGTCACTGTTTTTTTTTGTGAACTTTTTTTTTATTAATGCTGGCACTGTCTTGTACGCCAAAGCCCATTGTGCCCGAGGCAGTGCGGGCTGGGCAACATTATTTTTCTTTCTTTTTTCTCTGCCCACACTAATATATGTCTTGCACGCCAGTTCAGCCAAGCATGCTTGTCTAACCCCCGAATGCAGAAATGTAACTTGACTCGTACTTGACTTGCGCTGTTCTCAAGACGGCTTCATCGTGTGCCATAAATTTTACTCGACTTGGAGGGTGACCTCCGCTCTTACTTGGCTTGACCGAAGGCGGTGATATTTCAAGTCTGCGTCCGGTGTGGCTTGGAACCGACTTCGCCGAGTTTCTGCGTCATTTCCAACATGGCAGCCCGCAGGAACGACGTCGCGCGCAGGATTTCTTCCTTCGAATTCGCGTGCTACGCAATGGATGTAGCTTTTTCGGAGGCACATCCGTTGCCGAAAGTTCCACGACCAGCCTTGCGAGATCGGGGCAACCCCATGGAACTATACAGTGAAGACCAGTTCCTCACCCGGTACAGATTTTCAAAGATCGCTGTGCGCAAGTTGCTCTCCATGCTGCCTGTGCAAGAGTGCGCCGACAACAGGGGACAGCCTGTGCCTCCCTTGCTGCAGCTACTTATGGCACTGCGGTTTTATGCAGCTGGAACTTTCCAGACAGTGACAGGAGACCTGCTGCGCATTCCGCAGTCAACAGTGTGCCGCGCAGTTGGCAAAATGACTGTGCTAATTGCCAAACACCTGCGCCCGATGCTCGCCCACTTCCCCCAAGCGTCCGAGTTTGCCAGTGTGATGCGCGACTTTTACGAGCTGGCAGAGTTTCCGGGAGTCACCGCGTGCATAGACTGTACGCACGTTCGGATTAAAAGCCCCGGTGGTAAAGACGCAGAAGCCTGGAAGCTTTCGCGTATTCATCACTCTGCTTTTTAAATTGATCTTCCTTTCACCTAGCGCCTCAAGAATTGCTGATGCAGTTGTATAACCACCAAAGAAAGCTGTACAGTTTTCACATAAGCTTCAAAGAAACATTTGTCTTGGTCCCTTCCTGAAACTTCCATGAAAGCTGTATAGCTTTCCTTAGAACACATTTGACCGCACTACTTGTATGTCCACCCATCAGGGTGTCAAGTTCTTCAAGGCAGCACAACGCTCCCAGCTTTTCCCCTGATATAATTCATACAATGTACTTACATGGTGTTCTCTACACTCTCCCATTAATATTTTCCACCACGTTTAATATGTGTACCAGGGTTCCGTACGGAACTGCCCAATATAATCCTTGCTACATGTGTCACTGTGTTAGTCAATACAGTTACATAGTGTCATGTTTCCAACAAGTAGTATCCACGCCATGCGCGAGTATGACATTCGAAGTTGCGATGCCTTACTGCTGCACCTGCTAGGACACCTCTTGCAGGTCGAGGGTCATTTGATAGTTAGATATCTGTTGGGTCAACTGTTGTCAATGCCAGTTCATTATGCTGGCTGAAAAGCGCTGTCGGAGTTCCCACATCACTGAATAGCCTTATGTGATAGTAACTTGCCATCATTTTGAGCTTCCCAGCATTCTGTGCAAGCAGTGTGAACTAGCACCCAGTCCAATGCATGGCTAATTGTGTGCTAAACACCATAGCCTTCATTACATGCCTGAAAAGAAAACACAATGACAAACAAGCACCCCACGTTTATTTGAGCATGCGTGGAGCATTGACCGACTGCCAAACAACCACCAGATGCATATTTTATCAAGAAAACTGCAAGGAACAGAGCAGGGATAGGATATAACAATGAAAGGAGAAAGAAGGGTGTTGCAGAACTAATTGGTTACGCCACCTGCTTCTGCTTCAAGCGTTGTAGTTTGTGAGAACCCAGGTTCGTTTTTTCAATCAGCCCATAATTTCCTTCGCCCCTTTTCAGAGTTGCCACTTATAAACTAATTTTGCAGTGAAAACACTGGATGTAATCTTATTGAGAAAGGCTTTTGTATAAAATCGACATGAATTTAGGTAATGTGCAAAATAAGGTAGAGCACTATGATAAATGCCAACGAAAATGCCAGTTAGCTCAGTTTGTAGAGAAACTCTTGTGATGAGACGCTGGTCCAGCATTCGAACTTGGACCAGGACAAATTTCTCTTCAACTATGAAGTTTCTGTTGAAGCCGTGTAGCTTTCCTTTGTAGCCGTAATGCTAAGCTTGTGTAGATGCTAATGGGTAATCACTCCCTTATTACAAACCCATTAAATCTTGAGGGATTCCATTAAACTTAGGAGCTGAAAACACAAAGAATTAAGGGAAGCAAATGGCTGAACAATTGTGCACTGCATGCAAAATAGTTGCAAGCACACGATTTAGTTGCTTTTAACAGTGTCATTGAGAACAGGGAATAGAAAATTCCATGATATGGACTAAAAAAAGCAGAAAAATTCAATGGACACTTCACTGCAGATTGAAAAAAAAAGAGCACTGCATTGCATATACTATGCCATTTAAGATTACCTTTTATAGGTTTATTGCTAGTGGAAGTAAAAGTTGCACTGTGATAGACTAGAAATTTATTTTCCACGCACGTGTCCACATTACAGCTCAGTAAGCTCAAAGACCACATGTGTGGCACGGTGCTAGCATCAGTGCACCTGACTATCCTGGATAATTTCACATGGGTGCAAACTGCACAACGAATGTCTACGGCCTGCAGCAATTACGAGAAGATGCGAGCATTATATGCTGCACGATTGCAGCAGCTGAGCAGCATATGATTGCCCCCAAGTAATGGGTACTTATCTCTTGCCGTAGCTGGTCTTATCTGTCTTCAGCGCACTGCCTAATTTGTGGGAAGGCGTAGATTTTCATAATGCAGCTGAACTGCTAGCATGGCTATGTTCACTGCCACATGTGCAGCAGCACAACTGATGCTGTCTGCTTTTCTTGGATCCCGTGTAACCACAACTCAACGCTGCCTGCATGAAGAGATGAATTGTCCTTTATGTCATGCGCTGTAGTGTCTCTCTATGGTGTCTTGAGCCCTTCAAGCGCCATTACAGAACTAGCAAGAAGGATCAAAGGCATCGTCAATTGTTGCCACTGCTGTTGCCTGTGAAGTTGATTTTTGCAAAGCCATGGCAAAAGTCGGCATCTCAAAATGTTTGTTAGTCATATTTATTCACTGTTTAGACGTACCGTTCTCGGCAAAAGTAACCAAGCAATGAGTTTTATTTCTGAGCCGTGTAGCGAAGCACTTAAGCTCTAATCCTCTGCAAGGTAAGAAGAACCCCTATGCTCACCTTTCGAGACCATTTCATCTCTTCAGGAGTGCCACAAGGGCTTCACTAAATGGCTGAGAAGCAAACCTGCAGATAACCGACACCTGCGCTACTGCGACATGCCCCTTTGATAAGTGCCAATTGCAGGACTCCTTCACAGTGCCCAAAATACTGAAGGTAACAGCCTGGCCTTCTCCCTCCTGAAACAGCACTATCCACCATGCTTCGGAAACAGAAAGGTATGATTATGTGCGGAACTAAATAGAATGCTTGTGCTTCTTCGAGTGACTGACATGCTTCTTACAAGAATGAGCTTGCTCTGTGTTAACATATTAGCATGGTCTTTCTTTGGTCATACTAGTCAGGCAGCAAGTCTACAGATTTTAAAAAGACTGAATTTTGAAGGCCAATTTTTTTTTGTGCGCACCAGAAAACTTAAGTGTCCAAAGTGGCTGATTCCATAATGGTTTTGTTACAGAGAGCACAGAAGATTTTTACCAAGAATTTTTTTCCAGTGGATGTGCCCATTTTTATGTATCCCGGCGCTAAAACCATGCTCAGAAAACACAAAAGCTATTCCACACTGTCAAAAGTGATGCACAGAAACTAATATTGTTGGAACCACCAGACGGTATTACGGTAGTACAGAGTAGCATCTTAGTTTAGACACCCAGAATTATCACAAAACAGTGACATATGCCTCGTTAATGACCGTTTTTAGCCTTTATTGCAGTGCCATCTAGAAACAAAATCTCAAACTGCATCATTAGCAATGCGAAGGAAGAATTGCTTTTCATCAAACACTGTATTGCAGAGAGCGCACATTACAATAAAATATGACGAATGTTGCTGAAAGGAAAACAATGCACTTTAAAAGTCTATAACTTACGGCAAGGTGGTCTCAAGTATACAACACATTTAATTTACAAAATTCCTGCTTTTTCCCACAGGGCATTTTCTGTCTGCTGCAGCACTATTAGCGGACACATAATGGTCTGCAGCGTGCCTTTATAAATGTACAGTATACATGCAGGTCCCTTCATTTTGATTTTATTTTTTCCCACATTGGGGAGGTAAAAATTGGCCGGTATACTTTTACCTTGAATTCTGATATAATTCAGTTTACACAGCAAAATGCTCTATTAGTAGTTCGGGTTTTTTCCGGACATTTTCTGCTGCAAGACAATTCACCATTTGGACATAACATGGTGTATTATTGGTAATTATTATCAGAAACAATATGGAACTGCAAGCTGCAGTAAAAATTTCACCAGTAAGATTTTTCTCATTTATTACAATTAGAATTTATTACCATTCCCAGAGTGGCACTTCCACATCCATGCAAGGCCTGCCTCTTTCTGTACAGTGCAAGAACAGTAATTCAACATTGCAGAAACCATTTTTAATCCGTATGAGACCTGAGCAGGATGCCAGTACTCGGTACAATGATGGGAGTAAGATGCCTGGCTAGTATTTTTATGTTTTTGATATTGACTTGGGCATCTTTTCTAACTTCTCCTCAAATTAAGCGGAATCATGAATAAAGGGTATTGAAACGGTTTCAGACTGTCAGTAAATTGAAGACACCCCTCTGGAATAAGCTCAAGTTATCCACTAATTTTCTTGCAGTGTCTTCAGTTTTGTGCACAGGAAACTATGTTCACTGAAAGATGCATTGTGAGGTAGAAATCGGGTTAAACTCAATTTTTAAGAAATCTGTTTAGAGTGCAAGAGTCAGGTGAAATTAGATTTTACCTAAAAACGAAGGGTTTTATATATTTGTGACCAAATATATCATACACTGAGCACACAGTTGCACAGGTAGGTGAAAGATTTAGTTGGTGAAATAGATACCTGAGATAGACACGTGCTTCTATAGGAGTTTTCGTAACAAAAACAGAAGAGGAAACCTCTGGTAACTGCTGAGCAAAGCCAAAACTGCGCTCTTGAGCTGGGTGATGCAGAAGGAGACTATTAGAAGGAGGCTGCAAAGACAGGGAAGGTGCATGCATTTGTACAGAAGTCTCGTCCAGTAATTATGGATGTGACTGCATGTTTCGTTTTTAAGTTTAATTTGCAGGAAAATGGGTGTCAACGTGGTTCCTCAGTACAAGCTTTTTCTTTGATCGAAGACGTCAATATCTTGACCCCATCCCCTTAAATCATAGATACAAAAGGTTAACGTTTGTGACACTACCAATCCCTGTGTTTCAATTAATATGAGAGCAACTGTTCGGATGACAGTGCACATCATGCTTACAGTGTCCTGTTCCCTGCTGAACTTCAACTCTTGTATATGTAGAATAAAAACTAGGTATGGTTTTGTCATCTAATGTAAAAAACAAGAGCTCTAGATGTACACAATAAGGGCTAGTTTTACCGCACACAGCGCTTTTGTGGTTGGAGATAAGGTAGCAACATTCTTTTTTTGAGTAAACAAAGCACTGGCAGTGAAATTTGTGTGTGGCATGCAAGTAGAAGGAAATCTCTGATCTCATGGTACATGTGAAATACTTTACAGGCCCCGGCTGTGTTCACGACGGACAATTCCCAGCCAGAAAAGGACGCCCTTCATGCCACGTGGCCATCAGCACACCAGCTATTATGCCATTTTCATGTCCTACAAGGAGAGTTGTGCTGGTTGACGTCGACACCAAGTAATGTGCCCAAAGAAAAGCGCAAAGTTCATGGCAGCCTTCCAGAAGAAATGGAAGTTTTGCACAAGGTAGTAGTAATCAAGGTGTCTTGCTTGAAATAAGGACTTGTACTTTATGTTTAACACTGCACCACTCAAGCCATGTAGTCTGTTTGGAAAGTAATGTATACTTATGAGCTGGGACATAGTGGTTTAAGCTGAATAAAAAAAAACAATAAAAGCCTGCTAATTTCACTTCTCGGAATTTGATTTTAACGAAAAGAGGTCAGTATCTCCTATCTGTAATGCCTCAACGGCCCTGATAGCAACGAAATAAATATTTCTGGCATGCAAGCCATGGCCTGTTGAATGTGGGTTACATTTGGTCAAAGTTAAAAATAACCAAGTAGGGAGGCCAAGGGAATGATGCGACGATGGCACTGCTGGATAAGCAGCAGAGCTTTGTGATTTGAGATACTGCTCCGTTAGCTTACATGCCTCTGCAGACCGGGAAGGATCATCTCTTTGCCGTCTTCTAGCTAAGCATTCTTTGTTCACTATCATCAAATGCTTAGAGAAGTTAAGTATTCGGTCAGTTAGTCAGTAAGGTAGGTCAGCCAGTCCTTGGCTACTCTAGTGAGTACATCCCAACTATACAGGACAAACATGCACACTAACAGGGAGCCATACATCCCTCTCCTCCCCCTGTCGAAACACCTTTCCCAGGAAGGTCACGAGTTTAACAAACTAAAAGTTACGCTGCTACAGAGCGGCTTCCAAAATACCCGTGAGCAACGAGAATAATACTTTATATACAGTTGAACCTCGTAATAACGAACACTGAAATAGCAAATTATCGGTTATAGCGAACTAAATTCGAACTTTGGTTGGTCATGCTTCATTTTTAATTTATTCTTTAATAACGAAACCGAAAACGCAATTGCGCGTTTGACTGGTCAAGCCACCTATGAACAGAGTGCAAAAACTCTGAAAGCTCTTATGACGACAAAGGGCCGAAGGGCGGCGCCACTTGTCCAGCGGTGAAGGCAAGCGCAGCAACACTGGCAACAGCAAGGTGGCGGTGGCGAGCCGGCATTGCATAGAGAGCCTGCTTTGCGGCACCCTCGGCATCATCGCAGTGCAGCGCCGGGTAGAAATGGCAACGAAGCGGAAGGCGGTCTCGCTCGAGACAAAACTGCAGATATTGAGAGCTGTGGACAGTGGCCGCAAGAAAAAGAATGTTGCAGTGGAGTTCAGCGTTCCCCCAAGTACCTTATCCACCATTTTTAGCTGCAAGAAAGAATATTGAGGGCAACACCGAGGACGCAATAAAAGCTGACCGTAAGCTAGTTAGGCCTTGCCAACACACGGATGTGGAAGCGGCTTTGCTTTCATGGTTCAAAGACGTGAGGGCACGAAACTTGCCAGTATCGGGAGCACTCCTTCAAACGAAGGCCGTCAGCCTGGCCTGCGCACTAGGGCATGACGATTTCCGTGCAAGCAACGGTTGGCTGCTACGTTTTAAAGACAGACACGAGATCGCGTGCCACACATTGTCTGGCGAAGGGGCTGCTGTCGACGTGGTGACATGTGAAAAGTAGCTAGAGAACTTTCAGCCTCTGATCCAGGAATACGACGAGCGCAACGTGTACAACGTTGACGAAACCGGCATGTTTTTCAAGTTGTTGCCAGAGTGGACTGGCAGTAAAGAATGAAGCCTGCCATGGAGGAAAAAAGAACAAAGACCGGGTGACGGTTGTCGTTGCCGTGAACATGGATGGCTCAGACAAAAGACTACTCACCGTAATCAGCAAGTCTGCATGTCCCAGGTGCCTGAAAGGAGTCCGTAATTCGCAGGTTGCGTACTTGTCCAACAAAAAGGCCTGGATGACGTCCAAGCTTTTCGAAGACTGGCTCAATGATTTCGACCAGGACATGCAGAGGCAGCACAGGAAGGTCCTGTTGCTCTTGGGCAACTGTTCGGCGCACAAAGTCTCGATCGTGCTGAAGGCAGTTCTTTTGGTGTTTCGGCCACCAAATGCAACTTCTGCTTTGCAACCGTTAGACAAGGACATTATCTGTTCGCTCAAGTGCAATTACCGGAAGCGTTTGGTGATGCAACTGGTTTTCGATATCGATCGACGCAGATCAACAACCATCAACATAAAGACGACACTTGAAATATTGCATGGATCTTGGAATGAGGTGAGGCAGTCAACAATAAGGAACTGTTTCGCGGATGCCGGTTTTGTTTTGCCTGCCGTCGAAGACAAAGTTCAGCCTGATGAAAACCTGGTAGAGCTGGACAAAACTTGGGATCGACTGGCACTCCCAGGCATCGCATTTGACGATTTCGTTTCGGCCGATGAGAACATGGCTGTGGCGCCTGAGCTGACGGATCAAGAAATTGTGGATCGCATTGTGGTCCCCAAGGATAACAGCAGCAGCGATAGCGAAGGTGACAGCGAACGTGATGAACCACCACCAATAAGCAGTGCGGACGCCGCGGACATGGCCAGGAGGCTGAAAGGCTATTTGGAAAAACTGCTGACGACCAAAACTGCTGAGGTAGAAAAGGCCCCCTTGTGCATGGACACTGTGGAAAACTTTATTCTGCTCAGTGCTGTGAAAAGCCACCAGACGAAGATCACATCCTTCTTCAAATAAACAAACGCAGACCTCTTTTGTCGAACTTTGTTCTTTTGTAATTCAACTTTCCCGTACTAAACTCTATTTTGTTTTAAATGCCACAAACCACACGAAGACAGGTCAGGATTACCTTAGGTTCGAAGCCCAGAATAATGCATTTTAGTATTTAGAATAGTTGCGCGAGGCAAATTGCAGATTTGTCAGAGCCAATATTTATGCATACTGTTACCCCGAATATTGGGTGTAACGAACTAATTTACGGTCCCGATGCTACTTTGCTATAACGAGGTTCGACTGTATAAGTTTAATACTGTGCAGGCCGGTATGAATGAGAACCCTGGTACTCTCTCCACACTTCAGAGGTCAGAGTCCTAGCCCTACTGAAATTCACAGCCCCCCCCGACTGCATCGCCTGAGGTCATGCCAATTTGCGGGCTTGCTCCAACATGCCGCCCTTCTCCTCCCCCTGTCATTTTTTCTTGCTCATGACCAGGGAAAACAGCTGAAACTATTGGAGCAGCAAAGCATATTGCCTATTCCCCACTCCACTTTTTATATTTTTATATATTTTTTATTTACTTATTTTTTCCTGCTTTGCAGATAGTAGAGCGTGATGCTCCATATAGGACAGTAACCCATTGCAATAACGGACACTTGGGCGATTTCGCACCTTTGTTCCCCATTTTCTTTCTATTACTCTCCTCTCTCTCAGTTTCTAGGAAGGAGCCCTCTTTTTTGTCTCCACGAGGCAACGCGGGGCAGAGGCGCCCTTCTGAAGCGAGGCAGAGCGGAGACATTTGCGCTTTGCGGCGCCCGGCTGCGGGATCGGGTTTCTGCAGGGCATTTGGCCGGCCGCACCACCGCCGTAACTTACATTCTAACTGTTAACAGCCGCACCCGTGGGGAGCGCATCGCGCTCTGATCCATATGCGCGCAATGTTGTTTTCCGCTTCTTTGTTCTTTTCTTGCTGTTTTCTTGTTTATATTTTCTTTCCTCGTGTTTGAACCTCTCGCTTCCGCTGAAGGAAGCTTCCCCCCTTTTTCCTTGCGGACAACACACCCCTCTCTGCCCCCACTGTCTCTAACCTCCGCTTTCTCCTTTCCCCCCTTTTCTTTTTTCCATTTTTTCATCTGTTTGACTACCTTCCTCCTTTCCCTCAGTCGAAGGGAGGAGTCTGGTCGCTGTTTGTCTCTTGTGTGATCTGTTTGTTTGCTCAAAAGAGAGCGTTTTTCTCCTCTCCATGTGCATTCGGTGCTCCGAAAACAGGGACCTTTGTGTTCACCATTATCTTACCCTGCTGGAAGAACGGCCCACCGTTCGAAACCATTGGTAAATAAAAGTTTCTTCAAGTGTACTTCTACTCTTTTCTTATGTTATCAGCAGTCGAGGAAGTCGCATGGAAATTCCCCTGCCAATCTCCAACATGCGCAGTTATAGGGGACTATCAAACTAAGCACATCTCGGCGCACTTCGGCCTGTCGAGCCAGCACTGCCCTGCATTTATCATACAGCCCGGCACAAAGATCAGTGATGTGGTAAACCTCCTAGACTCCGTTCCCCGCAGTGTTACGTGTGTGATACTTCATGTCGGGACAAACGACCTTTACGCCGGGGACATCCACACCGCCATCAAGCGGTATGTGCAAGTAATGAACATTATTCAGACCCAACGACCTCAAATTGAAGCTGTATTTGCAACGTTAGTACTTCCGCAAGCCCCAAACCTCCGGCGACGGCTCAGCAACTGGCGAGAGATACAGCACTTCAACAGGAGAGCTGGGAGGTTTAATTCGCTACTTGCCCAGCTATGTGCAAAATTTAATGTGTTCTCTTTACACCATTCACTGGAGACATTCCACCCGTCTATGGTCCTGGCCGCAGATGGGGTCCATCCAAGTTTCGGGGGTGTCTCCATACTAGCATGGAATATCCACAATCTCCTGCTTACCATCCGGCGGCACAACATGACCCCATGGCTGGACCATCTTCCCACCTCGGATAACAGCGCACCAGTGCCTCCCACCTATGCCCAGGTTGTCGGTGACTGGAACACAACGAACGCCCTAACAAGTCGCTGTTTCCCTACCATCACCGAGGCACGAGATAGGGATGACGGTCAGAGGCCTGACGCACGAGTCTTCCGCCGGACGCTCCCAGCGAACAGCGTAAGTACTCGGCCAGCATCAGACCTACATTATGACGGATGAATTGGGTCCAAAATTCCGAAAAGCTACCACTCCGCTCCTGGACCATCCACATCAGCACAACAGCAACCACCTCACAATATGGACCACAATGTCAGTCGTTCAGCTACGCCAAAATCCGAACCAAAAATCAAGGCCAGCAAACCTAGGGGAGCACCATGGAATTTGGCATCGTCACCTGCCAAGTTGATTGCCAGTGGCCACAATCTGGAATACTCCGCTGCACCAAAGTCCAGCCCAAAAAACTCTCTACGAACCCAGGGAAGCGCCACTGGATTCCGCCCCGGCGACTTCCAGTTCAGATGCCAGTACATCAACTACTCCCACAAAGGTTCCGGTTCAAACGACCGCAGGACGTCAGCAAACGCCTGTCACTGCAAACAACCGTGCGGAGGGCCCTGCTACTCTGAAACCAAGATATGACCGCAGGCAATGCTGCGGCTCCGCCCAGCGGGTGAAACAGGATTGATGGGCTGGCCGAACTCACCC
Organism: Amblyomma americanum; assembly: GCF_052857255.1. Classification (NCBI taxonomy): domain Eukaryota; kingdom Metazoa; phylum Arthropoda; class Arachnida; order Ixodida; family Ixodidae; genus Amblyomma; species Amblyomma americanum. Next base: position 151,558,869 of record NC_135498.1, read on the forward strand.
GCCTGCTGCCCTCTCGGCTGATGCTATACACTCTCTGAATTTCTTAAAATTAAGAAAAATAATGGGCAAACGAATCAGGCACGAGCTCCACATAAAGTCCCTCAAAATATACTTTGAAGCAAATACGGTACCCAAGGGCCTTTCCGTGTCTTTAACTCCGTCAATGAATATTTTCTTGAAAGCCCATAGACTAGCTTGGAGCCAGGAACTGCTTAACGCATCCCTAAACCTGTTGAAAATAACTATAGATCATTGCGAAGAGGTGTTGGCATCAGTTAGTCATGAGGAGAGACAAGCTCATCACAACATGATACTTTCAACAATACAGACGGACGAGCTTGAGTTTTTCCAGTCCAGCAAAACCACACAAATCTTGGCTAAAAACTGCAAAAAAATTCTCACGAGATAACATCCGGCTTGATGAGAGAAGAGGGTGTGGCGTGGCATCACAATCACAAAAGGATATAATGCAGCCTGACTACACTTATAAGCCTTCAAGAAACAATCCAACCTTATTAAATCAAACATTGGATGGTTCAGACCTTCAGGAGAATATTATTAACCTCTGAGACGCTCGTCTAAACAAGGAGGAGAAATCAATCTTGTCACGCGGACTGAAATTTTGTCCAAATACAGGCCGCTATAATGAATACCAATTAATGAAGGATCTCGACAACTTCTCTCGAAGTCTGAGACTCCGGGAATACTTCTCTGATAAACCGAACCAAACCTGCAACTCATTCCCCCCTTCCCAGGAACAATGGATACCAAGATCTGGCAGGAAAAAGCATCTGGGCATGTATATAAAAGCAATACAGAGAGACATCATTCAAGCTTTCGAGACACATAAACCCGGACCACCAAACCTTTAAAGGGACTATGCAAAGAATTCAAAGTCGCTAGTAAATGTTTTCTATGTTTAGAAATGATGCTAATGAGCCTTCACACCAAGCATAAGTCTTCGGAACTGATCCGGCAATTTATTATAAATTCAAAAAAAATGTGTTTTTTAAAATTCGCGGGCCGATTGGTGTGCTCGTAGTGACCGATTTTGGAACTAAAATCGTGGAAGAAAGACATCACTGTACCATGACGTCGCCAGGCCACCACACGCTGTCATTTGCTGGAGCCACGACAGACACGACGTCACGGGCACACTTCCGGTAGCCGTGAAAATCGTCAGCTCATGCCGCCGCGACCCTCTCGGGCAAGCGCGAGCCAGGGCATTGCCTTCGCGCATATGGTTTCAATTTTCCTCTCTGCCGCCTCCTTCTGTCGGGAGTTCCGGAGCCACTCGCACGGCTCTTCGTGGGCATGCATAGGGCTCGATGCCCATCACGGCCGTAAGAGCGAGCAGTTGCACCTCGAGGTCCGGGTTTATTACTGCTAACTACAACAGGTGACAAGCAAAGAAACCTGACGCGAGCCGCAATCCAGGAAGGAGAAGAGAGACCGGAGAGATGCCGTCACGCCGCCGACACTGCTGCTAAGGGGCTAGGAGCGACAACCGGAAGTTGCAAAGCGAACGTCATCTGATGACGTACTCAAGGGCGGGGCCCAGTCCCAGACCTGTTTTCTTTATTTTGGCCTGGTGCCCCGCGTGTACGAGTTGAGGGGGGAGAGGAGCGTAATTTTTAATCGTCTATATCTTTGTTAGAATTGATGCTAGCTTAAATGTTAGGGTGACGAAAGATGAAATGCCTGTCTCTCGTCTGCTTTACGTAATCTCAATTAATTTATTGCATAGTCCCTTTAAAGAGAGGAACATAACGCCTTAGAATCACTCAGCAAACGAACGGATATTGTCATTAGACCCGCGGACAAAGGAGGCGGCAGAGTAATTTTAGACAAAGAAAATTACATCCGGGAGGGATATCGTCAGCTCAACAACTCCAATTTTTATAGGTTACTCCCATCAAATCCCACTGTTGAACACCGGAAAATCATAGCGGAAACCTTAAAACAACTTACAGATGAAGGCATGTTACCATCACGAATAAGTAAAGCACTGACGGCACTACATGCTTCTCCAGGCTGCTTCTACATGCTCCCAAAAATACGCAAAGGAAATCATCCGGGTCGACCGATAGTTTCTGGCATCGGCACACTCACAGAACCAATCTCCAGCTACATTGATTCTCTCATCAAGCATATCCCTCCCAAACATACATCTTACATTCGTGACACTAATCACTTTCTGAAAGAATTCTCAATTTACCGCTCCAGAAGGTGCCTTTTTAGTTACCCTTGATGTGGTGTCTCTGTAAACCAACATACCGCATGATGATGGCATCCGAGCTCTGGTCGCATCCTATGGAAAACACAAAAGCGCTGATGCTCCTAGCCAAAGTAGCATCGTTGCACATACTAATTTGGTCCTCAAACTCAACTCTTTCGAATTCAACAACTCCTTTTACCTACAAACGAAAGGTACCGCTATGGGAACGAAAATGGCGCCAAACTATGCCAACATGTATATGCATAGCACTGAATCGGAGTCTCTCCGCTCATACCCAACAAAAACGGCTTTTTACAAACACTTCCTAGACGACATATTCATGGTATGGACGAAAGCCGAGGACACACTCATCCAGTTTATTTCAGCATTTAACAACATACAACCAAACCTCTGTTTCACACACACTTACTCCACCAGTCAAATTACCTTTTTGGACGTCTCGATTCGAATGGAGAAGGGTAGCTTAATCACCAGTGTCTACAGAAGGCCCCTGGATAGGCAACAGTACCTTCATTACAAGAGCTGCCACACACGCCACTACAAAGCTTCAATTCCATATTCCCAAGCCATCAGATCCAAACGGATCTATTCACGACTGGAAGACTTCAAAGAAAATTCTAACTGTATGGGGGAGGTTCTGAAAGACCAAGGCTATCCGGCCTCTATTATTTATGATGCCATTAGGAAAGCGGAAGCAAAAAATCGTAACAAAATGTTTGGGGATCTCCCATCAGCTACCTAAATGAAAACCGCTCTACTCTCGTCTTAACCTTCGCAAACAACCTTCCTAATGTCAACGAAATTCTAAAAAAACATTTCAACATAATCGAACAAAACAATCGACTGTCAAAAATTTTTCCAACAGTTCCACGGGTTACCTACAGACAGCCAAAAAATTTACAGAATTATGTAGTTCACTCTACAGTCAATAAGGGAAAGCCTGTGTGGGTTGCCTACATTGCAGGAAGAATCGATGTCAAGTTTGCCAGCACATGCAGACAACAACACTAGCTCAAAGCACACACTCTAACTTCAAACACTTCATCCGTGAAAACTTCAATTGCGACAGTAGTAACGTAGTATACACGCTCAAGTGCGGCGACTGTCAGATGCAATACATTGGCCAAACAGAGAATTCCTTCCGAATTATATTCAACAACCACCACGCACACACCAGATCTCTCCCTCTCCTCCCCCTGCCGAAACACCTTTCCCAGGAAGGTCACGAGTTTAACAAACTAAAAGTTACGCTGCTACAGAACGGCTTCCAAAATAATCATGAGCGTGAGCAATGAGAATCATACTTTATATATAAGTTTAATACTGTGCAGGCCGGTATGAATGAGAATCCTGGTACTCTCTCCACACTTCAGAGATCAGAGTCCTAGCCCTACTGAAAATAACAGCCCCCCGACTGCATCGCCTGAGGTCATGCCAATTTGTGGGCTTGCTCCAACATGCCGCCCTTCTCCTCCCCCTGCCATTCTTTCTTGCTCATGACCAGTGAAAACAGCTGAAACTATTGTGGCAGCAAAGCATATTGCCTATTCACCACTCCACTTTTTATATTTTTATAATTTTTTTATTTACTTATTTTTTCCTGCTTTGCAGATAGTAGAGCGTGATGCTCCATATAGGACAGTAACCCATTGCAATAACGGACACTTGGGCGATTTCGCGCCTTTGTCCCCCATTTTCTTTCTGTTACTCTCCTCTCTCTGTTTCTAGGAAGGAGCCCTCTTTTTTTTCTCCATGACGAAACGCGGGGCAGAGGCGCCCTTCTGACACGAGGCAGCGCGGAGACATTTGCGCTTTGCGGCGCCCGGCTGCGGGATCGGGTTTCTGCAGGGCGTTTGGCCGGCCGCACCGCCGCCGTAACATACATTTTAACTGTTAACAGCCGCACCTGTTGGGAACGCATCACGCTCTGATGCATATGCGCACAGTGTTACTTTCCGTTTCTTTGTTCTTTTCTTGCTGTTTTCTTGTCTATATTTTCTTTCCTTGTGTTCGGACCTCTAGCTTCCGCCGAAGGAAGCTTCCCCCAATAATATTTCTTGTCGGCCCCCCTCCCCGCTGCCTTTTTTCCTTGCTGACAACTCACCCCTCTCCGCCCCCGCTGTCTCTAACCCTCGTTTTCTCCTTCTCCGTCTGTTCCTTTGACCACCCTCCTCCTTTCCCTTAGTCGAAGGGAGGAGTCTGGTCGCTCCCTGTTTGTCTCTTGTGTGATCTGTTTGTTTGCTCAAAAGAGTGTGTTTTTCTCCTCTCCACAAGCATTCGGTGCTCCGAAAACGTGGACCTTTGTATTCACAATTGTCTTACCGTGATGAAGAACGGTCCACCGTTCGAAACCGTTGGTAAATAAGTTTCTTCAAGTGTACTTCAACTCTTTTTTTATATATACATATATACATATATAATCCACGCAACAGCCAACTAAAGCTTACTGCGGCATAATATATGTAAGCTCGCGGTCTAGACAGAAATAAAATACTGAGTTCCCAAAACTTCCAGCAAGATGAAAGACAAACCAACCTCGTTCTCACACATTCATAAGACATACCACGCGTGAACAATATCCTCTCAAGACATTTTAACATTATCCAGCACAGCAGTCACCTGTCCTGCATTTTTAAGTAGCCACCAAAAGCGGTACACCAGCGCAGCAGGAACCTCAAGGATATTTTAGTCGAGTCCAGATCGTCGCCCAATGCTAACCCAAACCCCGGGTGTCAACCCTGCCGAAAACCACGCTGCAAGGTTTGCTGTCACATGCTGACGACAAACATTGTAAAAGGTACCTTCTCTGACTTTACTTTCACAATCAAATGAACTCTAAATTGCGACAGTGCAAATGTGGTCTACATGCTTCACTGCGGTGTGTGCGGCATGCAATACATCGGCCAGACAGAAACTCCGTTCAGGTTGTGATTCAACAACCACAAGGCCCACATTCACACACTGCCAAACCTACCCTTTTCTAAGCATCTATGTCTGCCACAACATACATTCGAAAGCACCCTGGTCATCCTCCTACAGTCGGGTTTTCAAACAGGCCGCCAAAGAGAACAAAGGGAATCGTATTTCATACACAAATATCGGATATTAACCCACGGCATCAATGAAAACTTGGGGAATTTTGCCTTCCTTAAAAACAATTCCAACTGAGAAAGAAGCCCAGTCTGTTATTTTCCATTTGTTTTCCTTTTATCCTGCTCACCATGTGCCCCCCCCTCTCCATGCCGGTTCCCCTTTTTCCTCCTTGTCCTCCTAGCCCCCTTCTCGGAATTGTCAGTGGTGGAACGTGCGGCGCAGGCGCCCTCTGACGAACGGCCAGTGGTTGCTGTCTGCAGCGGCTAGTTGCGGGATCTGGTTTCCGCACGGCGTCTTGACGACAGCTATTCCGCCGCTAAGGCGACATGCCGCCCTCATAACGGTCACTGGTGTCTCTTGAGCAGGGCGAAATGACGCGGTCTTGACAGCTTACCGTAAATTACTTACAAGAGTCCTTAACATCTGCATCGCTGGGGAGCGGGTCATGCTATGTGCGATTTTGTTTTGTTTCAGTGTATTCTGGTGTTTTTCTTTTTGTTCTTTTCTTGTTTTCAGTGTTTTCGTTATTTTTCCCCTTGTGCTCGAACTTCTCTCTTCCACAGAAGGAAACCTTTCTTGCTTAAGTCTTCTCGGCGAAAATCCAACCCTCTCAGCTTCTGCTACATGCCTGTCACCTCTGTATATTAACTTGTTTCACAACCTTGCTCCTTTCCCCTTAGTGGACGCCAACACTCTTTTCTTCTACTCCGTGATGTGTGTGTATGTTTTTCTCCGCAAAGAAAAGAAAGAGAGAGTGCCTCCTCTCCCTCTGCATTTAGGTCCATAAATATGCACATCTGTGTATTCATTCGACTTAAAACCCTGATGAAGGACGGTCCACCATCTGAAACTGTTGGTAAATAAACCAAGATAATCGTACCAGTTGTGACCTTTTCAATGTGCAAGTTTTCACTGGCCCGTTGAGCAACCCCGACTGCTTCTACTCCTACTACAATAGCTGCCAGCATCCACACAACTGAACGGCTATCTATCCACTTTCCAAAAAATCCTATTAAGACTGTAGTAATCATTGACGAACTCTTTAAGCACGTATATGGATACTTCGATCCGGCGCAAGAGGACACCCCCGGCTTCATCATCTACCACTCAGCATAACTTTAGGACCTCCCAACACCATTGGAGTACCTGCCCGCTACCATCGACAGAGAGATAGTTCACATCGGAGCTGCCGACATCGCTGCAGCGGCGCCCCGTCCAGCATGAAGCCGGTCATCGGCAGAGTCAGCCGCGAGCGACCCTCGATCAGACTATGCATGAGCCTGCCACTCCCGCGCGCCCTGAACCGTCGACGCTGTGGAGCGAACAGGAGATTTGTCACGTCGTTCAACGGCCAGACGCAGAACTTTGTGGACCAGGTGCGTCGACTGTGCTACCGACGACAGTTTGGCAGTGGAGTGACACCTCAACCATGCATTGCATGAGCTGCCACCGTGGAAGGTTCTCGCGGCTGATGGATATCATTTGAGCTTTGAGGGCGTGGCTGTCGTATGGGATCACCTCTGACACTTACTCTGTGCCACAGCCCCCGCGACAAGATGGAGCTCCAGTCAGCATCCGGTGGCTAAGACTCCAAGAGGCGGCTGGACAGGCAACAGGACAGAAACGTCTATTACTCGCCCCTTGTTGCAAGAGGTCGAGTCGCCCCCCGTAACCCCCCGCCACCGCTACATGACGAGACGGGCCTGCGCCGAGATGGCACGCCATGCCCCAACACAGCGCGGCGACTGACTCGCCACAGGTATGACCCGCTTCCCTAAAACTCACTCACCCTCATTTCTGAAACTGCGAAAATGTATCGAAAAACGGATCTGATATGAAGCTCACAGAACAACACTAACACGATATTCAGAACAGGGAAACGTACCCAAGGGCTTGCGGTTGGAACTAACCCCAGCGATGACCACCCTTAAATGCTGACGAGGAGGCTGAGTGGAAAGGTATTCTACATGACAGTTCACTACGCCTTGCAGACCTAATTATACGGCATAGTCGACGAAAAACTATCGAAGTGGAGCATATTGAACAATGCACCTGTCTCGAACCGGATCTAACGGCGAAAGAAATAACGGAGCTAAAGGAATTCGAAGAACGAAAGACCAGAAAAACAAGCATGGAGAAGCTTAGGAAACTCTGGCGGGACGGTGTGGCACCAGCGCCCTGTTCGATAACCCCGTCTCCTATTATAAATACGCTAGCCCCTGAGCAAAACTGTGCGCCTACTACTGGTCAGCCTTCCATTAGAGCTGACAATGTGGTGAACGTGTCGAGCCTACTTCTCACTTCTTCGGAAAGTGCGTTAATCTCTAAAGGTCTAACCTTCTGCCCCACAACGGGAAAATTCAATGAATTTCAATTATACCAGGATCTAGATAATTTCGCAAGGAACTTACGTCTCCGTGAGTATTTCGAAAACCACGAACAAACCGGGAAATCAACATACCAGGGGCATCCGACAAGTCATCGACTCCAAGCAAACAGAGGGATAGACATTTGGACATGTACATCACTGCCGTTCAAAAGAATATCCTATCATCGTATTGAAAATCAAAACCAAAAGCGGTCCACAACAACCTCTCGTCCAAAGAATGCCAGGCCCTTAACTCTTTAAGTCAGCGGTCCAACATCATCATCAAACCTGCGGACAAAGGTGGCGCTATCGTTGTTATGGACAAAACCGAATACTTAAAAGAAGGTTTCCGACAATTGGAAAATAAACAATTTTACACTGAACTCACCAGCGACCCCGCAGGAGACTTCGAAGTCGAAATTAACAGTGAGATAAAATCTCTCCTCCAAAAACAAAAGATATCTCAGGTCATGTTTAAAGCAATGAAGCCGGTCAAACCAGTCCCCAGGCGGTTCTACCTCCTCCCAAAAATTCACAAACTAAATCGTCCCTGTCGTCCCATTGTCTCAAGTAATGCAACACTCACCGAAAAAATTTCTGGTGTCCTCAACTTTCTAGTCAAGGACATTATACGAACTATCCCCACCTACGTTCAGGACACTAATCACTTCCTCGGAGTGGTGTCTAACATTGAAATTCCCGATGAGAGCTCATTAGACACAATGCATGTGACGTCTTTATACACAAATATCCCCCACTCAGACGGCATACGCGCGGCGGTGGATGCATACCTGCGGACGGATCCTCCAGTTTACCTTGATGGGGAAACTCTAGCAACTATTCTTTAGTACTCAATTACAACCACTTTGAATTTGAGGGAAGGCACTTTCTTCAGGTGAACGGTACGGCGATGGGGACCAAGATGGCACCTGCCTACGCCAAAATATTCATGGCGGCCCTCGAAACACAATTTCTGGACACTCAGCCTTCAAAGTCACTCCTCTACAAATGCTTTCTGGAAGATATCTTTCCCATCTGGCCTCACGACGAAGCTAGCCTATTAACATTTATAGGCAACTACAACAAATTTCACCCATCGATATCGTTCACCTACAGAATCTCCAAAACATCTATAAACTTCTTGGACGTAACAATACAGGAAAAAGGAAACTTACTTAAGACAACGCTCTACAGAAAGCCCACCGACCGCCCGCAGTATCTACATTTTAAGAGCAGCCACCCGCAACACTGCAAGACGAGCATACCTTACTCGCAGGCAAATGGATACCGACGGATATGCTCTGAGCTCAATGACTGTGACCGCCATGCTGAACAACTAAAGACAAATCCTTTACTGAAAGAATATCCCGCTTCCATCGTGGAAGACACTATTCTGAAAGCTCGGGGTCTAGACAGAAATAAAATACTGAGTTCCCAAAACTTCCAGCAAGGTAAAAGACAAACCAACCTCGTTCTCACACATTCATCAAACATGCCACGCGTGAACAATATCCTCTCAAAACATTTTAACATTCTCCAGCAAAGCAGTCACCTGTCCCGCATTTTTAAGCAGCCGCCAAGAGCGGTATAGCGGCGCAGCAGGAACCTCAAGGATATTTTAGTTAAATCTAGAACATCGCCCAATGCTAACCCGAACCCCGGGTGTCAACCCCGCCAAGAACCACGCTGCAAGGTTTGCCGTCACATGCTGACAACAAACATTGCAAAAGGTATCTTCTCTGACTACTTTCACAATCAAAGAAACTTTAAATTGCGACAGTGCAAATGTGGTCTACATGCTTCACTGCAGTGTGTGTGGCATGCAATACATCGGCCACGACACTGCGACACGAAGGCACGACACTGCGCTCGTGTCGCGCCTTCTTCTTCTCTGTCTTCATTTCTTTGCGCAGTTAAACATGATTCCCTACCAACTCGCCCAGTTTTCCGTTCTTATTAACATCGGCCAGACAGAAACTCCGTTCAGGTTGTGATTCAACAACCACAAGGCCCCCATTCACACACTGCCAAACCTACCCTTTTCTAAGCATCTATGTCTGCCACAACATACATTCGAAAGCATCCGGGTCATCCTCCTACAGTCGGGTTTTCAAACAGGCCGCCAAAGAGAACAAAGGGAATCGTATTTCACACGAATTTCGGACATTAACCCACGGCATCAATGAGAACTTGGGCAATTTTGCCTTCCTCAAAAACCATTCCAACTGAGAAAGAAGCTCCCGTCTGTTATTTTCCATTTGTTTTCCTTTTATACTGCTCACCATGCCCCCCCCCCCCCCCCCCCTTCTTTTCTTTACGCCGGTTCCCTTTTTCCTCCTTATCCTCCTAGCCTGCTTCTCGGAATTGTCAGTGGTGGGACGCGCGGCACAAGCGCCCTCTGACGAACGGCCAGTGGTTGCTGTCTGCTGCGGCTAGTCGCGGGATCGGGTTTTCGCACGGCGTCTGGACGACCGCTTTTCCGCCACTGAGGCCACACACCGCCATCGTAACGGTCACTGGTGTCTCTTGAGCAGGGCGAAATGACGCGGTCTTGACAGCTTACAGTAAATTACAATACAAGAGTCCTTAACATCTGCACCGCTGGGGAGCAGGTCATGCTATGTGCGCTTTTGTTTTGTTACAGTGTATCCTGGTGTTTTTCTTTATGTTCTTTTCTTGTTTTCCGTGTTCTCGTTACTTGTCCCCTCGTGCTCCAACTTTTCGCTTCCGCAGTAGGAAACCTTTCTTGCTTGAGTCTCCTTGGCAAAAAATCCAACCCTCTCATCCTCTGCTACATGTCTGTCACCTCTGTATTTTAACTTGTTTCACAACCCTGCTCCTTTCCCCTTAGTGGACGCCGAGAGAGAGAGAGTGCCTCCTCTCCCTCTGCATTTAGGTCCATAAATACGCACATCTTTGTATTCATTCGGCTTAAAACCCTGATGAAGGACGGTCCACCATCTGAAACCGTTGGTAAATAAACCAAGATAATCGTACCAGTTGTGACCTTTTCAATGTGGATATATATATATATATATATATATATATATATATATATATATATATATATATATATATATATATATATATATATATATATATATATATCTGGACCTTATATTTAAGAAGTCTGCGGCAGGGTTAGGGTTGCCGCAGCTGGTACAGGACAGGGTTAAAAGGAGATATATGGGAGAGGTCTTTGTCCTGCAGGGGGCGTAGTCAGGCTGATGATGATCAGGCTGATGAAAAGAGAAATGAAGGGGAGTCAAACAGAGTGTGGAAAATTAAATGACGAACAAATAGCGCAAATAGCGGCGTGCATAGAGGAAGCAATACAGACACATCTCATGAAAAAGTGGGATTATAATAAGTTAGAACTCCTCAATAGTACAAAAATAAAACAAGTAAAAGGAGTAAACAGCTGGAGAGGAAAGAGGAAGCCACGAAGTTGGTGGAATAAGGAAATTAGGGAGGTCATCGAACAACGACGGTTTGCATCACGGGAACACAGAGAAGCAAAGAGGGCGCAGTTATCTGAAGAGGAAATAGGCCGAAAATGGGAAACTTATCGACAAAAGAAACAGCAAGTGCAGGTCCTCGTCCAGGCTAAAATAAAGCAGTCCTCAGATCGCTGGCTGGCTGAAGTTCGCGATGCAACTAAAGGGGGGCCATGAAAATTCTGGAATCATATAAGCTGGCTGGGCAAAGCGAATCACAGAAAGCAGGAACAGATTCACGATGCCGAAGGAAAATGTTTAGAGGGAGATGACGCTGTGAACTACATTTCATCAGTTATAGCTGAGTCATTTAAGAAAGACGATAGAGTAATCACCTCAAATGAGGGAGCAACACAGGAGCGCACAATAGAAAACAGCGTGGAACTGACAAATCTTAACTGGAAAAAGGCGGAAGCAAATATTCCAAGGTGTACGTCAGCAGGGATCGACAAAATTCCAATCAATCTAATTAATGAACATGGCCCAAGAGGCAAGGAAATGCTGATAAAAGTATTGGAGGCAGTCATAACGAATCAGCAAATTCCGCACAGCTGGAAACCGAGTAAAATGAATTTGATTCATAAAGGAAAAGGCAATAAGACGAACATAAAATCCTTCCGACCAATTACGATAACATCAGTTACATACAGGCTGGCGATGCAGGCGGTGAAAATAAAAATGCAGTCATGGGTAGAAAGTAATAGAATACTCGGAGAACTTCAGAACGGGTTCAGAAGTGGTAGGCGCTTAGATGATTGCCTGTTCGTGCTTACCCAGTGCATAGAAATAGCTAAGGCGGAAAACAGACCTCTGTATTTAGCCTTCTTGGACATAAGCGGTGCATACGACAACGTGAACAGGGAACTCCTGTGGAACATATTAAAAGGCGAAGGTGTCAGTCATGAGGTAATTAATTTTCTACAGGAAATATATCGAGAAAATGAAGTTGAAATAACATGGGAAGGAATTAAGAGTACAACAACTCTCCAGATACATAAAGGATAAAGGCAAGGTTGTCGTCTATCAACGCTGCTGTTCATGCTTTATCTGATAAGTATGGAAAGAAGGCTACAAGGAAGCAATCTAGGTTATGATCTGTCATACACATTAGGCGGAAAGGCTGTTGAGCAACGACTACCGGGTTTAATGTATGCGGACGATATTGTACTGTTAGCAGATAGCCAGGAAGATTTGCAAACTTTGGTGAATTGCTGTGGAGACGAAGGAGACAGTCTAGGTTTCAGTTTTAGCACAACTAAGTCAGGTGTGATGGTGTTCAACGGCACAACTGATCAGGAGCTTACAATACAAGGCCATGAAATACCCCGAGTGGCCGAATACAAATATCTCGGGGTATGGGTAAACAACGGGCATATGTACACGGAAAAGCACGAACAGTCTCTCATAGCAAAAGGGCGAAGAGATGCCGGGATAATGAAACATAAAGCATTGTGGGGGTACAACAGGTATAAAGTCCCCAGAGGTATTTGGAAAGGAATAATGGTACCGGGGCTTACATTCGGGAATGCGGTTCTATGCTTAAGGGCTGAAGTTCAGTCGCGATTAGAAGTAAATCAGAGAACTGTCGGAAGATTAGCACTAGGTGCGCACGGGAAAACCACAAACGAGGCAGTACAGGGGGATATGGGCTGGGCAACGTTCGAAGCACGAGAAGCTCAGAGTAAAGTACTATACGAAGAACGCCTGAGGAAATTGGATGAAAACCGGTGGGCAGAAAGAGCGTTGACACACAGTGGCGGAAACGAACTAGAAATCTGGCCAGTAAGTTTGCCAGAGACGAGGAAGGAGAAAGAAAGAGCATTAAACAACAGGTTAAAAACGTCGAAGGTAAAAATTGGATAGATTCAATGGAAAAGAAGCATAGTGTAGAACTATATCGATGCTGGAAAAGGCAGATCAGGAAGGAAACGTTTTATGATAACTCAAGAGGCAGTGCCCTACTCTTTGAAGCTAGGTCAGGGTGTCTTAGAACGCGCACCTACAGAAAAAAATTTAACGAAGAAGATGACACAGGTGCTGTGTGTGGTAAATCTGTAGAAACAATAGAACACATCCTAAAATGCGATGGTCTCCATCCCGATGTCGATACAGGCAGTCACTCTTTCTGAGGCTTTAGGGTTTAGAAATAACAATAGTCATGTAAATAAATCTGCGGTGGAAATTAGCAAAAAGCGATTGGAGGATTGGTGGTACAAAAGCAGAGAGGTGACATAAGTTTTAAAGTGTAGGAAGAAGTTTTTTGAAAGGAAATGGCGAATTGTATTAACAACTTACAGCAGAGTAAACAAAAATAAAGGAAAAAAAACTGAGCATAGTGGCAACAACCACTGCCCCGTTTCAAAGGGGATGCTCCTACCTTCCATCCATCCATCCATGATGATGCAGAGTTGGCCTCTTCAACATGGCAACCGTTATAATTATTCGCAATCTGATTTCAGGTTCTCTATGCAGCCAGCAAGGATGAGCTGGAGGCAGCCGCCAAAGAGGCACTTTTGACCACCTGCCACCAGGGCTACATCAAGTGAGTATACAAGTTCCTTGATCAGGAGGAGGAGTGGGTGCTTTTCCATCGTCAGGGCTTTGTCACAAGGAGGCATAATACAAACATTTACTCAGAAGCCTCTATCAGGATACTCAAAGATATTGTCCTGAGCAGGACCAAGGTACACAATGCTGTGGCGCTTGTCGAAAGCATCACGACAACATTGGAGAAGTACTTTGAAACAAAACTTCTCCGGCATGCCTACCAAAGAGAAGGCCAACATCAAACCACTTGTGAGCAGTTGCTCCAGAATATGACAGAAGTGCTGAAAGAAGACATCACTCCAAAAGGAGAGAATGTCTTCTCTGTCCCAAGTTCTTCTGGAACTCACTACTATGAAGTCCATGCCGATATTGATATGCGCAGCTGTTGGGCAGGTAACCAAGGTGCTTTCTGCAAGCATCAAGCATGTGTGCAGAAGGCCTTTGGTGGCCTTTTCCCAAACAGCCCACACTTCATTATTCTGGCACAGCTGGCACTTGGAGACAGATGCCCTCCACAAGCCTTCTTTGCACCCCTGCACACAACCCAGCAAGTAGAAATGCCCCCTCCTCCTCTCACAGCAGCAGATGATTACAACTGCAGCCATAAAAGCCAAGCGTGCACATCCAGCGGCCAGGTTCTGATAGAGGTGGAGCAAGACCATTGCGAGGCACCAGAGACACCACAAGACGAAGCTGGTGTTGCTAGTGGCCAGCTTTTATCAGGAGCGGCTCCATGCAGCACAACTCAGGAGGTATATTGGGGTACTTTTTACATCTTATTCAATGCTTGCATCACATGTGAAAGTGAGACATGCGAAATGCTATGATGAAAAGGCTTGCATGCTTGAAAATGGTACTGAAGTGGTGGCCTAGTGGTTTGTGGATCCACCTCGCATGCGGGAGGTGCGGGGTTCGAACACCAGTGCCATCGGGCAGCCACCGGTGATATAGTGCGTACAAGTTTGGGTGAAATGCTTGGGAAATGGGTCTTTGACCCCACCTTGACACGATGAAAATGCCTTATGCCAGGGCGCTCTTTAGCCAAAGCTGTCCTTGTAAAAATTCATCACCATTTTGAAAATGCTAGGTGCCTTCTATACAAATACAGAGGTGCCTTCACAAAGGTTAGTACTTTTTGATAATGTCCCTTGTTGGTACAGCTAAAAATGAAAGCACTGAATGAGTATTCACTTCTATTCAAATATCATGCAGGAACGTGAGGAGGCATGCAAGGTCCTGGAGCAGGCTATACGCAAGGTCCACACATTAGCCAATTGGAGCCCTTCTTATCTGTCACTGGTGAAAGACTTGGCCGCTGGAGTGAAAAGCGCCAGTACCAGCACCGGTGCCTATGCACTGATGCTTCAGCTAAAGGCAGCAGCTCGAGTGGACAGGCGAAGTGGCAGAAAGTGGCGCCCGAGGCCGCGGCTCATCACCATCATCGCCAACTGTTTCCTCCGCCACGAGCTCCCGATATCCATATCGGCATCAGCATCACCAGCTCTAGCCTTTTGTTGCTGTCAAAGGCACGGGAGTTGTGGTAACATGTTAGTTCACCGTAGCTGTGGCTTTTCTGTGCTGCCACTGAGCGCTGTAGTTTTACCTCGATGGGCAAGCACCTTAACAGCTACACGGCTGGGAGTTTGCTGTCGAACACGGCAAGCGTGCGGCGGGCAGGAAATTCAACGTGCCCCAGAAGTGCATCTGACAATGATGGTGCAACCAAAAGGATGCATTGAGGAACACAAGCTGCAAAAAGCCCGCTTTCCAAGGCAAGTCGTGCAAGTTTCCCAAACTGGAAGAAGAGCTGCTCTGCTAAGCGATGGAAGAGCGGAGCAATGGCTACGCGTTGACAGCGAACATGGTGCGCGACGACTTGTTGTGGGATGCGCGTGTACCAGAGCACAGCACCAGCTCGGAGTCTAAATACTTTGCGAGTGACGACTGAACGTAGAATAAATGCCGCTCATTCTGATTGGTGTTTTTTTACTTAAAAAAAATTTTTTGCGCAAATCGCATGTATGGGCTGCACCCCAAAAATTGGCCCTCAAATCTAGAAAAAAAAGTGCTGCCCTTACACGCGTTTATACTAAGAAAAATCGGATTTTGAAACTAAAAAAATTTAGTAAGTGGTACACAAATGCAAGAACCCACTTTTTTCTTTTCTTCCTTCAAGATGCTTGAAGGATCTAACTGGCTAGCGACTTCGTAGCCTTTTCGTAATGATAACTCTATAAACCACGGAATGTGCTAAAGGAGTACAGACATCTAGCTTATGCGTGCATGTTTTCTTGTTTGTAATGATGCGTAAAGCATTACTATACATGGATTACCACCTGATATTTGGCTATGATGGCTAAATATTTCATAACTGCATTTCTTTCTCGTGCTGTTTCGGTTCAACAGACAAATGAGGACTGTGACGTCAAAGTTTGCCTACAGGTCACATGAGACATGAAAAAAAACTGCAATTATAATCGCTGCTTCCCCGTTCATTTTAATTCCGGCTCTTCAGGAAGGCTGGCTTCAGCACTGCACAAAATTAAAACGATGAAGCAGCGATTATATGGATGTTTTTTCATGCCTCACGACACAAAACCACTCTTTGATGTCACGGCCATTGTTCGGCTGCTGAAACCAAGACAGCATGAAAGAAAATATTCGATTATAAACTATTTAGCGGTCGCAGGCGAACATCACATGGTGATTCATGCAAAATAGTGTTTTCTGCACCATTGTAGAGAAAAAACATGCCACCAAAATTAGGTGTCTACCCTCCTTTATATGACGAAAAAAAAATACGTCAACAATGCTTTGTAGGTAGCATAGGAAGAAAGGTTGGGGAAGTCAAGACCCCTGCTTTTCCGGCATCTTTTTTCCCTTCTCTCCGCGTCACATCCCGTGCCCATGCCGCTGGCGCCTCTTCTTTTGTTTTCTTAAGGTTTCGGCGCATCTGCCATATGTGTGCAGTAGGTTCATTTTCCAAAGTGCATGTTCTTCGTTCGATGTGTACACCATTCATGCACTCTTTGTAGCTGTGAGCAACAGGCTGCAATCGGTGTTCAGTTGAACGACCCGAGTTTTCGAGCAAGCATGATTTTTTGGGAAAGGGGGAGCATTACTCGCTTCTTTTCTATTTAAGTTCTGCTGGTTGAGAAATAAACATCAGTTGTTACTCAACACTCGCGCAGTGACACTGTCTTTGACCAACATCAGTCTCACGTTTTCTTATACCCTTGTCACACGAGCAGCCTTAACTGCAGTTATACCCAACTGCAGTTACCAGGCTTAACCACCGTTACCGTAAACTGAACTGCAGCGCTGCTACATGCTCTCAAATACAGCAGCAAAGACGATCACATAGTCTTGACGTATTCGGACTTCTTCCTCAAGTTTACAAACTTGTAAGCATAAAAAATAAGAGCATTCGGCTGGAGATGTAACCTAAATGTATCAATAAATAGTTTTCTTATGTCTGAAATATATCAAAGTGTGATTTTTCCGAATTCAGCGAGAAAGATAAAAGCAGTCTTTAAACAGTGGTAGTTGTTGGCTTCGTAGTGATATTTTTAGCTGCAAATAGCCCGAAATTCTAGTCCACTATAGCCGGAGAGCCGGAGTTAGTTGATTGTGTAGGCCGAACGGGTGGTTCGAGGCAACGTGCTGCACTTGTGTTCTGCGTCAATGGCACAGTGAGCGAAGTGCGCCTCGGCGTAAATTACAGAGCGCGCTGGTGATTACCATGTTGGTGAGACCACACAACCACATCTCTCAGCGGGCAGCTGCATGAAAATTGATGGCATAGCGTGGTTGTGCGGAAACTGGGCATGATGAGGACGATTTCATGGCTATGTCCACCATGCAGCAAGCGGCGCTTCATCAGTGTCGCATCCAGCAGTTGCGCATACTGGAAGAAATGTACGCAGCAGAAGAGGAGCGTGAACACGCTGAAAGAATGTGTCGCCGCATCATGGCGATAGCGGCGCGGCTCTGTTCCTCCGAACGTCGGTCATGGGCTTATCCGCGAGACTACGGTACGAGACTACGGTGCCACACTTGCCAGACAGTGAGTTTAGGGCGCATTTCAGAGTGACCCACAGTACCTCCCGAGTTTGTGTGAGTGTATGAAGCGGCAAGATACGACAATGCGACGAGCAATCCCCCTGGACTAGCGTGTGACTATAAGCCTGTATCGTCTCGCGTTCTCTGCGGAAAAACGAACAATCGCCAACGCTTTTGGCATAGGTCGGTCGACTGTCAACACTATATTTCGCGAGTTTTGCGCCGTTGTTGTACGTCAGCTGGGTGCAAAATTGGTGAGCTTTCCCAAGCAAAGTGAGTAGGCAGAACACCTATGCCAATTCACTGCTGTGACCGGCTTTCTGCAAGGTGTGGGAGCCCTCGAGGGCTGTCATATTTAGGTGTGCTTGCCAGAAGAGCACGCTGCGGATCATATGAACTGTAAAGGATGGTACAGTACCATCCTTTTGGCTATCGCTGACCACAACTACAGATTTCTGTATACAAATGTGGGTTCCCGGAAGAAACCCCAACGCCGGTGTATTTGAAGGCTCAAGCCTTCCCGATATACTGGCCAGTCCTCTTTTCCAAGCTGAAGGAAAAGTTGTGGCAGGAATGACAGTGGAACCGCTTTTGCTTGCCTATCAAGCGTTCCCATTACAGTGTCACATCATGAAGCCATTTCCAAATCCAGGCCCACCAGGTTCACCTACTGGAGTGTTCAATTACC
Source organism: Amblyomma americanum (assembly GCF_052857255.1). Classification (NCBI taxonomy): domain Eukaryota; kingdom Metazoa; phylum Arthropoda; class Arachnida; order Ixodida; family Ixodidae; genus Amblyomma; species Amblyomma americanum. Next base: position 151,577,363 of record NC_135498.1, read on the forward strand.
ACTTATGCAGAGCTAGACGCATTGTTGAAAATGCATTTGGGAGGTTAAAGGCTTGTTTCCGTATCCTACTTAAAGGACTTGAGTGCGACATAATCAATGTCAACCGTGTATGTAATTCGCACATGTTGTGTGATACACAACATCTGTGAGGAAATGTCCAACCGCTGTGATGCAAGTTGGTTCGATGAGGCACGAGCTCGAGACATTGGCCGACCTCAGCCAACTTGTACCAGCAGCCGGGCAGAGCCATCAGGTGTTGCAGTAAGGAATGCCCTAATGAATCACTTTGTCTCAAGCTGAACACTGCCTAAATCCTTTTCCTACAGCTATTTTCTTTGAGTAAAATGTACTGGAAGTGCATTTTATTTTTACTATGCATAGTATAATCACTTCCACTGCTTCTCCCCGTGCTATGAATTATTTTGCTCCTTGTCTCTGAGTGCTTACACTGCAAATGTTTCACTGTGAGTCATGCTCTATTGAGTGTATAATGACCCGAGAACCATAAGTTGAGAAGCAGACCTGGAAAACAGAAACTTGCATTGCCAGTTACTAGGCTTGACTGAGGTAGGGTGGCTAGAACGGGGAGGTGTGAAGACCGCGGCGCTGCTACCATTGACTAGTGAGGCTCCGCTGCACGTTCCTGCCACGGGGGGAAATACGGCGCTTCCGTCGGGGGCGCCGTCAGCCTGGCCAGTCCAGTCTCATAGGCCACGGCGACGCTCGAGGTACTGCGTTCACTGTTTGGTGCTGCTTTGTTTCCTTTGCGTTTCTTTAGTAATTTTTCAACGTTGGTGGTGTGAGCAGCTGTCGCTACCCTTTGACACGCTCTGAAAGATCATGTCAACACCGAAGAAAAAAACGCAAAGGTGGTGTTTTGTGCCAGGTTGCAATGCCGGTTACAAATCGTGCAGCGAAAAGGTGTCTCTCTTCCACGCACCTGCCTGCAAAGATGAATTTGAAAAGTGGGCACGTGTGATTCCAAGGGCCAACAAGCCGCTGCAAGAGGATTATGCGGTTTGCAAAAGGCACTTAGACGCAAGGTACGTGTTTAAGCTTCTCTCAAAAGTTGAGGTTTTAACAACCTGATGCGACGAACGGGCCATGAGGGTAGCTGTAGTGGAGAGTTCCGGATTAATTCAGACGATCTAAGGTTTTTTAATGTGCAAATACATCGCACAGCACATGGGTGCATTTTGCGTTTCGCCACAATCAAAATGTGGCCCGAATGGAACCCAAGTACTCCCTACCACGACGAGTAACAGTTGCGCTGTTGTGTCGTGCTTAAATCCGGGAATTTTCCTGTAACCGAGGGTATGCTCACTTTTTTATACTTCTACAGGTTCATCCTGAGACACTTCATGCTTGTCGTGAACGGAAAGGAAGTCTTCATGCCACGCATGTTCCTGCCCTGAGAGACGGCGCTGTTCCAACAATTTTTCCAAACCTTCCCAAATACATGACTAAAAGTCTGCCGAAAGAAAGGAAGAGGAGAGTGGGACAATACCTTTCCGTGCCTGCAAAAAAATGCCGCGCAGATTCTGATAATTCGACATGCGAATCAGTTGATCTCACTCCATATGACGAAGTGCACAGAACGATTGATGAGGTACCTGCGAAGCACTTCATTTTTGGCCTTCAACTACCATCGGACTACTGGTCACGCCAGACGTTCCACCACAAAAATGTAGTGTGTTACCAAACAGCTGAATATCATAAAAACAAAGTACCTTCAGTTGCCTTCCACAAGGTAGCTGTACTTGAAATCCAGGAACAAACCTCACCAAGCTGCACCATTTTCCTGGCTGGTCAGCTTCACTGTCAGCATACTATTGAGTCTGAGCAAGAGACCCAAGAGCTTCTGGTGTATGCAGAGAAAGTCTCTGTATGTTATGGAGTTGGAAAGACCTGCAAGTTCCAATTACTAGATGTGTCTGACTGCACAACATTATCTCGACATGGTCTGCATTCCATTGCATGTGAATGATCCATGTCACACGGTATGTTATTTTTGGACACATGGCGCTTACCGAAATTTCACATATTAGGTGCTTCATGCTTGACGCATTTCTCATTTGTTTCGCAAATGTGTCGACTCAGATGCCTCAGCGGTGTTTGACGTGCAGAAAAGTGAGGCGAATCCTAATGGCCCGCTTGCTGCGTTTGAAGAATAAAACGCGACGCCCACTGGAGCTAACTGCAGGAAGGCAACTGAAATGTGCTGTTCGCACTTTGAGGCGGCGGAACCGGAAGATGCTCTCCCTGCATGAAGTCCTCCGGAAGTTAAGAGAAAAGAATTCATCTATAAAGAAAGCTGGGTTTGAGGCAAAGGTAAGCTACTGTACTTCTTCATAACTGAGATCGTAAATAAGCATTGCTTTTTGTGCTTTTGTTTCAGATCAAGCAGCTTCCGACAAAGCAGCAGTGTGCAGTCCGAGCATGCTTTGAGGCATTACAGAGGCGATCCGTGGGGGGATATAAATATCAGAATGCGTGGCTCCTGGAGTGCATGATCTTAAGGATGAAGAGCCCACATTTGTATGAGCATTTGAGGGGCCATAAAATCCTTGTACTTCCCAGCAGTGTGTGACTCCAAAAGTACAGCAAGGTACACTATGCTTTTTTCTTATTGAATGTAGTTTAATAATCCCTATCTTACATTTGCAGGCATTCAAAGCATCTTATGGTTTTAGCCATACACTTCTGGAGTGTGTCAAGGAGAAGGCGAACGAAATGGATGAAATGGACAGGAATGGCGGGCTAGTTCTAGACGAAATGAAACTTTCTGCATACCTGGATCTCAAATCTACAACGGACATTGATGGCTTCGTGAACCTGGGGCAGTTCACCGGAGCACAAGACAAGCACACAAAAGCTGACCATGGCCTTGCTGTCATGTTCCAGCCTTTCGTCGGAAAATGGGCGCAGGTCATAGGTAATAAGCACTCATCAAAGCACTAGTGTATTTTTGAAATCACACTCATACCTGCTTTCTTGATTTTTTTTTTCAGGTGTCTTTGCTTCCAGTGGGAACGACAAGGCACCAACGCTGACAGATAATTTTGGAGGCAACTGTTCTGTGCGAGCAAGCTAGTCTACATGTGGACTACATCTGTACTGACGGTGCATCATGGAACCGTGCCATGTGGCATAACATGGGTGTGTACGGAAATGTTAAACATGTGAGATGCAAGGTTCCACATCCATGCGACAAGCAGCGGTTCCTGCATTTCATCTCAGATTTTCCACATCTTGTGAAATGTGTGCGAAACACTATGATGAGTCATGGCTTCAACACACACAAGGGCCGAGTATGCACGCTACTTTATTGTCTTTATTATTTGAAATGTTGAGAACCTATTAAGCAGCCGGTTTAACCACCATTATGAAATCTTCCAGGCTCATTGGGAACATGTTGCAACGACATCGAAGGTTGATAGCAGTGCCTTCACATTGAAAGTTGTGCCCAAGTTGACACATTCGCACATATATCCGAGTGGATTTGAAAAGATGTGAGTCAACTTGGCCTTCAATATTTTCAACAGTGCAGTTGTACATGCGATGGATCTCTGTAAGAAAAAAATTGAGCAAGAATACCCAAATCTGGAGCCGACAAGGGTGTTAATGGAAATGATGGCTCAAGCAATTGAACCCATGACATCGCGGTATCCTGCAGAAGCTTTGAGGTATGTACGCAGCAACTGTGTTCATTTTCATGCGCCGGTAGTAAATGTTTTTCGTGTTGTTTCAGATGTGGCAGTGCTAAAGAAACTGCGCTCGACAGCATGCTGACATTCCTAGATGAATGGGAGGCCCATGCAAGAGGGCTCGGCTTCTTGAGCAAAGCACATCAGAAGGTCTGCGTGTGTCCATTCATTCTACTATGGACCTCCTGAAGTACCTTACTGAAAAGGTTGGGTTCAGGTTTTTGATGACCTCCCGCCTCAGCCACGACTGCTCAGAGCGTTCATTTGGTATTTTGAGACAAGCCAGTGGAGCCAATGACCACCCAACTCCTGCACAGTTCATCATTATCATGAAGTATGTTTTTGCATTTCAGTACTGCCCTTTGATATACAAAGTATGCAATCCAAAGTGTAAATTCTTCTAACCTGCTTGTATACATGCAGGTGATTAAGCTTTTACAGCTTGGCGAAGAGCCCCAAGGGAGGAAATGTGTCTCCTGGACTTTTGGAGTCCCTCCTGTCAGAGGAGCAGCTACTCCCGGAAAATCGAGAAGCAGCCTTGGACGACATTGCACTACCTGCCGAGGCAGCAGAAGTGGCCGTAGACCATGTAGACTATGTGGAGCAACACAGTGACACCTGCCTGGTTTATTATATCACAGGCTATGTAGCCAGGAAGCGCATCCTGCTAACTGGTTGTGAGGTGTGCAGGCATGCCTGCCTTGTGACAAGAGAAGGTGTGCCTGAAAAACTGCCAGCAGAAGCTTGTAAACAGTGGGACATGGAAGGGATTCTCTACCCATCAGAGTCCCTGTACAAGCTTATCCAGACCCATGAAGACAGACTAACTCGTGCATTTAGCACACTACAAGACTTCATGCAAAAGTAGTCAAGGAATTCTTGATTCTAGCAGCGAATGTGCCACTGATTGGCTGCAGGGAGCATTCCACTACTTTAACAGAATCGGTGGCTAGATTTTATTGTATCACACGTGTTCACTTTTTACTCAAAGGTTTAAACCAGCCTGATACTCAAAAAAAAAGTCAAGAGGGTTAAGCCCTGTGTTCTATAAAATGTGCTCTGCAATAACTGCACTATTTGCAATAAACTTGTGTTGAGCCATGAATGTTTTGTACTTCGTAATCTTTTTAACGACTGCACAATAACGACAGTATATATTACACCAATCTCTTCCTCCCATTAAAGTACTATCACAATCGCAAATGTGAGATGCGCGGGTGACATGTTCAAGGTCGTTCCAGCATGCTGACCCTTAATTCCTATAATAGTAACTCCTAACACGAACTGTACTTTCGGCAACGCATAAATGCGGCAACGTCGGCAATAGGTGACCGCGTTAGGAGCCCTGGAGATAAGCGTTGAATATTTCTTTGAAACATGTTAGTGCTAAAAATGACGAACACAAGGCGAGAGAACGACGACACGACACAGATGAGCACTCAGAGTCCCAAAAAGCTCATCTGAGTCGTGTCGTCATTCTGTCGCCTTCTGTTCGTCTTTTATAGCGCTAACCTGTTTCAAAGAAATGTTTAACCAGCTAGCCCAGCACCAAGTTTTACAATAAGAGTTGAAGATCAAGCCCCTCGCTGTATCAGCTGCGTGGTCGGTGCTGGCAATTTCTCACGCGGAATGGAATGAGAGTAGTGAAGCACTAAATTAAATTATCTTAGCGTCTACATCTCTGAAAAAAGGTACTTGTCAGCATCAAAAGCATTCAAGCGGATAAAAATACGCGCGACCAAATCATTTCGGCGGCCGGAGCAATGCAGACGTCGCGAGAAATGACGGCGCCCCTGCCGGCAGCGCCGCCGCGCGGCAGGAACGGGTTTTGGGGCCAGCATCCGGAAGCCGGTCTTCACACCTCCCCATTCTAGCCACTCTAACTGAGGCGGCCAACCTCAGTTCGAGGTAACCATGGTTAGCAGAATAACTGTGGTTAGGTTTATCGTGTGAATGTGCGTAACTACAGTTAGCCATAACTGCCGTCAAACTTAACCGCGGTTAGGCTGCCCGTGTGACAAGGGCATTACTCTTTCTGGAATCAAAGTATGACGGAGTAACGCAATGAAAAGAGGAGCAAGACATGTTTCATGCCAGCCTGCAACAGAGGTTATAGGACCTGCAAGGAATCGTGGTCCCTTTTTCGTGCCCCACTGGAGGCATATCGACGAGAGGTATGGTCTTGCAATATCAAGAGATGCGATCAAAGTGCTGGACCAAGAAAGCATTGTCCGCGAATGACACATTGAGAAGCACTTAATCCAGCGCACATACGAAATCAAGATTAATGACGTGATCGTGGAAATCCCTCGGGGACAACTGTTGCTGCCAATGGTGCTGGTCCTACAATCTTTCCGGGCGCACCAAGCTATATTTCCAAGTCCCTGCCTAAGCAGAGGACGGAGAGAAATATTTGCAACCAAAAACTCCCTCCAGCAACGCAGGAGCAACTTGAGGATCCGCTGCCCGCCGAGTCATCAGAAACGATTGACCAACTGACAGGTGAGCAACCAAACCACTTTGTTCGTGCACTTCGTGTAGTTGACAATGACAGTCATAGATCAACAACAGATGTATTTGGACAAGATCCGCATGCAATATTGAGCACCCTTCAAATTCCGGCACTCTGGTAGAAAATCACAATTGCAAACTTGAAGCTGCTTGGTGCTGCTGAAGAAGCAAGGTCATTAGCCTTGAGGAAGCTGGTGAAAATTGATATGGACAATTCTATGCCATACAACATAACCATACACCATACATAACATAACATAACAACGATACATAACATAGCCATACATAACATACACCATACAACATAACGCTGCTCTCGTAGTTGGGGATGCTCGCTGCCGCATGGAATGCTCTAACATCCCCAACAATACAGAATTGTTTCCAGCATCCCTTCTGCATCCCTGGTTGCAGCAGTGACTACCAGCAAGATGAAGATTGCTTGCAAAATGAGAATGATGACGCAAGCCTCGTGCTTTCTCCTCTGCAAATGCACAACATAGCTGCCGACTTCATCAGTTATGCAGCTCCTGATGACGACCTGCGTCTGCGCAGGGAGGACACACTTGACGACTTAGCAGCAGCGAAAGTGAAGAGGAGGATGGAAGAGCCATCCACTGTGACAACTGCACAGGCCTTGCACTGCAATATTGCACAAGTCCGCGAGTTTTTGACAGCAACCTAAAACTTTGAGAATGAGCTAGCTGCGCTTACTGGCATAGAGAGCTTTGTGCTGAAGGCACATGAAGCAAAGAAGCAATCGACCATTCACGATTTAAAAGGTCTGGTTAGCAGTGGATCAATAAACTTGTTGTGAACATTTCACCTCTGCAGTTTATTTTGTGCAGTCAAGGTATAGAAATGCTTAAAATGATTCAAATGAATGCCTAATCATAATGTGTACCATCCATCTTACCCAAAGTCATATATATGAGAACTTCTGATCATTCAAACTTCCTGATAATTCAAACAAAATCCTGGGGTCCCTTCGAGTTTGAATTAATGAGAGTCTACTGTACCTGCAGATTCAAGAACTGAAGCGATCCCCATTGCTGAAGTGTAAATAAAAGGACAGAAATTGCTCAAACAAGATGTTGCGACACCAGCTGATGCAGAAGCATTGAGCTTTCAAATCAGCATGCAGCATTTGTGCCCTGGAGCAGGTGTAAAGCCTGTGGCTGGAGAATGTCCGTCATTTAATGAAAATTTATTTTCTAAAAAGTGCGCCTTCCTGGTAAAAAAATGCAGACACTGCATGTGTTCATTGCAAGTACCAGCGAAAGATTATTTTTAACCCATATATGCCTAGTGTCCTATATGTAGGACACTGAAAATTTTTCAAATAACTCGAAAATTTTTTTTGTCAAAAAGCTAGCGCCCCCTAGGGGGTGTTTCTGAGGCTATGGCCTTCTCACGTGCAAGTCTTGGTTAGCGTGGGAGCACAGCTCGCCACGTGCTTGCAGTTTCAAAATCGGCGTTCCGCGTATAGTGAACTAGAATACTTTCTAGTGGCGCGACCGGTGGCTGCTGGGGCCAGCTCGGCTGAAGCGAGTTGACACTGACGGCCGCCAGGGGCGCTGCTGCGCCTTTTCCTAGCCTCCGGCGCGCGCGTTGGCAGCACATGGCAATGCGGTGTGTGATTTAGCTCGCTTCGCGCGCGCGCTGTCACGCAGCTAATTTTACTTTAGCGTTCGTATCTTGCTGTTAAGTAGGGATAGCAGTGAGCAGGAACTATGTAGCATCAGTGTCAGGGAATTTAACGAATTATGGCGAAAAGAAGAACTGATTCCCACTGTTTTGCGCCAGGCTGCCGCACCGGCTACCCGGGCGCGTCTAAAGCATCGTTGTTTGCCGCACCAAGAGACGACGAGTTGCGAGGGAAGTGGGAGCGGAACATGCGAAGGGACGACAAGAGCCTCACGGAACTATCAGCAGTGTGTGAGCACCATTTTGAAGCCCACCTCATATCTACGTTCACGTAATCGACGGCGTTGAAGTGCGTATACCCAGAGGCAAGCCGTCGTTAGCTCCCGGTGAAATTCCGACGCTGCTGCCTGGGTGTCCAGCCTACCTCTCTGTTAAAACCCCTAAACAGAGGACTGAAAGGAAAAGATCTGCTTGTCAAACAATTCCACCACGAAGCAAGAAGCCGTGTCAGGACGTGAACAGCGCTGACAACGAACATCAAGAGCCGGGAGAGCTGGCTGCTACAGAATCCTCGCCTTTCTCGTTTCAGGCGCTCCGTGGACTCGCTCCTTCGACGAGCTGGTGCCGCTACTACATCAAAAACAACACCAAAACTCACATCATAGCGGTAAATCGATCATATTTACAAGACCATTGACTTCTCTGAGTCATATATGAGCTCAAAATGCCGTATAAAAGTTAGCTTAAACGGTTTACTTCTGAAAGTGTGTGGACAATAAATGGCTGTGAGTACACACACTAAATGGCATTGCTTTCGGGTCTTGATCTTCAAACCACAGCAAGGGTCGTGCAAATAATTTGCTCTGTATGTCATGCTGACCGCTTGTCATTCTGCGATGGTGTTTTGCGCCAAACAATCACTCTGCAAGCCGGAGTTTAGCAGACGACGCGACAGTAGGAATGTTGTATCCTTGCTTAGGTACGTGGTTTTCGGACGCGTTTCAATAATTAACAAGCCTAGTCACTGTAACTGACAGGCGGAAAACAGCAAGAAGTAATAAATGAGCGATTCTTATTAGTAAATGAGATGCAAAACGCAAGATGACAGACGACCTTTTCAAAACTACGCGAATTCCTGTGCCTATGAAAAGTTGCGGTGGCGCCATCTCATGGCGTCTGTTAGAAAACGGCTCGCCTGCGCCTCGCCGCTCGCGCCACTAGAGAGTATTCTAGTACACTATAGTTCCGCGTGAGCTTCGACGAACGCCATGCCGAGAAAGAAAATGTAAGTAATATAAATTGAAATGATTTTTGATGTTTTCGAGATTTTTGTCAGTTATTCCTGAGTAATTGAATATGCTGTGAAAACAATGTCAATGTGGTATAGGCAACATTTTTTTGTTTACGATCTGTCAAACAGCGGTGTCCTATATGTAGGACGCTAGGCAGATCGGGGTTCGCTGTTGTGTCACTCTGGAACGCGCGATGCGTCGCGCGCGTAGCGTTGAAGTAGCATAGTAAAATACATATGGACGTATGGCAGAAACTTTTTTTTTTTTCAATTGCAGTAAGAAGATTCCCTGCAGTTCATTTTACCGCAGAAGAGATCCGCAAACGCTCAACGACATTCTAAACCAGATTGACGCTGGGGAAGATGTACCGTCTACGGTGGCCATTCTTCCGCCCGAAAATCACGCGGCGGCAGTGACAGATGAAGAAAGCGGTGATGAAGAAGGCACCAGCATGGACCATCTGCCGGGGAGCACTCTTCGTGCTGAAGTTCTGGACACTTGTTCAGAGTCAAGTGAGGACGAGAACGACCAGGAGCCACCAGCTAAGCAACAGAAACGACGTGTCAAGTGGGATAAACGCGACTTGAACGCGAGTTTCCCAACTCGCCACTCGTGTGATTCAGACTCCGCTGAAGGAGCACCGCTAACTCCAGTAGAGGCATTTGAAAAATTTTTCGATGATGAAGTCATCAACCTGCTTGTTGCAAACACCAACACCTATGCACAACAGAAGAATCGGTTGTTGAACGTGAACGCAGGTGAGATGAGATGTTTTCTCGGCATTCTGCTTCTCAGTGGCTATGTGCCGGTTCCAAGGCGTCGCATGTTGTGGGAAAACTCACGTGATTCTCATAATGAACTCGTCGCGAACTCTATGAGGCGGGACCGATTTGAAGCCATTTTCACCAACCTACATGTGGCTGACAACAACAACCTAGTACAAGAAAAAAACAGTGACTGGCTAGTTGGTTCTGCATACTGGAAAAATTGCAGCGCAGCAGTAACAAATACGAGACGAGAAGGACGCAAACACAAGCGCTGACTAACAACTGTGTTTTATTGCTCTGAGCCAGCCTATATAAGAACTAGGTACAAAACAACAAAAACAGAAACCAACACATCACCTCACGCATTCGTGGCACGATTATCGGAATTGTCTCCCGTTCCTCCAATCTTTCGTCCTATCATTGGCGTTCAGAAATGACATTTCTTTTTTCACTAAGGCACACAGAGGGGTTGCTGACACACTTATCTGCGCATTTTGATATCGCCAGAGCTTCTGCTATCAACCTCGTGGTGGTGTCCCGACACTTACGAAGAATAACTGTGCTTTCAAGGGCAGGGGTGCAGCCTTTGCACTGGCTACAGTGTAAGGCGAGTTCCCCTGAGTTTGGGTCCCTTAGGTTCCTTTCTCTCGTAGCCTTGTGTTCAGACATCTCCCTGTTTGGCCTATATAGATGCTGCCGCACGACAGGGGAATTGAATATACGACATCTTTTTCGCAATCGACGAGACGCGGACGGTGCCTCGTCACGCAGTCGGGCTCACGTTCGGTGTCAGAATTTACTCCTCTGCACAACTGATGCAGTTTCTTCGGGGCCGAGAAGAAAATATCAATTCCCGCTCTGTTTCCTATCCTTTTCAGTTTTTGTGATACTGCATGTAGGTATGGTATCACAGCTGCCTTTGTTCGACGTTCATTTGTGGTGGGCCCATTTCGCGATTGTTTCAGTATGCCCTCTGCAACAGCAATTAGGAGATGCGCTGGATATCCGGCTTGCTCAAGACGACCCACTTGGCTTCGAAAGGCTTCCTCTTTACAGTGCCCACATGTTTTCTCAAGAGCGCTCACAAAGCACGACTTCACAATGGCCCTCTTCACAAGCTTTGAGTGCACTGAGGCATACGGGAGGACTGGTTTTTTACCCCTCGGCTCTTCTTGGAGCTGCTGGACACTTACCTGAATTCCACCTTTGCACAGTTCGAAGACCACATTGTCTCTCAAAGAAACGGGATTTGCATTGGTTCTTGTGTCGCGCCCGTACTAAGCGATATATGCCTTGGTGTCCGGGACCGCAAGATACGGGAACGATGCGCTGAGTTTGGCATAGACGAAGTGTTTAGGTTTGTAGACGATTTCCTCGTAATCTTGAACGACGAAAACGGTTGTGCGAATACGTGAGTGCCCGAAGTTTTGACAATGTTTTCAGAGTGTCTTCGACCGTTGGAGGTGACTCATGAGCGGCCAGCCAACGGCCACATTAGGTTCTTAGATTTAGGACTGTACTTTGGCTCTGATCACGTTTGCTGGGCCTGTGAGCCGAGGGGTAAAAAACCAGTCCTCCCGTATGCCTCAGCGCACTCAAAGCTTGTGAAGAGGGCCATTGTGAAGTCGTGCTTTGTGAGCGCTCTTGAGAAAACATGTGGGCACTGTAAAGAGGAAGCCTTTCGAAGCCTTTTTGACCTTTTTGATCTGTGGCGAAGTGTATTTGGTTTTTCAACTTTGGAGGTGATAATTCCCTCTACGCTATCTTTGTACTACGTGCCTATCGCACCTATGCCTTTTTCTGTATGTATATATATGAGTTCCTTCTTGATAAAACTTAGTTGTGAGACAGCGCTTGTTTTGTCCCCTTTCTGTGTCCTTTGTCCCTCTGCAATGAACCGCCAAAATGTGACTTCGCATGACTTTTCTTCAACATGACTTTTAGACATTTGAGTTTGCGTCTGGTGCAAAACTATAGCGGATAAATCGTCGAACAGAACTGTTCCATGTAAACATGGTTACAGCTCCAGAGTCCGACCGGTCTGACTACCGGCGTACAAAGCGACCAGCACCGCGGAAGCTGGGACTGGAATCCAACCCAATGTAAATTCAACTCACCAGTCGATGCAGGAGAGCAACTGCAATTATAGAAGCAGAATGGTGGAAATTTTGGTGCAGTGAGAAAATAATCGCAACCATGAGATGTGTGACATCCAGCTGAGGAATGGAACAGGATCGAGCCAAGGGAATGAAAACTGCAGCACGTAAAAGTTGGTACAACGTCGGCAGCATCATGCGAGTATATCTGGATTGTGTCTGATCTAAATAGTGAAGAATTTACTCTAGGGACCTAAAAAAGTTGTTCTTAGTAACCGAGTGTCCCTTGTATGTGATGTTGTTAACGTGGCGAACGTAGGAAAGCCAACCAAACCACTTACAAATGTCTCTTGTAACGAGACTTTACTATTGTTTGGTTTTAGGGGGTTTAACGTCCCAAAGCGACTCAGGCTATGAGGGACGCCGTAGTGAAGGGCTCCGGAAATTTCGACCACCTGGGGTTCTTTAACGTGCACTGACATCGCACAGTACACGGGCCTCTAGAATTTCGCCTCCACCGAAATTCGACCGCCACGGCCAGGATCGAACCCGCGTCTTTCGGGCGAGCAGCCGAGCGCCATAACCACTCAGCCACCGCGGCGGCTCCACTATACTATTGTAGTTTCCTTGTTCTGCACATAATCTTGTAATGCCACAGTTGGCTTGTTTTTGGGAGGAAAGGCCATTGTCAGGTGTATAATAACACCTTTTGCCTGCCCTACCTGGCTTGTTTACGTAGTGTAAATGAACCAAAATAAACATTACTTACCATTTGGTTCCCATTAAGCCCTGGCTCACTTCTGGATTGTCACTCACCTGATAGAGCGGCCGGCAGAGGTTGGTCTGTGACATGCAGATGGCTTCTACTGGCCAGTGAATGAACCAATTCCTTTGCAGCACGAGGCACGGCCTTCCCTGCACAAAAGCATATCTCAGAACCGTTCTCCTCATCTCAGCCCAAAGCACCTCAAACTGCTTGCAGACAAACATCAAAATCAAGACCAGAAATCCATCTCAGTATCAATAATTAAATAAAACAGAGAACAAAAGCCTATTTATGAGAACACAGCAAAGTACCAATATTAAGCTAAAAATATCCAGGAATATTAGGAAAATGACAAGAAAAAAATGCTGCATGAACCAGTGCATAGCTTGAACAGCGTGAACATTTAACAGAGTGAGCACCATGCCCATAATTGTTAATAGGGAATCCAACCTATGTTTCCCTGGTCTTGAAGTCTCCCCGACCAGTTTTTACAGAGCAGCTTCAGGACAACTGAAGTGCTCTCTGCTGTTTAGTATATAAATTTTCCATGCATTTTCCGGCACATACATAACACTGCCTGCTAGAATATGCCAACTGCATAGCAATGTCCTTCAGGCCCCGGCTTGGCTCCGGCAAAACAGCAATTTGTAGCCATTTCATTTAACAACAAAAACTATCATTATTTCTCAAGCATGTTCATCGGAGTCTATTCCAAAGAAGGAGACAGTCACTTGAAAAAAAAAGAAACTAAATAAAAGACTAATGTTAAAAGGGGCACTACGATGCCAATTAACCTAGTTAAATGGATTCCTTATACATTCCAGAGACCAGTGGAAGAGAATTTTTGAAACTGGAGGATGCAAACGAAAGTTATCCTACTAAGAAAATTCAAAATAAAAAGATGAGACTAAAATGCCTTTGCACTTGCCCAGTGCTGAGATTTGGCACTACCAATCGGAACCAAGACTTGCACAACACAGACGCACCGGAAGCTCGCATGCAACTGTTGCCATGCCAGGGCAGCCAACAGCCACAAATTTTGACTGTAGGGGTGACCAACTCGACAAAAGAAGTTCCCCTTGCAGCAAGACTTTGCATAAACCATGTCAAGTTCCCCTTGTTTCTTAGTTGGCAGAACTGGAAGGCTAACACCAGCCCCCCATCTCCAACGTCGCCTCCTGTCCAGTCTTGTCTCGTCGTGTTTTTGGGAAGGTGTGTTGGTCGGCTTTACTTTTTTGCTAACTTCTCAGTCTGGTCCGAACAACAGCGCTTGCCTCCACGAAAGTTTGAAGTGAAAGTTTGATTACATGCATCGTGTGATCACAGCTTAACTCTGATAGTTTTTGTCCATTGGGAACAGTCCCAAAGTTGCATTTTAAATTTCGCACCATACTGACAATATCAGCTCACTCAGAGGTGCTGCGATGTCGTAGGTCTTACAAAAAGTGTTACAAAATTGCTCATGTTACCTTCGCGGAAATAAAGAGAACTGATTTCGATTCGTGATGAAGCACTTTCGGTTTCGCCACATGATTTCAATAGAGGCACATGAGAGTTCATTTTTATTTTTATTTGCACTTTCTTGCAAAGGCCGGCGAAAGTTATTTTCATATTTATTGGCATTGTCCATAGTTTGACCATTGCAGGCGTTCATAGGGTATTATCGCTCTCCTGGTTTACCGAATTTCCAGACCTGTATTGAAGGCAGCTGCAAGAAGCGAAGGTGTTGTGTGCGCGCCAACACAACTCTGCACAAGCGGAGAGCAGACAAGTGTTTTATGTGTGCAGATTGCGACAAGGCAATGTGCATAGAGCCATGTTTCAATGGCTACCATACCCTTAAATACTACTGAACATTTTTACAGTTATCAGTCATGCTGGCACCAAAGTACTGTTTCAAATTTTTCCTGACTTCAAGTTATTTCGTAATAAAGTTATTTCCTCAATAAAGTAATTTGATCATCAGGGACATTTATTTTTCTTGGGGGGGGGCATCAAAGGGTTAAACTATCTCTAAAATGGTATGAACTATGAACTAGCCCTGTCACGCACCTTACTGTAGTCCATGCTGTAATATTCCCGTCATGTGGCAAACTTCGAGTCATTTTCACTGAAATTGGTACAAGGCGTGCAGCCTATTTCACACAGCTCATACATAATAAAATGGTAGTATTAAATGGAAATGTTCCTTGTCAACAAGATTCATATAAAACAACAATCACACAATTTAAAGTAAAAACTACAGCTTCCCTGAACCCTTCGAAGAACTCGCACAGAAAAGCAATTCTGATGGGAAAGGCTGCAAAGCAACATGAGAAGCAGAAGCCAATAAAAGCATGACATGATGCCACATATGGCAGTATAACAGCTACCACATGTAAACAAGTTTTTGCCAGTCACCACTGTCAAACAGTGCTATTGTCTAGTGGAATACAACAGCGTTTCTTAAGAGAACGGCCTTTGGTCTCCAAAGCATCACGTTTCAAAAACACTGAAGCAGAAAAAGACACCAAGTGAATTGCAATAATGGGCCTTTTCCGTGCCATGTGGAGCATGCCGCACTGAACAGATTCCCTGATAATTTTAACCGCTAGTGTTGTTTTTAACACGTACTGAAATCTCAGTTGACAGTAGCTTTTGCACTTTGCCTCCTCCAAACTTTGGCTGCCACAGCCACAATCAAACTAATTTAAATGAAGCCAAACGTAAAAGTAGACAAGTTCAATTTCAATAAAAAAATAGCACCACCCGATTACAACATGGGGTCGTGGGCAGACATGGTCTAAGTATTGGCATTGTTGCAACCTTCACTCTGCTTTTATATCTCAGAAAGCCTCACTACAAGGGATAGGGCACACACAAACAAAAAATAAAATGAGTACAGAACCTGTTGATTTTCAGTAGGTGCCCAAAATACTGTGAGAAAAGCCAAAAGCAAAGAACAACCAGAGACTCAAAAGATGGCAGAATGCAAGACGAGCAACAAGAGCAGATCAAGTGACAGAAGCGTGAAGTTTGCAAAAAGGCGCAGTAACTAGGAACAGTAAGCCCCGAGAAACAAGACTGAGAGGCAAAGAGGGAACAACAGGAGTGTGGGGCTTCAAATGGTGGATGGGAGTGGCCGGCGCAACAGCAGGAGAACAGCAGTGTGGACCAGGCAGCTATTGACCCACTGGCTTCCAAAGCTGCCAGATCAACACTCGTGAGAAGCAGGGCCATATCACCAATGACGCTGAAACAACAGCACACAGCTTTTACCAGAGATCACAAGTTATGACAAAATGCTGGATGGCTGCTGGGCACTTTTTGATAATGGCAGCAGTGGTTCCACTTTTTCAAAGCAGTGGCTCCACTTTTTCAAAAGTATTTTTGCTTGCATTTGTTGATTTTCTATTTGGACTTTTTTTTTTTCAAAGCTTGACTATTGCTTTCAGAGTGTAAATCAACATTGTTTGTCACTCTTCTTCAGCAAACTATTTTAAATGGCAATTTTCAGAGAAAAACAAGCATTCACTGGGAACCTTGGATTCTGAGTGGAAGTGAATGCATAAGCCATGACATTTGCAGCAATTGGCAGCCCCTGCAACCTGGCATTGGCTCCTAGTGATCATGAAATACTTATATGCAGTGTTCCTGGCACGCCACGAAGAAAGCGCCCGTCTCTGGCAACATGTAGCAGGTTCAATACAATGGCGCAATTTAACACAACCCTTCCAAGACAACTGTGAATGAGTTCTCCAAATTCAAGCAGCCACACTTGACTTTACATTCTGCCACTTTACTGCAAGCGATATCAGGAATTATAAAAATATTTTAACAGCATCAAGACTACACACAAGAAAGACGACAACATGAAGACACTAGCCCAGCAGTTACCCCTTTTAAAGACATAAGGAGTGAATGTCATTCACTGGAAATGACATCCAATTCACCATCAAACACAGAAAAGTTTCCTCAAATCTTAATTTGTCAATTTTTAAACTGTCAGTTGCTCCACCAACAAAGTCTGGCTGACACATGCATCACTACTGCTGACTGCAGTACAATGGCCAAGCACCTCTCTAGAGCCAAGAGACAGGCAAAGGTGTAAACAGCCAGCAAAATTACGTGCAGGCAAGAACTGCTGGAGGCTGCAGTCGCAGAGTGACTGAGGTCAGCTTCAGCCAGACTCAGCAACCTGAGACGGTGCCACACTCCAACGTAAACCAGGCAGCAGGGATGGCCGGCTTCGCTTTCCAGCCCCTGTAGTCCAAATATTGGAGCACGAAATCGCCAAAACAATGTTAATTTTATTTCAGCCATTTATGCATGCCGTAATGCTCCACAAGCAGCATACACATGTATAAACAGCAGTAACAACTTCTCATAAAACAGAAGCCGCTGAGAGTTTAAACAGGACCACAAGTGTGAAGACACTAAGACCGAAGCCATGTTTTCGGAGTGAACAACAAACACGCCAGTGGCTGATCAAACAGATAGAACGAGAGCAGGGCTGTGCACATCAAGTGAAGCAGGGCAGACAGTGAAATCCGCAAAGGCGTTGCGTCACGAGTGGAGCGCAGAACGACCGATGAGTGCTTGCAGCCGTTTCTACGTTTATCGTACTGATTTTGCACCCGCGTTCACACCCTATTGTCAACAAACAAGCCTCTACGTTGTACAGTAAGGCCCGTTTGTGCAACTACATGTCTTGGCGCTCTGTAAACGCGCAAACTATGCTTTCACGCACCCATCAACCGTCCATCGATAGTACACTTTCCGTCCCGGCTTGATATGTGCAGTGCAGTTTCTTCTACACAAACGAGGACGCGCCGGCAACCCGTGGACACAATGGCAACACAGCAACAGTGAGTGGTGCGTATAAACTACCCAGTTGGGGCAAATGCACAAGAATGGCCTTCGAACGCACTTCTTTCTACGAGCACTGCTGTTGCTCCATCGCAAAAAAAAAAAAAAAAAAACCTTGCCTGTGAAGAGAGCACGCACAAGGCGACACTTAAAAGCCAGCATGATATCAAAGACAGAAAAGCGCTTCACAATGACACACTCGCAACGAACCATTCATCTCTGCGACTACACCTAAACTCGTCAGCACACGAGATACGACAAAGCACGTGGCGCGCGGGAAAGCTGAAAAGCGCAGTTGTTATTGCACATCTTACCAATAAGAAACGGCACATTACCTGACCATGTCATCATCTTACACGCATCATTCAGCACTCCTATGCACGCAGACACCATGCAGAAACCGCGCCATACGCCGCCATCACACCACAAAGCGACCACGTGACACGTGATCACTTGCTGAGGTAAATTGGACCAACTGGACAGATGGCATAGCACAGAACATAGAATTTCTAAAGAAACTCTCTGGTACAGCACGCTTGACTATTTTTTTAATTGTCTATCGGGCAGCACCAGCCGCAAAATTATGAAATTGCGATCATGATCTTTCAGTAATTTTATGATACAGATGTTAGTAAGTAAGCACACTGCGACAGTAGGCAGAAGGCTAGGATGGGGAGCTTATGTACTTGGTTAACTTTTCTGTCTTCAATTAATTTAGTTTCTGGTCTCTCTTGTTGTGATTATTTCTATTGTTGCACTTTGTCCAAGTTTTTAGAGATCGTTGTTTCTGCCTCGAAGTGCTGACCCCTTCTTAACCATCGCCGCATCTACGATGCAAATTAGTTTCGGTTTTGTTTTGCTTCGCGAATTATTTGCTTTCATCATCCCAGGCTCGTTTCCAGACTTGAGAGGTACTTCAATGGGTTTATGCCGTTGTTATGGTGCTGTAGCACTGAAAAACGCACATATCATCATGAAAGGTTCTGCAACTTTCAGCGCTAGCTGATTGCGGACACTGAGGGGTGACTTAATTGCACCGTGACTGTGGTCTGTCTGTATACCGAATGCTTCCGCGTTCTAATGAAATTAAGCGTTTTCTCAGAAAATGGAGTACTTATAAGCTAGAAAGACAAAACAAAATACAATACAGGCATAGTCTCAACCGGTGGAGACGATAGCACCAGTCGGGCGGCTAGAAAATGTTTCCATTTTCAGCTGGATATATCGAACCGGAAATCAAGTCAGGATGGTAAGTTAGTGGAGGTAGCTCCATTTTCGCCATGATCAGATCATTTCCAGACACAGCTGGAAAGTATTTTCCAGCTATATAATTTGTTCCTCCATTTTCTTGCGGGCAGTGCACGTGCTGCGTCCCAGTGCCGACACCAGGTCCCCGGGGTATCCGAATAATAGCCAAATATCCCAACACCGTTGAGTACTTGACAGGGATGTCCGAGGCAAGTCCTTGTTTTAGATGTTCTGAACAGGGGGCCGAACCGCAATTTTTTCGGATTCACTTAGGGTTCGGGTTCATGCCTTCGGGATAAGTTCCGGGTTAGCTCCAGAGCGACTTAACCCCTTCAGGCGCTGGGTCCACATATGTGGATGTGACCTAAGACTCCTCATATTTTCGTACGCAAGGCTGTCACATATATTAAGGAGTCTAAATTAAAGTTTAAAGGAAAGAGGTGTGAATTAAGAAGACGTGGATTAACCGAAGAATAAAGAAGATGAAGAAGAAGCATTCGGTGAGGTGGAGAGAGATGATTGGTGGAGAAGCATTGAGTGAGGTGGAGAGAGATGAAGGTAGAGAAGAGAAGAAGAGGACGACGACAAGACTTACGTGTACTAATACGAAGGCTGTAAAAGGGCGAGTGAGAGCGAGCAAAGGAGGAGGGGAGGGGGGGGGGGGGGGGAGAACGTAGAAGCGGAGGCTCCGGCGGGTCAGGGACGCATCGGCTGGAAGAGAGCGACGCCGGCTACTGCTCCGGTGAGCTCGCGTTCTACGGCTTCGCACCGTGGACTTACTGCCGTGCTTGAGCCCGTTCCAGGGGGTCAACGGAGGACGCTACCACCTGCTACGGCCAGGGGTATCTCCAGCGCTGTTGCCACCCATCCGGGTGGTGCCCCCAACGCCTACAACACCAGCACCACCTCCACGGGCGCTTGGACCGGGAGTTTATACGACGCAGCCAGCGACGCTAGCCCAAGCACGGCGAACGCCGCCTCGACGCCAGCTACGGGATCCATACAACGCCGCAGCCGCACCGAACCAACCGTGAGCACGAACGCCGACCACTAACAGTAGAACGCTAGTGTAGACGCTGGTAGCAGTGTTCCCGGGTCGTGTGTATTTATAGTCTGTGTTCTATGTTAGTTTTGTATTCTAGTGTTTGTATCACGTAGGTTGTATTACATGTGCGTTTGTGTGGGTACAGCTGTCGCCTAGTCTATTCTTTCGGTTCGACTGTTATTCGGTGAGATCCGTGACAAAGGCGAATTTCCACCTTTATTGATTACCGCGCTCTTACCATTTTGACCCTCCGATGGATCGATGGATGGATGGAAGGTAGGAGCGTCCCCTTTGAAACGGCGTGATGGCAGTTGCCACTATGCTCAGTTTTTTTTCCTTCATTTTTTTAACCGTGTTGTCAGTTATTAAAATTTTCCATTTTCCTTTAAATACATCTTTATACACTTTTAACTTTATGTCACCTATCTGCTTTGAGCCACCAATCTTCCAGTCGCTTTTTCTAATTTCCACGGAAGATTTATTTACATTACTATTGTTATCTCTAAACCCTAGGGTTTCAGGAAGAGTGACTGTGCCAGCATCGGCATCGGGATGGATACCATCGCCAATCCTTGTCAAGTTTGTATCGCCCATAGAGTTAATTAGTATTAACTAGAGGGAAAGCTGGCCCCCGCCTATGGGAGTTTGCATGGAGCTTCTTCGAGACCACCTGAACCAGCATAATGGTGCGGAGAGCTACCGCCTTCAGAACCACAACTTTTGACCAAAAAATAATGAAAAACAAAAGTTGTTCAATAATCAAGAATGTCTTAGCATTCAATATCCTGTGTATAAATTGGAACAAACGAGCAGAAAAGCATGTAAATATAAAGTGCCCAAAATAAGCAGAGGCTTGCTCTCCTTTTTTATGAGAGTTTGCATGGAGCTGCTTCAAGAACACCTGAAACACCATGGGCGTTCTAATCATTATGGTGCGGAGAGCTACCGCCTGCAGAACCACAACTTTTGACCAAAAAATAATGAAAATACAAAAGTTGTTCAATAATCAAGAATGTCTTAGCATTCAATATCCTGTCTATAAATTGGAACAAACGAGCAGAAAAGCATGTAAATATAAAGTCTGCCCAAAATAAGCGGTGGCTTGCTCTTCTGCCTGCCGCGGTGGCTCAGTGGTTAGGGCGCTCGGCTACTGATCCGGAGTTCCCGGGTTCGAACCCGACCGCGGCGGCTGCGTTTTTATGGAGGCAAAACGCTAAGGCGCCCGTGTGCTGTGCGATTTCAGTGCACATTAAAGATCCCCAAGTGGTCGAAATTATTCCGGAGCCCTCCACTACGGCACCTCTTTCTTCCTTTCTTCTTTCACTCCCTCCTTTATCTATTCCCTTACGGCGCAGTTCAGGTGTCCGCTGATATATGAGACAGATACTGCGCCATTTCCTTCCCCCCAAAACCAATTATTATTATTGTGCTCTCCTATTGGCCAAGTATTGCAGACAACAAAAGCCATCATTTCGTGCTTAACAGGCATTTTTTGAAAAAAATATGCTTTGGAGAAAAATTTTGTGGCTTGAACATTTTAAGAAGTTTTAAATGACATTTAAAAAGCAAAAACTATTTATTTGCGTCGTGTGCCGCTATGTTTTCGCTACTGTGGCTTTTGCGCACAACGTTTGCGACAAAGTCGTCAGCGCCGTGGACGGAACGGGACATCTGAGTAACGCCACTCTCTATTCATTAAAAAACCGACTGTCCCGCACCAAGCAGCTCATCGCCCCATGATGCTTTGAGCGCCCATGGTGGCTCAGGTGCAGCGCCGCCAGCTTTCCCTGTGGTTAATAGTAGAAAATCTATGGCGGCGCCACCTCTTGCTATTAGAGCGAAATGCGTTTGTAAAAAAAAGAAAAGAACATGTGCATCACGCCGTTTTTTGGCGGGACGAGTGAAGATCTTTCCTTTTGGCATTCTATCTTTACAAATCATTGTGAATGATGGAATTTAGGGCTCGGAATGAGTCGATAGGATGGACGGATGGATACGGCTGAACCCTTTACATCGGGCGGTGGCTCAAGCCACCTAGCCATGTCTTGTGAAATTTTACTCCCGTCTTGCTTTTAGCCACCAATCAGATAACCTTCGCTTGGTTACTTCTAACCTCTTAAAATCCACTTTCCCTTCACTATCCCTAAACCCCAATGCTTTGGGTATCAAGTGTTCAGCCGTTTCCTCCTTCTCTCCGCACACAATGCACAAAGTGTCTATCTCCTGGTACCTGACTCTATACGTCTTAGTCTGCAAAACTCCAGTCCTGGCCTCAAACAACAACGAACTTCCCCTACAATTATCATAGATATTTTCTTTGACAATTTCCTGTTTATAGGTCCGGTATGTTCCCAGTGCTGATTTCGTCAGCATCCCTGTTTTCCACAAAGCTCTCTCTGTTCCTTTAACCTTTTTCTTAACCGATAATTGCTGATTTTCCCCCTTACTGCTGTCCAGATATTTGCTTGTCAATTTTCTAGTTCGCTTTCTCCATTTCGTGTCAACATTCTTTATATACAGGTATCTGCAAACTTTTCTAGCCCATCGCTTTTCCTCTATCTTTCTCAATCGTTCCTCAAATGCTATCTTACTGCTAGCCTCTCTGCTCTCGAAAGACGCCCATCCCATATCACCCTGTACCCCCTGATTTGGTGTATTGCCATGTGCTCCCAAAGCTAACCTCCCTACTCCCCGTTGCCTAATTTCCAGCCTTGCTTGAACATCTGGCCTCATACACAGGACCGCATTACCGAAGGTCAGGCTAGGGACCATCACCCCATTCCAGATCCCTCTTACCACCTTATACCTATTGTAATTCCACAGTGCCCTATTTTTCACGACAGCTGCATTCCTACTAGCTTTATTCATTACATATTTTTCATGCTCTGTCAGGTTAATGTAGTGTAGCGCCCTCTCTTGGGCGGCGCCGACAACCCGCCTAGCGCGCGCCACCCTGCGAAGAGAATAAAGACGGCACCTGGTCGTGGCTCGTGCAGCCACGGCTAGGCAGTTCTGTTCTGGTGTCGGCTCGTAGCTGTGGTCTCGTTTCCTTTGCTCCTGAGGCGTTAAGCCTACATTGTGGTGACCCGTTGAGTCGCGCCTTCTCCATCAGCTGAGTTCCTGGATGGCTTACTGGCAGAACCCAGCCTTCGACCCGCCGCTTCCGGCCTCAAGGCGTCGGCGAGTGGTTCACTCAATTCGAGGCGGCGCTGTACCTGAACGGCATCACCACCCAGCCGTTCAAACACGCCGTCCTCTGCGATATCCTCCCGCCCGACCTGCTGCACCTACCTGCCTGCCTTGCCTTGGGCAGCCGGCCGTACGACGAGCTGCGCGCTGCCATTCTGGAGGACTTCGGCGTCTCCTACTGCCCGCTGCCGCTCTACGACGCTGCAGACCCCCTGTCGCCGCCGCCAGCAGCTGGCGCAGGACCAGCCTCGGTCTCACCCACGCCGCCTTCGCCCCAGCCCTGCCCGCCTCGGCAGCCCCTGGCCGCTAGCTCCCCGCCACTCCACCTCTGCGTCTCCGGCGCCGCCGTCCATCGTCACGACTCACGAGCCCTTCCGGCAGGCTCGGAGCTACCGGCGCCCCCGGCCCCACCTTCGGCCTCGGCTGTCCCGGCGCCGCCAGCCCTGCCGGCGTCTCCTGCCCACCAGGTGTCATCGGCCCTCCCGACAGCCTCGGCACACCCAGCGCCCCCAGCCATCCTGGCGGTCACAGCCCTCCCGGTGGCCTCGGCTCTCCCGATGCTCACGGCCCTCTCGGCGGCCGTGGCACTCCCGGCAGCTTCGCCACTCCAGGCGCCTCCTATTGCCGCTACCTCGCCAGCGTCCTCCTACGTGCACGGCTCGGCGCCAAGGGCGCCACTCGTGCGGACGCCCGTCACGTTCAAGTCAATCGCTCCAAGGCTGTCTTTGAGCGTGTCCCAGCACCCCATGCAGTCCACCACAGCTACTCCCTACCTGGAATCTCGATGCGCCTCCCGTGGCCGCCCCTCTGGGTACCAGACAGTTCAGCCCGGCGTCAGCTGGGCTACACACCTAGCTCCCTCTGCTGCACCACCTCTCATGCGTCGGCCAACAGCTGCTGCACCTGAACCACCGGCACATGGTGCATTTCGCAGGCCGACCCGGATGACCCATCTGCTTCACATTCCCCTCCGCGTCCCTCGACGCCCTCTGAAAGCTCGGCCTCAACGCCACAGCCCGAGTCGCCCTCCTGAGCCTCACCTTCAGACCCCGGCCGGCCTGCACGACTCTTGCCTGATACCGACTAATCGTCTAGGAAGGAGAGGGGAGCCCTGTAGCGACCCTAGCCTCCCGGACCAGCCCTGGAACGAATCCCAGCGCCGCCTGACCTAGCGCGCGAGTGCCATCGCCGGCCCTCCGTCCGTTTCGACTTACAGTCTAGGCGGGGGGGGGGGGGCCTGTAGCGCCCTCTCTTGGGCGGCGCCGACAACCCGGCTAGCGCGCGCCACCCTGCCTGCGAAGAGAATAAAGACGGCACCTGGTCGTGGCTCGTGCAGCCACGACTAGGCAGTTCTGTTCTGGTGTCGGCTCGTAGCTGTGGTCTCGTTTCCTTTGCTCCTGAGGCGTTAAGCCTACAGTATTAACGGCACACCAATTTTCATCGTCTCAGACGAAGAAAAAGTGCTGCAGTAGGCGTTCAGAGTGGCGCGTCCACAAATGTGGACGTGGCGCCTGAATGCCGAAAATATCAAAGTGTCGTTTTCTCCCCAGAATGCGCCGTTTTTTTGTTCACGTATGGTACGAAATGGGCTTATTCCTTACGAGCGTTGAAAACTATGCTTGTAAAACACTCTCCGGGGCATGTTGGTTCATAGCTAACAAGAATGAAAGCGCAATACGCGGCGGTTTATGAAGACAGTAAAGTGTTGCATGTTAGCGCCTGTCCTGTCGGTTTCCTCGTTCTTTGTGTCGTGTTGTTGCGCTTTTATTCTTGTTAGTTATGCTTGTAAAAAGAGAACGTCGGAAGACTCCAGCGCTGATGCGTTTTTCATGAAAATAGCCGATGGAGAAGCACTTCCAAAGTACGGCCGATCGATCAAGGAAGACCCGCAGGTGGTCGCAAAGAACCGCCACTTAGCTGAGCCGCTGCCGGGAAACACAGCGCCCTATGGCGAGTGCTTAAATTCAGGGAGGTATGCGAAGGTCTTAGACCCCTACCAATATTCAAAAAGGGACCTGAGACCATTTGTGCTACATTGTAGAACGCATGAATTCGAAGGAAGCAACCATTTTCAGTTACGGTCACAGCATTTTCTCTCTGTTGTTCTGAAAATTTCGCTGCGGTTTTTAGCAAGAATCATTAAATTATGTATGAAACCCGAGCTGGAGAAAAATACAAAGTGGCAGCACACACAAAGGAGGATGAAAAAGGGGAACCCGTGCCCTCACACCATGGTCAGTCTAGAGCTGGCCGCTAAGCTACAAGGCTACAAACAATAATCAGTACATTCGTAGAGCGAGGGGAAAGTTTGTTTCAGGTCTCTGACAAAACTGATCAAACAACAACCGTTAAAATTTTCTCATTTTTGCAAAAGCCATGTGCAAAGCAGGACGCAAGATGCTATCTCTCTCTCCCTATCCGCCTGTGCTCATATCACTCGAGACCTATTCGATGCAGCCGGACTTGAAGCATTACTTATGATGGAAGCAACCATTTGCCCCGGCTTCTGAACACGTTAATTGCACAACGGTGCCGACGTGAAGGCTGCACATCTAAAAGCCACATTCTGGGCTTGAAATGCCTAATATTCCTCTTCCTGCCGTCACAGAATGACTGATTTTATCTGTTTTATAAGTCATGAACTGCTGAATAATTCCCTGAAGTGTATATTTCCAGACCTAACCATTTATTCATGTCTAACGATCAGTTAGAAAAGGCAAGCAAATGTAGCAGTGTTTATGTTCATGTATCGGGTCTAAGGCCGAATGTCCACATATGTGGATGCGAATAAAATATGCTTAACTATGAATATTTTTGCGTAATTTTTGCACATCACTTCTACTTAGTCTACTGACCGTCATTTATTCAAAAGATTTTTCCTTTCAGAAGATTTAATTGGCGCCTGAATGGGATATATCCGTGCCGGTTCGAACCGGTGCGAACCATTTTTAAACTGGTTCAAGCGGGTTCACATGCATTCAGGATCCCCAAAAAATCAATCTAAATGGGTTCTTAGTCTACCTTATTATGCTGTTTACTTTTCTAAATGCTGATACATAAATTTAACAAAAATCCAAAAATGTGTTTTAAGACTCAAAATCAAATCAAGTCAAAATTACTGTAGATAGGCTATGTATGCGCTAGAATCCTTCTGATGATGGACATAAAACGAAATGCTGGTCGATTTTGAGTCTACAAAACCTTTCAACTTCAGCTCTTTCGGAGACCCCGTCGTACGACTGATAGCTAGGGGAGTCCTGAAGCTCGAGTCAGTTGGAACTTGGGAATATCTCTTACGCCGAGTGCATACGCGGTGCCGTCAGGACCGCCGCATGCGCCCTGTACCTTAACGCACATTACTGAGAGGGGAATCTGTCCTGTATGAGCATGTACCTGCAGGCAAGCACCTTTCCGCCGCCCCAAAACCGATCGATTTTCTAGTCACCCCATCGGAAAACCTCCAGAATGTATCTTTTGCGCAGCCTACCCCCCCCCCCCCCCCCCCATCCCCGAACCCCTTATATTACCCCATGTAGGGGTAAGCGCAAGCAACCCCTCAACCGTTCATCCTCCATCGTACAAGAGCCTCGTGGGAACATTGGCTCTCACTAAAAAACCAATTAAGAGCTTAATTTCCAAACATATCGCCTTTGTAATTCGCTTTATATATCTTGATCCCCTATAGAGAAACATCACGAATTTTGGCTTCTAGCTATTACATGGTAAAATTAAGATTTTTGGCCTGTGCCGATGACTTCACCCTATTTTGTTCTAAAAAAAGAGTATGACAAAACAGCAGGCTTGGAAGCAGTATACTTATCTACACGGGCACAAACCTGCAACATCTTCAGTGCGACACTGTGGCAAGTGCTCATTATGCGAGGAAAAATTACATGCACTGCATACATTTTTTTTTTGCTTTTCTGGGGTGCTCTTAAAGGGAGCCTATGCGTTGACAGAATTTCTTGCTCCCTTGATAAAGAGTGGTGAATCTGTCGTGTACTTTTTGTCTACCAACTTGTTTCAGGATTTTATTTCTTTTTTTACCGCAAACTGCTCCTCCGTGGCAGCTGTGTCTAATAGGAACACCTGTCATTTCTGGACGTGGTCACGAGAAAGTTTTGTGCTTATACATTCGGTTTTCTCACTTTCCTCTTTTCCTTAGAATACCTGTACGGCCTCTCCAGAAGGCAGATGATGAATGAATCCTCATCGGTCATTACCCAGCTAGCACAAACTGAGATATGAGACATCTAAAGCAACTATCCGAAACGAAACAAACGGCTAGAAAACGGTGTGAAAATCCGTTTTCAGCTGGTTAACGTCTTATACCAGTCATATAGATTGTCTAATGTCGTAAAAAAACGTCCAGGAATGAGCTACAGGAAGACCTTGTTCTATATGAAAGCAGGTAGTTTAGAAAATGTTTGAAATATGATTTGTAGCCCCCAATTTGTTCGCCTGAATTTGTTTGTTTTGTTCAGTAAATTGGAGCTAGAGCATTGTGGGTCCATATCATGCTTGCGCTGTGCACTGCACAACAATCCTGCTGCACGCTGCTAGCTTGATGATGGCGTCAGCTGCTGCTATTCTGTGTAGATGAAGAGAAAAATGCCAAAACAGCGCATTTTATTACGAATAATAAAATATCTTATCCAAAACTAACGACACAAGCAACATCTGAGCAGGTTGCACTAAACGGGGTAGAGGAGGAAAAGAGCGTACCTGAAATAAGTCATATCACCAACATTTGATGCAGACGAATGGTGCATCAGAAAAAGAAAGAGTAAGCTCCCATTCAGGATCTCCCGGAGACATGCTACATTTCCTTGTCGCGGTGAAAATGGCACATGTATGTCCGCACTTGTTATGTCACGAAACATTCGTTAAATGGTGGTGACAGCCCAGGAAAAATAAAAATGGCCCTGACCGCATCGCCCATGACGCAAGGGCCTAAACCAAACTAAATTAAATAATGAGGCACAAGAAAATCGTGAGCTTTCCCGCCTGTTTGCGCAGACTATGTGGCAAACTGATTGTTCTTACATCCCGCAATAGCTTCTATAAACTGCAAAGTTATCGATCAGTAGGCTGCAGCTCAAAACATAACAGTTAAGCGAAATGTGCGCAAGGAAATGCGTCGACATTGTTTTCACTCGAATGTTTAATGCGACCCCTGCTTGGCGTGCACACGGCCTCTTCGCCTCTGAGAAAAAAGTAAGTGCTTAACGTACAGCTAGCTCTGGCTCAAGGTAAATAAACTGTGTGCCCATTCTGCGCCTGTCCGAATATTGATTCACCGTGCTTATGTGGCCTTCCCCTCTTCGTCGGCGAGGAGAATACACAAGCACGGCGAGTCAATTATCTTAGCAAGGGCGACAGCAGATTTTTCATACTAATTTGACAAAAGAAGCTAATCAAGCCATACTTACGCATGAGAACAAGATAGGAGGAGTTCTGCAACAATATTGGGGCATAAGTATACTCACAATTCTGGCGCCCTTTAAAACGAGCACTTCTTGAAACTGGAAATTAATTGCAGAATGGGATTGTGGGTGGATTGGGTGCGTATAAAGGCAAAGAGGCAGACGGGAACGCGGAGCGAGTAGGAGAGATTGTGGTCCCTGAGTGATAATCCAGGACACATGGGAGAGATAAGTCGAATGGCACACTTGGCGCTAGCGCCGCACACCCCAGATGGTACAGGACACTGACAATGGGCGGCGGGACATGCGGTGGCCTGTAAGTCCATATAGCGCCTGCAAGAAGAGAAGCATCCAGGCCCGCATCCGACGGTATCTGCTGCAGTTAGATGGTGATCTCATCTTCTGTAGCAACACCAGCCCTCGGAGACATTACTGAGTCGCTGCGGCATCCAGCCACCATGGAGTCACCGCCACCAGCTTCGCCCAGGTAGCAGCGGAGCACGGAGACCTCCCAAGCCCAGAGAGACGCTGCAGCTGCAACAGACCGCCCAGAGGACGGCATGTGAGCGACGAGACGCACATAGAGGTGGCCACAGTTCCCTGAGGTCGGACAGCAGCACTGGCAAATGGTATACACTCAGAGGCGCGCGGGCTCAGCACGGTGGAAGCGTCGCACGAGCAGGGGAAGATCGCAGAGGAACCACTACACAGCGATGGTGCGAATAGGTTTGCGCTGCCATGGCGCATAGGCTAACTCGAACCCGGGCTCCATTGCGTAGCGTGTCTGATCCTTCGGGCTGAGGAAAGATGGAACTTGAAGTTTGGGAAGACGAAAACAAGTGGGTTAGTGGCACTTTGCCAAAACTTATTTACATGTCGAACCAAAGAGCAGAGTCAAAAACTAAGAGTTCATGTTTCCAGCGGCACGATGAGCCTTGTCGCCAGGGCCCAGTTGTACTTTCTGACTAAGATCGCTCCTTAAATCCCCTAAGCTTCCGCCCCTTCATAAGGCGGTGGCCAATCCAACACGAAGCACATTCCTTCAATATGGGAAAAGTTGCTCAGCAGTGTGGCAAGCGGAGTCAATGGTTGCAGAGTCGACCGGTGGGAACGGGCGAGAAATTTCAAGTCCGCTGCTATTTTCTACAGTGGTGCGAGCGGCTCCGTGCTCCCGGAAACACATGTGGTCCTTGCAGCGCCGCGGGCCTCAAATGCGGCGAGCTTTCTATGGCGTGGCCGGCTCCTGACGGACACGGCTAATTACTTGACGGTGCCGTCCTTTTATTCCCCTGTCGCTGCCCCCAGGCGTCCTTTAACGGTAACCAGTGAAAGGGAAGGTCATTCCCACCGAGCGAAATGTAAGAAAGTTCCGCGGGTTCTCAGCGTGGCACCCTTCTTTGGGGTAGTCGGCCACTTGACGCCGTCGAAGTCGCCGCTGCCGTCGCCGCCACCGTGGTCACCCTGGTCGAGGGAGTCTGCGCCTTAATCCACTTCGGCTGGTGCGCATCCCGTTCATAACAGCGCGCTCGATGGTCGCTGCACGGCGGGAAGGTCGAACAGAGACAAGAGTAAGTTAATTGGGTACCACAGCGCAGCGATGCCGCGAAAGGATGAACGCACGATATCCATCCTGCAGCAAGGAAACTGCACGAATGACAAGAAAACCACCGGTTTAACCTTTGGCTAGGGCTGCAGGCACGCGAAGGTTCTCGCGAAGACCACTGGAGAAAGTGCAAAGGCGTGTGTGGCGTCGGCACTGAATGTGAACCGCGCAAGGTGCTAACGGGCGTAATACGGTTTCATGCTCGACACGTGGACGACTTCAGACATGGGCGGTCAAGAAGAGCGGACAGTTCCTTTTCGGGAACACTTCATAGCTCACTTCGCTGAGTTGACGTAGCCCATCGTTGGGGCCGAAGTAGCAGAGCAGAAGCTTTTCAGAGCGCCCGCGCAAACTTAGTGGACTATATACACAGACGTGATCGCCGGGCTGGTAAATCATCTCCCTGTTGCTGAGGTTGTAGCGTCGTGCGTCGGTTTCCTGCTGGTGTCAAATACGTTGTCTAGCAAGACGGCGAGCGGCTTCTGCGTCACGCACGAATTGGTCAGCGCCCGCGACAGAAGAAGGGGCACAACCAAGGAGCGGCATGGCGTCCAGCAAGGTCAGGGCGTAACGGCCATACACCAAACGAAACGGAGTGAAGCGCGTCGTTTCTTGGAGGGCGCTGTTATACGAAAAAGGGATGTAAGGAAGTATTTCGTCCCAATTGCGATGGCCATCGTCGACATCCAAAGACATCATATCTGCAATGGTCTTGTTCAGCCTCTTAGTCAGTCTGTTCGTTTGAGGATGGTAAGCAGTCGTTTTTCTGTGATTGGTGCCATGAGACACAAGACCTCATGTGTAAGAGCCGACGTAAACGCGGTTCCCCGATCAGTTAATACGACCATGGGGGCGCCATGGCGAAGCACAAATTGGTGAACAAAGAACTCTGCAATTTCAGCCGCGGTGCCACAGGGAAGAGCCTTGGTCTCAAAGTAGCGGCTGAAGTAGTCAGTGGCAACAACAATATACCGGTTACCCATGGAGGACATCGGAAATAGGCCTAGTAAGTCTATGCCTGCCCGCTGAAATGGGACTCGCGGTGGATCAATTGGCTCCAGAAAGCCGGCCGGTTTTGTCAGCGGTATATTCCGGCGTTGACACTCACGACCGGTTCTAAAACGGTTGGATAATCTCAGCAAGCCGAGACCAGTAGTACTTGTGGCGGAGGCGTCCCAATGTTCTCGAAAAACCGAGGTGCTCAGAAGGTCGCCGTGGCATGTAGGGAGAACTTGCTGACGAAGCGCGGATTGGACTACAAGGTGAAACGCAGTTTCGGTCGAGCCGTAGTTTTATGCGTTGCATATTGCAATCACTTAGTTCAGCCCTTGGGCGCGGCCGGGCAGCCACCAAACCACGTGACGTGACGTCACGACAGCCGGAGGAAAAGCTGGGCCCCAACTCGCGCGGTCGCGCGCGGCCGCAGCCACCACCTGACTCCCGCTCCTCCCGCTAGGGGCGCTGCGCCGGCGCGTGACGTCACGGAGGAAAAGTTGTGAAAACCACCCTGTAGGACTGTTAACTTAATTGCATCAAATGGGTGGTTTTTCTCATTAATTTGTTTTGACAAGGGGAGGTTGGGTAGGTATAAGATATGCGCGTGGTGGTTATTAAAGCGAATTCGTAGAGGGTACACGGTCTGCCCAATGTACTGCATACTGCACACTGCATTCTATCAGGTATATTACGTTGCAGGAATCACAATCAAAGTTGACTTTAATTTTCTATCTGAAGCCTCAGCTTGATGTTTGTATGTGTTTGTAGACCTGGCATCTGCTTTTTACACAGGGCCGGCACCCCAAAACCGGTTGGTTATTTGTTTTTGAGTGTATTAGAATGTTTCGAAAGTTTTTCGTCCATCTGTAGAGTGCGTGAGGGGAGGAGTGAAAATTTTGGCGAGGCGCTCGCTTTGTTCGAGAATGTTGAAATGTTTTCTGAGAATTTTGTTTACGTTAGGCGGGTTATTGGTCAAGGTAAGTACATGATTTGCCCGGTGATCTGTTTGATCACTGTATCGACGTCCCTCCAGTATTTGGTCTCGGTTGAGTTTAGATGGCCTTTCAATGGCATCGTTGACAATGGCGGGGGGGGGGGGGAGGAGGGTATCGCTGCTTAATAAGGACTTCTCGCATGCGTTTGGAATGTTTTACGAAGTCTTCAACTTGGGAACATATTCTTTTTAATCGATGTGCCTGAGAGCATGGGGTGCTTGTTTTAGAGTGACGAGGATGGCAGCTTTGCAAGTGTAGGTATTGTTTACGGTCCCGTCGGTTTTCTATATACACCGGTGGTAAGTGAGCCTTCGTTTACCGAAATCTTAACATCTAGGAAGTTAATTGTGGTGTTGGACTATGTGTAAGCGAAAGATATGTTGGGGTGGACAAGGTTGAAGTTTTCAATGAAACGTAGGAGTTCTTGCTCTGTGTCAGTCCATATTAAAGAGATCTCATCAAAGTAGCGTTTGTATAGGGTGGCCTTAATGGGAAAATATTTCAAAATTTTAGATTCAATACTATGCATGAAGAAGTTGGCGTAGGTGGGGGCTATTCTTGTACCCATGGCCGTGCCGTTAATTTGCAAATAGGGTTAATTTACAAAACACGTGGAGCAGGGATTACTCCTTTCGGTTTTGCTCATATGCTTCGATCAGAGATTTGATGACATCGTAATGAGGAATGTTTCTGTGGAGAGAGACTACATCTAATGCTGCCAGGAAGGCTCCTTCCGGGAGTTTGAGACCTGCTATTGTGCGAAGGAAATGGTTTGTGTCACGTATGTAGGATGAGTTTGTTGTTGGAATATGTCTAATTAGTGTGTCAATGTAACTGGAAATTGGTTCCGTAATCGTGCCGATGCCGGATACTGTAGGGCGGCCAGGATTATTCTTTTTGTAAATTTTGGTAACATGTAGAATCGGCCTAGCGACGGGTGTGGTGCGGTGAGGGCTTTAGATAACCGTAGGGATATGTCCCCATTCTTCGCAAGTTGATCCAGAGACTCTGCTACAAAATGTTGGTATTGCGGAGTTGGGTCTGCTTAAAGATGTTGATAGAAACAAATGTTACAGAGTTGTCTCAAGCCTTCTTCAATGAATTTTTCGCTATCCATGACAACTATACCACCTCCTTTATCCGCTGGCTTTATTATTATATCTGTCTTTCTGCCGAGAGCCTCCAATGCATCCCGTTCGTTTTTAGGCAAGTTCTGCCTGCCTGGAGTGTGGTTCTTGTAGGCGTAATTTATGTCCTCCTGGACGGCGTTAATGTACATGTCCAAGTGTTTGTCCCTTCCTAAATTAGGAGTCCAGTGGTGGTTAGTAACGAAGAATTCTCTGCTATCCGCGGTAACCTGTGCCTGGTCGAAAAAGAATTCGCGGAGTCGCAACATTCGTGCAAAGTTGTCCAAATCTTTTAACACCGAGAATTCGTTGTATTTACCGGTGGTATAGCAGAATGTAAGGCCTCGAGAGAGGACAGATTTTTCCTCCATCGTTAGGGCCCTGCTTGATAGATTGATGATGTAATGCTGGAAACTAAAGTCGGTGCTTGTAACCACAGGAATATTATTAGTAGCTGCTTCCGTTCCAGATCGTTCTACGCGTGTTTTTTGAACTGTTGATGTTTCTGCCGTTCTATTGGATTTGTTTTTGGAGCTTACCGTAATAGTGGGGGGGTTATTATTAGTAGCTGCATCCGTTCTTGATTCTTTTTCGCTTGATATTGAATTTGAGCAGGCGAGGTGTGGAACCCCGTCTCGACTGAATTTTTTGCGTTTTGTCTCGCGTACCTCAATCGCTCTATTTTCCTCAAAGAGCTCGGACATGAGCCCCGGGTTTTCTTGCAGCCAGTGCAAGATAAACCCTGACCCAACGCAGAGTTCTACTGCTGAAACCAACGCGGCCACCACCTCTTCGCAAATTGGACAGTAAAGTTGTTCCCGCAACCCCGAAGTCGCCCAGGGACGCCGCACGATACAGCATCGCCGAGAGACCCACTTCAGCAACAGGCTTATCAGCTAGAACCAACCGGCAGCAACCTCCTTCTAAGGCCAACCATGTGTATACCCCCACCACTCCCAGCACAACACCGAAATCCGGAGCGAGCGGCGCCAGCACTCCAGCAAGCCCCGGTGGAGCATCAGGCCCTTCTAGTGCAGCGCAGCATCAGTTGCCTTCTACGGTGGAGGGCCAGGTTGGTACGATATCCAGCCGGAAAGAAGAACTTCCCAGCATCCCTGTGTCACGCTACGATCTCCGCATGCGCTGCGGTTCGGCACAACGGGTTCGTCAACAATGACATTCAGGCCGTGTGAGTACGCCGACTCTCTCTCGCTCATCCTACCGACAGCCTTCCTCAAATAACTCCAAATTTTTAAAATTAACAAAAATTGTGGATAAACGAATTAGGCATGAAATACATATTCATAGCCTAAAGGCCTATCTTCAATCAAAAATTGTATCAAAAGGTTTACAAGTGTCGTTAACACCATCAATAGGTAACCTGTGTGAAGAGAACGATAATTGGAATCGTATACTACAATCTGCCTCTTTAAATTTGCTTGTAGTTACCACTTCCCACTTTGAGAAGGCGTTGGTGGCTCTGAGAATGGAAGAGAGTCGTGCTCGTCAACAAATTCCCCTTACCGCACCGGAGGCCGCCGAGCTTATGCTCTTTGAGGAAAAGAGAGCGACTGAGGTACCCGAGACAAAACGCAAAAAATTCATTCATTCATTCATTCATTCATTCATTCATTCATTCATTCATTCATTCATTCATTCATTCATTCATTCATTCATTCATTCATTCATTCATTCATTTCATTTATTTATTTCGGACAACACATGGTGTCCGCGGGGAGAGGCTGAAGGAGATTAAGATGTCTCCTGACGAGGCCAAACACCCTCATTACACGTCGGTGCAGATGGTGCGGAGTAACTTATCAGTAAGAACAGTAGTACATCGAAAATAGCGAGACAGGAATTCAACATAGGCAATTACACAAGCACTGGTCAGGCAGAAAATAATACTGAAGAAGTCATCAACAATGAACGATAGTAAGTGGTGTAAAAAGAAAAACACATTCGCACAGAACAGTAGGAATAACAATGAAACGCAGCAGGTATACATAACAAAATTTCACACGGAGGTGTTCAAAAGATGGCCTATTTTTTTCTTGATTTGATGTATCGTAACACTCTCTCTGGCTACAAGCAATTAATGTTGGATATGTGTTGAATAAAACTGTTATTTGGTGATCTGTAGTCTGGGTGCCATAATTAGTGCGATGCCTAGAACCAATCAAAGAAATTGTGCTCAAGTTATGTGTGATTGCTCTATTCAAGTAAGAACGAGAAAAAGATTCAAATTCATGTTTTAGTTTTTGGTATATTAGGAGTGCTAAGTAGTGTTTATAACATAAAAAACGGTAACACCTTACAAGAAGTAAACATGCCATTAGGACTAACAGGATATCTACCCAAAATGCGCAAGGCTCTTTTTTGTGGAGAGAATATCCTATCCGAGTCAGTTTTATTACATGTTCCCCACACTAAGAGACTATACACAATTTGAGAATGAATAAGAGAAAAAATATAACTGTTTTTTACATGGAATGGCAGAAGATAACGAAGTCTTTGAATTAACCCAATTGATCTTGATATTCGTATCCGCAGACTGTTGATGTGATCGGTCCAGCCCAAGTCACTGCGGAAACGAACTCCTAGAAACTTATGAGAATTCACTTGCTCAATTTCTATGTTATTAAAATATAGTCGGATACTATTATCAAGAGGCTTATTTTTAGCGCGGAAAAGAACATATTTAGTTTTTTTATGTTTAGTTCAAGCTTATTGGCATCAACCCATGTTCGCAGTTCATTGAGCCAGGTACTGGATCGATATTCAAGCAAGCTAAGGTTGGGACCGGAAAAGAAGACATTGGTGTCATCAGCGTAGAGGACCATATTTGAAGTTGATTATATATTTACTATATAATTAATATATAAAATGACAAGTAGAGGGCCAAGGTTAGAGCCATGTGGTACACCGAAGTTTATTATACCTCTGGTCGGATTTAAGCTCCTGTAGCCATGTAGACTGCCTCCGTCCTGTAAGATAGCTTTGCAACAATTTTTTGCAATTACCGCGAATTCATATTTTTCTAGCTTTAGTAATAAGATATCGTGTTTAATGGAATCAAAAGCTTTACGATAGTCTCGAAGTATTCCGATGTGGAAAAGCTTTTGTTCGAAGTAAGAAAGAAGGCGATCTTTTATGTCCAGTAGAGCAGTCTGCGTGAATTTACCAGCCTGAATTCATACTGTTCTTTGCATATTATGTTTTTTTTTTATCTTAGAGGTTCGGTAATCTTTTATATACCACACGTTCTGCGATTTTAGAAAACAGTGGCACTACTGAGATAGGGCGATAGTTTTTCATATCAGTTTTTGTCACCTCCCTTGTATATTACTGTAACTCGAGCTGATTTCATCTTATCAGGGAATATACCAGTCAGGAGCATTCTGTTGCATATATGCGTTAAAGGTGGACTAATGCTTCTGATAGCGGCTTTTACTGGTACCGTACTTATATCGTCATCACCTGGTGAACATTTCTTTTTAAGGGAATTAACGATAGCCACGACTTCTTCAGAAGCGGGGGTCAGAAATAGAGACTCACAGCAACTAGTTTTCATATAAAGCTCCATAGGTGATGGGTGACACGCGCCTGCTGTGATATGACAAGCGCCTGCATTAAGAAAATGTTCATTAAATATATTCGCAAGCGTTACACCAGAGCAAGAAGTTCCATCAATCAGTAGCTCGGAAGGCAGACGAGGTTCCCCATTGGATATCATGCCATTTACAACGTTCCAAACTTGTTTGGGCTTGTCCACTATTGAAGCAAACTTGTTTTAGTAAAAGGCAGTCTTGGTCTTCTTTAGATCCAGATTTAATTTGTTTCTGAATTTCTTAAATTCTTCGAAATTGGTTGGTGCTCTTGTTTCTAAGAAATGAGCAAATAACGAGTTTTTATATTGAATGCGTTTGAGAAGAACAGGCGTAATCCAGTCTTTCTTAGCTTTGTTGTGCTTATGGACGGCAACCATAGGAAATGCAATGTTGTAATTGTGTTGTACCTTTTCCAAAAATATATCGTACCTTACGGACGGATCATATTCCAGATATACTTCCGCCCAACAAGTTTCAGCCATAAGTGAGCAAAAATAGGCAACTGTATCTTCATTCACTGTTCGTCGCTTGTACTTAGGTTTAGCAGAGTGTTGCTTATATGAAAACAGGCCGAAAAATGGCATATGATCGGTTACGGCTGATAAAAAGACACCGGCGGTAACTGTATGTGGGGAAAAATTTGTTAAAGACTGATCAATAAGTGTTTCTGTTTGCTGGCTTTTTTCTGGTAGGTAGGTCGATAACATTTTGGCAACCATGTAAGAACATCAATTCAAGTAGATTAGTCTGCATCGGGTTTTTTTTAAGCAAATCAACGTTCATATCACTAAATATAATGACACGGCACCTGTTTTTGATTAGCTAAATTAAGGAAACCTGATTATCAGAGAAATCAAGTAATGCATCAAGATTACCATGAGGGGGTGGTATACTAAATATGAAGCAATGTCGCGATGCAGTAAGCTAACAACTTCAAAGTTTTCATTTACAACACATGAGTCTGAAAGAACGTTATAGGGCGAACGTTCGTGCACATATAGAGATATACAACCTCCGCGCTTACCTTGTCGGTACAACAGAAATGTGATTGTAGTGGAATCTGCACAACCTCCGCATCAGAGCTATACCAAGTTTCTACGAAACCAATGACATCAAAACCACGCTTTAGTTCCTCTAATTCAGCTTCAATTTCTTCGACCTTATTCTTTAAACTGTGTACACTTAGGTGATACAAGGAGAGGACCCCTCGAGGAGCATAAGCGCTGGCATTGAACAATTTATTAAAAAGGTCAGGGTTATAATAAACCATCATTCCAAACAGAGACTTAGCAAGGTTCCAAGTTCACGATGCCCTATACAATCTTGCTTAGTTCCTCTGAAGCTATCCTTATTGCTAGAGTGGCCGGTCTCCCTCCTCACAAAAATCTTTCCCTCTGTTGACCACACAAAAGTGTAGTTCTGCTCCGCGAGCTTTCGTTATAGCTAGCCATCGAAGTTTCTTATTAGTGGCAGTCAAATCATCAAAAATTGTATCTTGTCATCCTGTTCATTGAGGGTTTCACACCTCGAATGGTCAAATTCAATAGCAAGCAAAAAAGAATCAAGAATGGAGGCAGCTACTAATAGTAACACCACTATTACCGTAAGCTCCAACAACAAATCCAATAGAACGGCACAAACATCAACAGTTGAAAAACACGCGTAGAACGATCTGGAACGGAAGCAGCTACTAATAATAATCCTGCGTTTACACGGCGTCGACTTTGGTTTCCAGCATTACATCATCAGTCTATCAAGCAGGGCCCTAACGACAGAGGAAAGATCCGTCCTCTCTCGAGGCCTTACTTTTCGCCCTACCAACGGTAAATACTACGAATTCAAGGTGTAAAAAGATTTGGACAACTTTGCACGAATGTTAATAATAATAATAATTGGTTTTTGGGGAAAAGGAAATGACGCAGTATCTGTCTCATATATCGTTGGACACCTGAACCGCGCCGTAAGGGAAGGGATTAAGGAGGGAGTGAAAGAAGAAAGGAAGAAGAGGTGCCGTAGTGGAGGGGTCCGGGATAATTTCGACCACCTGGGGATCTTTAACGTGCACTGACATCGCACAGCACACGGGCGCCTTAGCGTTTTTCCTCCATAAAAAACGCAGCCGCCGCGGTCGGGAACTCCGGATCAGAATGTTGCGACTCCGGGAATACTTTTTCGACCGGGCACAGGTTACCGTGGATAGCAGAGAATTCTTCGTTACTAAGCACCACTGGACTCTTAATATAGGAAGGGACAAACACTTGGACTTGTACATTAATGCCGTCCAGAAGGACATAATTTACGCCTACAAGAACGACACTCCAGGGTGGCAGAACTTGTCTAAAAACGAACGGGATGCATTGGAGGCTCTCAGCAGAAAGACAGATATAATCATAAAGCAAGCGGATAAAGGAGGTGGTATAGTTGTCATGGATAGCGAAAAATTCATTGAAGAAGGCTTGAGACAACTCTGCAACATTTGTTTCTATCAACGTCTTGAAGCAGACCAAACTCCGCAATACCAACAATTTGTAGCAGAGTCTCTGGATCAACTTGCGAAGAATGGGGACATATCCCTACGGTTATCTAAAGCCCTCACCCGCAACACACACCCGTCGCCTGGCCGATTCTACATGTTACCAAAATCCACAAAAAGAATAATTCTGGCCGCCCTATAGTATCCGGCATAGGCACGGACTACGGAACCAATTTCCAGTTACATTGACACACTAATTAGACATATTCCAACAACACACTCATCCTACATACGTGACGCAAACCATTTCCTTCGCACAATAGCAGGTCTCAATCTCCCGGAAGGAGCCTTCCTGGCAACATTCGATGTAGTCTCTCTCTTCACAAACATTCCTTATTCCGATGGCATCAAATCTCTGTTCGAAGAGTATGAACAAAACAGAAAGGAGGAATTCCCTGCTCCACGTGTTTTAGAAATACTGGCGACAATCGTACTCGAATATAACAACTTCGAATTCAACAATCAACACTATTTGCAAACTAACGACACAGCCATGGGTACAAGGATGGCCCCCACCTACGCCAACATCTTCATGCATAGTATTGGTTTTTTTGAAATATTGCCCCATGAAGGCCACCCTATACAAACGCTACTTGGATGACATCTTTTTAATATGGACTGACACAGAGCAAGAACTCCTACGTTTCATTGAAACCTTCATCCTCGTCCACCCCAAAATATCTTTCACTTACACGTACTCCAACACGACAATTAACTTTCTAGATATTGAGATTTCAGTAAACGAAGACTCACTTACCACCGGTGTACATATAAAACCGACGGACCGTCAACAATACCTACACTTCCAAAGTTTCCATCCTCGTCTCTCTAAAACAAGCATCCCATGCTCTCAGGCACATCGGTTTAAAATAATATGTTCCCAAGATGAAAACTTCGTAAAAAATTCCAAACGCAATCCGAGAAGTCCTCATTAAGGAACGATACCCCCCCCCCCCCCCCCCCCCCGGCATTCTCGACGATGCCATTGAAAGGGCATCTAAAGTCAATCGAGACCAAATACTGGAGAGACGTCGATACAGCGAGCAAACAGATCACCGGGCAACTCTTGTACTTACCTTCAGCAGTAACACGCCTAACGTAAACAAAATCCTCAGAGAACATTTCAACATTCTCGAACAAAGCGAGCGCCTCACCAAAATTTTCACTGCTCCTCCTCACGCAGTCTACAGACCTAAAAACATTCGAAATATTCTAATACACTCAAAAACAAATAACCAGCCGGTTTTGGGGAGCCGGCCCTCTGGAAAAAGTAGATGCCAGGTCTACATACACATACAAACATCAAGCTGTGCAGGAAGCACAGCTTCAGGCTTTAAATGGAAAATTAATGGCAACTTTGTGATTCCTGCAATGTAATATGCCTCCTAGAATGCAGGGTGTGCAGTATGCAGTGCA
This sequence comes from Amblyomma americanum, assembly GCF_052857255.1. Lineage (NCBI taxonomy): Eukaryota > Metazoa > Arthropoda > Arachnida > Ixodida > Ixodidae > Amblyomma > Amblyomma americanum. The sequence goes on from NC_135498.1 coordinate 151,618,183, forward strand.
TTGGGCAGACCATCAATCCTCTACGAATTCGCTTTAATAACCACCGCGCGCATATCTTATCCATACCCAAACTCCCCTTGTCAAAATACATTAATGAGGAAAACCACCCATTTGATGCAATTAAGTCAACAGTCCTACAGGGTGGTTTTCACAATTCCGGGAAAAAGAGCAACGCGAGTCGTACTTTATTTAGAAATTTGGAACGACTCCTGACAGCATTAATGAAAGTCCAGGTGTAATGTCCTCCATCCGCCCTTTGAAGAGCCAGTGATGACCTTACGAGTGCCAGCTTGACATACTTCGGTCGTTTCTCGCCAGTGCCAGCTTTTTCAAGCTTCTCCCATCCGCTGACAAAAATTTCTCCATCCCCACCCCATCCCACCTCTATCTTCCCTGTTCAACCACCTTGCCTAGCGGGGTGCAATTGAAGAACCCTGGCTTAAATGCTCCCGCCATTCACATTTACCCCCCACACGACAGTTTCCCAAACTCGGATGTTTCCCCGCCTTTTTTCTTTTTTTTGTGTCTGTGTCTGGGTGTGTTCATGGGCAGCGCACGTGTGCCTAGTTAAGCTTAGGGCCCCGCTGATTCGGCCTTGACTCTGGGTGCTGATGAGGTTCCAGATGATGGAAGTCTCCTGCCCTGTCTGCATTTTATTCTGTTTATTTGTTTACTCCTTATGACCGGGGCACGCGAGTGCACGCACCTCTTATTTTTATCTCTTGGACGATTCCGCCACCGTCTGTTTCTGTGCAACTTACTCGCACCCGCTCTGTTGTCGCCTTGACAGGTGGCTATTATCCCCTCCCGCTCCTCGTTTTTCTTTTTTTTTCCCCGGGCCGGCTCCCCGCGGCTCCTCGGTCGGCGGCGGGAGGACAGCGCGGTTTTCTTTTTCCCTGTTTTTCCCTCTTTCTTTCTTTTCTAGTATTTTTCTTTTGTGCCCATCTTCTTTCAACATCCGTTTGCTTGTTGTTTTGTTCATGTGTCGTACATGTGCGTCAATGCCAACTCCTTAAGAAGAGGAGGAAGATCGCTGTAACTTCAGTCTTGAGAAAGAACAGGCTCTGTCCGAAACGTCGACTGAAAATAAATCTATGGCTAAATTAAGCGTTTCTCAACTTTGCATTTTACCTCTAGCAACCAAATACGTTTACCTTTCTATACTTTACACACACACACGCACGCACGCACACACACACACACACACACACACACACACACACACACACACACACACACACACACACACACACACACACACACACACACACACACACACACACACACACACACACGCACGCACGCACACGCACACACACGCGCGCGCACACACACACACACACACACACACACGCACACACACACGGACACGCACACGCACACGCACACGCACACACACACACACACACACACACACACACACGCACACACACACACACACACACACACACACACACACACACACACACACACACACACACACACACACACACACACACACACACACACATATATGGTGCCCACATTGCGAACTGCCGACCGTGACCTGTGGCAGTTCAATTAATGACTGGTCGCGAGAGGCTGCTCCGGAAGAGCAACTTGGGTCTCACAAGCCCTGCCGATGGAGCACCTGCCATCGCAGCGCAATGACGCATCTCTTTTACACTGCGCCAAGAGTGGTATGAGGACTGCCAGGGATCTATAAATCCAGTTCTCTCATGTTCCCCTACCTCCCTAAAACTCATGTTATATAAAACTCTTCTCCGTAGCAAACTAGAATAAGCATCTGAAATTTTGGACCCCAGCTATACATGTTCACTTAACGCGCTTGAGATCGTGCAAAATAACGCTGCCCGTTTCATCCTCATTAATTTTAAGCGCAGTGCAACTGTCACCTCCGTGAAAAACACGCTTAACTTTCCACGTTTAGCCTCCCGTCGAAATCACGATTATATTTATTTCATTATTTTTTTTACAATTGTCAAAATCTACGCGATGAAATCACATCTCCGAGTTTCACCTCTCCACGACTATCACGCTCACAAAGTCGGCATAACGTAATACGAAACAAAAGCTTGTTGGCAGTCATTCTTTCCCAGCACATCAGCAGATTGGAACCACCTTCCCGGATGGACAGCGAGCACTTCATGACGCCCTGCGCTTCCGTCAAGTCCAGCAGTTTAAGAGAAAAATTTTGAAAATAGGAAAATTGTAAGATGCTTTCACGGTAATATTGAAGGTAATGGTTCATTCTTCTAGTATAAAGAAAAACATTTCTTTTAAAAGGTTTCCATCGGTCGTATCGAACAGTTAAAACTCCCATAGAAAACCATTGCGGAACGGTTTTGACGATAGCAAAAACGCTAATAGAAAAAGAATTCAAGACTGCCGTCGGGTGAGCTGCAGATATATTGATTGTTATTAGTGAAATCTTGTATTGTGTGAAAATATTGTGTTCATAAACGGTTTCCCTCTCAAAAATGCTTTTGTCCAAAATTGCTAGGTATGGCTAAGGCTTACAACGAATGTACTTAATTTTCTTCATTGCCTTTGTTTACATTTGGTTATTATTTTATCTTGCGCTTACAACTCAAGCTTACTTCTTTTACTGAATTGCATAACCAGGAACATGACACTTGTATGGTAAATTTTTTTTTGTTCTCTTTGTAATCACTTATAACCACTCCCTTCTGAAATTCCTTTGGCCCTGAGGGTACCAATAATAAATAAATAAATAAATAAATAAATAAATAAATAAATAAATAAATAAATAAATAAATAAATAAATAAATTCCGCATGTATCGGTTTTAATGCATTATCACTATTTGAAGGACTTCCATACCTGAACAATCGATCCGAACACAGGAACCGAAGTGAAAATCGAAGCACTAGCGCAACTAATTAATAACTTGCAGAAATGCCGGAAAGCTGAATTACGGGAAGGTTTCTTCCAACCAAAAACCCTCGTTCTGAGACCGCTTTTTCACTTTCACTATCGCTTTTTCGCTTTCACTTTCATGCATGTCTGCTGACTGAAAGGGTTAGCGCGAGTGGAGACAAATCAAACACCGTCCTTTGTATCCTTTTTCGAAATGGTGAGAGGGGCTGCCGCCCCGACAGTCACCACCAGCTTTCGAGATAGAGTGTAAAGGGAAGCTCTCGAAAGGTTACAATGATGCATTCCCTCGACCCGCCCCTCGCGTTCGCACCCCTTCTCTATGCGTCCTTTCAAACAAATTCCCTCTAATAGAGATACAGGGACATCGCTTCCCACTCCCTTCCGAACACGACTGCAAGATTGCCGTCTGCGTACCAGGGTTTTTGTTCGGAAAATTGTACAGAGTGGTCGTTATTCTGCAATTTGTCAATTCGCATTAGCCCTAACTACGCAAATCGACCGTTAATTTTTGCATTTCGGCGACATCAAAATGCGGCCCCCGTGGCCGAGATCGATTCCGCGACCTTGGATTCAGCAGCCGAGCGCCACAGCCAACGAACCATGGTGTGAAGTCTTATTTAATAACTGCTTTATGATACAACGAATGCCTCCGAAAGTAAATGCTGCACAACATGGTTGGGTTGTTGCGCCTATGTTTGACATATTTATGGCATATGACACAAAGAGAAGGAGGCCATTCTCGTTAGGAGCTTCACGAATTACAGCAGTGCCAACAGATCGATTAACATTGTACGTTAACATGTGAAGGGGCAGACTCTAACAAACTCAACATTTCACATCAATCTGACGTAGAGTGCATAGAATTACCGAAAGCACATTATAGAACCGCCAAGTAGGTTTCTTCGTAGGCAGCAATTTCCTTCAATATTGTTGACCTATAATCTGGGTCTCATTTTCGGCTTGTAACTTAAGTGGGGCTTAACCGAGTCCTTAACCGGTTCGGAGCCGCTCTCTCGAATCGTTCCAGTTCGGGTTCAGTTCCAAGAAGGCGAAAAAAATGGCTTTGGTTCGATTCCTGCTCCGGGAAAAATACAGGTTTCGGTTCCGGTTTCCGGTTCAGGTTCGATTCCGGTTCGACACCCTGCTGTAGATATTGTGACGTATCGGGTACGTATTTCAGCCCAAAGGCCCCGCATACGTGCGGCGAAAGGCGGCGATTTTGAGCGACTGATCGTACGGTGCCTTGATGCGTGCGGCGGGGGAGGCGGCGCATCGAGGCACCCTATACTGTTTTTTTCACGCGGTAGTGTTAAGGTTCCCGTGTCGCAGAAAAGCGGGCGTTGGCGTTGTTGGCTGTGAGCAAAAACTCCCGATGGAAGCAAAGAAGGAATAAAATTCCGAAACAGATCAATTGATTTTCGTATTGACGTCAGATTTTTCAGGGAGGTTCCTGCTGCTAAAGAAAAATGGTTGAGCTGAAAATAAAAATGGGTGATTTTGAGATTCTTTCAGTGGCAGTCGAAGCCAGGACCTTCGGATTGTGAGACGACACGCTACCCATGCGCCACGGAGGCTCATTAGTTGAAGCTCAATAAAGGTGGACATATAGTGAACGCTTTGCGGTCTTTGACTTGGTGTAGCGTCATAAAGGCATGCCGTGATGCGTGCATTAGTAATTAATGCATGCTTATTGAGCAGGCGATGCGAGTCGGGACACGATAACGCTGTCGCGTTCTATTCTTAAAGGCGAAGCTTAAACGTCCCACATGTTTTTCCTTGGTAGGTGGTGCCCATCATGTAGACATGCTGTTCTCTTTTGTACGGCCAAGCTTCTCTGCTCTGTTGACATTGAGACCAATCCTGGCCCTGGTAACGATGCAGAAAAACTTCAGGAAGAAATTCCCACCAGAATGAAACATATACGGACAGGCATAAATGACATTAAAAAGAGGCTTTCAAAAGTCGAAGGAGCATTGCATGAACAGTTGGAGAAGAGCGAAGCTATGTCGGGTGTGAAAATATGTCGACGAAATTAACATTAACCTGTCAGCATTTTCATGCCGGCAGAAAGTGCAAAATGTACAGGTCGATGACATGAACAATCACATGCGACGAAAAAACTTTATATTCAAAGATTTTCTAGATAAAGGACAATAAGGCTATGCCGTCTCACCGATGTCTCTGATTTCTGCAAAAAGCAGCTGGGGTAGAAATAACTACATGACATCGAGCGTGCACACTGTTTAGGGGCACGAATGAAAGGCTACCACTGCCCTTTGATCGTGAAATTTCTTAACTACAAAACAAAAGTGAACGTTCTTGGATACGCTTTCAAACTAAAGAACATGCTGTCTTCTGAAGTGTGCAGTGAAGACTTCTCGCCGCGGATTCAGATAGCTCGCAAGTATCCTCACGACTTCGCAAGCGAAAATTGTAGGCCAAATGAGAAAATGCGCCTCACGTTTCATAAACTGTTCTTGGAAAACAAGCAATACCGTTTCGATCCTGCCTCCGGTACAGTTACTGAGCCTGCCCGCGAAAACAACCATTCACAAAATTACATTTCGCCACTGGCTTTTTGTTGCTCCCGGCTAACTTCTATATAATTATCAATGAACGAGGTAAATTTGCTGGCTTCATTCATACGTGTTCTATCGATGCAGTGATCGGCACTGAAACATGGTTGTCACCCTACATTAGCTAACTTCAACTTTCAAGTTAGTTCACAGTTTTCCCGTCGATCGGACAGGGAGGAGAGGAAGCGGTATCCCGAGTGCTGCAAAAGAAACATGTTCAAGTTGAGCTTATCCCTAGAGATTGTTCTCTGGAAATTCCTTTTGTCCCATGAGATTTGCCGCATGCGACTGTGGTTATTGGCGCCTGTTATAGAGACCGCCTCATCTCGAAGAAAATTCTATTGTCGTACTGCACGATGTTCTTGAGCATCTTCAGCGCAAGTACAAAAATGTACCTATCATTCTAGCAGGATATTTTTGGTAAGGGGATTGTGCGGGCTATTTGGGGTTCCATGAAGAACTGTAGCGCAACACATCAAACAAAAAAACGAACAAAACGAGAACAAAGACAAGTTTGATTTTTTCCAATTCAATTTTCCAAGTTTTTTTCCCATTTGGTTTCAGTTGGCTTTTTACTGCGTTGCGCTGTAATTCTTCACGGATGCTTTAGCTTTCCTACTATTTCTTTGTAAAAGACATCGTGAGATCGTAAACGCCATACCAAAGAATGTGTTCCCCTCCTTGAATTTTTATTGTTTCAGCTATTCCAATTATCATCTGCTCCAACTGGTGAAAACGTCAGTGTTGATTTAATCCTATCATTGCATCCTGAACAAGCAGTTCTTAATGTATTGGAGTGCCTTAGCGATCACCGAGTCATTCACTGCTTGTTCAAACCAGTAACCGCAAAACCGCCACGCCGAGAAAAGATTGAACGAGTAAAAAACATTATTCATCTGCAAAAAGGGATTGATTAGTGGGTAGTCAGTTGAGAGAGATGACCATCAGTTGATGGTTGGCGGCAACCTCTTCGGCTCACTCGCTAGCCTTCACGTGCGTGGTCGGGTCCAAGCTGAGCTGGCTTTGAGTGAGGCCACGAGATCTGAAGGAGAGGGATCCTCAGGGAAGTCCCATAATATGTAAATTAGGGCAGCTAGGTCTCCGCACAATTTACAGTGCGAACTGATTTGATCGGGTAATATTGTTACGTGGTTTAAGGCGGGAACGACGCAAGAACGCCCCTAGCACAGCACACAGGCCGAGAGCACAGGGCCCGCGCAGAGCACAGAGCACCCAAGCCCAGAACACGCGCACCTCCGATACACTTCGTCGTCACCAAGAATATCCGTGGGACGGCCCCCGGGAGCAAAAACACCGTTTCGGTGTAGATTGGGGCGTGGCAAGGGATGACGAGACGTAGGGCTTGAGGCGAGAGACGCGGACAACGTCACGCTGAGGTGCACAGGAGGTGGTCTGCGGGAAGGCCGGGGCGATCTTGTAGGTGACAGCGGTGACCTGGCGGAGCACACGGTATGGGCCAGCATACCGGGACCGAAGTTTTTCGCAAAGCCCGACGCGGCGAGATGGCGACCAAAGCAAGACGAGGGCTCCAGGGGAGAAAGTGACCATGCGATGGTGGCGGTCGTAGTAGTCCTGCTGTGAGGCCTGCGATGCTTGTAGTCGGGATCTAGACAGCTGATGGGCTGGCAATTGCATCGTGTGCGTATTCTGAAGGCTGCGAAGTAGATGTCTGAAACAGCGTGTCCAAAGGTAATTGGAGCTGGCGGCCGTAAAAAAGATAGAACGGTGAGTAACCGGCCGTGTAATGACGGGAAGAGTTGTACCGATATTCCCGTACGGAAGGAAGGGCGATATCCCAGTCCCGATGGTACGGGTAAACGTACACTGCGAGCATATCCGTGAGGGTGCGGTTGAGGCGCTCTGTCAAGCCGTTGGTTTGGGGATGATAGGCGGTGGTCAGCTTATGCTTAGTGGAGCAGGAACGAAGAATGTCGTTGACAACTTTAGAGAGAAAGCAACGGCCACGGTCGGTGAGAAGTTGGCGGGGTGCACCATGAAGGAGCATGAGGTCATACAGGAGAAAGTCGGCGACGTCAGTAGCAGTGCCGGTGGGAAAGACCCGTGTGATTGCGTAGCGAGTGGCATAATCGGTGGCAACGGCAATCCATTTGTTGCCGGAGGGGGACTCAGGAAGTGGACCCGAAAGATCCAAGCCAACACGATAGAAAGGGGTTCGATCCCCAGGGCCGCCGGGTACCCATCGGTGATACAATGGGTACAAGCTTCCCCTGGCCTGGTGCTCGGCTGAAATAGGGTAAAATGTTTGTGAAATGGGTCTTTGGCCTCACCTTGAGTAAACGAAAATACCTTGTGCCAAGGCGCTCTTTGGCCACCGAATGCCCACGATAGAAAGGGTCAGGGGGCGTATCAACAGGTTAGAGCGTCCCCGCTGAGAGAGTGGCGGGACGTTTCCGGCACTGGCACTGGTCGCAGACACGAACATACCGGCGTACGGACTGGTAGAGGCGGGGCCAAAAGAAGCGACGAAGCACGCGGGCGTAAGTACGCGAGACACCCAGATGTCCAGCAGTGGGGAGGTCATGGAGCTCGTGGAGGACATCAGCGCACATGTGCTTCGACACTACGAGCAGGAGGTCGGGGCCGGCGGGGTTCAGGCTTCTGCGGTATAGGGTGTCATGATGCAGTACAAAGCGGCGCAGAGCAGGGTCAGATGGGGAGGTGTTAGGCGGTCAATAATAGACCAATAGCAGAGCAATAGCATAGAAAGAGAACAGGTCGGCGGGACAGTCACTGCCAGAATGGTCAGAGGAGTCAACGGGATATCTGGAGAGGCAATCAGCATCGGTGTGTAGCCGACCGGAGTTATAGAACACGGTGTAATCGTAGTCTTGTAGGCGTAAAGCCCAGCGACCTTGCCAGCGAGTAGGACCTTTCAGTGAGGAGCCAGCACAGCTCATGGTGGTCGGTGACAACCGTAAAAGGGCGGCCGTTTAAATACGGGCGAAATTTTTCAACGGCCCGCTCAAGGGCCAAGCACTCGCTTTCCGTGATGGAGTAATTGCGCTCTGATGTAGAGAGGAGGCGGCTGGCGTAGGCGATGACACGGTCAGACCCAGATTGCCGCTGATAAAGGACAGCGCCGATTCCATGAACGCTGGCGTCAGTACGGACTTCAGTTGGAGTGGCCACATAGAAGTGGGCCAAGACGAGCGAGGTGGTGAGCTTCGAGATTAGAGCTGCAAAGGCGTTTTTTTGTAGGTGTCCCCAGGTGAAAGTCATATTCTTTTTGTAGCAGATCACTGAGGGGGCGGGCGATGTCAGCAAAGCCGGGCACGAATCGGCAGAAGTATGAGCACAGCCCCAAGAAGCTCCGTACGTTGTTGCAGGAACGTGGCAGCGGGAAGTCTTTCACGGCGCGGATCTCAGATGGATCAGGGTGAACGCCCGTGGCATCGACGACATGGCCCAAGATTGTTATCTGGCGACGCGCGAAACGGCATTTGGAGGAGTTGAGCTGCAGGCCGGCATGACGGAAAAGTGAAAGAATCTTGGAAAGGTCATCGAGGTGAGAGGTAAAGCTGGGGGAGAAGACGATGACGTCGTCGAGATAGCAGAGGCCCGTGAACCATATGAATCCGTGCAGAAGGGCGTCCACCATACGCTCGAAGGTGGCCGGCGCGTTGCATAGCTAAAAGGCATAACTTTGAACTGATACATCCCATCAGGTGTCACAAACGTCGTCTTCTCACGGTCTTGGTCAACCATTGCTATATGCCAATAACTGGATCGAAGGTCTATGGAGGAGAACTTGGCACCGTATAGGTAATCAAGGGCGTCGTCAATGCGCGGGAGGGGGCACGCGTCCTTTTTGGTTATCCTGTTCAGGTGGCGATAATCAACACAAAACGCCATTAGCTATCCTTTTTCTTCACAAGGACGGCTGGCGAGGCCCAGGGCGGTAGGAGGGTTCGATAATGTTCTTATCAAGCATCTTCGTAACCTCGGCGTTAATGATCTGGCGCTCAGCGTGGGAGACTCGGTATGGTCGACGACGGATAGGAGAGGCATCACCGGTGTCGATGCGGCGCTTCAGAGAGAGAACTTGGCCAGCGGGATGTTATTGAGATGGAAAATGTCCGAAAAAGATTCGAGAAGGGCTCGAAGCTGTGCAGTTTGGGCGGGTCGCAGGTCGGAGCGCATCATGATCGCGAAGGCGTCTGTAGAAAGATAGGCAGGCTGGGGATGGCCTGCGTGATCTTGGCGAAGGGCGGTGTCGAATGTTGCGATTTGGCACAGTGCGAGGGGGGAGATCGTAGCAACGCAAATGCCGGATGGAAGAACTTGAGGAGAGGAGCCAATGTTGAGGAACGGCAGAGACAGTGTGTTCGCCTTGACCGCGGCGATGGTATAGGGCAGAGCAACGTTGCGGGTCAGCAGGAGATCGGTACTAGGTGTAACGAAGTAGTCGCCATCGGGAACGGGGAGACAGGGAGTCAGTGCAACGAAGGAGGCGGCTTGAGACGGCATGCGAGCATAGTACGCATTGAACAGGCGGAGAGAAGGATCGACGTGCTCCGAAGGGAGTTGTGGGAGCTCGAGTTGTAGGACACCCTGCGAGCAGTCAATCAGAGCTGAATGGTCGGAGAGGAAATTGATGTCGAGAATGAGGTCGTGGGCGCAGGTGGCCAAAACGGTGAACTCAACCGGGATACTGTGGCCGGCAACAGTGATGCGAGCAGTACATAGTCCGTTCACAGCAGGAGTGCCTCCATCCGCAACGCGGACGGACCTAGCAGGCGTGAGCGCTTTGCGGAGGCTACGGCGAAGGGCAGAACTCATCACAGATACGTGCGCATCGGTGTCAATGAGGGCGCGCACAGGAAAACCGTCGACTGTGACGTCCAGTAAGTTCGGTCGGGTGGTCAGTAGAGGCTTTCGTGTCGGGGTCATTGATGCAGCGTTACCTCCAGGTGCTGCATCAGCTAGTTTTCCAGAGTTGAGCGGACGTAGGGGGAAGTGGCCGAAAGACGGGGCGACTGCGGTGAGCGTGAACGACGGCCTTGGGGCGACGGAGAGCGGGAATTCCGGAAGGAAGGTGCAGTCTGGTCGGGCTGGGAGCGAGGCGAGAAGCGGCGCTGATGGTCAGGACGGTAGCTGGAGAAGCCACCGCGGGGAGGCTACGACCAAGGGCTGCGGCAATGTCGAGAGATGTGTCGAACGCGGGAGCAGAGAACGCAGATGGGTCGGTCGTCAGCCATGCGCCATTCCTCCGGGTTGCGGTAACGGGACGTGGAGTAGTAGGTGGGGCGGAAAGCAGGGGAAGGAGGCTGGCGGACGGCTGGGCGGCCAATGGAACACACATGGGGGGAAAAATCCAGGTTTGCCGTTTCTTGCTTGACGACAGCCTGAATAAGTGACACGACGGGCAGGGTAAACTCAGGGACGTATAGCGGGGATATGATAGGTAGGTACGAGGGTCTACAGTTCACGTCGGACGATCCAGGTGATTGAATAGGTGACGACAGGGGCATCCGAGGGCGCGCGGGGTGAAGATCGCTGGTCCTCACAGGAAGATGTTGCGGCCGTGCTAGGAAGGCGGGAAAACGATTGCGAAATGCGGCGGCCTTTCACTTGCTCAAATCTACAGCACTCTTTAATGATGGAGTCAATTGTGGCACAGTCTTTACAAACAAGCAAGTTGAAAACATCATCTGCAATGCCTTTTAGCACAGGGCCCACCTTATCGGTCTCACTCATGGCAGCGTCGACCTTGTGGCAAAGAGCTAAGATGTCCTGAATGCATGAATGTAGGCCACGTAGCTTTCTGTCGAAGATTGGGCTCGAGACGAAAGCAGTTTCTTGGCGGCGAGTTGGCGGTCATTAGGCCTATCGAATAGCGTCGACTACTCCTTAAAGGTGTCCCTTAAAGGTGTCCCTAGTATGCGTGTCGATTTAAAATCGTTCCAGATTTTTGAGAGTGGTAGATCAAATTCGGTCCCCCGCAAAGTTACGTATGGCCGATTCAGAGTCCCTGATGACTACATCAAGCAGCCATGGCTATTGCTGCTTCCTCTGCGGTTTCGAAGTTTTTGGTGCGCACTGTGGCCGCTGCGACCACTTTAGCGTGCGCAAACGTGCCATTCTCCGTTCCGTAGTCAACTGCGTCTACCGTCTATGTATAGCGCTTCTCGTTGGACTCTGTATTTGGCGTGTATGGCTTTCACCCTCACCTTTCTTCTGTCTTCGTGTTGTTCGCGTTGCATGCTTTTAGGCAGGGGTTTGACCGTAACCAGTTTACGTATGTGTAGCTGTATCGATGCGGGGCCGTCCGCCACCGATTCGGCGTTGATGTCGAAGTTGGCCAATACGTGTCTGCCCGGCTTGGCGTTCGAGAGCCTGTGCAACTTCATGATGGTGTGTGTCTTCGTGAGCTCAACTACGGTGTTGTGAATACCTAGAGTAAGGGGTTTGATGGTGGAGGTGTTTCTGAGTAGCCCGAGAACCATCTTGTATGCCTTTCGGATGAGGCAGTCAATTGTCCTTCCCGCTTTTTCTGAGGTATAGATATGCTAGGATTATGTGAATCAGCCTAGGAAAAAGGCCTGAACGAGGCGGCATAAGTTGCGCTCCTTCATACCTCGTTTTCTGTTTCGGATTCGTTTGATGTGTCGGGTGGTTTGATTGAGCGTGATTGACAATTTGTTGAGAATGGCACTAGCAATATTGCCGACTGTACCGCACTCAGTAAAGATCGGGTGCCTTCCATTTCTGGTTTGCAAAAACATACGACAATCTTTCCGTTTCTAATAACTGGTTTCTATTCCCCGTTAAGGTATTAAGGTAACAGCAGAAATACGCTACAAAAAATCGATGCAAGATACGAGCGATAAACCTTCATTCGTTAAGCTGATTAAGAGAGCCTTTTATATAAAAAAAGGGAGCTTATTTGAAAAAAATATGTCGGACGACTGCGATAGGCGGTAATGAGGAATTTGAGCGCAGCTCTTCACATGCCACCTGCCACTGCTGGCAGGTGGCGTGTTACGCTGCTAACCACCTTCCGGAATCATCCCTTGGCAGCCGCCTTCCGGTCGTCAATTCCTCCGCCCTCGCCGTGACAGGTGTCGTTTCGCTCTGCTACCACCTGCCAACACGCTACACCTGTCAGTTGGCGTGTTACACCTACTACGCGGACGACGACGTGGAAAGGCAGGAAGGGGTGCCCAAGAACTGCGTTCTAAAATACGTGCGCAGCAGCACTGAACACGACTTGGCTGATTATCTGACGTTTGCAAAAAAATGCAGGAAATAATGAAAGAAGCTCAAGATAAGTTTATTTTTTGTGATATATTCCTCATTTGTTGATACATTATTAAACATTTTGGGAGATTATTTCTCCGGAACGTTCTAAATAATTACCGCAATTTGGTGGCCATGCTGTCAACATCAACGTCTCTCACGAATTCATTTTTTATTCTGGCTTCCAAGATAAAAACCCGTCGCATTAAGAGATCGTACTCTAAGAAAAAGAATGCACGATGCCCAGCGTCGTTATTACCCCTGATGAAACTGTTAAGGTCAATGAGCGCCTCCCTCTATTTTCCAGCCGCCGCCGCGGTGGTTCGGTGGTTATGGCGCTCGGCTGCTGACCCGAAAGGCGCAGGTTCGATCCCGGCCGCGGCGGTCAAATTTCGATGCAGGCAAAATTCTAGAGGCCCGTGCACTGTACGATGACAGTGCACGCTAAAGAACCCCTGGTGGTTGAAATTTCCAGAGCCCTTCAATACGGCGTTCCTCATAGCCCCAGTCGCTTTGGGACGTTAACCCCCCCCCCCCTCACACACACACACACACATAGACCATATTCGAATCCACTCCGTTACCCTTGAGGAACAGCGGTTACCTTGCCTTCGCAGTACATGCCCTGCCCATGCCCATTTGTTCCTCTTTTTTTCGACTAGGATGTCATTAACCCGCGTTTGTTCTCTCATCTACTCTGCCCGCTTCCTGTCTCTTAACGTTGCTTTTCATATTTCTTTCCATAGCTCGCTGAGCTGTTCTTCACTTAAGCTGAACCCTTTTCGTTAGCCTCCACGTTTCTTCCCCGTAGGTGATTACCGGTAGGATACAGCTGCTGTATAATTTCCTCTTGAGGGGGATTGATCAATTGCTTTTTGATCCACCGGGTGCGCTCCAACTCATTGATATTCTTCTAGTTATTTCACTCTCGGGGTCCGGATCAGCTGTCACTACCTGCCTTAACTAGAGGTATTCCTGTACCACTCCAAGCGCCTCACTAACAATTGTAAAATGCTGTTCCGTTCTGAGACTTCAACATTATTTTAGTTTTCTGCATAATAATCTCAAGATCCACCGCTCTGCATATCGAAGACATGATCATCATTTGCAGTTATCCCCTGAGTGAATAAGCAAGGCAATGTCGTCAGCGAATCGTAGATTACATTGGAGAGATCGTGTCTCCCTGCCGGACATGTATCATTATTGGAATTTTATTGCTCTCTTTAGGCAGGACTACGATGGTGGGGGTGGTGAATGCTTTTTATTCAGTGAAAGGAGCGTTTGCAGGCCAAGATTAACAATTACATAGGTGGAGTCCTTAGTCCAGCCCTCCGCTGGATGAGGCCGCTGCTCGCGCCCGTTGGACTAGAGCCCTTTGAGACTACAGCCCCGAGTAGTTGAGTAGGGCTGCCTCCCATGCCTATCGGGAAGGGGAAGGGTTTGGGGAAGGGAAGGATTTTCCTGACGGGCCCAAACCATGGGAAGGCCATCGGACTCTTCATCACATTGAGGGAAGCGCCAATGGGTCAAAATGTTTCGCTATTGTGGGACACAACAAAGTGTTGGTCAATGGCTGTGCAGCCGTTATATCGCCCAGTTGTTTCACGCAAGATTTTTCTGCACCATGATTAGGTTAATGCGTGCATGACTGTTGATCTTTCGACACAGTCAAATGCTCTCTCGCAATCTATGAAGGCTGCATGCAGGCATCGGCTATATTCTGCGCATTTTTCTATCATCTGCTCGTAGTGTGAATATGGTCTCTTGTCGAGTAGCCTTTACGTAAGCCTACCTATTGATTTGGTTGATTGAATTCTAGGTTGTCCTGATTTTATTAGCTATTACCTCAGTGAATCACTTGTAGGCAACGGACAGTAAGCTGATCAGTCTGTAATGTTTCACGCCTTTGAGGTATCCTTTCTTATGGATTGAGAAAATTCCGGTACGCTCGAGGTCCTAAAACATTACGTATACAGGGTGGTTTGAGGAGCACATGGTATGAAGTCTATTTCATTTTTAGCGCATAGACATCATACTATGCGCTATCCTGGTTTCGTGCAGAATGTGGAGGTCCTCGGAAAGGTGCGTTGTAGCGATCACAGAATGGCACGGTCTCGAATTAACTTAGACGTGAAGAGGGAACGGAAGAAATTAGTGAAGCGGAAGCCCACTAAGAAGTTAGCGGTAAGAGGGAAAGTAGTGGAATTTAGGATATCACTGCAGATCAGATATTCGGTACTAAATGAGGAAGACAATCTTAATGTTTAAACAATGAACGATAATCTCACAGCTATAATTATGCAGTGCGCAGGGAAAGTAGGCGGTTGGATATTTCGACAAGATACTGGCAAGCTATCTCAGAAGACGAAAAATCTGATTAAGAAACGCCAAAGCATAAGGGCATCTAACTCTACAGAGAGAATAGAACTAGCCTAGCACAGCTATTAAAATTAACAAGCGAAAGGTAGCCGCCATAAGAAAGTTTAATATGGAGAAAATCGAGCATGCTCTAAAGACCGAATGTAGCGTGAAAGCAGTGAAGAGGAAACTAGGTATAGGGAAAAACCAGATGTATGCGCTAAGACACAGAAGGCAATGTCATTAGCAATGTGGATAAGCTAGTTAAAGAAACCGAATAGTTGTACACAAATCTGTACAGTAGCCAATGCAATCAGAGCGTTAATGAGAGAGACAGTAGCGCACATCAATGCACAAAATAAGCCTTAGGAGCAATAGAAGGAGGGAAAGCAACTGGTGAGGATCAGATAGCAGCAGATCTCTTGATATACAGAAGGCAGATCGCGCTAGAAAAACTAGCGACCCTGTATGCGCAATGACTTATGAACTCGAGCGTACCAGATGCTTGGAAGGATGCATATATTATCATAATTCTTAAGAAAGGAGACGTCAAATACTTGAAAAATGACACACCAATCAGCTTACTGTACGCTGCCTACAAAGTATTTACTAAGGTAATCGCAAACAGAATCGGGACAACCTTAGACTTCAAGTAACCAAATGACCAGGCAGGAATAAGTAAAGGATACCGGGAAACAGACCATGTGCACACCATAAATAAGTTTATAAAGAAATTCGCAGAGAGCAACCAACTGCTATATATAGCGTTCATAGGTTACGAGAAAGCATCGATTCAGTAAAAAACCTCAGCAGTGTAGAAGAGTCTTATGTGAAAACACTGGAAGATAGCTATAACGACCGCAAAGCAACCACAGTCATTCGTCAGACAGACTCGGAAGGAAACAGCAGTTCACAATTGGCGCCGAGGGGCTGGAATGTGTAAGGGAATACGTCTAGAAGTGTAGAAGGGGGCGGCAGAAAGTTAGGTGGGCGGATAAGTTTGCGGGGATGCGGTGGCCGCAGCTCGCAAAGGACAGGGTTAATTGGAGAGACATGGAAGAGGTCTTTGTCCTGTAGTGGGCGTAATCAGGCTGATGATGATGATTAAGCATGAGGATCGGGTAACATCTGCAATTACCCGATCCTCATTAGCTGGTTTGCACCTTTGCATTGCTCCCAAGGCTTTCTTTACTTTCTGTTTCCTGACTGGCGGCAGGTTCAGTTGCAGCGCACTGCTCTCTCTCTTTCTCATTAAAGTCCTGATTACATTAGCTGCTGCACTGGTATGTGTGGAACTCTTTGGCTACTTTAATTGTCTTATCATATTGCTTATGACACTGCCCTCTATGTCTCTTAACGCATACATCTGATTGTGGCCTATGCCTACTTTCCATTTCTCTCCTTTTCGGCTACCTCCCTTCTTTAGAGCATGTTGTATTATATAAATATTGAACTTTCTTATGTCGTTTACTTTGAGCTTATTGATTAGCTTCGACAGCTCTGTCGCTTCTATTCTTTCTGTGGAGTTACATGCTTTCAAGCTTTGGCGTTTGTTAATGATATCTTTCGTCTCCTGAGATAGCTTGCAGTTATCCTGTCTAACCATCCTACCGCCTATTTCTACTGAGCACTTCGTAATGATAGGTGTGAGATTATCGTTCATTGCTCGAACATTAAGATCGTCGTCTTGTGTTAAATGTAAATAACTGTTCTAGAGCGGCATCCAGAATTCCTCTACTTTCCCTCTTACCGTTAAGTCATTGATGGGCTTCTGCCTCACTTGTTTTTCGTTTCCCTCTTATGGTCGCCACATTGTACCTTTCCGTGGACCTCTACATCTTGCCCGATGCCATGGTGAACGCACCTTTGAAGACTTTCATTTTTATCCTTGCCACTGGAACTTTTCCACGATTACTTCCTGCCCCGCCGTTCGCGGAAGAAGGTATTCATGATCCGTAAATTTTTCCTCTCTGCAAACTTCCTAATAACTTCGCCTTCCTAAAGCCGAAGTCATAATCGCAGCTGCCTGGCCGCCAGCCTGCTTCTTGCCCACCTTCGCATTGAAGCCGCCCATCAGTACAGTTTACTGCGTTTTTACTTTGTTAATTGCCGTTTACACGTCTTCATACAAACTTTCGACGATCTGGTCATCATGGATGGATGTGGGCGCTAAACCTGTATCACCTTCAGTTTGTACCTCATAATCTTAATTGCGATAACTGCCACCTTCTCGTTGATATACTTATAGAGTTCCTCTGTGCTGCAAGTTATGACCTGATTGGTGAAAATCCCACACTAATCCACGATAACACCGTACATGCCCGCCCCTTAGTGCTATCCCTCACCTGTCTCCTAACCTCACTAAGTTCTGTGGCATCCTATTTAATACCCGCTATTTCTTCGAACAGCATTGCTGAACTAGCCTCAGTGAGTATGGTTCTAGCGGTAAGCGTTGCCAGGCTCAATTTCGAATAACGACCTGTCCGGAGCGAGAGATCCTGATCACCCTTCGCTGCGTCACAAGTCTGGCCGCCATGTTAGTCATTTGCTCTGCAGATATATTTTGGCTGGCTGGGGACTGAGGGCAGAGGGTTAATTGGTGTACTCATATAGGAGGTTGTGGCAAAGTGATACATTGATGTGGCGAAATAAGGAATTGTGTTTTCGGCTCTGGTCACCGAGATCAGACCACACCGCAGGCTTGCCAATGCAACTCCATCGACAGGCGGATTTTTTTTTTGCCCGATGAAGCACTGCGCGGCATCGGGATTCGAAACGTGGCCCTCTTGCAAGCGAGGCGGATGCTCTACCTCTAGGCCATTGCTGCGTTACAATAGCCTTAGATAAGCTCAAGAAGTACTCTGGTTTGGGCTAGTTGGTGCATAGCGTTTTGATGATGTCAGGACGGCGCGAAAATAACAAGGACAAAAGAGGCACACGAACACAACAGGACAGATAACATTGCATTCTGTCTTGATCCCAGATATTGCTCGGGCCGCCAACCACGAACAAAACAGACTAGCGTGTCCTTCTCTGCTCTTCTAACGGGATCTCTCATAAATGCTCACTTCTTGTCTTTAAATCTTACTCTTCAACATATAACAAGGTCATATGTAGAACTTAAATGTTTCGCCTTACATACGTGGCCATGTGTGCATATACGTTGAATGTCGTCATGTATGAGTTGTAAGCTTATAGACATATCGATGCTGTTTATAGTCGTCCAGGTGAAGTTCCACGTGGATTGCTATCGTGGAGAAATTTATTTTCATCACGGGGGGGGGGGTTCGTCTGCGGGATGAGGGAAGAAAATGTACGGGCACGGCAAAGTCCGTATGTTGACGTATAGTGTGTTCGTGCGGTAAAAGTTTCGTTACAGAATGGTATTTCGTAGCACAGCGCAGACATACTATAGTGCAGAGTGTACCAGTTTACTGAACACCGGCCCCCACACAGTGCCTCCGCCTGGCTCCGCCCATGCCCCTACGCTAGTACGTATCCGCTATTCTAAAAAGTCTAATATGACGCATCAATAATGACAAAGGTGGAAGCTCGTGACGAACAGAATTCCCTATAGATCTTCCCTCCTCATCACTAAAGATACTTGCATTTGATTGAACCACGCTCAAAGTCAAGGATTCCACACTGAGGTCTTTGCCGTTTGAGATCTTTCAGCCGTCGACTCCGTTTGAATTCTGCACTCGCGGACAGCTCTCAGTACTCCTTGAAGCAAAAAGTTAGTCCCCACTGTGACACCATGATTAACTTGAGACAAACCGCCATTTTATAGTTCTCCGCATTACAGATGAGGTGACATGACATTAAAATGAAGAGTCGAACAAATGTTGTTGACAGTTGATATTTTGTTAGGCCGGTTTGCCTACCCTTTGGAGAAGAGGCATTAATTAAACTTTTTGCTTGCCTATCTGCAGGTCACTGGACTTGTGAACTTTCTTTAAAGTATTTCTACGTTCTCATTTGAAATGTCTTCGTGCCGACTATATGGAATTTTTTTACCGTTTCATTTTAATCTGTCTTCAGCACGCTTCTGACACCCTCATGCTGCCCTAAAGCCTATGACATGCAAAGAGCACTGCCCCGACGGTTTTTGCACGAAGGATAAAACATGCGTTCTCATCATGGGTACAGGATAGACTATGGACTTTCAGTGTGCTTTGAGGCATACTTATGGCCAGTTTTTGAGCAGCTCATAAGTTTAGGTTATTGAGTTTGTTCAATTTTATTTAATATTTCACCTTCGTGAAAACTGATTAGAATTAGATGTCAAAATATGCAAAGTTCTGTAAAATTTTTCTCAACAATTTCTGTTTAAAAAAACACGATTACAAAAAAACCTACTGCGTGGATGTGTACCATTCGAGTTCACTAGCTTCTCAGTTTTACGAAAATAAAGCCTAAACAAAATCACCCTACTAGCTTTTGCATTTATAATCTTGTGTCAGTCACAATAGATGACATTTCCAGAGATCGATATTCAAGGACAAAAACATGTGTACTTGAATTTATTGCCATAAAGAACACTCACTGAAACACCTGTTTAGTAGATACAATCCATTTGGCCAGTACCATCAGTCATGCTCAGAAGTCATGCAGGCATCACAGAACCAGAGTGTAGATAGCTTTATAAAAAAAATACTGCGATACATTTATAATGGCTACACGGCCATCATAACCCAAAAAGTCAGCAATGAAATTACAAAAAGGAAGCGCTTGTCCTTCGTGTTCTTTCTCTAGGTGTCCCCCGGAGCAGCGCTTTCGAAAGTTTTAAAAAGGGTGTCAGGCAAGGAGGCACGTTCCTTCCTGTGCTTCTCACCGCTTGATTAAAAGAGCTAATCAAGGGCTAATTAGGAACAGCTGAGGGTAAGTGCTACTGGGGATTACCTTGCTAATTTGAAATTCGCTAATGATATTCTCTTTGTAAGCAATAAATAGATGAATTGCAAAGCATTATCAATGATTTAAAGAGGCAACGCACAACGTTGGGCCTAAAAATTATTATGTAAAAATTAAAGTAATGTTCAACAGTCTCGGAAGCGAACACCTGTTTGAGGTAGGTAGCCAGGCGCTGGAAGTGGTAAAGGAATACATTCACTTAGGGCAGGTAGTGACTGTAGATTCTGGTTATGAGAGTGAAATAACATAGCAGGAAGCAAGTTAAGAACAAAGCGGCATGTGCCCCTCAAAGGACGCCCTCCAGCCAATAGCGTCGACTGTTTCTCCTGATGTGGTGGTTAACCTCTTGCAACTGCTATCGTGACGGGACAAGGGGTTGCATATGTAAGCAGTTAAACATGCCTTAATATAATTAGTCGCAGACTGATGAAAATAGGTCAACGCCATTGGCTGCAGGTCTTCTTTTGAGAAGCATATGCCGCTTTGTTCTTGAGTTGTATCCGAATATAGAAGAATAGGATTGGGGAGGAGCGCATTTGGCAGATACTCTGACATCATGAATGGCAGTTTACCAGTGTCCCTCAAGAGAAAAATATATAACATCTGTATCTTACCGGTAATCAGCAATGGGACAGAAATATGTGGTGTAACGAAAACCGTTTAACTTAAACTCAGGACAACGGAGCGAGCTATGGAAAGGAGAATGAAGGTGTAAAGTTAAGATACAGGAAGAGCGTAGAGTGGGTGAGGCAAAAAACTTGGGTAAATGACATCCTAATCGAAAACAAGAAGGAGCATGGGCTAGACGTTTATGCGGAGATAACATAACCAATGGCCGTTAAGGGCAAGCGACTGGATTTCAAGAGAAGGAAGTGAAGCATGGGGCGGGATAACGTTAGGTGGGCGGATGATTGGTCGTCATATCCATAGGCTGCGTCGTATCCTTAAAGGGCCACTGAGGATGTTTTTAGAATTCAATGAGTTTAGGTCCCAAAGCGACTCAGGCTATGAGGGACGCCGTAATGAAGGGCTCCGGAAATTTCGACCACCTTGGGTTCTTTAACGTGCACTGACATCGTACAGTACACGGGCCTCTGGAATTTCTCCTCCATTGAAATTCGAACTCCGCGGCCGGGATCGAACCCGCGTCTTTCGGGGCCAGCAGCCGAGCGCCATAACCACTCAGCCACCGCGGCGGCTAGGTAGGTGGATGAGATTAGGATGTTTGCCGGGAAAAGGTGGCCTCGCCTCGCACAGGACCGCGTTGATTGGAGAGATATCGGACAGGCCTTTACCGTGCAGTAGGCGTACCAAGGGCGACGATGATGGTTACGTTGCCACCAGCCAACCGTAGCAAATGGGGGCGTCCGAGAACATTGCCAACGGACCCTTTTTTCTGAATTGGGGTCTCAAATGCTAACGCATTAAAAAGTTTTGCCATTTGGGTTGAGAGGCAGAAAGGCAGCTATTAGTGATTCCGTGCAGCACTGCCGCCAAATGTAAAGTAACTGAAAACTCTTCAAGGCTAGCAGGAGACAAAACATCCGTGGTTACCTTAGTCGGTCAGCAGCGGCCTAAAGTCATTTTCAGTGCTGGAAATCCCCCATGAGGCCACACTACATTACAGGTGAGTGTCTTCCCAGTACGGCTTCGCGATCATACCTCCTGTTCGGATAGGGAAGGAGTAGAAGACTGACGCGCAACGCGTCTACACCTGGCGCGCTCATATTATGTGCACTGGTCGCGGTCTTCAGCACCAACAGTACTCGAATCAGGTTATTGAAGCCCCTTTTTCGAATGTAAACTGTTGCCTATTAAGCGAAGCCTCTATATTATTGATGTCGAGAAATCCACAGCGCTACCGCGAGAGAAACAGCTCCCTGGATGGTCCGAGATATTTCTCAACATTTGATGTAATACCAGGGTTCTGGCACACTGAAGTTGGCATGCCTAGTTTGCACTTTTTGCATATTTCTAGCCTCCTCTGGCAGACAGTTTTATTCCTACGCCTTTGACATATTGTCAGTTTCGGAAGCATGCCATAAGATCATGGAAATATTGTTCCCAGGTCTCAACGACGCGGAAGTCATGGCTGCCGACGTACTGGTGTGGGACAAAAGGACAGCGTAACGCCATAGCATCTGCGTGCAGTGCTACAGAAATGTTATGAAGCCAACCTCCGCCTAAAAATAGAAGTGCAAGTCTTTCATCAGTAAAATCAACTATATGTGAAGCATTTTGGCACCATAGGGACCATTCGTAGATCCTGAGAAGATTAGGAACGTATTGGTACTGCTAAGGCCAACGATCGGGATTGAACTAAAAAAAAACTTCATGGGATTTTTTTAACTACCTGCACCGGCTCATTCAATGTCAGTGGTAAATGCACCTCTACGGAAATGTCTAAAAAAAGAAGCAGCATGGTCCTGGAGGGAAGAGCAGAAAGCTAGTTTCCTGGCCTTTCGACGAGCCCCGACTGCTGCACTAAGCCTGTGGTTTTACGGCTAGAAGAAACAAGTAACTCTATCAGTGGATGCAAATCCCACATAGGCCATGTTCTGTGCTCCTCTAAGAAGGACAATTAGACGCTCTTGGACGAAGTTGAGTAACGCTCAAAAGAAGAAGGCTCAGATAGAAAAACTATTGGCTCTCGTACATGTTTGCAGTCGATTCCATGATTATATTATCACTAAAACGACGAAGCTGGCAGTGACGCGGGACAGAGCGCTCGCTCTAGGACAGCAGCCATTAAAAAATCATCTCACCGCCATCGTTCATATCGCCTCATTCTTGGGCTGCTCGCCACGTTGCAATATCTTTGGAAAGAGTGTCACAAAGGAATTTAACCATAAGCCCCCTGAGGCCATTTCCAGAAAACCCTATTGGCCAGTGTCCGTGTAGGTTCTTGAGGATGAGACTAACCATTCAGAGGTACGACCTTCAGGCGACTATTAACCAAAGAACGAGTTTTACATCGCTGGCACACTGTCGATAGCAATATATCTTTAAAGTCAGTTCTATGGAGTGCCCTCCAATAAAGGCTGATACCTTAAAACAGTATCGAAAACCAGTGGTGAGTACAAATACGTGGCAATTATGTTAGGGTATGCAAACAGCCAATGACCAAAACGAACGAAAATAAAGTGCCACAAGCTGTAAACATATATTGGCGTTACAGATATGAAATACACAGAGGATGGCTTAGTGTTTATGTAAAACAGGCTCACCATTCCTCAGCAGATGAAGATCAAAATCTTGAAAAAGCTACATAGGACACACAGTGGTGTGGAGAGAACTCTGCATCATGCAAAAGAAACATTCTGTTGGCGTTCAGTGCAGTGCGACATCAAGAAAGTAGAAGGATCTGCAGTGAAAACAAGCGAATACAGCAGAACCGACCCCTATCTTTTAAACCAACCAATACTAACTGCGCCCTGGCAAGTTGTGGAAATGGACTTGTCACAGCACCATGGTTATCACAGTCTTGCAATAGTTTATTGATCTTTTTTGTACGAAGTGCTAAAGCTAGCTACATAGCTCAACTAGCAACTCTGTTAACAAATGTTGTCTAGCAACTTTTGCTACGAATTGCCTGGCCAAAGAAGTGACGTCAGATGACTGGTTGTCATTTAACTGTTGCGACTTGAAAGTTTTCCTTAAAATACTTAAAATACAGTCAAATCGGAACAGTTGGTCTAAAAAGTAACATGCAGGAAACCGAAGTAATGTTCAACACTCTAGCAAGAGAACAGCACCTAACAATTGGTAGCGAGGTGCTGGAAGTGGTAAAGAAATACGTCTACTTAGGGCAGGTGGTGGCCGATCATCCGGATCATGAGGGGGGAATAACTAGAAGAAAAATTATGACATCACTGCAGCACTCGCATTGGAGGAATGCGTAAGCATTGACGCCTCCTCGCCCCTCTTTGTCTAAATTTAATCAAGTTCCATCGTTGCCCATTTTGAGTTTTCAAGCTTGGCGTCACGCTTCGTTTTCAAATTTGGCGCCACGCTGCGCTCCGTCCATACATCCGGTGTTTCAAATTTTCCGCCACGCTTTAGCTCCGCCCACTTCCGGTGTTTTCAAATTTGGCGCCACTTTTGCCTTGGCCTCGCCCCTTTTTTGGCATCTTTGGCACTAAATAATTCACCAATTACCCTGCGCCTCAAGATTCCCCTTGCGAGAATTTTTATGCTCTGTATAATGCATCTATTCTTTTTATTATAACTCAATTCATTCAAACTTTATTGTGATGACAAGCTTGTGATGATACGAAACCGCAAACATAGTCATACAATGCTTACGCATTAAAAGAATTGGGTGGAGTGCATATGGCAAGTTCTCTCAGATCATGAAAAGCACTTCACCACTGTCCCTCAAGAGAAAAGTATACAACAGCTGTATCTTGCCGGTACTCACCTATGGGGGAGAAACATGAAGGCTAAGAAAAAGGGTTCAGCTTAAGTTAAAGACAACGCAGCGAGCTATGGAAAGAAAAATGGCAATTGTAACGTTAAGAGACCGGAAGCGGGCAGTGTGGGTGAGAGAAAAAACTCGGGCTAGTAACATCCTAGTCGAAATCAAGAGGAAGAAATGGGCTTGAGCAGGGCATATAATGCGAAGTCAAGGTAACTGCTAGTTCTTAGGAGTAACGGAGCGGATTCCAAGAGAAGGCAAGCGTAACAGGGGGCGGCAGAAAGTTAGGTGGGCGGATGAGATTAAGATGTTTGCGGGCATCGGTGGGCGCAGCTCACAAAGGACAACGTTAATTGGAGAGACATGGGAGAGGCCTTTCCCTAGAGTGGGCGTAGTCAAGCTGATGATGATGATGAAATGGGATGGCGGAGAAAGCTGTGCAGCAAGCGAAGAATCTCCTGAAGTTGGGTAGTTATGGAATCAGTGACTGTTACGAAGCTTTCCTCAAGTGGCGCACGCTCCGCGAGAGTGTCTTGGAATCTCCTGTGCCAAAGTCTAATGAATAGACACAAGAGGCCAGAAGTTCCAACTCATGTGCAGCTCCCGCAAGGTACCATGTCAAGCCATGCCAAAATTCAAGCAAGGCTGAGAGACAAACAAAAGCGGCAACAGCAATATAAAAAGTGACTGTCTCAACTCAGCTGAGCCAGGCTGTAAAGAGTGAAAACTCTGTTAAGCATGGTTAGACACGGTTTAGCTTTGGTCCATCTTTATTGTTTCAAGACTTCAACGACAGCAAATTACGTGATGCATCACGTGATTTGCTGTCGTTGAAGTCTTGATGCATCACGTGCTACAAGTGCAAGAGCGAGCGTCGAGAGCGGCGGTCGGCGCAGCGGCGGACGTGACCGACAAGTGCAAGAATGGATCACGTGACACATAACATGCCGCAGCCGGCGAGAAGGAAGGGCCGAGCAGCTGCCAGGGGAGGGCGTGACTGCCAAGCGTGCAGCTGTGGAGACGAAGGTGAAGATGGAAATCGAGGCCCCTGCCACTCGCGCTTTAGTGTATGTGCCTTGTTACTATGACAAGAACTCGCGATTTTGCACATGCGGTGCACCTCCCGTTAGAGGTCAAATCCAAGAGCCAGATTACCTTCTGGCTCAGCATGAGAGGAGTAGAGCCTTTCGCTGTAATAGAGAAGCCAACGAACTGCCAGATCTCTACTCCAGACAAGACGCCCGCCTCCAAGACGTCTGTGCGGGAAAATGGAGACCAGCTGTTGTTGCAGAAAGGAATCTCTAACACAGATCCTATACAATCCAAGATACCGATAGATCTCTGCTTCAAAAAAAACAAACAGTGTTAACCCCTGAAAAATGCAAAGAGGCTAATATTAGCCCGTTCCAGAGATCTGCATTTCATTTAATAAAAATGATAGGGTTTTAACGTAGTTAAACCGAGTAGACTGGCGAAAGGAAGCGTTTAGCCTGATTGACTTAAGGTTTTGCTTTGCTCGGTCGTCGACAGATCTGGAGATGATGATAGGCTCAGATTAAGCTCTGATAGAGGATAAGCTGATGTGATCGGTTCGCGCCGCAGATGGAAGCTGATGAAGACGACAATGTGGAATACGCAGCGCAAGGGAGTGTGTTGCAACTTGCGGTTTAATATCGTATTCGAGGCAGCAACAACAACAACAGTTTAACACGAGGCGTGCTCGGCTGTCGCGATAGCATAGTGCTCTCGTGCAGTGGCCAGCGAAGTTGATCTGTACGCGCCGCCGCAGGTTCGAATCCCAGAAAACGCGCTTCGAATCTGTAGATGAGGCCGAAGACAAGAATTTTAAGTGCAAATGCTGCGTATTAAGTGCACGCCTGGACAGGGCTGACCAAGCGAACACAAACCTAGCGTTACATATGGATGTTCTAGAAAGAGAGCTACAGGTAGAGAGGGCAGAGAAGCGCAATGTTCAAGAACAGCTTAGCTGCTGGGTGCAAAAATGGCTGCCACCTCCATGCGAGGTCACATTCGCGGTTATTCCAGCGCCAGCCACGTGGATGGGACATGAATTGGCATGGACAGCGATAGGAAAGTAGGTCAGGCAGGTTCGGACAGGATCAGCTACGCACACGTGGCAGCTAGGAACCGGGCAACTGGAGGCGATGGAGAGAAGGTGAACAAGCTAACCACAAGGAAGGAGGTTACAGTCACTGATAGGGGGCAGTATAATCTGGAAGCTAGGAGGGTGGAAGAGGATACCCTAGTGCTTATCGGTGGTGACTCATACGCGAGGAGCAAAAGGAGGTGCAACACACATCCTCGAGGAGGTGCAAAAGAACTATAATGGAGCGTGTAAAGTTTGGTAAGCGGGCAGCAGTCGGGGTATTCCCAGGCAGAACAATGGACGCAGTACTGAGAGGGAAAAAAAGCTAACTTTCTGAGAATGTTGCTGAGCGCAATTTGGTAGTGATAGCGACGGGGCTAAATGAAGTCCTGAATGGTGAAGCCGCAACAGCAGTGGAAAGATTAGCGGAGGGAGTTGACGATTTAAGGGTGATAGCACAGCAAGTGCACATCGTGGTGTGCACAGTGTCGGAGGTGCAAGGACGGAACGGAGAAATTGCCAAGCACGTTGTGGCTGTAAATCGAGAGATTAGGAAGTTAAGCCAGGAGAAAGGCTTTGAAGTGGCAGACATAAACAGGGAAGTGCATAGAGCAGGCTTTGGCAGAGGCTTTACACGAGATGGCATCTATTTTAATCGAAGCCTAGGAGCAGAGATCGGCTGGAGGCTGGCAGGCCGGGCAGTAGCTTTTTTAGGGGGTCCACTGCGACTCAGTGCGTAGGGGTAGGTAGAAGCAAAGTAGAAAGTGTAACAATGGCGGCTGACCCCAACAAAGTGGCAACGTGAACAGAGAACTCCTGTGGAACATATTAAAAGATGAAGGTAACGGTCATGAGGTAATTGCTTTTCTAAAGAAAGTATATAGAGAAAATAAAGTTGAAATAACATGGGACGGAATTAAGAGTGCGACAACTGTCGAGATACACAAAGGAATAAGGCAAGGTTGTCCTCTATCATCGCTGCTGTTCATGCTTTATATGATAACTATGCAAAAAAGGCTACAAGGAAGAAATCCAGGTGATAATCTGTCGTACAGATTAGGCGGAAAGGTTATTGAGCAACGACTACCGGGTTAAATGTATGCGGAAGATATTGTCCTGCTAGCAGATAGCCAAGAAGGTATGCAAGCTGTGGTTAATTGCTGCGGAAACGAAGGAGACAGTCTATATTTGAGTTTTAGCGCAGATAAGTCAGGTGTGATGATTCTCAACGATAAAACTGATCTGGAGCTTAAAATACAAAGCCATGAAATACCCCGAGTAGCCAAATACAAATATCTCAGGGTATGGGCAAACGAAGGGCAGATGTACAAGGAAAAACACGAAGAGTCGCTCGTAGCAAAAGGGCGAAGAGATGCCGGGATAAAGAAACATAGGGCATTTGGGTGGGGGGGTGGGGGTACAGCAGGTATGTAGTACTGAGAGGTATTTGTAAAGGAATAATGATGCCGGGGCTTACTTTTGGGAATACGGTTCTGTGCTTAAGGGCAGAAATTCAGTCGAGATTAGAAGGAAATCAGAGAGCTGTTGGAAGATTAGCACTAGGTTCCCATGGGAATACCACAAACGAGGCAGTACAGGGGGATACGGGCTGGTCATCGTTTGAAGCACAGGAAGCTCAGAGTAAAATACTTTACGAAACGCCTGAGGAAATTTGACGATAAGAGGCGGGCAGCTAAGGTATTAAAATACGTATACAGGAAGAGCGTTGACTCACACTGTCGGAAAAGAAATAGGAAGCCAACTGGTAATTATTCCAGACACGAGGACGGAGAAAGAAAGAGCATTAATAAACAGTTTGAAAACGTGGAAGGAAAAAGAAGCATAGCATGGTGCAGGAAAGGCAGATCAGGAAGGATGCGTTTTATGATAACTCAAGAGGCAGTGCCCTATCCTTTGAAGTTAGGTCAGGATATCTTAGAACGCGCAGCTACAAAAGGAAATTTAACGAAGAAGATGACACATGTGCTGTGTGCGGTAAAGCAGCAGAAGCAATAGAACACGTCATACTAAAATGTGATGGTATTCATCCCGAAGTCGATGCAGGTACAGTCACTCTTCCTGAGGCCCTAGGGTTTAGAGATAACAATGGTCATGTAAATAAATCTGCGGTGGAAATTAGCAAAAAGCGATTGGAAGATTGGTGGCTCAAAAGCAGAGAGGCGGCATAAAGTTTTAAGTGTAGGAAGATGTATTTAAAGAAAATGACAAATTATATTAACTTACAGCACAGTTAAACAAAAATAAAGGAAAAAAGCTAAGCATGGTGGCAACTGCCATCACCCCGTTTCAAAGGGCACGCTCCTACCTTCTATCCACCCATGCAGAAGCTGAACGAGAAGTGATGGAGAGCGTCAAGTGACATGAAGATTGCGTGCGTGCGTGGTGAGGAACTGGAAGGAGAGAGCCGGAAAGCCACCACTGAGCGTGTGTAGCACGTAAATCAATCGGTAAGTTAGTGCTTATTTGTCTAACAGTGTCTAAAATTAACTGTCACTGGCAGCCGAAGTCGCAGCAGCGACAACCCGTCTTAGCGTTCATAACCTATTCGCGTTTCCTCCAATACAACTAAAGAACACTAGAGTAGAATTCATGCAGTCTGTAAACACACTGGGCGTTTGCTTTGCAGATGATATATCAAGGAATGACCACATTAATTACATAGTTAAGAAACTCTCCTGTACTGTTGTATCATGGGCCGCAATTTATTTATTTGCCTACGTAGGTTAATATGCTCCTTTGCCAGTCTTTATTCTCTTCTGTGGTTAAAGGAGCATAGACACCTAATTTTGGTGGCATGTTTTCTTCTTTACAATGATGCGGGAGACACTACTACGCATGGATCTCCAAGTGATATTCGCCTACGACCGATAAATAATTTATAATCAAATTTTTCTCTTATGTTGGTTCGGTTTCAACAGCCGAACGATGGCTGTGACGTCAAGGAGTGCTTTTGTGTGACGTGGGGCATGGAAAAACGTCCATATATAATCGTTGCATCATTGTTTTAATTCGCTGCAGTGCTGAAGCCAGCCTTCCTCAAGAGCCGGAATGACAAGGAATGTGGAACCAGCGATTGTATTGCAGTTGTTTCGTGTCTCACGTGACCTGTAAGCACACGTTGACGTCACAATCCTCATTCGGCGGTTTAAACCGAAACAGCACGAGAAAGAAGTGCGATTATGAACTATTTATCGGTTGTAGGATAATACCAGGTGGTAATCCGTGTATAATAATGACTTGCACGTCATTACAAACAAGAAAACACTCACCCAAAAGTTAGGTATTTATACTCCTTTAACTACGGATGCCTAGTACGGGCAACAACAACTGAGAATATTGTAACGAAGACAGGACCGGCACAGATCACAGTCTCAGCGAAGTCCAGCGCACAGCAGGGAACTCACAAGATGGCTGTCCGAACCACACACACACTTCGTCTTTGTCCACCGGCACACGCACACTTCGTCTTCATCGTCGGCGCGCTCCCATGAGCACGCGCCATTACCCCCTCCATCAAGGCGGCGGCCCGACGCCGGAAACGAACACGGACAGCAAAGGTAATGTTCGGTATAGACGGCGGACGGCAGAGAATACAGAGAGCTGTTAAGCTGGTAAAGCGGCGGGTTGCAGCCTGTCATGGTAGGGCTTCATGCGCACCACGTGGACAGTCTCGGTCGGATGGCGCCGACGTGGTGAGGAGGTCGTGTCCCGCGGAAAAACTTCGTATGTGACATCACTTATACGACGAACCACCTCGTACGGACCGAAGTAGCGTCGGAGGAGCTTTTCGGAGAGTCCGCGGCGGCGCACAGGTGTCCATACCCATACAGAGTCGCCGGGCTCGTACCGAACGCATCGGTGTCGGAGGTTGTAGCGACCAGCGTCGAGTTGTTGTTGATATCGAATCCGGCACCTTGCGAGTTGGCGGGCTTCTTCAGCCCGCTGGACGAATGTGTCAACGTCAGCGTAGGGGTGATGTCTCCGTCGTTATGAGCAGCGGGTAGCATAGCATCCAGCATGGTAGTGACACACCGTCCGTAGACCAGCTGGAAAGGTGTAAGACGGGTAGTCTCCTGTTCTGCCGTATTGTAGGCGAAGGTTGCATGAGGAAGAACTTCGTCCCACGTACGATGCTCAACGTCGACATACATAGCAAGCATATCTGCAAGCGTCGGTTGAGGCGTTCAGTCAAGCCGTTTGTTTGGGGA
The DNA here is from genome assembly GCF_052857255.1 of Amblyomma americanum. NCBI lineage: Eukaryota > Metazoa > Arthropoda > Arachnida > Ixodida > Ixodidae > Amblyomma > Amblyomma americanum. Next base: position 151,648,965 of record NC_135498.1, read on the forward strand.
TGATAGGCTGTTGTCTTCCGGTGACTGGTGTGGGTGAGTTCGAAGAGAGATTGCATTAATGCCGCCGTAAAGGCGGTTCCACGGTCCGTGATGACGACTGATGGCGCACCGTGACGCAAGACGATTGATGTCATAAAAAACTGAGCCACTTCTGCAGCACTAGCGTGGGGGAGCGCCTGTGTCTCGGCGTACCGCGTTAAGTAGTCCGTCACCACAACAATTCATTTGTTCCCAGAGGAAGACAATGGGAATGGGCCCAGCAAGTCCATGCCCACTTGTTGGAAAGGTGTTGTAGGCGGTGGGATGGGCTGGAGAAGCCCTGCGGGTTTAACTGGTGGTGTCTTTCGTCGCTGGCAGTCACGGCAGGTCCTCACATATTGCTGGACTGATGAGAGCAACTTTGGCCAGTAATACTTCGCACGAATGCGGGCATACGTCCGCGTAACACCCAAATGGCCAGCCGATGGCTCGTCGTGGCAGGCGTGCAAGATTTCTGGACGGAGTTCGGATGGCACAACCAGAAGAAAGGTTTCCGTGTTATGGGCGAAGTTCCTCTTGTAAAGGACGCCATCTCGGAGACTGTAGGAACCCAAACCTCGAACGAAAAGCCGCGGAACAGTGACGTTAAGGCCATCCAGATGCTCGATGAGCGGACGCAACTCTGAGTCAGCCCGTTGACGCCGGGCCATATCGGACGACGTGACGAGAGCAAAAAACGGGAAGTCGTCCTCCGTTTCGGCCGGAGCAACGTCGGCAGGTGCACGTGACAAGCAATCGGCGTCATTATGCTTACGGCCGGACTTGTACACTACCGTGATGTCGTATTCCTGGAGGCGAAGGCTCCATCTCGCAAGCCGTCCCGAAGGGTCTTTGAGATTGGCTAGCCAGCATAACGAATGATGGTCACTGACAGCTCGAAACGGGCGACCATAGAGATATGGTCGGAACTTGCTAATCGCCCACACTACCGCAAGGCATTCCTTCTCTGTGGTAGAGTAGTTTGCCTCTGCTTTCGAGAGGGAGCGGCTGGCGTACGCTATGACTTTCTCGTTGCCATCCTGCCACTGAACGATAATAGCGCCGAGACCAACATTGCTGCCGTCAGTATGAATTTCAGTGGCAGCTCGTTCATCAAAATGGGCGAGTATTGGGACAGTTTGTAGGCGGCTGCGTAGCTCGTTGAAGGCAGATTCCTGATCATCATGCCACACAAAAGATACATTGTCTCTAGTAAGCATTGTAAGGGGCTCGGCAATTGTGGAAAAGTTTTCAACGAAACGTCTGTAATAGGCACAGAGGCCCAGAAACCTACGAACGGACTTTTTGTCGGCTGGGCGCGGGAACTGTGCCACAGCGGCAGTCTTCTCCGGGTCAGGACGGACTCCGTCAGCGCTTATCACGTGACCAAGAAAACTGAGCTCTTTGAAACCAAAGTGACACTTTTATGGCTTTATCGTCAACTGTGCCGAACGGAGCGCCTGTAACACCATTCGCAGCCGGTTGAGGTGTTCCTCGAAGCTAGGAGCAAAAATGACAACATCATCAAGGTACACTAGGCATGTCTGCCATTTCAGGCCAGAATGAACGGTGTCCATCATGCGTTGGAAGGTTGCTGGCGCAGAACAGAGTCCAAAGGGTAGCACTTTGAATTCATAAAGGCCGTCAGGTGTCACGAACGCTGTCTTCTCTCTGTCCCTTTCGTCCACTTCGATCTGCCAGTAGCCATTCTTAAGGTCGAGTGAAGAAAAATACTTAGCGTCACGCAGTCGATCCAAGGCGTCGTCGATACGTGGAAGGGGGGTAAACGTCACGTTTCGTGACACGATTCAACTTCCGATAATCGACGCAGAATCGCAAGGTGTTATCTTTTTTCTTCACCAATACCACAGGCGAAGCCCAGGGGCTCGTGGACGGCTGGACTACGTCGTCTGCAAGCATTTGTTGCACTTGGGATCGTATAGCCTCCCGTTCCACCGGCGACACTCTGTACGGGTGTTGGGATATGGGGCTAGTCTCCTCGTTGACGATGATGCGGTGTTTGGCTACCGGGGTGCGCCCTACCTTTGATGTCGTGGCGAAGCACTCTGCGAAATCGTGAAGGAGCTCTAACAAGCGCTGCTTCTGACCCACCGACAAGCCGGGATTTTCACGGTAGACAGAACGGTTGCTGCATCGCGTCCGTCCGGCGACGGTAGCTCCAGAGCACATATTTCTGCGGGCTCAACGAAGTCGGTAACGTATGCGACGGCCGTTCCTTTCGCAATAGGCTGGAACTCTGTTCCGAAGTTGGTGATCAAGAGTGTCGCAGAGCGATCCCGTAAGCGAACAAGCCCTCTTGCAGCGCTGATTCCTTTCTCGAGTAGAAGGCTGACGTTTCTCTCTGCCATAACGTCTCGATCACCGGGCGAGTCACTTTGCACGGGGACCATCATGCTGCACCGCGGAGGCACCGTCACGTCATCAGCAGCAATACGCAGGGCGGGTATCCTGGAGTCGTCTGGGTCGGCTATTTCAATTGCTTGCGTCGGCGAAAACGTCACGCGCGGCTCTTGTAAATTGATAACGGCGCCGTTTGGTTGTAAAAAGTCCAGGCCGAGAATGACATCGCGCGAACAGTGAGGTAGGACAAGTCACAAACGTAAATAAATCCGTCGATTGTAACTCTCCCCGTACACCGGCCAACAGGGGTAATTAGGTGCCCACCAGCTGTGCGAATCTGAGGCCCAGTCCACGCGGTTAAAACTTTCCTCAGTTCTTTTGCTAGCTTGTTGCTCATAACCGAATAGTCCGCTCCCGTATCAACCAATGCCATAACCGCTAAATCGTCGATATCGACCGGTAAGTTCAAAGCTGCACATCCTTTGTGATCGTCACGTGTCCTCGTTTGATAGCCGTCGTCTGGTCGGGAACGCGATGGAGGATGTTCGGCTGTTCGCTCGTCAGCGGCCTTACCTCCGCAGGCCGCTGGGTCTAGTTTCCCCGGCGAGGACTCGGTGAGCGGCTGAAATGGCTTGTCGAAGGACGGGGACTCGGCGAACGATAGCGGGTAGAGGTTGGTGGGCGGTAGTCAGGGCGAGGGAAATCAGTGTGAGTGTGATCCCGGTGCGTTGACAGGTGCTCCTCAATTTCGCGGGTCTGTTCGCCATTGGGCGGACAGGGGACTCGCGGATGAAATCCGAGAATTCCAGCTCGACGATAAGGGCACCACCGCAAGATATGGCCAGCCTCACCGCAGTGGTAGCAAAGGGGCCGCTGGTCAGGTGCCCGCCACACGTCCGTCTTCAGCAGCCTGGCTTCGGGCAACACAGGGACAGGCGGGGGCCGCGGCTGGAAAGCAGATGCAGATGGGCTGGTGCTCCAAGGGGCGAGGTCGCAGTTCTATCGGAGTACCGACGCGTACGTCTGGCGCGGGGGCGTCGGTGTAAGGGCAGCAGGGGCAACAGGTTCAGGAACCACCTGCTGCACTTCCTCTCGAATAATTTGTGCTAACGATGGACACTGCGGCTGCGACTGGGCAGAGAGGCGCATTTTGTGCAGCTCTTCTTTGACGATAGATCGAACCAGCTCCCGAGGGGTGTCAGCAGAGTCGCTGGAGGCTGGCGCAAGTCGGCAGTTGATACGGTGTTCACGGCGACGATTGTAATAGCGGGCGCGTTGTTGCAGGGTCTTTTCGACGGTAGTGGCCCTCCGATAGAAACTCCGAAGTGGTGTCAGGTGGTTTTCGCACAAGCCCAGCAAACAGTTCTTCTTTTATCCCGCGCATCAGGTCGCGCACTTTCTTGTCCTCGGCCATGTTTGGATCCGCCCTTCTGAACAGTCGTGTCATGTCCTCATAATACATTTGCGACGCTCTCATTGGGTCGCTGGTTCCTTGACTGCAGGGCCGACTCAGCTCGTTCCCGACAGTCGGTGTTGACGTAGGTGCGCCAGCAACTGGCTACGGAACCGTTCCCAAGAAGGAAACGTTGTCT